>NC_132790.1:25395000-26595000 GCF_048418805.1 Vulpes vulpes | reverse complement strand
CTTGGGCAAATCACTGCCACTCTCTGAGCCTCAACCTTTTGTCATCTAAAATGTGGGATAGCGGGGCAGTCTCATGGGGCCAGGGTGAGCATTAAACTAAACAATCGCACCGATGTACCTGTCCTGGGCAGGCCTTCAGTAAAGGTTTGACCTACCTGGATCTCATTCCAGCAGGACTCTGAGCAAGGGTCAACCCCAGGAGATGGGGGATAGCGGACAACAGGATGAGGCAAATTCACAGAGATCTCTGCTCCTCGGGTTTCTCGCACAGCCACCACCCAGGGAACTGTTCTCAACCCAAACCTGGACAGTTCCTGGGGCTTACAGGTGTGCAGGAAAGTGGAGTGCTGACTCTAGAGAGTCTCTGGACCAGGATACTTGGTTCCAGCATCAGTTTCATCACTTGTTGTGTGACCTTCGACAAGGTATCTGTGCAAGTCTATGCTTCTATTTCTTCTTTTATACAGAGCAGGTAATCACTGTTGCCCCAGAGGAGCAGTGAGGGCGGGCTGGGCAGCCTGATAGGACATGATAGGGCTCACAGCCCTCACTAGCACCAGCCCTTCCGGTTGCCAGTAGCCAGGCCTCCTCCACGGGTCACCATGGTTCAGTGGATCTCAGAAAGACCCTTGATGGCTCTAGACTCACTGACAAACTACCTCAGCCCCCCTGGTACTGCCTAGAGATGGAAACAAGTTGCGAACAAGGCGGGGGAGGAGGAGTTGGGAGGACAAGCTTGCCCATTCCTGCCCTGTTGCATCACACAAACACACTCTGAATCCTCTCAACAACCTGAGATTCATGTTATTGTGCTCACTTTACAGAGAAGAAATGCAAGCTCAACGGGTTTAGTAAATTGCCCAAGGTCTTATAGTACTGTGTTTTGGTTTTCTGTGTGTTTTTTAAAAAAGGAAGAAAGGAAGGAAGGGGGAAGGAGCGAGGTTTAAAAAAAGAAAGAGAACTAAGAGCCTTTACTGCTGCTTCAAGCTTCCTCTTGATTCCCGGCATAACCCTGATTTCCTATCATTTTGCTCTTTTCCATAAGATTCTGGGACGACTGGGTGGCTCAGTGGTTGAGCACCTGCTCCTGGCTCAGGGCGTGATCCGCTCTCTCAGGATCGAGTCCCACATCAGGCTCCCTGCCTGGAGCCTGCTTCTCCCTCTGCCTACGTCTCTGCCTTTCTCTCTGTGTCTTTCATGAATAAATTTTTTTTTAAAGATTCTATTCAGTGAATTACATTCTCCCAAATGTCATTTTAAAGTGTTACCCTCCCTACTGCCATGTCCTTCCATAGCCTGTCACTAATCCCTACCCACAGGCCAGAGGTCCCACTGTTAGGAACACAGGCCTCTTTTGAGAATGGTCTGGATACAGGCCAGTCCTATCTCAGGCCCAGGTCAATCTCTCTCAGACACAGCAAGGAGGAGAGGCAGCTCTTGGTCCCAGCACCTCCCAAAGAAGCCAGGCAGAGGCTCCCCAGTCCAGCGCTCTCAGGAAGTCATGCTCAGCTTCACCTCAAACACCCAAACTCAGCGTTTTCTATGGTCCACCCAGTACTAATGGAAAACAGGCATTTGCAGCCTTACATGTAGGTACCTGGTTTGGAGGGCTCCCCAGTGGCTGGATTTTGCCCTCCTGGCCAGGCACTTTTGTATGATACACCAGAAGCAGCAACCCAGCCCAAGCTCCTGAATCTGGAACCTACCTGTCCCTAGCTGGTGGGATCAGCCTCAGCTTCTGAACAAGTATAAGTGTTTGTAGCTGTGGATCCTTGTCAAAGAGATCTGATGAGGGAGGATCTGCTCTACCTCCTGACTCTCGGCTTAATGTGAGGCGGGTGCCCTCCATTTGGAAGCACTGGGACACTCATTGTCCTGGAAAACAAATATGGAACCCTACTCCAAACTCCACTACAGTCCTGAGTGTTCTAAGGAAATTTATTACTTTCTAGCAAGGGGGAATCTTCACATGAGAGGTAGAAGGCAGTTGACACACCAGACTCTGGCCTCATGATTTAACTCCTCCTTTAGGTCTTCTCTGATTCCTGTTACCACCACCATGCTGACCTTGGGAGCCTCACTCTCAACTTTCAAGGCTCCGAGCCAAGTGCGCTCACCCAAGCATCCCTCGATGCTTGACAACACAGCAGATGCCAAACTACAGCATTCAGATCAGGCTTTAGGAAGGTTTTCCAGTAACAATACAGACCGTGGTACAAACCTGGATTACTGGAATGACAGAAAAGGTATTCCTCAGTTCCGGCCTGAGATCCTCTTAATAGCACCTCCCTGACTCCAGGGTTCACTTTAACTCAGGCTATTAGGGATCATCTTCTGGGTCATTTAGATGCCATCAAGTCTCAAACCAAAGGAGTGAGGTCAGAAAAGGCAAGAGTGTCCTATCCGGCCTAATATCCATCTTTGAGTTCCCAATTTTGGAGGATTGAATGTGGAATGATCATTAATTCATTCATTCAATGAATTTTTATCAAGTACCTACTATGCTAGGGGATGGAATAATATGGTGAACAAATGGACATAGTACTCTCCCCTCAAAGCTCCTACCTGTCCATAGGACTTGCCTTAACCCAAACTCCATGGTCTATAGCCATCTTTCAATTTCTTTCTTTCTTTTTTTTAAGATTTTATTTATTTATTCATGAGAGACACAGAGGCAGAGACACAGGCAGAGGGAGAATCAGGTTCCCTGTGGGGAGCCCGATGCAGGACTCAATTCCAGGACCCCGGGATCATGACCTGAACCAAAGGCAGATACTCAACCACTGAACCACCCAGGTGCCCCCCATCTTTCAATTTCAATACAGAAACCTCAGCTTTGAAATAGAGACATAGAGTAGAAAAAGGGCACGACAGATTCCTGACCATTTTCTGACATTTGATCCAAAGAGATCTGGGCCTGGGGCCCCTGAGGGGGATGGCCCTAAGGAAAGGGTTATTAGGAGACAGGAAGGAGGAACTTTGTTCTTCCACACTGTGTGGCCCCCAAGGGCAGAAAATGACAGAGCAGGCATATGGTCAGATTATTCACTTTTGACCCTCATACTAATAGAGTTCAGCAATCTGTAGCTTGGCAACTCTCCAGGTTTATCATGCTCTGTGCTCTCATTCTCCCCTCTGCAGATACGAAAAGCCCCTCTTCACAGAGCTGAGTTGTCAGCAGCCCAGCTAACCCAAGGCTCTTTTTCCACTGCTTCCTCAGTACTTGGCTGAGTGCAAGAATCTTACAAATCTGCTTTATAAATGGAAAACCACCCTGTGGCCACAGGTCCAGGTCTGTTCCCAAGCTGTGGTGTCACCTTTAAGCTCCATGCGATTTGGCAAGAAAATCAATAGGAATCCAAGGTGATTATCATGTCATGGAAAAGCTAAATTTCGGACCCAGGAAAGATGCAGCTTACTGGCAAGCTAGAGACTGAAGTTAGATGCCTATTTGGGAAACAAAACTTTGCTCCACATGAACATTAGTAATAGCAGGCTCTGTTCCTCCTACACCATGGAGCTGGCAAGCGTGTAAGAGACAGGTGGGGCAATAGATGGAGAGGTATTGAAACACAGTGCTATTCAAAGAGTAGTCCATGAACCTGCAGCGTCAGTATGACTTGGGAGCTTGTTAAAAACACAAATTTGCAGGCCTCAGCCCAGTTCCACCAAATTAGATTCCTGGGGGTGGAGATAGGGGTGAGGGCAGGAGACTATCTTTTTTAACTTCTCCAGGTGATTCATATGCACAGGTAAGCTGAAAAGTACTGCTATCACACTATGCACACTTGATGGGCTAATATGATTACTGCAGAAAAATCATAATTACAGCAGATTTCATTCTTCGACTATCTACTATGTGCCGGGCTCTTTTAAATTTTGAACTGAGTTTAAATACACATAGAGCATTTACACTTAACTCACAACAACCCTATGAGATACTCTTATTATCCCAAGTTATTACAGATGAAACTATAGTTAAGATACTTGCCTAATCACTTAACTTTTCCAAGGCTGTTTCCTTGTCTGTAGGCTGGGTACAATAATGCCTTGTTTTCCTGGTTGTTGTGAGGATTAGAGACAATTATAGGGAGGCAATCTCTGTTGCATGATGGACTCAGACCTGGCCCATGGGTATAGCTCCAGGGACCGGTTCATAGTGGGGAAAGGCAGAGATAGAGTTGCTATCTCCAACCTGTGGCTCAATCAGAGTCCTGCCCAGTGTCTGCTGGCCCTGACCTTCTCACTCAGCACTAATCAGCTTCACCTGCCATCAGGTTCTATGTTTATCCCTCAAGAGAATCCAAGCTCTCACTCTAATTCTATTCCTGGTTGAAGACAACACAATCTATGTTTAGGATGCCTCTGGGTTGTGGGAGGCAGCTGTTCTGAAGTTGGAGGTACTGGAAAATAATCTCTAGCTAGATCTGGGCTTCCAAAGAAAGAAACAAATGCATTTTTTCTTGAGTAAAATAAAAGGGGAAGACGTTTGGTCTGAGGGGCCACTTTAGTGCAACTGTGAGACATGTTATCACTATGGGGTCCTCTTCACCAGCCTCTTACCAGTGGCTGGATGCCCAGGATGTTCCAAGGAATTAAGAGGCACTATCTCTGCCTCATGTCAACCTGCAGGGTAAGCATCCCACAGTTCTGCCTCTTATTTGCCATATGACAAAAATATAGGTTTAGAATCAGATCTGACTTAATCACTTACAGGTATGAGACAGTGGAACATATCACCTTTGTTGAGTCTCGACTTTTCCATTTCTAAAATGGGTTGTTGAATTAAATGAGATAATGTATGTATAGCTCAACTCACAGTAGGCACTTATCAATGCAATTCCTCTTGCATCCTTTCTTGCATGTGCCATGCCTGGCCTTATGTGGGTACTGAAAACACAGATGACTCAGAGCAAGTCCCTTCCTACTTGGGGCTGAGTTTTCCTGCTTCTATACCCAGGCTGGGTCATTCCTCATAGAAAGGGAGCAAAAGGTCTGGGGCAAAACCAGAAGGTTGGGTAAAACCATGAAGCCTACAGTGTGCTAAAGACAGGACAGAGGTGAGGCAAGATTGCTGTCTAGCCTTGAAGTGCTCTCCTCAGTGGGCGGCCTTCATCTTCTCCTCTTCATCCATCACCTTCATTTTCAGCATTTGACTGTCAGATGTTGCCAACACCGATGGCAATATGGAGATCAAAGGGCAAACGATAATTTATTCACTATTTACATGACACCCTCTCGCAGATTCACTAGCTCCTCATATCTACAGAGCTTCTGGTGAGTGGCCTTGGTAGGGCAAGGATTATGCCTCCTGCTGTAACTGAGTAAATGGGTTCCCCAGAGAGGGCCAGTGGCTGGCACAAAGTAGCCCATCGGGTCAGTGGCAAGCTCGGGGACATAGACCCTGGACTCTCCACCCATTCTAGTCCAGCCCTTCCTCCATTCTATCCCAAGGACTCTCCTGGTAATGTGCCCTTTAGGTAATGCTGTTCACTTTAGTAGACTGCATTGAAAGTTAATATAGTTCTGGGCAGCCTGGGTGGCTCAGCGGTTTAGCACTGCCTTCAGCCCAGGGCCTGATCCTGGAGACCCAGGATCAAGTCCCACATCGGGCTTCCTGCATGGAGCCTGCTTCTCCCTCTGCCTGTGTCTCTGCCAATCTCTCTCTCATGAATAAATAAATAAAATCTTAAAAAAAATATATAGTTCTGCTTCAGGTAGTGACTAATAGGTTGTGGTACCAAGTAATCAAATTTCCTCTGAGGATGGGTATCAATATTTTTTTGTTTGCAAAAAATACCCAACTCAAACTAGCTTAAGAGATTAATAAAAATAAAGGGGGGAGCTTATAAGGTCCCATAACAGGGCTTATATATAATAATAATAACTAACAAAGTTAAGTCTATGGCATCAGCTCTTTTGTACTCCATTTTGGTTTAAGGGTAACTTTTATAATCATTGGACTTATTTATGTTTTATCTACCATTTATGGTATTTGAAATGTTCAAAAGGATCAGCTATGCTAAATCCGTAACTGGTATTTCTGTTGAAGGCAGTTTAATCAAATTTGTCATCGTTTAAATATTCAAGAGGTTTTTTTTTTTTTTTTTTTAAGATTTTATTCATGAGAGACCCAGAGAGGCAGAGACATAGGCAGAGAGAGAAGCAGGCTCCATGCAGGGAGCCCAGTGTGGGACTTGATCCCAGGACTCCAGGATCACACCCTGGGCAGAGGGGAAGTGCTCAACTGCTGAGCCACCCAGGCGTCCCATTCAAGAGGTTTTCAATGTTTTAATGAATAGGAGTTTAAGAAATTGAGCACCAGGGGTGCCTGAGTGGTTCAGTCAGTTGAGCAGTCTATTTACCTTCAGCTCAGACCATGATCCCAGGGTCCTGGGATTGAGCCCAGAGTTGGCTCCCTACTCAGTGGGGAGCCTGCTTCTCCCTCTCCCCCTGCTGCTCCCCCTGCTTGTGCTCTCTTGTGTGCACATGCACTCTCTCTCTCTCAAATAAATCATTAATCAAAAAAAAAAAAAAAAAAGAAATTGAGCACTGAAGTTTATGGAGTAGTGCATATTCCTCTCAAGCCCAAAGGTTCCCAGACATCAAGCAATCTAACAAACAAACAAAAAAATAGGTCACTGGATTTTTTTAAAAATGATCATATCAATAATTATTATAAAACTATTTTTAGGAGGTAAATTATTAGTTCTGTACATTTATTCTTTCATCATTGTATGACCCTTAGTTTTATGACAAAAGAGATGCCCATTTAAAACTTTTTAACAAAAAAATAAAAAAAATAAATAAATAAATAAAACTTTTTAACAGTCAATATGTTTTAAGAAAGCAGAGTACAAAGTCAAGTAAAAGTCATGAGTGAAGGCTATCACCCCATATCACTGAGGTAAGTATTTGTGGCCTCACTAGCTACAATTTGGGAATAACCTCAGGGTGTTGTGTAAAAAGAAGATGTGCAGTGACAAGCCCCAGGGTAGGTAGACTGGATGGTACCAGATGGGAAGATTCTGTGTATACCGGTTCCCTCACTTAATTACTTTATAGCTCATGTGTAATGTGCAATCTAACCAGTCATGGTAATCTCTGCCCTGCTTCCCTCAAAAAAGCAACTATGTTCCAATGTCAATGTGTAAAAGTACAAAGGATTATTATCAATAAAGCTTTCTGGAAGTAAAAGTTCTGATGAAAAGCAAGAAAAGGCCTCAAATCCATTTTTCAAACGAAGTTGGGTACAAACTAGATATAAGTATGATGATACTTAGGATTGATAATCACCTCACAGTTTGACCACAACAAAACAAACAGCAGTCATAAGAATTAAACTCTTTATTCATCTCTCTTGTTTCCAAGAGTCCTGGTAGTTTCTATAGCACAGAGGGCACTTCTGGCACTTGGTATCACAGAACCAAGACATGCTCGCTACACACTGGAAGCACAGCATCTCTCCTGGAGTCCTGGATAAGGGGCAGTTACAGAAACTCCAATTAGGGACAGAGGGGAAAGAGCACTGAAATGAGAACCCAAATCAAGGCTTGGCTTTGGGCTTGGGCTGTGATTCTGACACATCCAGGCAGGCAGCTAAAGCCAGAGAAAAGCTCTTTTTCCGGGAAGCACTGTGACTTACCCGGATGTAGGCCAGCAAAAAGAAGACTCATTTAGGGTGAGTGTTCAGCGGGTTTAGAGCACCATCCAATCCACAGAGGGATACAATATGCTCCTCCCTATGGGGTAGCTTGCCCCGGCCTTCTCACTTAGCTCCAGAAGGCCAGGATTTTTGATTCCTTTATTCATTCAGCCTAATTTTACTGTTGTCTGTTCTGCGCCAGGCCCTGTGCTGGGTGCAGAGGACACAGAAAGGAATCAGGCACAGTCCTTATCCTTAGGGAGTTCAGAATCCAATAGAAAAAGCATTTTTATAAAGAAATCACTATAATTCAAGGTAAAAAGCATAGAGGATTCATACAGATTTGGCCCTCAAGGAATTCACAACCCAGCAGATGCCTAGAGGGCACAAGACAGACAATAATGATATATTGCACCCTGTGGTAATGACCAGAGGGAGGGAGGCTCCAACTATGCACTGCAGGAGCAAGGAAAGGATGACATGACATGTACTGAATAATGCAGTGGGGAAAACACTCAGCCTATTGAAGAAGACAGAGCAGCCTAATCTGGCTGAAGTAGAAGTATTGAAACCTACTGCCCGGTAGAGAAGGCAGGGGAGGCAGCCTTATGTTGACTTCTGTGGGTGCCTTGGGCTACCCAAGAAACAAGGTGCAATGTCTCTTATCTATGGCTACAGTTGCATGATATCCCAAGGATATGAGGGGAGATCGGTGATCAGGAGAAACAGATCCAAATAAACCACCAAATAACAAGGGCCTGAAGTAAAAATAGTAGGAGCCTAGGAGTGAAGGCATCAGGGGTTTGGGAGCATGAGCAGGACCAGCAAGTTGAAGGGGTAGGAGGTGGATTTGGACACAGACCAGCAGCAGGAGGCCCCTACCTATGCTTTCTTGCTCTCCCAGTGATGAGCCATGTGTGCTGGATGGATCCATTCTAAGTGTCCAAAGATAGGGTGGGAGCCTCTGGGGGCAAAGGGACCACAGCCTCTATAGTCCTCTTCATGCCTCTAGATTAGATGCCTCCAGTCTACCTTCCTCTTTTCTTCACAGCTGCCATTACCTGCCCCAACTTTTTCATTCTACCAACGTGAGAGGGCCTGAAATGGACTCTGTTAGGATGCCAGTGTCGTAAGAAGGTCCCAGGGGCCTGGAAAGCCTTGGGTACTTGGCACAAAGAGAGTCAGAGTGCCTACAGCTGTTTCTGTTGGTCACCTGGAACATGAACGAGTTAAAACAGCTTAAAGTTACAGGGCTGAGTAGGAACCTATCAGTAGCCTAAACTGCCAGCCTGTGTGGGCATCTGTCCCTTCCCCCACATTTTGGCAAACAGCTCCAGCCTGTTGTCATTTCTTCTTCACAGCAGCCACCACCCACACCACCTCTCCAGCCTAGGTCTCATATCTGGGCCATGTTCTCTCACCTCCTAAACATGCCGGGACTCCTTCCTTGCTGTTCTTTCTTCATAGCTGCTATTGCCCACTCTGTTCCTCTTCCTAATCCTCATTCTGGATTCCCTTTGTCCCCAACCCTCTTTTCTTGCTTTTCATTCTCTTCATCCTTTAGACCCTGTTAGAGAAGGAAGCCATCCCCACAGTTCCTATCTATTTGGGGTATGGTCAGGAAAAGCTTTGCAGAACAAGAAGCTTTGCAGAACAAGAAGCTTCCACTACTCAGGAATGGGTTGCCCTTCCCTTGTTCCTCCTTGTACCACCAATTCTGTCACCCCCTCCACTGCCAACTTGACAGAGATCTTCTCTGAGTGGGCTTCATACAAAGAGAGATTTGTTTAGAGATTTGTGTGGTGATTTGTATTCATTATCTCAGCCAAAAATGGAAGGTTCTACATGCCAGACTAAATGTAAAAACCCTTCAGTAGGCTATTGAGAAGCCACAAATGATTTTCAATCAGGGAATGGCAATAGAAAGCACCTTACATTATGCATAGCTCTCAAAAATATTTAGATAAATGTAGAAATGAGTGAATAAGTGATCATAACTGTGTACTAGGAGGATAACTTTGACAAATGGGTGAGAGACTGAGGGAATTTTAAAAAGTCACTCTAAGCCATGGGCTTAAAGCCATATGCAGAAGTAGGTGAAGTTAATCTCTACCTTCATCCTGGTAGACTCTCCCCCATATGACAGGTGCAACTGCAACCCCCAGCCTCCTGGGCTCTGTTCTACAACCAAGACTTGCTCTCCAGGCCATTACTTGGCACCAAATTTAGTTATTTGATACAAGTTGGAGGTATTCTTCTCCTAAAATAGGGAGAAAAACCATATCTTTGATAGAATTTCTGTTATAATAACAGGCTATGGAGAACTGAATCTAAAATAAGAGGAACCAATCTGGTATCATCTGAGACATTCAGCACTGGCAAATTTCAGCCCCAAATCTATCAGACAAAGAGGCATCTCAACTTCACAGTGATTGCAGTAGGTATAAAAAATAGGCCTGATTCAGAGGTCTGGAGTCCAGAGACCTTCCTAATGGTGAAGACCTTCTTCATGGGTAAAAAGGAGTGACTAGCCCAGAGCAATATTCTGAGAAAAAAAAAAAAACAGACCTGGGGGAAACCCAGCGACCTGGCCAAGCCCTGGGGCTGCTGACTCCAAGCACAATGAAGATACAACTAAGACAATGACATCAGGAGCTACCATCACCCCAACTTAAAGCCCAACATCTACAAACCAGCTGCACTGATTTGCTTGAATTTTCTCACACTTCTAGTCCCATAAACTGTGAGCTCCTTGAGGGCAGAGAACATGGGAAGTTTTGTCTAATGCTTTAAAGTCCTGATCCGTGTCCTTCTCTCATTAGGCACCATCCTAGTACACGTACTTCAGGTTCATCTTTCATAGGAGTGATGCCATCAGAAATAGTAAATATCATCCTTGGGGGCCACTGGCTTTGAGTTTCTCATTTTTTTCCCTAGGAAATAAGCATTCTGGCTGAGGAAGGGACGATTGAGCAGAGCTGCAAAGCTGGAGAAGGTAGGTGACCTCATGATTCTACTGTTCTGCCCAATTCCTCTAGGATAGAGAGCCTGTAGAGTTCTAAGCATGATTAAAAGGGTGAGGGTGTGTTTGTTCTTAATAAACCAGATCTTCCTTTGTGCCAGAACACCTGCTTGTAGCCTCACACCTGGATGAGTGGTGAGTCATTGGAAAAGATGAATCCTCTGACTTCCATTTTGAGATCAGAGTCCTATCAGAGACCTATACAGCCAGGACTCACTGATCGTGGACTATGCAGTCACTCTGCCGTTCCTAGGAATGGGAAGAAGAAAAATCACAGAACCAATCCTCTCATTTTACAGATGGAGACCTGAGGCCCAGAGAGTTCAGGTGACACATCCAAGGTCCCAAAGCAAGCCAGTGGCACAACCAAGGACTACATCATCGTTTCCCAACTCATAGTTCTTTCCACTGCGGTAGCTACGGCAAAATTTTCATTTTGCTCTTTGGAGAAGTGAAGAAAGGTGGGGAGCAGAATACTAAGTTTTTGGATTCTCTGTAGACTTTAATAACCTCTATTAACCTGGCCTCCATTATCCTGGCTGTGGTTGCCTTCTGTGGTTTCCTTTCTATGGAAAATTGGGTCCTAAGCCAATTTTTAGCTTTCAGTTGGCTCAGAGTTCTTACCAGGGCCGGTGTTATCCTCATGCATGTGGCTCAGGATCTCTCGGTCTGTAAACAGGCGGAAGGCAATCTGCTCACACTCTCGCTTGGTCCCACACTCAAACAAACATCCAAACAAGCCCTCCTTTTCCAAAGCAGCCAAATCAGAGTAGCCACAGGGTCCACAGTGCAAGATCCAGGGGCGGGACCAGCAGGCAGCATCCAAGGGGGTCTGGTTGAGATAGATGCCTAAGTTGACCCTCCGCTTCTTACTGGTTGGGTGTGAGTACAAGAGCCAAGATTTGGACAGAATTCCACCTTCCTGCTCTGGCCACAGTGAGCTGTCCAGCAGAGGGCTCTGCTGAATGGTAGGAGAATCTTTACCACTCAGGTCCTGGCACCCATGAAGGATCTCCAAGGGCCGGAAACTCACCACACTGCCTTGGCAGCCATGCGGGGGCTCACACAGCTGATTGCTCAGGGCTGGTCTCTGAAAGCATTCACCATTGTTAATGCTGAAAGCCTCTGCCCGGCACCTGTTTGGTGTCCGGGCACTGCAATACAGCACAGGGTCGCCAGCCCTCCCAGTTACCTCTGCCACTTCGCACTCCACTGTTGCCATGGGCTTAATGAGCCTGCCATGGTGCCAGGTGACCCCTAGGTCATCACTGTAGATCATCAGGGAATGAGGCTTGGCTTTACATGGTAGCCGGAAGCAAAAGAACCAATAAGGGATGTAGTAGGCATATGCAGGGATGATCAGCCTCCCTGACTGCAGCTGGATGCCATGACCTGGGCCCACAGCAAATGTGGCCCAACGCTTCACCTCTGCACCAATAACCTCTTCAGTCAGGTCCCTCACCTCGCTCCATGAACAGCCAGCATCTTGACTGCAGATGAAGCAGAGGCGGGCTGCATTCCTGCCTGACATGACCTGTTGACGCTCGGTGACATGGCCGCGCACACAGATGAAGAATAGGTATACACAGCCACTCTTCTGCTCCCACACAGGACAGGGGTTCATGGTCCGATGCCCAGGTAACGTGGCTTCCATCAATGGCTTCAGGGGTTCCCACTAGACAAGGGGAAGGGAGAGAGAACAGGAGTAAGAGACTAACAGGATGACATGAGGCTCATTGAAAGAGCATTAGTATTTTTCAGTGTTAAGAAATAAATGGTATTAAAATCTATGAAATCAAGTATTCACTAATATTCACTAATTCTCAAATATTATAGGATGATTTATACTGCTGGGAAGAGGCAATGCTAGATATTGTACATGCTGTCCTCTCTGCCTAGAACACTCTGCCTCACATTGTATAGATGCCCAATTCACCCTCCACACTCAAAAGTCACCTCCTTTGTAAAACTTTCTATGAAACTTCCTCCCCTCCCTACTCCCCCCAAAAGCAGTTGGTAGCTTCCTCCTTGTACACACAGAAGAATTTTAGCATTTATTATATGATGATCATGATTTTTATGTGACTGGCTCCCTTCCTAGATTGAGTCTTTTGAGGACAGAAATAAAATTATTCAAATTTTGTATCTCTGGTGCCTACCTATCTCCTATCACATGATAGGAGCTAAAGAAATATATTTTCAAAGAAAGAAAAAAGGAAGGAAGAGGGGAAAAAAAGAAAAAGAAAAGAAGATGAAGAAAAGCAAAGCAAGGCAGACAAATATGGAATTCAGGCAAATAAAGAGAAATTTTAAGCAAAGATTTTTTTTTTCCTTTCTCTACTATCCTGGGGAGGCTATTCATAACTCTGTCATTAAAAACTCAAGCATGAAATCAGAGACACCTGGTTCGAAGCAGCCTTCATCACTTCTTGTGTGAACTTGGGCAAGTTACTTAAACTTACTTAACCTCAATTTCTTCAGCAGTTAAACAGAAAATATAGTAACACATGCTCACACAGGAGTTTGTGGTATAAGGCTAAAATGAGATAATGCGTAATCAGAAATAGCACAAAGAAAGGCCTAACCTCCTTAATATATTTTTAAAACTATATTAGAAATTGGTAAGAAAATTTTCAGAAGCCCAACTGGAATGGGCAAAGAACAAGATTAGGCAACTCACAGAAAGAGGAAAAAACAATAAAAATATGTTTAATCTCACATATAAAAGAGAAAAGCAAATTAAAATTAAAATTGAGGTCACACTTTTCTTCTAACAAACTGGCAACATCATAATCTTTAACACTACTCTGCTGAAAAAAATGTGAAGAAACAGGCACTCTCTTATATGCAATGAAGTGCATAATGGTTCAACATTTATGTAGGGCATGTCAAAATTCCAGATGCATTTATCCTTTCTCAGCATGCCCAATTCTGAGAATTTATCCTAAAATATATCTGCTCATCAAATTAAATATATGCAAGATTACTCACTGTGGCACTATTCAGAACAGCAAAATATTGTGAACCCAAATATTCATCAGTAGGGGACTGGTTAAATGAACATACAATGCAAGAGACGAAAAAAGAAAAAAGGAAGGCCTCTACACACTGAGATAGATCTCAAATGAACAGAGCAAATTACAGACCAATGTATATAGTATGCTACCCTTTGCATAAGAAATAAGAAGAAAAATCTAATAGCAGCAAACTAGTTTGAACCAACCTTTCCACTGAGACTAGGGATGACAGATAAAATATCAAAACAAAACCATCTGGTTAAAAGCACCAGAGAGAAAGTAAGAGAATGAAAAATTATAAGCCAAGAACTGAGAGAAGTTCATTCAGAGAAGCTAGCCTGGTATTTCAAGTCCCTTTTCCTCTCAGGATATCTCTGCTAATTCTAAAAGAGAACTGAAAAGCTGAAAAGATGAACAATTTGTTTGACAGCCTTATGGGAGCAGGAAGGCAAAAATTTGGGGCCCTGGTAAACTCCCATGCTTTACGGCAGAACTTCAAAGAGCTAAATGCACAGAGTAAGGGTGAAACTGAAGTAGACCAGCTCTCATGACCACCACTCTAGAAAACTGGCTGGCATTATCTACTGAAGTGGAATATAAACCTACCCTCTAATTCAGTAATGCCATTTCTAGATATAAACTCAACAAAAATGCACGCACACAGTAGCAAAAACACGTACAATAATATTCAGAGCAGCCCATACACAATAGCTTGGATAAACCTCAAAGATATTGAACAAAAGAAGCCAAGCATAAAGAATAGATGAAAAACAAGCAAAACTAGGGGCTCCTGGCTGGCTCTGTCCGTAAAGCATGTAACTATTGATCTCAGGGTCATGAGTTCAAGTCCCATGCTGGGTCTAATAAAAAAAATAATAAAGTCTAATAAAAAAAAACAAAACACTAAACTAGAGCTGTAAATCAGGATATCAATTCCCTCTGAGAAAGAGAAGGGGGATAAGAGAAGTTTCTGAGGTGCTGGTAATATTTTATTTCTTGAGCTAAGTGATGAGTCTACAAGTGTTGGCTTTTTCAGTTCACAGGTAGACATTCATGTTTTGTGCACTGGACATTTGTTTTCTATATATGTATTATCACTTCATGTTAAAAAATTTTAAAGGGGGAGTATTAAGAATATATACTTGTATTTCTTTGTTTCTGTAAGAAGCAGCACTATAAGAGTACATAGGAAACAATGGTGACAACCTATAGGAAGTAGGGCACTAAGGATGGGATATATATTTTTTATAGTGTTTTATATGATGTATGCCACATGAATGTATTAACTATGTGAAATAAAACATTTAATCCCTGCATAAATGGGCAAAACATGTTATTAAGCAAAGCTCACATCAGAGACTCTCAGAGTCATAAGGACCTAGAATTAACTCCCATCTTATAGAAGAGCTTTCTCTAAGCCTTCTGGATCAAGGCCATTTCAGTCTCCTGGAACTGGCCAAGGGACAGGGAAGTCAGTATCTCTGAGGCAGCCCATTCTGTACCAGAGTACCTTGTGCACTGTAAACACTTTAAACATTGTTAAATTCAATGAAGTTATTGGCCAGTCTAGTCACTGTGAAGTCAGAAGCTCAACCACTCTTACTGGCTAAGAGGAGAAAATTATTTGGGCCAGATAAGTCTAATACAAAGTTAACATGAAGCTGGAAGAAACAGTAACTAAAACATGAAAGAATTAGAATGTAAATGATCTCAACCAGCTGGAGCAATGGGACATAAACAAGCTGAGGCTTGACAGAAATAGAAGTCTTGGGCTTAAAAATCTGGATGGAGAACATGATTAAAGAACAGCAAACATGATGGCCAACAAGCATAATGAAACGTTACTCAACATCACTAATAATTAGGGAAATGTAAATCAAAACCACAATACAGCACCTCACATGCACTGGAATGACTACTATCAAAAATAAATTATAAATGTTGGCAAGGATATAGAGAAATTGGAATCCTGTACACCCTTGGTGGGAATATAAAATGGTGTCATCATTGTGGCAAACAGTATGGAGAGTCCTCAAAAACTTAAAAACAGAATTACCACATGACCCAATAATTCTACTTCTAGATATATGCCCAAAAGAATGACAAGCAAAGTCCTGAAGAGATATTTGCACACTCATGTTCACAGCAGCATTACTTGCAATAGCTAAAAGGTAGGAGAACCCAAGTGTCCATCAACAGGTGGATGGATAAATCAAATGTGGTATACACATACAATGGAATATTATTCAGCCTTAAAGAAGGAAATCCTGTCATGCACTACCACATAAATGAACTTTGAGGGACATTATACTAAGTGAAATAAGCCAATCACAAAAAGGCAAATACTGGATGATTCCACTTACATGAGGAATCTAAAGTAACTAAAAACTCATAAAAACAAAGAAGAGGGACGCCTGGGTGGCTCAGCAGTTAAGCATCTTCCTTTGGCGCAGGGTGTGATCCTGGAGTCCCAGGATTGAGTCCCACATCAGGCTCCCTGCATGGAGCCTGCTTCTCCCTCTGTCTATGTCTCTGCCTCTCTCTCTCTCTCTCTCTGTGACTATCATAAATAAAAATTAAAATTAAAAAAATTTAAAAAAAGAAGAAGAAGAAGAAGAAAGAAAGAAGAAGAAAGAAGAAAGAAGAAAGAAGAAGAAGAAGAAGAAATAAGAAAGAAGAAGAAGAAAGAAGAAGAAGAAAGAAGAAGAAGAAAGAAGAAAGAAGAAAGAAGGGCAGCCCCGGTGGCGCAGCGGTTTGGTAATTAATTAAAATTTAATAGAATAGAAGTAAATAAAAGAAGTAAATAAAATTTAAAAATTTTAAATTATAGTAAAATATACCTAAAATTTTGCATCTTAACCATTTTAAGTGTACATTGTAGTATTGTTAACTAGAGACACGTTGTGCACCAGATCTCTAGAACTTTTTCATCATATATGACTGCTATGTTATACCCTTTGGACAAGTCTCATTTCCCTCTTCCCCATCCCCTAGCTACCACCTTTCTTCTTCTTCTTCTTCTTCCTTCTTCCTTCTTCCTTCTTCCTTCTTTCTTTTCTTTCTTTTTTTTTTAAGATTTTATTTATTCATCGAGACACAGCTAGAGAGAGAGAGGCAGAGACACAGGCAGAGGGAGAAGCAGGCACCATGCACCGGGAGCCCGACGTGGGATTCGATCCCGGGTCTCCAGGATCGCGCCCTGGGCCAAAGGCAGGCGCCAAACCGCTGCGCCACCCAGGGATCCCTAATTAATTACTTTTTAAAGATTTTATTTATTTATTCATGAGAGACACAGAGAGAGCCAGAGACACAGGAGAGATGTGGGACTCAATCCCAGGACTCCAGGATCATGCCCTGGACCAAAGGCAGATACCCAACTGCTGAGCCACCCAGGCATCCCTATTTTTTTTTTTAAGATTTTATTTATTTATTAATGAGAGACACAGAGAGGCAGAGACATAGGCAGGGGGAGAAGCAGGCTCCCTGTGAGGAGCCCAATGTGGGACTTGATCCCAGGACTCTGGGATCACGACTGGAGCCAAAGGCAGATGCTCAACCACTGAACCACCCAGGTGCCCCCGCTAAAAATTTTTTTAAAACAGCAAATGCGAAAAGGATTCAGAGGTTGGTAGCTGACAATCTACTTAGTGTTAGTCAACTTGTGTTATGCAGCTGGAAAAAAAGCAGATGCTACATTAGACTGCATGACAAGAATATAAAATGAGTAGCTACCTCATTGCTGAACTGGTCCATCTATCCTTAGGGGCCCTATATTCAGAGTACCATTCTTTGAAAAAGGACACTGACATCCCAGATCAAATCCCAAAGACAAGGGCAGCCCCAGTGGCTCAGCGGTTTAGTGCTGACTTCTGCCCAGGGTGTGATCCTGGAGACCTGGGATCGAGTCCCACGTCGGGCTCCCTGCATGGAGCCTGCTTCTCCCTCTGCCCCCCTCTTTCTCTCTCTCTCTCTCTCTCTGTTTCTAATAAATAAATAAATAATATTTAAAAATTCCCAAAGACAGTAATCACAGCTTTCAAGGGACCAGAAACTAAATTAAGACTATGGCCTCACGAGCCACTGAAAGAACTAAAGCTGGTGATCCCCCAGATTGGAGGAATTGGAGGGTATGAACACTGCTTTTTTTAGGTACATCAAAGAGCATTCTTTGGAAAAGGGACTTTATATTATGTATGGATTAGTTGTCCCAGAAACCGTAACAAGACCAATGGGTAATTAATTATGGAGAAGTATAGGTTGTTTCACTCCAAAAACAAAAGTTAACAGCTGCCACAGGACTAAGTTTCTCACTTGAAGAGTTGTGTAAGCAGACCCTTTATGGAGGATGACTAATGTTGAGTTCCTAATATGTAACTGCTATTATTTATATTTTACAGATGATGAAACAGAAGAGTCAGGCATTCAAGTTCACACCACCAATAAATGATAGGTTTTGCCTGACTCCAAAGACATATTCTTAACCCCTAAGCTATTACTAGCTACCAAGAGAATACAGAAGTTCTCTGTCCTGGGAAAGAAGTTAGGCTGATGATTATTCTAACTTCAAGATTCTACAGTTGGGTAAGTCAGAAAATGAAAAGTGATAAAATATAGAGAAGGGAGATTGAGTTAAAATGGATGCATCTGTAACTGCTTGTGACAGCTGGGCAGTGAGGTTATGTCAGGCATGGTCTGGTAAGATGTGTTTCACAGCCCAACGGTCTGCGGTAGAAAGCAAGACAACAAGACCACAGTCAATGCGTAGTCCTGGAGGAAACAAAAAAGCTGTAACTCCAAGCTGGGCTGCAGGGCTGGGCCTCTTTGGAGGCCAGTGATACAAGCAGAGGTTTGGTCCTGGGAAGCCATGAAGAAGGCTCATGGCAAGACAGAGTGAAAGAGCAGGGACTGGAAATTCCCCAAAGTAAAAATCTTCCCCACAAGAAAATGTGAGCAAGTCATCCAGAGCAGAGGCAGGGGGTGCTGGCAAGGCTCACCTATGGCAGAAAAGCATTTGGACTGTAATAGCAAACAAAGGCATTCCTGTAGACGTAAAGTTTTAATGGTGATATTTCCGTGGGTAGAAAACCAGGGTGCATGAGGGGGAATAGAGTGTCTATTATAAAGAAATCTATGTTTGTATATTTGTTTATAAAAGACTCTCAAATCCATTATCCCATTTGATCCTCATTTCAGCCAGCTCTACAGAAGACAAATGGGATCTGAAATAACCCTACACTAACAGTCCCAAAGGAAGCACTCAATCTCCTCTAAAAGTGCAGTGAAGATGTGCTACTTAGGGGTGAGGGATCCAACCCCAGTTCTGTGGCTTGGTAGGCATGTATCTGAGTCAAGCCACTTTAATCCCGTTTCCTCCTGTACAACAGGAATACTGTGCACCTCACATAAAATACGCAGGAAAAGGAGGACTGTTGTTATCCTCATCCCCACTGTCTGCTAGTTGTGGTCTTGAACAAGACGTACCCCCCGAAGGACCAGGATCCCTCACCAGAAAACTGAACTAATAATGCTTACTTCCTGGGTGACTTATAAGAACAAAAGAGAATGGGAATCAAAAGCACACCACATGTTAGTTGAATATGAATGAACCATGGAGGCCTCTGGAATCAGAGACAGAGTTTAAAGCCTGCTTCTGTAGTTTTAGTATAGCTATGTGACCTTGAACAAGTGGCAACGTCTCTGAGCCTCAGTTTCCTCATCCATACAACGTGACTGACAACCATTCCTATGTCACAGGGTGGCTGTTGAGGAGCCCATGTGTGCCTGGCACACAGTAAGTACTCTGAGAGCCATTGCTTTTACTGTTTTTTTTTTTTCTTCTTCCTCCCACACAGGGATTTTCCAGTACTGATAGGAAAAGGCACGGACCCTGAAGTACTCTAAGCAATGTGGAGAAAGACTGAGGCTCAGAGACAGATTTGGGATGAGGAGTCACCTGTACCGAGTGCCCAGTCCTCAACCCTCGCCTCAGCACCAGGTGGAGAGCATCCTCATCCCTGCTCGTGGAGCGCTTCTCTGCAAAGGCCAGGAAGGTGTGGGTGGGGGGGATGTAGAGCAGGGCTGGGATCCGGTAGGTGATCCCTCTCTTGTCTTCCTGCTGGAACAGAGGGCTGTTGAAGGAGCACGATGTCACTTCTTCCATGACCTCTGCAAGGACAGGGAGGCAGCTAAATGCGTGTCCATACCCAAATGCTGACCTGCGTACAAGTTCTGCTCTATCATCCCATTTCTGAGATCACACACCGGGAGGCAAAGATTTACTCAAATGTTTATTTTCTTATACAAAAGTAACATCATGATTGCAAAAGTATAAAGCAAGCAATACGCATTCTCATTGAACAAATCTATCCTTTAGACTATGGGATTCCTACACAGCCTGTGTTAAGTATATCTCTCTAGAGAGATTCTGCATGTTTCTGCCAAGCATCCAGGGGTATTACCAGCCTGGATGGTTTCTAATGTCAATTTCTTTGGAGTATTTAGGCCATTAGGGTAACATATATAAGTCCAAATCCGTTTGAGGAAATGCCTGTGGTTAAGAATTAACTGGGGAAACCTTTTCCCTCTACTAGAGCCTAGGATAAGAGGCAGTCTTCTTTGTCATCTCTCTGTATCTTTGCCTAGTCCACCTCATCAAAAGGTGTGGATTTTCAAGGGCCCAGCTTCATGCAGGGATCTCAGTTCCAATGACAATCTAACTCATCTGGGCCATAGTTGCATTTACTGCAACAGCAGGTCTATTAAAGCCCAAACTTCTAGGTAAGTGAGATCAGCAAAAACCCGGGGTGGCTGAGGTGAGGGCTAACCACGCTGGTTTTCAGTTTACTCTTGGTTTCTAGGCCCCTGGGAATTTCTTACTTTCTTGCCATTTTAGCTATAAAGGACTTTGCTATATTTTATCCACCATGTAAGGGGTTAGCTAGCCAGCCATAATGCTGAAAATGGAAGTCTCCAGGGATGCTTCTCAAAGAAAATCAAGTATTCTACTTCTCAGAGGCCCAAAAAGGGAATTAAGCCAGACAGAACCAGGGTTAGAATTCTATTTTTTTTCTTCTCTCACCACCCATCATTCAAACCTTCTCATAAATCACTTATAAAAATTGTCAGGCTATAAAAACAAGGCCCAGAAAGCCTTCTTCATTTATTTAATAAATATTTCTGGGTGCCCACTCCAAGTCAGGATATTAGGTAGGCGCTGAGGTGACAGAAAGGAATCAGAAGTCCCTGACTTCAAGAAACCCACATCCAAGTGAGGGAAACAGACATACACAGACAATTACAATGTCACGCAGTGAGTGCCACATTAGAGGTAAACATGAGAGTGTTCAGGAAAACAGGAAAAGGGCATCTGTCCAGATCAGGGCAGCCAAGTGAGCTCCTGTCTCTTATCTTACACTCTGTGCCTTTCAAATACATTCTCCTTTTAAATAACCAAGAGCTCACTCCCTCAACTACTTCAGCTTTGTTCAAATGTTATCTAATAGAGGACTTCCCTGACAACTCCCCTGCTCCTCACTATCCCCTCTCTCTGCTCTCTTCTCCATGCCACTTATCATCCAGACTATACTTGTTTGATATATATTACGGAGCAAAAGCTCTACAAAGGGCAGAGATAGGTCTGTTCTATTCACCACCACGTCTTTACATCCAGAACCATGTCTGGTAATTGACAAGCACTTGATGAATAGCTGTTGAATGACTGAATGAGTGGGTGAGCTGGATCTTAAAGGATGAACAGTGGGTCAGCCAGTTGAGGTGTAAAAAGGGCAGAGGGAATGGATGTGAAAAGCCTATAAACGACAGGAAGCAGTGAGCTGTGGGAGCTATCGTTCGTGCATTATGAGTACAGTGGAATGCAAGGGTGGGACTGAAGGGATTGGGAGAGTCCAGGTCCTGGGAGGCTTTGATACCTTATTAAGGTGTTTATCCCACAGAGAAGGGGCCACTCAAGAATTTTTGGCAGAGGAATGGCATGATGAAGTATGCATTTTATTATTTTAATTTTTTTTAAAGATTTTATTTATTCATGAGAGACACAGAGAGATGCAGAGACAGGCAGAGGGAGAAGCAAGCTCTCTGTGGGGAGCCCGATGCCAGACTTGATCCCAGGACCCCAGGATCTCATCCTGAGCAGAAAGCAGACCTCAACCACTAAGCCACCCAGGCGTCCCCAAGTATGCATTTTAGATCAATTTTCCAGGTATTCTGTGGGTAATAAACTGAAAGAAAAAGCTGCACTGCTTTTGGCTACAGCTGCCTAGTGTCAATCAAGACAAACTTGATTATCCAATGGCATATGAATGATTCATTTGGTCACCTATTTCTAACTTAAAAAAAGAAAAACCATGGCTCATTACCATAAGGGGACTGGGGAGGTGGCCTCCAGAGTCCAGAAGAAAAGCCTCCCCTCACTCCAATTCTAGGTGCTCAGTAACAGAATTGAAAGGCAAGTGTGAACTGTCTTCCTCCCCCAGTACTAAAGCACACCTCTGTCTCAATTCATGTTCTCCTGCCAGGGGGGGATCAGGCTTTTTCTAAGTAAACATCTGCTCCTGAGCCAAGCTGGTGTAATGGTTAAGAACATAGGATTTGGACCACACTGGGCACTATATGACCTTCGGCTTGTTATTTAACTTTCCTAATGCTTCAGTATCTTTGTGTATAAAATTCAGTAGAGTTGTTGAGAGAATTAAGTTATAAAGTTAAATTGGTTGTTATAGAGCCTATGATATGACATAATATGAACTGAATATATGGCAGTTAATATTTTTATTGCAGTGTCAGTCACTGCACATTCTACAGTTGACCCGACACAGGAATTAAGGGAGCTGACCCATCCCTCAGCCCAGCAGTCATAAATTCATGTATAACTTTTGATTCCCCAAAAACTTAACTAAGAATAGCCTACTGTTGACTGGAAGCCTTACCAATAATATAAAATCAATTAACACACATTTTGAAATGTATATGTATTATACATTTTGTATATGTATTATATACTGTATTCTTACCATAAGGTTAAAGAAAAGAAAATGTTACGAAATCACAAGTTAGAGAAAATAAATTTTAGTATTGTACTATACTTACTCAAAGAAATCTTTATATAAGTGAAACTGTGTAGTTCAAACATGTGTTGTTCAAGATCAACTGTAGTTTTATTCCTTGAAATCTGTGGGTGCTGATGATGATAACAGTTACAACTCTCCTTCTTAAAAGCATTTAAATCCCTCTCTGCCTCTGGGAAAGACCATATTTTAAATTTTTATTAACCCACACTTTATGAGTTAATACCAACACTATTAACCATCAGTCAGCACATGATTATTAGTTAACATCATTAGTTAACATGGAAACAGGAATTCTCTGGGTGATAGAATGGAGCGCAAGACAGGCAAGGAGTGGGGAGGAGGGACTAGGAAAAAGGAAAAGGAGAAGCAGCAAGGAGAGCACCAAAGCAGAAGCAAGGCTTGTCAAATGGGACTTCATTTGCATCCCAGCTATACTTCCCTGTGACCTTGTACTATTCACTTAATCTCTCTAGGTCTTGGACTCCTTGCTTTAAAAAATGTGGATAACACCCACCTAAGATGACCAATATGAAGAACCACTCAAAAGTGCTTTCTAAACTTTAAAGCACTATAGAAGCCAAAATATTACAAATTTTGATGTCTTCACAATTTCGCTTATGGCTTTGCTGTCTCTATAACAACCAGAGTCACTATCATTACCTTTTATTAGTTATTCATTACTTTAACTTTTGCTAATTATCATTACGCCGATCACGTTGATGACAGTGGTAAGTAACACAGATGACGACTCTGGTGCTGAAACCCAAACTATTTCACACAAACCACATACTGGGAACTAATGATAGAGAAGAAATCGGATAGAGTTCTGCCTTGGAGTTGTTCATTTTAGCTGAGAACTCCAGTTGTTCATTGCTGCTCCATATGATCACCTGTAAGTGGAGGCCTCCCTGCTCTCTTACTGGGAGAGGGTGTAGTGTAGCCTGGACTTTGACACAGATCAGCAAGCCACGTTACCTCTGCACCTGTTTCCTCACTTGTAAAAGGGATAATGCCACTTTTTCCTCAGCATTGTAATGGACAGTGTAATTCCAAAGTCTTCCAGTTGACTCCGTGCATCCGGCAGCTTCCAGTGAACCCCAGGAGGAGGCCTTCCTAACTCACTTATTTACTCCTAACTGATAACTTAAAGAGCATTCATCCTGTCAGGCCTTTGGCGACCCGTACTCCAAATCCCCCTCACTGGACAGGTGGGAGAGCTCAGGCCAACAGAGGGGACAGCTTAGATAAGGGCACTCAACAGGCCAAGATCCAGGTCGCCTCAGTTCCCCTCAGGACTCCCGACGACCCACACACCCCTCTCTAGAGAGAAGACTTGCCCCAGGCTCAGTTCCCTTTCATCTCTAAAATGGTAACTCTAAGGCTTAGGTTTGGCTTCACTGGAAGGGAAACAAAAATAGACCAGCCAAGAATCCTCCCTGGCCAGGTCTGAGATCCCAGCCGACTGCGTGGCTTTGACTCAATATCCTCCCCCAGACTGGATTTCCTCGGACCCGACGGTGGCGCCGAGCCTGTCCCCACACGCACGCTTCCCCCACTTTTCGGGGATGGTCGCAGTGTCGCAGCCCCCGCTCACCTCCGCGGGACTCCGGCTCCTCCATCTCTCGGGGCGCAGCTGGGCGCCGGGCGGCCCTCAGGTCTCAGGCACCGAAGCGCGGGAGAACCACCGAGGCTGAGGAGACGGAGGCGGTGGGGGGAGGGGGTGCAGAGAATGACCGCAGAGGACTCGCAAGCAAGCCACGGAAACTGAAGAAACGGGCGACAAGACCACAGGGAAGGAGACGGACAGACCCCGCGACGCCCAGACTGACAGGCCGGGAGGCGGGGGCGGGGACGCCCGGAGGCGGCAGCTGGCCGGCCGTTGGCCCTGCCGTTGGCCCTGCCGTTGGCCCCGCCCCAGATTCAGCCCCGCCCCCGGGACGCACGCGCCCGAGGCCCCGCCCCCTCGCCGCTCGACTCGGCCGCGCGGTCTCCGGCCTGTAGCAGCGCTCCGGACGCGGCCTGGCACCTGCCCCTTCCCCTCCGACCACCGCTCGCTCCAGCCCAGCCCCGAGTTTGGTTCAGGCCCCGGGCCTACCGTGGCTCCGCTCCGTTTTCTCCCCCTCGGTCCCCTCGCCCCAAGCTCTTATCTTTTGGGTTGCCTCTCAGTGGGTAGGTATCACCGCCTAAAATTTCCCCGGACAGCCTGGCAGCCAAGCAAAAGTTCCGGCCCGCAAGAGAGGACTCCACAAAACGGACCGGAGATCCAGAGCATTGGACATCCGCCCTTAAAAAAATAAAAGTCATGCATATAATTTTAAATGTGTGTGTGCATGATTATATATTGAGAAAATAATAATGTTACAACCCATTGAATAAAAACCCATGAGTTCATGTTGATATAATTGAATACATGAATGGAGGAGGGAGGACAGCTCTTTCTACAGAATTCTAATAAATGTAGATTGTGCACAGACTGAACACAATATGGTTTATTCTGAACATCTGCTTTTCTTCTGGGAGTCTGGAATTTGGGGGCATGCTAGGCAGAGGGTGCTCACATACCAGCCTTCAATAAAACTGTGAGTGCTGAGTCTCTAATGGATTCACTATGAAGAAACAAGAAACTTGGTACACATGCTGCATTTTCCTTGCTGGGGAAAAGTGTGCTTAGCCCAATGCCTAATGAGAGGGAGAAGCAGAAGAAATAGTACACATGGATCCTTCAGACTCCGCTTGTGTCTTTTTCTTATGATCCAATGTGTCCCTACTACATTGCTGTAATAAACCTTAGCTGTGAGCGCAACTCTAATGCTGAGTCCTAGGAGTCCTTCTAGTGGGTGCGAATCTAGAGGGTAGTCTTGGGAACCCTTAACCAAATACCATATATAGTTTAAAACACATAAAACAATACCATATATTGTTAATGGACAGACATAACGACAATGCATAGGAATAATAAATACTAAATTCAGGGTAGTAGTTAACTTCTTAGAGTGCAGGGAGTAGAACATATCAAGGATACCCATGAAACTTCAATTGTATTGGTAATTTATCTTAAGGTGGTTCATTTTATTCTTCTTTAAACCTTATTATTTCTAAAATATTTCAGGTTTTATTTAAAAAAAATTTTTTAAATCTATTTTCAAAGATTAGTTCATACAAAGTCCTAGGGTTCTTCATCCAGGCTTCTCCAAAGTCACAATCACCAACTCTAAATCACCAGGTCAATTTTAGAAAAATATCTAAAATATCTAAAGCCAAATTTTCCTCAATTCTTCTTTGACTGATGATCTCAGTCTTATGCCTGAAACAGTGAGTAGGTTTAAATCCTTACTTTCTACTCCTTAGCTCAGTGACCTTGGCAAGTTATTTAACTTCTGTGTCTTAGTTTCTCATCTAAAATGGACACGTTTGGCACTAATCCTCATCCATGACTCAGATCAAACAGGTTTCACAAACAGGTTCAGATGAGAACCTCCCAGGTTTCCATGCTGTAACAGTTACTCCTCATCCAGCCTTCACAGCAACTTATACAGATATCTTCTGATAAATTTTCTATTGGCCACTCTGATTAATCTAACAAAAGTGGGACCAAATCCATTCTAATGGTTTCATACATTTAATTAACATACTATCAACAGAACTTCAAGCAACAGAGACCAATTTGCAGAATTGGTCAGGGCCAGGACTCAACTAGCTAGAAAAACGAATCCAGAAAAAAAACCAACTATAAGCCCTCAAGGTCTGCCTTAGAAACCCAGGTAGCATTCTCTAATTTCTCTATTGGCTTTATACCTAGCCTGAGGGATCACTCCAGGTACAGAGGGATGTATCAGTAATTTGAGACCTACCTTGGCCCACAAAGATATTGAGGGCCATTCTATAATCCATAACCACATTGGCCAGTGAGTTGAGGCTCGTCTAATTGCCTTCAGCTAAAGCCAGGGATGAATTTCATATCAAAATTTCAAGTATGATGACTCTCAAAATAGGGATAGATTCTTGCAGAATGTGCATAAATAAAACAGCCATCCCTCCAGGAAGCTCCTCCATGTAACCTAAGCTAGCCTCATTTTGGAGTAATCTCCACAGTCATCTGAGGGCTACATGATCTAATGGTGGTGCTTCCTTAAACACTTGAAGGTTGCTTATGACCCTCTCTATTGTGCAAGGGACTATGTTTTCAGGGAAGGGAGCAAGTTAATGCCTGGCTTCCACATAGAAAGTACAGTCCTAAGGGCATATGTGACATTCGTTTACAATTGTAGGGGCCTCCGAAGTGGGGCCTACATCATTCAGGGAACAGAGGTTGACAGTGTCACTAATGAAGCCTCCCAGGCACCTGATAGGCTTCAGAGTTCCCATTCACTTAGAATAATTGAAACCAGTCCTTATTTTTGGAAAGGTTGCCTGATGGCAGTTGGTACAAACTGTCCCACACGTCCACACCACAGCCAGGTGGCATTTGTCCATCCCATAGGAAAATAGAGCAATAGCTACAAGAATGGGGGGTTAAGGAGCATCTACAGCTTATGACAAGTGCTTTGCAGGAGAGGTATAGGAGCTGAAAAGTGCACCTGATGTTTCTGATAGACTTCTCAGTAGGTTAATGACTAAATTATAGTAAGCCATCTAGTAGGGGAATGTCAAACCCAGCAGTCAGTCAATTTTTAAAAATTTTTAAAAAAGATTTATTCAGTCTAGAGAGAGAGAAAGAGAAAGAGAAAGAGAAAGAGAAAGAGAAAGAGAAAGAGAAAGAGAAAGAGAGAGGCAAAGACACAGGCGGAGGGAGAAGCAGTCTCCATGCAGGGAGCCCGACGTGGCACTCGATCCTGGGACTCGATCCTGGGACTCGATCCTGGGACTTGATCCTGGGACTCCAGGATCACGCCCTGGGCCGAAGGCAGGTGCTAAACCGCTGAGCCACCCAGGGATCCCCCAGTCAGTCAATTTTAAGGAGTTTGCCATAGTTTGGGAGAGTTGCATTAGGCCATTTTCCTTTGAGAAGGCTCCAAGAGTGACTCTTTTTCCAAATGTCATAATCTAGGACCATATCAAACCAACAAGAGAATCTAGGTATCTGAACCAGAATTGAATGAGAATACTCTAGCCTCCTTTTGGCTAGGCTGCCACCTGGAATTTGCAGCAAAAAGACTGGCCTGTGTATGTTGTTAGGGCAAAGATAACATCATGCCTAGCAAAGATCAGTGCACAATACTGTATTTTCAGAATAAATCTACTTTCCACTCCCTCTCATTCTGATCATTGCACCATAAGCTGCTATGATAGTTAATTTTACATGTCAATTTGCCTGGGACACAAGGTCCCCAGATATTTGGTTAAACATCATTTCGGGTATGTCTTAGAGTGTTCCTTGATGAAATTACAATTTGACTCAGTAAACTGCCCTGTCCAATATGTTGCAGATCTGAATAGAACAAAGGTTGGGGTAAGGGAGAATTGATTCTGTCTTCAAGCTAGGACATGAGTCTTTCTGCTTGTAGACTGGAACTTATACCATTAGTTCTCATGGTTCTTAGGCCTTGGGATTCAGAATGGGTTTCCAGCTTGCTAATGGTAGATTATGGGACTTTTCAGCCTCTATAATCATGTGAGCCATTTCCTTATAAATACATCTCTTTATATATACACAAATATTGGTTCTTCTTTTTCTGGAGAATTTTAGTACACAGTAAAGAGGAAGTGGAAAAAGCACTCTTGGGACAGCCATATTCAGTGGCCAAACTGCCTTACAGAGGTGTATTGTCCTGGATGAGGTAAGAGAAGTAGAAATGAGTAGGCAGTCCCAACATTCAACAATAGTTGATGCCTGTGGATCCGGGAGTAGGTCCCTCAAAGTACCTTGACTATCAGCCCTCTGCTCAGTGGTTTTTGCAATAAAAGACTCACCACTGTCAGATTATATGTGATCAAAAAAACAAACAAACAAACAAACACGAGACAGATTGGTTTCAAAATCAAAACAGTGTAGTTGGGGATCCCTGGGTGGCGCAGTGGTTTAGCGCCTGCCTTTGGCCCAGGGCGCGATCCTGGAGACCCAGGATCAAATCCCGGGCTCCCAGTGATTGGAGCCTGCTTCTCCCTCTGCCTGTGTCTCTGCCTCTCTCTCTCTGTGTGTGTGACTATCATAAATTAAAAAAAAAAAAAAAAAAAGTGTAGTTGGAGTTGGCTGATTGACTAGAACAGCAACACTGTAACCTAAAAAGTATCAATGGTGTTGAGGCAGTACTGATAACAAGAAGGAACCAAAGGTCTCATAGAGTCAGTCAGAAGCAGGTGGAGGCCATGTCTGCTATGTGGTTTTACTCATGGCTGGACAAAGATTTTTAACAGGAGTCATAAGCCTGGCATGTAGTGGTAGCCTCTGCATCAGAAGTACATATCTTTTATCTGTGCCCAGGCTATGATGGTGCATGTCTGCTATGATGATGACACCAGGCAATGATGATAGCAATTTGAATAGTTACAGGCTCCATCAGTAGCTTGATTCTAGTTGGTCTCATCAGAGAACAAGCCTCCATGATGGGCATCTACATGAGTGACCCAGACAGTTCAATTAATAGCTGCAATTCATTTTTAGTTTGTGGCCCCCAAGAAGACTGTCTTTAATTTGACAGCGTCTGCCAAGTGACAGACCAGACTAGGCCATTGGCAAGAGCCTGAGTTAAATGTAGCATGTCTGGTCCCTAGGGATTGTGCAGAACAAGGGTAAGTTTTCAATTCAGTCCATTGTGCTGATCAGCCTTTACTGTTGTCAGTTTCCAGAATCATCACTTGACAATAACAGCTCTTAACTTAGCTGGACCATCAGTGAACCAGACCCAGGCATTTAATTAGGGAAGTCTCTGTGAATCAAGGGCCTTATTGAGCTGTGTCTTTGCTTCAGGCAACTGAGTGGGGAATACAGCTCTTCCAAAGGAGTGACTATCACTTTTTCATGTAAAACTAAGATGGACGGCTGGCTGCATCCCCAGAACATCATTTCCATTTGACTAGAGAAGGCTGCAGCATTTTTTGTTAGTTTCTCGTCTAAATTCACATACTCCAAAATGGGGATATTAGGCCACTTACCAGGCTTCCATGGGTCGGATATTGTTTCAGCAATAGCTTAGTAGTAAGTCTCCCAGCTGTCCAATTTTTGTTTTTTGATCATGGACGCTTAACTGACCACTCAGGTGCCCCTGGCTGTGCAACTTTTTGTAAGGGGTGTACCTTGGTGTCTGCAAAGGACATGTGCTATACTGGGAAATGGCCTGAGTACTCCAGCAGTCACCAAGTTTTCAAACCAAAGCTGTTGATTTTCCTTTCGCTCCTCTGAGGATTCTATGTTTTGTTATACTACTCAAGAGAAACCAGGAATCGCTTCTCTATATGCAGTAGTCCCTGAACAGGAGGCTTACAAACTTTCGCAGTTCAATTAAATGTATAATTGCTATCAATAACACATTACTGTGAAAGCCATAAAACAGTAGTACACTGAATCAGTTCAGAGGCTCCCCTACTGTCATTCTAATTTTCTTTGACCACTACAGTCTTTGCCCAAACTTTGCCACATGAATTCAAGTACCTCCTCCTCCTCCATCCTGGCCCCCAACCTGCCCTCCCCCCCCAACTATGGGAACTCGAACCAGGCAATCTAAGAGTGAGATATTGGAAGAGACAGCCACCAAGAGATTATGCTCCATCTCAGCAAACTGTGTGAGGACATGAAGGGAGCAGGAGAGGTTAGCCTGCAGGAGTCAGCCCGCTCAGTGAGAAGGTCTCTTCTTGGGACTCCTGCTCCAAGGTCAGTGCTGCCTCTTCCCTTGTGTACCTCTTGGCTCTAACAAGCACCTAGGGCTCAGGGCTCAGGGGTAATCTCTCTATTTTTGTTTTTGTGCCCACCTTGCATACCACCATGGAACTGTCCCACCATCTTTGGTACTTCTGACCATCCCTGTGCCCAAGGCTTCCTGTCCCCATGGGACCAAGTGGATGGTGACCTAGATGCTTACATTCAACAAAGCTATAAAAAGAGTCCCTCTCCTCCTCAAAGATCCCCAGCATAAAGAGCTTCTTTCCTTAAAACAGAGGGCGGGGGGGGGGAGGATCAGAGGTTACAGAGGGAGATTGACTTGTGCCAATCAACAAGGTTATGTATTTACTTTCATTTTAAATGGTTACCTGCTCAGACTCAACAAACCAATATATTTGGTCCATTCAAAGCTCTGTATCTTTTTTGCTGACACCATTTATATCGCCTTCAGGGAACCCTCTACTCATCAGTCACAACCATAGTGCCTTCAGCTGGCGCCACAGGCTTGCTGCCTTGTCAAAACATCATTTCCCCTTCTTGTCCAGAGAAGAGCAACAACCTAAGTACCATTTGTGCAATGTGTTTCAATCCTACCTCTTGCTGTTTATCCTTGAAAATAGTCATTAACAGGTGGGACTTCGAGGGACCCTTACATGCCTGCTTGCTCAATAGCATTTATTACCAGACCCCTGGTTATTTTCTCATATCCCCTCACTGGATCCATGCCCTTTCTCTTTTAGAAAGCCATGTCTGTCAGGATCCCATCCTTGTTACCCAAACTGTCAGAGTAGTCTATGACAGTTGGTGTTGTGGCTGTGCCTTCCAATCTCTCACTCTTAGACTGCCTGGTTCGAGTTCCCATAGTGGGGTGGGTTGGGGGCCAGGATGGAGGAGGAGGAGGTACTTGAATTCATATGGCAAAGTTTGGGCAAAGTCTAGTCCTACTTTCAACTAACAAGTTAGCCGACAACAGTAATATGGATACTGGCAGAAGACGAGACTCCCAGATCAGAGACAAAGAACTTAATGCTTATAAGAAGCAACATGAGGGGATCCCTGGGTGGCGCAGCGGTTTGGCGCCTGCCTTTGGCCCAGGGCGCGATCCTGGGGACCCGGGATTGAATCCCACGTCGGGCTCCCGGTGCATGGAGCCTGCTTCTCCCTCTGCCTATGTCTCTGCCTCTCTCTCTCTCTCTCTCTCTATCATAAATCAATAAAAAAAAAAAATTAAAAAAAAAAAAAAGCAACATGAGCATGATGTTTGTGCCACTTCTCCACACCCTCACCCAACAAAACTGACTTGGGGTAGGCTTAAACAGATGCCTACACATGGAAGGGGATGTGTCATAAGAACAGAACCCTGAGCTTGGGGGGATTCAATATTTTTATAATACACAGTAGGGAAACCTGCTCCTTAGGAAGAGACATTACTTCATCTCTCAAGATCGCTCACTGCCAACAGAACACTGAGATATGCCCCAGAAAGTGGTCAGGGTCTTCCATTCATGTGAAGCAGGAACACACAGGGGTGCTCAGGGCTCATGGTAGATTGCCTCTAGTCTAGGTTTCCCATTCTCCAGTGGGCCACTTTCTACAGCATTATAAACCAAATCCAGGGAACTAAGAGCCTGAATACCATTTGATACTCATCAATGGTTTCCCATTGTCACAGGGTTTATTTGTATGTCACAGGTGAATCTCCCAAAAGTACCAAAGCTCCCTCACAACAGACACAGACAAGACCCACTGCAAAATATTTTGAGTTCTTTACCATGGTCTCTGAACAGATCTAAGGTTGGCATGATAGATTATAGGAGGGATTTGGCAGTAAGACAACCCAACAGCTGTGATTTTTTTTTTAATTTTTTATTTATTTATGATAGTCACAGAGAGAGAGAGAGAGGCAGAGACACAGGCGGAGGGAGAAGCAGGCTCCATGCACCGGGAGCCTGATGTGGGATTCGATCCCGGGTCTCCAGGATCGCGCCCTGGGCCAAAGGCAGGCGCCAAACCGCTGCGCCACCCAGGGATCCCTGATTTTTTTTTTTTAAGATTTTATTTATTTATTCATGAGAGACAGAGAGACAGAGAGAGGCAGAGACACAGGCAGAGGGAGAAGCAGACTCCATGCAGGGAGCCCGACGTGGGACTCAATCCTGGGTCTCCAGGATCATGCCCCAGGCCGAAGGCGGCACTAAACCACTGAGCCACCCAGGGGTGCCCTGCCATTCTTAACAACCATTTTGTACCCAAATCCCTTCTCTCCTAAGCAAAACAGCTAAAGTTCTAGCAATTCACCTGGTTTCTGCCCACAGAAGTATGGAATTTACCTCTTTTCATGCTCATGTAGGTATCTGTCTCTGCAACTGCTATCTGAAAGGAGAAACCTGCTGCCCACTCACAATGAATATTAGTGAATATTAGTGTAATGAACAGGACGGAGTCAAAACTGCCAGATTAGTGAGGAAGTCCTCCTGCCCAGAGGAGAGTAAGCAACAATCAAGGCACTTCTAAGCAAGTGTCTTTGAACCTACTTCCCCAAGTACTCCTCAATCCTCCTCATTGTAACAGGCAATAATGCATTTATATATATGAAACATCATTCTGAGTAGGGCACCACAGACAATATCAGACTGCCAAAAAGATACGTGGCACAAAAAAAGGTTATGAATCCTTGCAAGTATTCTTAGCATAGTTTTGGATACCAGAAGTCATCTGAGCACATGTACTTTCAGGCTGGGTTGTTAAGAATATTGTGACTTAGCAGTTTTCTCAGATGGTTTCCATTAGGGAGACATTATTTGGGATAGGGAGAGGTATGTCTTTTTTTTTTTTTTTTTTTTTTTTTAGGGAGAGGTATGTCTAATCAGGTGTGGAGACAAGGGAAACAGCTGGCGAGAGAAAGGACTCTCAACTGAGGGAGAACTTGGACCCAGAGAAAAATATAACCGTTATGCCACATTCTCTCCCTTTCTCTTAGGTTGTCCTAAAGCAAAAAGATGGTTTCTAAAAATATATAAAAGCACCAAACATCAAATACACATTAGCAGCTGAAATTTTCAAATACTGAACATTAGGTATCTTAGCCCACTCTCCTTACAGTCTCATATATTTTGGAAGACCCAAGTCCATTCTGGGTGGATGTAAGGAGTTAAGAGCCAGGAGGAGAATGTGATGAGTGTCAGGATGTCCTGGTGGGAGGGGTGCTGCAGACCTACTAAAGGGAAAAGAGCAGCGCAGAGGCACTCGAAAGGGGCTGGAGTGACCACTGGCTGATGTAGGTGCTGCAAGCTGGCCAGAGGTGCTCTGCAGCTCCACAAACCCACAAACTCAGACTGAGACTCGAGACTGTTCAAGTGAGGAGAAACTGTCCTAAAATACAACAAATGTGACAGGGAGATCAGTGACCAAGTGCAACACACGGCTGGGCTGCAAACCCACTTCTTTATTTAGAAAATCATACTGCTTCAAATGGTTTCTGGAGTCAGGGGAAAACCTTAAGAGAGCCATGCAGCCTATAAAATCTCAAAGTGGGGTTTATGGGCAGATTTAAGAGATTACAGCACTCATATCTTTATATTCCTAAGAAATGTTTTCTATTTGGGCATTTCTGGGGGGGGTATAGAGCTTTAATCATCTCAAAAGATACATGATCTAAAACCTCTTTGACAGGTTCAGATACTTATTCCTAGAGAAGGAATGGGATTTACCAGAGGTCGCAGGTTAGAATAAAATTGGAAATAACCCAGGTCTCTTATCTCTCTCACTTGAAGATCTATTTTCTTCCTCTCTCTCTCAAACCTACTCCTCCCCCAGGATAGTGAAAAACTAGAAAGCAAACATATCTTCCAATAGGGAAATAGTTAAATTTAAAATATTTATACTGTGGTATATTATGCAGTTATTAAAATGAGTTTGGCCAGGGATCCCTGGGTGGCTCAGCAGTTTAGCGCCTGCCTTCGGTCCAGGGCGTGATCCTGGAGTCCCGGGATTGAGTCCCACGTCAGGTTCCCTGCATGGAGCCTCCCTCTGCCTGTGTCTCTGCCTCTCTCTCTGTGTATCTCATGAATAAATTAAAAAAAAAAAAATGAGTTTGGCCTACATATACTAACAGGGAAGTTAAAAAAAAAAAACTATACATGGGGGAGAAAGGAGCAGAAAAAAACAAGAAATACAGAACATATTTCAACATAATTCTTTTTGTAAAAAAAAAAAGAAAAGATGACAACACGTGTTTGTAATGTAAAGAAAAAGGTACACCTGGTATGACAGAACTCAAATCATCGTGGAGAGGTGGGTTATTAATACTCTATACCCACAAGCCTCGCCCCCCCAGCCCCCGTCTAACAGTTACTCCTTCATGTAAAAATGCAATTATCCAATTATACACCTTTCAAAGCTCCAAGTAGCTGACAGAATAGGATGATCATCTTAAAAAAAAAAAAAGGAAACCAGAAGCTCAGAGAATTACATGACTTACCCAAAGTTTTTAAGAGTAAAGGGTATAGAATCCAAGGCTTCAACTCCCTGTCCAGTGATGTTCCATAATCTCCCACTGTGCGGCACTAGATAGGGCAACATTCCCATTGGAAAATGTGGTAAGGATTAATTTCTTATAAACTGAATAAAAAGTCTTAGGTACTAGGCTCAGCTGGAATTGTACTTTTGTAAGCAAGAGAGACAATATTCCCATAGGTCACAGGATTTGGGCAAGTGATTATAGTGGGAAAATATTGGAAAAGATGCCAACTCACACTCTGGACCCAGACAAACCAGTTTAAATTCCAGTTCTAATACCAGCTGTGTGACAAGTTATTCCACTTTTGTGCCTTGCTTTCCTCATTTATAAAATGGGGTAACAGCAGCACCTACTTCTTAGAACTGTTGTGAGCATCAGTGAGTTAAATACATGTCAAGTACTTGGAATATTGGCAGGCACAAAGTACGGAGTGTCATTATTGTTATCCTTGGAAAGCTAGCAGTTCTTATCTACAGGTTTGCACAGGTTTCTGATCAGTAAAACAGCCTAAAAATAAAAGGAACCTCTAGTCGTAAGACTGTTAACACTTGTTCTGTTCCTTCCATCAAGACTACGACTCCATTTTTTCACATCTTCTTTCCTTTTATTGAAAAAAATTTTAGAAAATGGCAGTTAATAAAGGGCACAAACAAATCAATGGGGATATACTAGTGGAAAACATACACAATATAAAATTAAAAATGCCATTGGCTTCTTTAATTGGTTAAGAGCACAAAATGTAACAGGCAGAAGGTCTGTTTTAAACAAATTAAAAAGCTGTGTTTTTTTCCAATTCTCCCCAAGTCAGATATATACACACCCACAAAAATGGTGTGTGAAGGAAAGCTGTCATACACAAGAAGTTGTATCCTGAATTAAGGGAAATAGCTGTTGAGATAGGAATTAACACAATAAAGTCAGCAACAGGCTAACAATTTTAAAAACTGAGTCTTCAAATGCTGCATGGCACAAAGTTTTACAATATGAAGTACTGCTAGGTATGAAGGAGGAAGTCTGTATGGCTGCTAGCAAAAATGCTTTTCCAGAAAAGCAAATCAAAACAACGCAATCAGCAGACCAAGGCTAAAGCTAGATATCAGAGCTACAACTTCTCATATCTGAACTAGAAAATCCTATTTATCCAGAATGGACTAAAATTTCAGGACAAAACAGGGACATTTTTAACATATCTTACTTTATCCATTTTAAGTTCTGTTTCCTTCTCTCTCACCCCAAAATTCAGCATGATCCAGCAAAGATGGCTGCTTTTAGAATTGGCTATTTTATTTTTCTTTCTGTGGCAAGGCTGTCATGGAGCCTGGATATTTCAGGCTCGTATGCATCCATGACCAGTGTCCCGCTGTGGTCAAAAAACTTAGCAATGGACTTGGTGAACTCGGCCTCTCGCTGCTGCTTTGTTCTTCCACTGATGAAGGTCAACTTCAGAGTGTATTTGTCATCGAACCTAAGCAAAGATAATAAATCAAAAACTAAACATAGAGATTTGACTAGTAACGAGAGCATCAAGTGATTTTGAAGAACTTACTGGTGATACAGGTAACAAACATATGTATCCTTAAAAAAAAAAAAAAATCCAGGGGTTCCTAATTGCCTTCAAGATACAAGTCCTGATTTATAGGTGTTGCCATGTTGCCTTACTTACTGTGTACCTCCTCTACCTTGTCATAGATTATTAAGTTTTATGGACCACCTCCTCTTACCTCTGTACTTTACACTTGCTAGGCTAGAGGGGTCTTCCTAGTCCATACTTTTCTCCAATCTACCGGATTAGTTCCCACTTGTTAATATTAGGGCATAAACTCTTCTGGGATACCCTTCCCAAATTGAATCAGATTACTCTCCTTTGTCATACACTGCACCATCAATCATCAGCTAATACTGAGCACCTAGCATATGCCAGATCTAATGCTAGGCTCCCGTGCAATCAAATTATCTATTGAAATGATGTTTGCATATCTACATTCTTCACTAAACTCAGAGATTCTTGAGGACAACAATTCCATATTGTTTTCTATTCTTAGCTTGGCACTTGGTACACAAATTTCCATGAATAAATTAAGAACTTCTGTTTTTACAGATGTTCACCAATTCTAGGTTGCTCAGCCCTTGTCATCAATCTAGTTCCAGGTTCTACCTTATTTCAGGCCAGTAATATCTTTTATTATGTGAGTTCCAGAGATTCCTTAAGTACGTCTTAAGGTACCTTGAAGGCCTTTGCTATCTCTACCCATTCAATAAGGTTTATAAAATCAATCTTTAGCAGACTGATATTCCTCCCCCTGACCGTGATGTCTTTCTGTCTCCATTTAATTAGGGCATATTCAGTGGATTGTCAAGCTGTTAGTATCTTTATAGGAAGCAACTGCTAGAGCCTTTGTTTCTGCAGAAGAACTATCTGAAAACCTAGTTTTCAGGGTCGCTATCCCAAGTCACAAGGATAAAAGGCACATTTCAGCCATGGGAAATAAGGGGTGTTGTGTGTATTGTGTGTGTGGAGTACAAAGAACAGAGGAATATGGACTTAGGAGTTTAGATTTTTCTCAGAGTGACTGGGTTTGGAGCAGAGGATTGAGTTATCTGTCTTCTGTTAAAACAGTGCCTATTATTAACCAGTGCTCAAAAAATCGTAGCTCAATAAATTATTGTCTAAGAAATAACAAGTGTTAGTAAGGATATGGAAAAAACAACACTCTGAACTGTTGGTGGGAATGTAAATTGGTATAACCACTGTGGAAAACAGTATGGAAGTTCCTCAAAAAATTAAAAATAGAATTACCATATGATCTAGTAATTCCATTACTGGGTATTTACCCAAAGAAAATGAAAACACTAATTTGAAAAGCTACAGATACCCTATATTTACTGCAGCATTATTTACAATAGCCAAGATACGGAAGCAGCCCAAGTGTCCATCAATAAATGAATAAAGAAGATGTGGTGTGTGTGTGTGTATACACACACACACACACACACACACACACACACACAACGAAATATTACACAGTCATAAAAAAGGAAGAGATCTTGTCACTTGTGACAGACAACATGGATGGACCTAGAAGGTATTATGCTAAACTAAAATAAGCCAGAGAAAATAAATATATCATCCCACTTACATGTAGAATCTAAAAAACAAAACAAGTGAATTAACAAACAAACACAAAGCAGAATCAGACCTGTAAATACACAGAACAAACTGATAGTTGCCAGAGGGAGGGATCATTGCCAGTGGCTGGGGGATGGACAAAATGGGTGAAAGGGAGTGGGAGATACAGGTTTCCAGTTATGGAAATGAGTAAGTCACAGGGATAAAAGGCACAGCATAGGGGGTATAGTCAATGTACTATAACAGCACTGCATGGTGCCACATGGTAGTTATACCTGTGGCGAGCTAACTACAGAGCTGCTAAATCACTATGCTGTACACCTGAAATTAATGTAACATCATGTGTCAACCATACTTAAAAAAAAAAAAACTGTTTTCTAGCCAGTTATTCCCAACCCAGAGAGCTATGAGTGAAAATCCTTAAGCTACTTTCAACACCTCAAAATTTTTCTCAAACTCCAGTAAACTGCTGTTAGTTGATTTCACAGTAATCTGGGAACTTTTAGGCCCAGTTCCACTGGCAGTTCCGTGGTTTGGATGGTAGCGCATGATCTGATGAGTTATGATCTGATGCACTTTAGAAATTTCTCATTAATATTTATTTTACATTATGTATTATATAACTTATATGTTATATAATTATACAACACATAATTATTTTATATAACATATTTTAAGGAAAAATATTTTTGTATAATAATTATATAATATTTATTCAGTCTCAGCTATACATGTCAGGCACTTTCAGATGCTAAAGATATATAGCAGTGAACATAAGAGACAAAACTCTGCCTTTTGGGATTTTTACGTCAGTGTGTATGAAAGAACCAACATTATGATAAAACATAGGATGTTTTAAATACAGTAGGCAGGAAAGGCTTTACTAATAAGCAGGTATTTGAGCAGAGCCCTAAAGAAGAGAAGAACAAGCTATCTGGAAAAAAAAAAAAAAATCCAAGCAGAGTTCACAGCAAATGCAATGGCCCCAGAGCAAGAATATGCCTGGAATATGAATAACAGAATGGTATGAGAGAGGAGGAGAGGCACGGGAGATAAGGGGTGTGTATTATGTGTGTGAAGTACAGAGAACAGAGGAATTAGATTTTTCTCGGAGTAACAGGGTTTGGAGCAGATTGAGTTGATCTGCCTTCTGTTCTAAAAAGATCACTTTGCCTGCTATGCTGAAAATAGACTATGAGCAGAGAGAGCAGCTGTGGAGGTCTATGAGGACATTATTACAGTCACCTAATTGAGAGATGAGGTAGCAGAAGAGATGGGAAATGGTCAGACTGATATATTTAGAAGGCAGAGCTGACAAGATTTGCTGACAGACTATTGGAAGGACTGAGAGAGCAGTCAAAATGATTGAGTTCTGGCCTGAGTAACTAGGATAGAAGTGCCATTACTGAGATAGAGAAAAATGGGGGCGGGGGCAGGAATACAGGTTTGGATGAGGCACAGCAGTTAGGCTTTGAAATGCTTATTACGATCTGATGTCAAATAGAAAACTGTAATATATCTGGGAGTTCAGGACAGAGGTCTAGGATGAAAATACAGATTCAGAGATCTTCATCATATAGATGGTATTTAAAGTCATGAAATTCTAAATTCAAGATTACACCTAGCAATGGAATACAGATAGAGAAGAGGTGCTAGGAACAAGCACCAGTGGCATTTCAAATTAATTAATTAATTAATTTATTTATTTATTTATTTATTTATTTAAAAGATTTTATTTATTTATTCATGACAGACACAGAGAGAGTGAGAAGCAGAGACACAGGCAGAGAGAGAAGCAGGCTCCATGCAGGGAGCCTGACGTGGGACTCAATCCCAGGACTCCAGGATCGCTCCCTGGGCCAAAAGCAGGCGCCAAACTGCTGGGCTACCGGGACTGCCCAGCATTTCAAGTTTTGAGCTATTCTTTAAACAATGAGGAATCACAAAGGAGCCTAAAAAAGCAGACATTAATGTAAGAAGAAAATGAGAAGATTACAGTATCCTAGAAACCTAGTTTTAAAAAACCAAGTAAAACAAGGAGTGGTCCACTATCAAATGCTGGTTGAGTAAGATGAGAAGAGAAATAAAGACAAGTAGATCCAAGAGACAGTGACAGAAGAAAAGGGGAGCAGAAAAATAGACCATGTGAGGAGAATAAGAGGAACAAAAATTTTAGTTGGGAGAAATGACAGCATGTTTGTATGCCACAAGGAATGATCCAGCAGAGAGGGAAACATTAAGTAAATGTAAGTGAGAGAATCTAGTAGACAAATGGACAAGAGGCTATAGATAGGAACTCAGGAAGAAACAAGTCTGATGAGCATTGCAAGCAGGCAAATGATAGGAGACTTTCGGACTGCTTCAATTATCTCTGCAACAAAAGAAGCTGAGAGTAAAGATGGGAGAGAAAGGTAGGTTTGAGAATAAAGGAGGAGGTACGAAAGATGCTCTAGGACAGGGAAAGTAACTAGACTATCAAAATGCCACAGAATCTAAGTTGGGTAAAGAAGTGAGACAATGAAGGAGAAAAGGGACAATGAAAACCTGCTCAATGGATCAGAGATGCCTTTGGGGCTGAAGACCCCTAGGACAAGAGAACCAGAAAAAGAAGCAATCAATGGTCAGAGAGTGAGATACTCAAAACTGAAATTATTGAAGGTAATTAGTTACCAGATCAGCAAAGTCTAGAATATGTCCAGGATCTATGTATTGGTAGAAACAAATTTATGGTAGAAAACAAAATGATCAGAGGAGAGGCCAGAGAACTGGAATCCATTATCTATTTGGATAATGAAAGGAGCTATGTTAAAGACAGTGCCAATGAGCCGGGAGCTATCTTCAAGGAAAGAGAAGTGAATCTGTATTGAACGGCAATGAGAAGGAACAGAGATGGCATATTTCTTTGCCACAGGAAACAATAATGTGGCAGCTGGTAAAAAATCAGCGAGAATGAGGAAAAATCAGAACCCTTGTACACTGCTAGTGGGGCTGAAAATGGTGCAGTTGCGTAGGAAAACAGTCTGGCAATTCTTTAAGCAATTAAAGAGTTACCAATTGGAGGATCCCTGGGTGGCTCAGTGGTTTGGTGCCTGCCTTTGGCCCAGGGAGCGATCCTGGGGTCCCGGGATTGAGTCCCGCATCAGGCTCTCTGAATGGAGCCTGCTTCTCTCTCTGCCTGTGTCTCTGGCTCTCTCTCTCTCTCTCTATCATGAATAAATACATAAAATCTTAAAAAAAAAAAAAAAAGTTACCAATTAAAGAGTTACCATACGGGATGCCTGGGTGGCTCAGTCAGTTAAGCACCTGACTCTTGATTTCAGCTCTGGCCTTTATCTGAGGATTGTGAAATGGAACCCCGAGTCAGGCTCTGCACTCAGTGAAGAGTCTGCTTGAGATTCTTTCTCCCTCTGTCCCTCCCCCGACTTGTGCACTCTAAGTTAATCTTAAAAAAAAAAAAAAAAAAAGTTACCATATGACCCAGCAATTCCTCTCCTAGGTACATTACCTGAGAAATGAAAGCGTATGTCTGCTCAAAAATTTGTGACTGTTTATAGCAACATTATTCACAATAGCCAAAAGGTGGAAATGACTCAAATGTCCATCAATAAATGGATAAACAAAATGTGGTATAGCCATGTAATGGAATATTTGGCATAAAAGAAGTGAAATATTGATACATGCCACACCATGGATGAGCCTTGGAAACATTATGCTAAGTGAAAGAAGCCAATCGCAAAAGACCATATATTCTATGATTCCATTCACATGAAACATCTAGAACAAAGAAATCTATAGAGATGGAAAGTACATCAGTGGTGACTTAACACTGAGGGAATGGGGCAGGGAGGGGTGGTGGACAGGAAGAAGACAGCTAAAGGGCACAGGGTTTCTTTTATTTATTTATTTTTTAGGGTTTCTTTTTGAGATGATGAAAATGTTCTAAAGTTGGCTATGGTAATAGTTGCAATATCTGTAAACACACTAGAAACCACTGACCTGTACACTTTAAATGTATGAACTGTATGGTATGTGAACTATATCATAATAAAGTTGTTAAGAAGAAATATACTGTGTAGGGGTGTCTAGGTGGTTCAGTCAGTTAAGCATCTGCCTTCAACTCAGACCCCATGGTTGGGCTCCCTGCTCAGCGGGGAGTCTGCTTCTCTTTCTCCCTCAGTTCCTCCTCCTAGCTCATATTCTCTCTCATTCTGCTCTCTCGCAAATAAAATCTTAAAAAAAACACATTGTGTATATGAACGTACGTATGAATGAAATGGAATGTATGAATCAAATGGAATATATGCATGAAAATAATGAAATCAAGATGTTGCTAGGGTCTAGAATTCTGCAATTCTGTTTTAGGGGTCTGCCACAAGATATAGATTTATGATGGTTGAGGTCAAAAGGTGGCTGGGAGCTCTTCCAGGAGAATGCAGCTGGAACACCAGAACGACATTCTGCTCCTCTTCATAGGTATCTCCACAAGTTGGTAATGAGAAGAGGCTGTTTGGCGTTGATGCTGTACTTACCTTCGTATATGTGAATAACTGTACTTGTAATTTAAGAGCCTACTATGTGCCAGGACCTGTCCCATGTGTTTTTAGGATAGTGACTAAGAGCATGAGGGTCTGGGCTCAGATGTGAACTGGAATACCTACTAGAATAATACACTTTAGGGTTCTAGGGCCCTGGAAGAATTAATTAAACCTTTTGGGTCTGTGTTCTTATCTATAAAATGGGTTGTTCTAAGGTTTAAATGAGATAATGTACTTGGCACAATACCCAGTATATTGTTATGCTCCAGAGACGTTTGATATTTTTATACTTGGTACATATACCAGCTGGCATCTTCCCAACAAACCTGTGAGTCATTTTTAATTCAGTTTTGACTAAAGCTCAAATAGTTTACATGATATACAGAAAAACCATACTGCTAGAAAGCGATAAGCTGGAATTTAAACCCAACTCTGGATACCTAAAAAGACCTCAGGTGTCACCTGCATGAAGTTATACCTACAGCTGGTCAGAACACCGAAATGTGTTTCTCTGAGTTGCCGAGTGCACTGCTGCAAAATTTCCTAATTACAGACTGTAGTCAAGATCACAGAAAACATAGAAGATTAATGGGGTTCTTCAATCATAACTCACTTTACACCTTTGGCCTTCACAACTCTGTACTCTAATTGGCTCTATTTATTGGCCACAGGGATAGGCATTCTTCATCATCCTTCCACCAAAGTTCTTTCTCCCACAGTTTATCCTCAGAACACTTCTATGCTAATACAATCCCAGAAGTACAATGCTAGGAGAAACCTCCTAGACTGTTCATACCCCTTACTTCATACTACATGACTGGCACTATGATCTGCATGGAGTAAGCACACCATAAAATAGTCTGTTGCTGAAAATAACTGGACTCCCAGAGAAAATCCAACATCAGGATTTACGGATTTATGAGTAGAGTCATACCTTTTGAGACTAGAGGACAGCTGCCAAATATCATCAGGATCCATTCCTGTAGGATCTTTCCTGTGGGCCACAAGAAAGATGCTCTTCTCCTTATATGAGGTATAAATGGTCAGGATTCCCATCATAACAAAATAGGTTCAGATAAAGTTAAGGAGAAAACACATGAAATAACACAAACTGACAAGCAAGGGCTATGAAAACTTTCATAATGATAGTCCTAAAGAAGACAGTTTCATCTTGGTACAAAAAACACCGAAAATTTAGCTATTTTATTTTTTATCCTTACATTTATATATACATTTAGTGTCTAGCACAGAGAAGTCATTACCATTATACGTAAAATTTCATGATTTTATTTTTTTTATTATTATTATTTTTTTAATTTATTTTATTTTATTTATGATAGTCACAGAGAGAGAGAGAGAGGCAGAGACACAGGCAGAGGGAGAAGCAGGCTCCATGCACCGGGAGCCCGACGTGGGATTCGATCCCGGGTCTCCAGGATCGCGCCCTGGGCCAAAGGCAGGCGCCAAACCGCTGCGCCACCCAGGGATCCCAAATTTCATGATTTTAAATGAAAAAAGCAAGATCATGTTTTGTTTTAAAGCAAAACAAATGGAACAAATGAAATTCCATCATGGTAATTCTCTTGGAAGGCTATATATTTGTAATAATGTTGCCCTCATTGTTTAAACCTGTTTGGAACTCCTTTGGGAACTGCCTCCAGAACCTATGGCATATTCTTTGGAACTGCCTTAATGGTGAAAAAATTCATACTGGGACAATTCATACTGAAAGGAGCCAAGGTGCCAATTCTGGGACTATGATTTGGGATCAATTTGGATAATACCATTTTAAATCAGGGCCTGCTTTATTAAATGACTTGCTAAAAGAAAAATCCCCAAAGCACATCTTTTAGAAATACTTCAGGTAGTGGGTAGCCTGGGTAGCTCAGCGGTCTAGCGCCACCTTCGGCCCAGGGCCTGATCTTGGAGACCTGGGATAGAGTCCCGTGTCTGGCTCCCTCCATGGAGCATGCTTCTCCCTCTGCCTGTGTCTCTGCGTCTCTCTCTCTGTGTCTCTCTCATTAATAAATAAATAGAATCTTAAAAAAAAAAAAAGTTTAAAAGAAATATTTCAGGTAGTGACACCATTGTTAAGAAAAGTAAACTGCCTATCAAAATGATTTGTTTTAAATTAGTACAGTCCTGGCACAGAGCAGACACTCAAAAATACTATGTGGCTATTGAAAATAAGGTATCCTATATATTCCTTCATGAAAAGACATCCAATATATCTTTTTAAGTTACAAAGAAAAGTGCAGTATGTCCAAACTGACTTAGGGAAGAGGTGGTGAGAACCACAAGAAAACTGTTACTACAAACAGAATTTTTATAATTATAGTAATAGTATAGGATTTCTTTGTATTTAGCGTTTTGAGAAATAATTAAGCTGGATAGGTAACAAACATGATTCTACCATAGAAGGAGAGGGGAAAGGAAACAATCTGAGAGTAGATTACATAACAAACATACTATAAAATGTCTCACTTAATTTTTTTAATTCTGATTGTGTATTGCCCATATTTGTAACTGAGCAGCATTCAGTTTCCAATAAGTGCTTATTATCACAAGATCACAAAACAGCTTGGTTTCAAATCCAGGTTCTCAAGCTCCAAAATAGGATTTAATTCCATGTTATACAAGCCACATCTCTATCTCATGCTCAGTACCTTCCAATCCAGCCCTTCAGCTTCAAGGAAAACTGAACCTCCAAAATCTGATCCTTCCCCAATATCCTGGAATAAGTGTCTTGAAGCAGACCACGTCTAATGGGAATGTGTAGGCTAGAAATAAGAACTGGGTCTTGCAATAAGGTGTGTTTTGCTATTAGGCACTCACACTCAGATTATAATGACCGCTACATTAATAACTAAATAGAATTAAAGATAAAATAAACACATTAAATCTCAAATATCAATGGTAATCATTAATTAAGGTTATAGATGCCCATAGCTCATAATATTAAATTCTAACATTAGCAGGCCTCAGAATCAAAGTTTGTTTTTTGTAGGGAGCAGGGAAGATTATCAGTAGAGATTTTAATAGTCACTAGAAAACAAACCTGAGCATAAATAAAGGATATGATATGACACACAAAGCCAAAACAGGCTTAGATTCTGGAAAGGGATGCATATAATCCCAAATCAATGCCACTATGGCAAAGAAACAGGAGATGGTACAGATGGTGAGGCGACCGTCAATCAGACCAAAATTCTCCACATACTTGTACTTTTCCAGAAGTACCTAGTAAAAAGAACAAGGAATCAAGCTTACAGGATTGCTTCCTTCCTAGTAACTGCTTTTATTCTTAATTTCCATAATAACAGTTATGTTAAGAATCATATAAATACCAATAGCTCTCTCCAATCAGGATTTTATCAGTTCAAGTAGACTCAAGTTGTTCACAATGGTCCCAGAGAAAAAGTTCATCAATTGCTCATACATTTTTTTAATCCTCAACTTTTTCCCTGGGATGACGCTAAAAGTCTCCCCCTTTCTGCTTTTAAAGAGGAAAGGGGGAGAGGGGCAGAGAGAGAGAGAGAATCTTAAGCAGGCTCCAGGGCCAGTGCAGAGCCCAACACGAGGCTCGATCTCACAACCCTGAGATCATGACCTGAGCCAAAGAAGTCAGACACAACCAAGTAAGCCATACAGGTGCCCCTCTTCCCTTTTTCAACAGAGATGACTAATCACGAATGATGTCCAATATTCCCTCAACCCTCTTGGCTCTAGGCTAACTAACCTCAAAAACAACAGATCACCATCTTTCTGGATTAAAAAATTAGAGAATTTGACAGAAGCCTGAGGTAGCTAACATTTTTAACACATGTTCCCCACATTTACTGTAAGAATTTCCAAACTGCTTTATGGCTCAATTCCTAAAACTAACAACTATGGTCATTCCAAGTTACAGAAGAAAAAGATCCTGCAGATGTGCTGTAAGCTCTATATATGCTAACAGACTCCCACCTCAAGAAAATACCTTTTTGGCAGAATCATCCAAAGAATTCTTCACAGCTGATCCATCCCATTTGTCAATTTTTACAGGCTTATCATCAATTTTCCACTGTAAAACAGAACAGTTGTGCATCAAGAAGCATAGCATCTTACTGAGGGTAAAATGAACTACTTCCGTAAGAGTGTTTAAAAAAACCACCACCCACCCCCTCACAGGCCCAAAATGGTGTCACTTAGGTTAAGACCTCGAGTCAGTAAACTAAGATCTAGTACCTAACCTAACTGCAGTTTCAACCCCCATGAAACATATCCTTTAATCAATCAACAGAGGAATATCCTGGTCAGCACTAGGAAATTTACTAATAGGCTCCTACCAGTCCTCTTAGGGCAACCTTGTCTAAAACAATGGCTTCGCTCTCTCTCTTTTTTTTTATCTCTACTCCCTCTCTAGCTTTCAAAATCTGTTTCTGTAGCCTTTTGGAACCTCCTTCTACTTGCTAGATGGGATGCTGCCCAATTCATGAATCTCTTATTAAAGCCAATTCAATCTTTAAAGGTTACCTGGTTGAATTTTTACTTAACAAGAGCATCTTCAAGTATATGTACATTTACTCTTTGTCCTCTGATGTTGGACAGCTAAAAGACAAATACTTAAAAAAATGAAGTTGAAGGAGACTAGGTCTCTAGAGTCAGGTGGTACTCAATGGTGTTGCCAGTCTCCATGCTGGAAAGCTTTGTCTACCAGACCCAAACCAGAACACTTACCTGGGCTACAGAGACTACAGTGTGAACTCACATACCCCATCCTCATTTTACCCAAATGTGGGAACAAGGAAGAACTCAATTTGTTCATCCTTGCATTCTATGACCACAAAATTTAGACAATTTACATCTATGAACCTGCAGACACTAACAAAATGAGAAAAGTCTCTTTTAATACATATTTGTCAGCTAACAATGTTTATATATTACCAGCATGTCTTAACTGTAGGAAAACAGCAAATCTAGTGTAGTCTGTTGGAAACAACATTTTGAATTAAAAATCAAGTCCCATTATCAGGTAGTTATATGACTTTGGACAAACTCCACTTCAATTTCTCTCATCTACAGAGGTTTTAGAAAGGTTCCCCAATACCGTACTAGTTAGAATCAAATGATTGTATCACACACTGTTGGTAATAATTCAAAATGGTACAACACATACTAAGACAATTTAGCACCTTGGATTCTACTTTTGGGAATTTTTCTGTATCTTCATACACATGAAATAATATTCGAAGTTCCTCACTACAGCAGTTTTTTTTTTTTTTAAAGATTTTATTTGTCAGAGAGAGAGCACGCGCGCACAAGCAGGGGGAGTGGCAGGCAGAGGGAGAAGCAGGCTCCCCACAGAGGAAGGAGCCCAATATGGGGCTGGATCCCAGGACGCTAGGATCATGACCTAAGCCAAAGGTAGACACTTAACTGACTGAGCCACCCAGGCATCCCACAGCAGTGTTTTTAATAGGAAAAGTAAGTCAAGTACTCAACTATAGGGGACTGGTTAAACAAACTGGTGCACCGAGATATCTTGAGAAGGTCAAGGGACATGGATGGGACTGACTTCTCAATGTATGCCTTTTAAAATATTTTTTTCAAAGCACTTCAAATTTTGATTAAAAAGAATGCCTTTAAACTTTGTAAACATGTGAACATTTTATATAGTAAAAAATGTTTTCAAATGCAAATGATTATATGAACATAGCTTAAGTGGAACAGGGTGTTAACAAATAATTTGATAAACCTGTCTTTTATAGACCATAAGGCTCAATTCTTAATTTTTTTGTTCACTTGATAGTGAACAAATACCATATTTCATAAAAATTACAAACCAGCAGGCAATCCAAAATCTGCTTGGCTTTAGAACAGATTTTACTGAAAGAGAAGAGAACTTCATATTTATCTTTCTGATTGAGCACAATATGAGAGATACTGCATACAAGAAATAAGGAGACAGAATAAATATCTAAAAAGTAATTGAAAAGATATTAAAGAAATGTAGAAATAGAATTCATCAAACTTGTTTTTTAAAAATTGTGATACTATATACTATTATGCAAAAAAGAAAAACTGTTCTGTGAAGTTTGTTGAGTGAAAAAAAAAAGAACTACAACAGTAATACTTCAAGTGATTAAAAAGTCAAAGTTTTTTCCCTTTTGTGTCTCATAAAAACAAGAATTTTCTTGGAGAAAATTACTCATGGCAGCTATAATAAGAAAATCGTGCGATAATATTAATTCTCGCAGCCTGCCAGTCTACAAATCAAACTTGGCACCTAATTTTAAAAATACAGATGAACCAAGGAGAAATTAATAGGTTTTATAGCTAAATAGCTCACTTACACTTAGTTAAGTAAATTCCATTTTGATAACAGCAAGCAAAAGAAACTTGTACAGCCAGAATTCACAATTCAAATTATTTGTGAAACAAAGTCATTAAAAAATTTTGGAGTCATTCCAAAAAAGAAAAATCATATTCTCATAGACACTCAGCTTCACATTATTACCTGCTGGGCATCACAGAAAAGAAACTTGCCTTTACAGTTCAGAGGGTAATTCCTTGGCAATTTCAGGGGATAAAACATAGAAGCAATGATTACAGCATGTGCTGAAATGGCCCTAGCTCCACTTCCTCAGCCTGGTACCTACAAGTAATATTCAGTAAGTGGCACAGGAACGTTTCTACTGAATCACAAAGAAAGTTTATAATATGATTTTTTTAAAAAAGATTTTATTTATTCATGAGAGACACAGAGAGGCAGAGACAGGCAGAAGGAGAAGCAGGCTTCCTGCAGTGATCCCGATGTGGAACTCAATCCCAGGACCCTGGGATTATGCCCTGAGCCAAAGGCAGATGCTCAACAACTGAGCCACCCAGGTGTCCCTATAATATGATTTCTGAAGAGATGGGAGTATAATCTATTTTGGGTGCATGAAAAAACCTTTATTTCAGAGAAGATAGTATCTCTGTTGTAGTACAGAGACATCTAAGAAAGGGAAGGAGGGTGGCCATTAAGTACTTATTTTTCTGGTTTATTTTGTCGTTCCCAAAACTGCTCATCAACTAAAATGTATGCTACTCATTCATTTTCTCTCTAATGCTATTCAGGGCATTTTAGAAACTTTTCTCTCACTCTTACCTTCCTCAACTATAAATGCAAATTGCTTTCCTTTTGTAATAAAAAGGCAAAGCAAAGTTGGTTTCTTTCATGTGGGACCTCACAGGATAAATTATGAAAAAAGGCTCAGTGCAGAAAAGAGGTAATATAGGCCTGAGACTGATATCCTTAGAAAGGCCTGCTAGAAAGGCTGGTATTGGAAAGTTGTCTGGTAAACAGTCGCTTACAGTGATATAAAACTTTCCCGAAGTGATGAGTGGCTCGCTGCGCTTAAACTGTGTAAATAATATAGTTTATGCTAAACATCAGTTTCCTTTCTAGGAGTCTGGAATTTTGGCACAGGCTAGACAGAGGCCGCATACTTAATCAACCCCCAGTAAAAAAGAAAAAAAACCTGGGCATTGGGTTTCTAATGAGCTTCCTCGGCAGACAACACTTCACAGGTACTGTCACTGCCAGATCACTGTTGCCAGAGTTGAATTAAGCATAGCTTCTGGACTCTACTGGGAGAAGACTCTTGGAATCTTGCACTTGATTTCCTCCAGACTTCCATTCTATACACCTTTACCCTTTGCTGAAGTAAAGTACAACTACACACTGAGTCGAATACAACTATTTACCGAATCCTGTGATTTCTTCTAATAAATCACTGAAAAAGGAGTCTCGGGATTGCTGATACCGGCAATACTGCCAATTAAGATCTAGCAGATGGGGTAACTTCTGCTAGAAGTTCCTAGCAGAACTTCCTCAGTTTCTCTTTCCCACATTCCCTCCTGCATATTACAGATACATATATACTGGGCCCAAGCAACAATCACTGGTACTGACTTTAAGACCATTGCTACTGTCAATATCATTCTGCAGAGACACTCCTTTTGATTTTTAAAATATATTCATCTCTATAAAACATGTTTATATTATTTTTAAATTTTTCAGTTTGTGGCATTAAATCTATTGATCTATTGACTTTTCACCATGAAAGAGGAAATTGAGCCATTTCATCCCTTGCAACACAAGTATTAATTTTTCCAGCTTTTCCACCACCATCTTTTTAATACAGTCATAGCAGAGTACTAGTGATTTGGTCTTATATAAGAGCTTAACTTTTGGCTAGATCATTATTTGAACTGTACGTTATGACTATAAATGCTATTCACAGATGAGTTATATAGTACACCAGGATTACTTTTTCTTTCCTGATAGCTTTTTGTTTTCCTTGGAGCTACTGTCATTTTGGTTATTGTTTTAAATCAATTATTTATCACCAATGTAGTTTCGAATTCTCTCAATTGTTTAAGTCTCTTCTCAATATGTGCAAAAGTATTCCGCATTCTGTGAATTTCATCTTTTTAGAGAAGTTGGGTCTTGGAGCCTCCTGACCTGCTTTGATCTGCGTGGACTGCTTTCCAGGGCTGCTGTATAGCTATCACCTTAGAATCTCCTTTTACCATTTACTATTTCCCTTAACCTCCTCATGGGCTGGACTTCCTTTTCTTAGATAACCATGTTTTCTCTTTTTGATAACCATGTTTCTCCTTTTGTGGTTTACTATTCCCTTGATCTGGTGAACATATCCTCCAGTGGCTTCCTTGAAGAATGCAGATGGGAAATAAATTTTGAGACTACACATCTGAAAATGTCTTTTTATTCTACCTTCACACTTAAGAGAAGTAAGTTCTCTTCAAAAATTTTAAAGTTTATTCCATTGTCTCAATAGTTTATGGGATTCCTAAAGCCATTCTGATTCCTGATCCTTCATACAATGCTTTTTCCCTTCTAGACAAAGTTACACAAAGTTCTTTATGTTGTGTATCTAAAATTTCAAGATGATGTCCCTTACACAGGTCAATTCTCATCCACTGTTAAACTGCTAGTACCACTGCTAGACTCTAAGCAGATCCTCTGTCTTGAAACCAATGCCCTCCAGATTAGAAAACTAGCATTCAGGGATATTAAGTGTCACACAGCCAGTATGTGACAGGCAACAAAATTACTTAGGGCTAACTTACAAAATACATGGTTCACCATAAAATTGTCCCTTCTTCAGTGATAGAAACTTATTTTTAACTTGCCTTATTAATCTCTGAACTCAACCCCAAGGCAGATTTTGTTTATGGCCCTTATGCAAAGTAGCACAATTATAGTGGTTAAAAGCTACAGCTTTGGAGTCAGACTACTGTTCTCACTCTTCCGATTTATGTATGATTTTGGGCAAATAATTTAATCTTACTACAGTCTTTGCTCAATTGTAAAATGAAGATGATAAAAATATCTATTTCACACGTTAGTATGAGGCTTAATTACTGTAATTATAAAACACAGCAAAATGCCTGGTATACAAGTACTTATTAAAAATTACCTACCATTGTTGCTATTAATTATGTAAAACTAATATACTGTATCATGCTTAGCTGGATTTATATAACATCTCCCTCAGTAACAGGAACTACATGTATTTTTATGTTCCTCAGATCAGGGACATAACATAGTGTCAACAGCTACTTACTGAAAAGATGTATAAAGTCTTATAAAGAAAAAAAGGGAAGGAAAAGATTTCTAAAATGTCAACTTTCAGTTTAAACTTAACAGATGCATATAAGGCTAAAATAATCTCACTCAGTTCTTATCCACAGAATTTAAGGGAGGTATAACCATAGGTATTACTTACTGAGTACATGTGTCCTACATATTGAACTAAATATTTTATATACACCATCTCTTTTAATCCTTATGATAACCCCATTAAGAAAAATTACCACCTGCTATGGACAAATATTTACATTTACCCTAAAGTTCAGATGTTGAAATTCTAATTTCAATGTGATAGTATTAAGAGGTTGGCCTTTGGGAAGAAATCAGGTCATGAGGGTAGAGCCTGCATGAGATAGAATAGTGCCCTTAAAAAAAAAAACAAGAGAGCTTGCTTCCACTCTTTCTGCTTCCTACCATGTGAGTAAAGAAGACTGTCCACAAGCAGTAGAAAGGCCATTACCAGAACCCAGCCATGTTGGCACCCTGATCTTGGACTTCCCAGCCTCCAGAACCATGAGAAATAAATTTCAGTTGTTTAAGCTACCCAACCTACGGTATTTTTGATAAAGCAGCTCAAACTGACTAATATCTTCCTTTTACAGATAACACTTAGGGTTTAAGAAATTTGCATAAGGTGACAGCCAGGAAGTGGTAAAGCCAGGACTCAACTGAGTTTTCATGATTTCAAAAGCCATTCTCTTTCTCACTATTCCACATTGCTTTCCAAAAGCATAAGGAAAGGAGTTATTGGTTACCCCCGAAAACAAAAGAAAAAGACACAAATCCCTGAAGTGACAGCTACATGAAGTATCCTGATTCTTACCTAATAAGTTATAGTTACATAACATAAAGAAATCTTAAAAAGATTTTAATCTTGAATATGCCAACGAAACCCACAGAATATATCTGAATTTTCCATTTCCCTCCCTTTAAAACCAACTGCAATTTAACTGAAAATACAGCTGAGGAAGTCCTAGTTTAAGGAGATCACTTCTCCGTCAGTACCAACTTAAGAGATAAAACTCTATTGGACCATCATATACCTGTTGCCAGATCTAGATGGCTAACCAGTTCATAGAAAATAAGCATTAGATGGCTTTGACAGAACATTACAAAGGCTCATTCTGCTGCAAATTTGAATAATAAAAGGTTCTACAAAGACATTTCACTGCAGATATGGCATTAAGAACTCTACCTCCTAAGGACTTCAGAAGGGTATCAAACACGATCCAGGTCTTGAGCATATATATATATATATAGTGCAGGAAGGCATTTTCTGACTTGATTGAGGGTTTACAGGCTTTTCCTGTTCCCCATGCATCTTCTGGCCTTAAAGGCAAAAAAAAAAAAAAAAGGGGGGGGGGGGACAAAATCCTTGGTCAATAAGGACATGTCCAATAACACAAAATTGTCTTGAGTACGGAATAACAGCATGAACACTTCTATTTTTATTTTAATAAAAGCGAAAATAGAAGTTATGCAGTGATAAAGACCTCAATGAATTGCTTCATAAAGTTCCTTCGCTTAATAAAGGGCAGTAAAACTCAAAAGGTTCAATTTGCACTAGAGAGATGAAGGCTACCAGAGGTGAGCAGTGCCAATAGGATCCTGCTCTCATTTAGGAAGAGCTAAGTATGGCTCTAAGAAAAACTAATACACTTTCTCATGTATTAGGTCTCTTTGAAAGGTCTCTCCCAATTTAGAAAAAGGATACAGGCTGCAAAGAAGGAAAAGTAGTAGTAAATGAGGCACCTGACAGAGAAATTACCATGTGTTAATTATGAGCATGAAAATTAGTGGCAACACCAGAGAAACAAGGTAAGTAGACTGGTCCTGGCTACTTAAGTCTAGTATACCTATTAGATATTCACATGGACATGGCAAGTAGGCAATAGGGACATAAAAGTCTGGGGCTCAAAGGACAGGTCCAGTTTGAAAATTCAAATATGGAAGTCATCAATCCACAGATGGTATTTAAGCCATGACACTGGTATCTCCTTGGAATCAATGTAGATAGAGGAGAGGGGCTTGCCAATATTTACAGGTCAGGAAGAAGACAAAACAGTGCAAAAGACAGAAGCTAATGAAGGAGGAAAACTAGGAACAACTGATCCTCTAAAAGCCACATTTAGGGGATCCCTTGGTGGCTTGGTGGTTTAGTGCCTGCCTTTGGCCCACGGCGTGTTCCTGGGATCGAGTCCCACACCGGGCTCCCTGCGTGGAGCCTGCTTTTCCCTCTGCCTATGTCTCTGCCTCTTCTCTGTGTCTCTCATGAAAAAATATAATCTTATAAAAAAAGACCACATTTAAGAAAGAAGTTATCAGTGAGTCAACTACTATTCAAAGTTCAAATAATACAAAAAACTAATACTGAAATTTGACAAAACAGAGATCAGAGCAGAGAAATGGTGCAAGCAACAGCTAAAAAAAGGGACCTGGGCAGATGGAAATTGTTAACATCTGTGATAGGACTGTGTTACGTAATTGTGAATGACTGGTTAAAAAATTATAACTTGGAACTTTAGAAGTTACTCCATAAACATTGTAAAGACAAAAAGAAATGAGTTTTTTAAACTGAGATATAATTCTCATACCATAAAACTTACTGTTTAAAATGGACAATGCAATGGTTTTTACTATACTTATGTTGTATAACCATCACCATTAATTCTAGAATATTTTCATTACCCTAAAATAAACCCCATAAGTAGTCATTCCCTATCCCTTGCTTCCAGTAACCACTAATCTACTTTCTGGGCACTTGTTGCTTCTACCTTTTGGTTACTGTAAATAATGCTATGATCATTTGTGTACAAATTTTTATGTATAGACATACATGTTCAATTCTCTTGTGTGTATACCAAGGAGTGAAATATGCTAAATCATATGGTAATTCTATATTTAACTTTCTGAGGAACCAATACAATGTTTTTCAAGGTGGCTGCATTCATTTTACATTATGGTACAGAAACATAGGTGAGTTCCAATTTCTCCACATCCTCATCAACAATGGTTATTTTTCTTTTCTTTTAAAAATTATTATTATAGGCATCTCAGTAGTATCTCACTGTGGTTTTGATTTGCATTTTTCTAATGACAAATGATGCTGAGCATCTTTTCATGTGTTTATTGGTCATCTGTATATCTTCATATGGAAAAATATCATTCAAATCCTTTACTCTTTTAAAAATTAGTTTGTGGGCAGCCTGGGTGGCTCAGCGGTTTAGAACCACCATCAGCCCAGGGCGTGATCCTAGAGACCTGGGATTGAGTTCCACGTCAGGCTCCCTGCATGGAGCCTACTTCTCCCTCTGCCTGTGTCTGTGCCTCTCTCTCTCTCATGTATAAATAAATACAATCTTTAAAAAAAAAAAAAAATTAGTTTGTCTTGGGGAACCTGGGTGGCTCAGTTGGTTAAGCATCCAACTCTTGATCTCAGCTTAAGTCTTAATCTCAGGGTCATGAGTTCAAGCTTCCACATTGGGCTCCACACTGGGTATAGACTCTACTTTAAAAAAATTTTTTTTTAAGTTAGTCTCTTTATTATTGGGTTAAGATTCTCTATATAGTCTAGATACTAGACACTTATCAGAAATATTTGCAAATATTTTCTCTCATTCTATGGACTATCTTTTTTACTTTCTTAATAGTGTCCTTTGACACAAGATTTTTAAATTTTGAAGTAAAAAATAATGAGTTTTGAGATGTCATTAAAGTTTAGTTTGCAAAACAATGTTAAAAAGCCAGTATCTTGGTTCCTTAACACACACACATACACACCAACTACAGCAATGCTATAAAACCATTCATCGTCTTTGTCAGAGGTGGGTTAGGGTTTAGGCATACAATATCTTACACAAGCTACCACTGAAGAGACCAAAGGAGATTCATAGCCAAAACAATTTTTAATACCTAAGGACACACGGTTGATGGGGGACAAAGAAAAGGCTTGAACCTAGGTCTTCCAACCTCAAAACAAATGCTCTTTCCACTACTGCAGTAGCCAGCACAAGGCCTGCTCCAGTATGAGAGTCAATGTACTAAGTACAATAAAAGCACTGGATTAAGAACTGGGAAGTGCCAGGTTCTGGAAGTCTAACTAACTCAATGTCTCATCTTGGGCAAGTTGCTTCATCTCCCCCTCTTCAACTCTGTCCATGTCTATACAATGAGGATGCTGGAACAGACAAATTTCAAAATCTCTTCATTAGATTTTAGAGAAACCACAATTGATTAAGCAGAACGGTTACAAACCAAACAAAAACAAACTAAAAAACCTTTAATATATCAGAACCAGAAGGGATTTAAAAAGTAATCTAAAATAGTTCTCAACCTGGAAGTTACTGTTAAAATGTAGAGGAAGAAATAAATAGCTATGTTTAAAAACATGAGGCTGTCCAGGTCCCACCTCAAGAATCTGATTCAGGTCTGGGATGAGGTCCAGTAATTTGTATTTTTAACTAAAGCCCCAATGGAGTCTGGTATCTTTATACGATGTTAGGAAAAAAATATGTATCTGAGGAAGCTGAAGTCCACAATAACTAGCTAGTTCGTAGTAGCTATATATATTTTATTAAGTACTATGTGTTAGACATAGTGCCACACACCTTTTAAGGTAAATATTATTATTCCCACTCTACAGATGAGGAAATCAAGATACAAAGAAATTTATTAACTTGCCTAAGAATACGTATCTGCCAAATGGCAGAGCCAGGATTCAAAGCCAGACAGGCTAGCTCCAGAGCCTGTGTTCTCAACTACTAAGATACAAAAGCTCTGCATTACAATCATGAACTAGGAGACAGAAATGAATTTAAATAGGTATGAAGTAAAAAGGGTCTGAATAGAGCTTCTAAAAAACAGTTTAATACCACATTTTCATAGCCAAAACAATTTTAATAGCCTAAACAAATCCAGCCAGGAGACAGAAATCCATGTACAAGGTTAAAAGGACCTGGATATAGTTCTGGAAAGCATGGTTTAATACCACATGTCAATTTGATCGCTAAAACAATTAAGCAGGGCAGCCCCTGTGGCTCAGCAGCGGTTTAGTGCCGCCTTCAGCCCAGGGCATGATCCTGGAGACTCAGGATCGAGTCCCACGTCATGCTCCCTGCATGGAGCCTGCTTCTCCCTCTGCCTGTGTCTCTGCCTCTCTCTGTCTCTGTGTGCCTCTCATGAATGAATGAATGAATGAATGAATGAATGAATAAATAAATAAATATCTTTAAAAAATAAAAATAATTAAGCAAGTAATTTTTCTTTATAGCCTGCTATGCAGAACAAAATACTTTGATGTATTTTGGGCAAAATAACTTACTGCAATGATCTAAGTTATTCTGTGATGGAGGCTGGAAGATTACATTTGCATACCTATTTTTAAGATCAGGAAACTAGAATTGCTTTGTTCCCCAAGTCAGTTTCTCAGGAGCAGACATTCACATCTGCTTAGGGAAAGCTTGAAGCACGTTGAAGCACACTTATATCTCTCTTTATTATATTTCTTCATGGCAAGTGAAACTACAGGTGCAGGAAATAAAAATCCTCCAAAAAAAAAAATAAAGACAAATAAAATTTAAGAAATTTAAAGGTAACAGCCTCTCACTCCCACAGAGCAAAAGCTGCTCTATTCATTCAGATCCTGCTCCACTGAGAATAACATTTTCCCCATCTTCTCTTCCACAGTACCTTCAGTTTTCAGACAATTAGAGGCACCATTCTCTAAGGCAATTTCTGAAGACTGACGGGGCAGATCTGAGAGTTTTTTCTCTGCTAAATTTAATGCTGCAAGTACTTATTCTGTGTTGTTTTCCTCAGAGAACTATAAGGATCTTTCATGGGAAACTGGACAAATACAAACTGGTAGAAAAAAATAAGACAGTATGTCATATTAAGTGACAGTTTAATTCCCATGTGCAATAAATGCTAGAGAATTCAGAGGAGGATAACTCGATGTAAAGCTGAAATGAAGTTTTCCGAGAAAAAGCAGCTAAGCATATCATATTTTCTATCCTCTATGGCCCTCACTGCTTGGTTAATTCTGTCAAATGCTCCTTTGTGAAGCCTTTATCTATTGCTGATACTCAAATTGGGGTTCTCATCATCTGGTCTTTTTTTTTTTATAGCTGTTCACAAAGAACACTTAACCAATACTGTACAATTCAATATTCACAAGCCCATAATACATTATGGGAATCCACATTATTTATATAAGTAAATTTAAGTTCAGTAATACAATGTAACCTATCCAAGGCCATGTGGCTTTTAACAAGCTATACTAGAATTCAAACGTCTTTCTTTTTATAATAAGCCCTATACACTTGTATGGTATAAGGCCTTGTTAGAAAGCTTTTAATTTCTAAATCTAATTTTCTGAAAACCACTTTATATAGTCTCAAAATTTTTCAACAGCTTGGATTACTCCAAGCAATCCATGCTCTCTTCAATCCAATTCTATCTTCATGTCACTACAAGTCTCTTAGAGAACAGTCTAGTCAACTCACTACCTGAAATATCAGGCACCATCTGCTCAAGGACATTCTTACCTAGTATGCTGCCCTTCTCTCCCAAAACAAGGTCCCAGCTCCATCCTCAGACATGAGGTCTTCCCATGGGGCACTCACCCCCTTATCAGTTAGATCTCAGTGATCACTCTCTCTCTCATTTCAATTTCTGTAAAAAGCACACATCTGAATACACCAAATACTTTTAATATTGTCTTATAATCAGCTAAACTGAGTACTTTCTCACAGTTGGGATTCTTGGTTTTCTTCCTCTGCCACTACATACGTATATTAGACACTATAGGTTACAGCGATCATTCATGTATATCATTTCATTTAATTCTCCCCAAAAACCATGCTCTTTCAGATAAGAATGTAAGCTTAGTATGGTTAACTGACCTGCCAGTCTTCACAGAGTTTGAAAATAGCAAAGCCTAAATCTTATGGTCCTCAAATCCAGGTTCTTTCAATAACACAATGATGCCATATACTCTTTAGGATAGAATGCCCATGCTTGGGCAGCCAGGGTGGCTCAAGCGGTTTAGCGCAGCCTTCAGCCCAGGGCATGATCCTGGAGATCAGGGATCGAGTCCCACGTCAGGCTCCCTGCATGGAGCCTGTTTCTCCCTCTGCCTGTGTCTCTGCCTCTCTCTCTCTCTCTCTCTCTGTGTGTGTCTCTCATGAATAAATAAAATATTTTTTTAAAAAATGTCCATGCTTAATGTTTGCTAGTGACGATCCAAACGGAGGGAACAGCAAGAACAGTGAATGGAACAGGATGAGCACAGGCTGTGAGATGCTCATCAGCAGAAAGGCAGGATTTGTGTATGAAAATGAACATCAATTCCCAATACTCTCACGTGTCTTGGAGCAATTTACCATTCCAATCCTCAGAACGTGTTATGTTCCCTCTCTTTAAGATAGTTAAAGAGTGAGAACCATGCGATTCAAAACCAATGACACCCAAAAATAGAGGCAAAAAGACCTGGATCTGAACCCCTCTATATGTTCACCTATTTCTTTCTTAGGCATCTACCATGTGTTAGGCACAAGGATGTCTGAAAGCTGCTTTCCATTACAGCAAAAAAAATCCTATTTACTATATTAAAGGCCCCATGCTTAACGTTTCTCCTCAAACTCCTACAATGAGAGAACTGGAAGGGACTAAGGGAACTTTAAGCTAAGTCCCTCATTTTACAAATGAGGCAACAAAGGGAGAACAAGTGTATTTCAAGGTCACACAGCTAAATCAGAGGCAAAACCAGTACTAGGACCTACATCTCCATGCAACTGTTTCTTCCAGGATGCTCTGCAAAGGGCAAGATGGGCCAACCGAGGAGCACACTTTTCTGTTTTTTCTTTTCCTTTAAGCCCTGTTGATAGCACCTCAGTTAAAAAAAAAAAAAAAAAAAAGAACGGATGGTGAAGAGGCAAAGAGCCAACCCAGAGAAGGCAACAAGCTCATGAATTCGTGTCACTTACTGCCCTCGGTAGCAGGCAGAGGGGTAAAAAGGAGGGGGGGGGAGGGTGAAGACGACGAGGGAAAAAAAATCTTAGAGGCTTCCAGTCAGCCCAATAAGGTAAGTAAATACTCAAGTAAATTCAGTATTTTGAGTATCGTAATAAAACGCCTACAAACTTCAGTAAGCAAAAGGCCAGTGAGCACTTGAAATCTGTAGCAGCACCCAAGTGTGGTGGTCGTAGTGGAGAGTCTGGGGACTACTGACTTCGAATAGCTGCGTTCATTCCTTCAGGCTTCAGTTTTCCCCGTCAGTGAAATGGGCACATCAACTGTGGTCCCACAGCACCTCCGAGGAAAAGTGTCGTCTGCATTGAAACGTAGGAATAATGAAATCAACCTAAGAAGCTGTGGTGGCTAGCGTTAAGGACCAGGCACACTTCCAAGAAGGAAAGAAGGCCTGATGAAGAGAGAGCTGGAGTTGGAGGCATGGAGACATCGGGCTACAAGCGCCTGTAGGGTTCTGAAGGTGGGCCAGACGAGGACTACCCGCCGAGAAGCCACGGAAGAAAAGGGGGGCGGGGATGGGAAGGTGGGCTCGCCGCCTCCCGGGCCTCCCCAGGTTTCGGCTGTCCCCAAGAACAGGCTCCTCACCTTGTCCAACAAGCCGCTGCGGCCACTGCCAGACCCGCAGGTAGGACCACCGCCGGGCCCACTACTGCCTCCGCCACCACCAGTTCTCCCGCCCTGTGCAGACGCCGCCGCCATCTTGTCTGTCTCTGCGTCTCCCTCCCCTCCTACTTGTCCGAAGCCGATTGGCTGAGGCCGACGGCGTGACGCTCCGCCCGGAGTCCGTCGGGATCCGTAGTCCCGGGCCGAATGACGCGAGGCGGCCAGCGGAAGTGGCCGCGGGGCTTGCCGGGACTTAGAGTAGTTCGAAGCTCAGTCCACCGGTTGCCGCCTACGCCGCCTGCTGCCGCGTCGCGGTTACCAAGGGATAGAAAAGGTAGTGATAGGCGCCACCGTGGAGCCGCTCGGACATCCCCGGGAGGGTCGTAGGCGCGCTGCCCGCGTCGCCGGGACGCAGCCTCTGCGGACGCCTCGGAGGCGGAAGCGACGACGGAGGCAGGTGCGGCTGGAAGCTTAGTTTGCGTGAGGAATTAGGAGTCTCTGCACCCCGCAAAAGAGTTTCCAAAGGGGCGGCGGGAGCTCCAGCCCTGTTACAGCACTTACTGGTGATTCTCTCTGGTGACGGTCATCTAAGGTGTTAGTAATGTTTTCGTGCTGTAGAGAACTCACATTTGCTGAGTGTCCACCGTCGGCCGGGCTGTATAGCCGTCCTCTCGTAGTCCCTTAGCAGCCCGGTCGGATGAGGAAATTAAGCTTCCCAAGGCGGGGTAGCGCGAGATAGCATGTATCAGAACCTGCTTAGAAGCCAGGGCGTTTTAACGACCTCCCCCCCACCCCCCCTTGGTATGTTCCCTCTGCCACCTGCTTTTTATTTATTTATTTATTTATTTATTTATTTATATTTTTTATTTTTATTATTATTATTTTTTTATTTTTTAAAGTATTTTATTTATTCATGAGAGAGACAGAAGGAGGGAGAAGCAGGCTCCATGCAGGGAGCCTGACGTGGGACTCGATCCTGGGACTCCAGGATCAGGCCCTGGGCTGAAGGCAGCACTAAACCGCTGAGCCAGCCGGGCTGCCCTGCCACTCTGCTTTTAATAGCTTTAGCATGTAACAGTATTCTAGATTTTTATTAATTCATTTTTTCCACAATGGTTTTTTTTTTTTTTTTTTTTTTTTTTTTGAGAGGGGAAGTGCACTGGGGAGCGAGGTGGGCAAAGGAGCAGAGGGAAAGGGAGAGAGAAATTTTTTTTTCTATTTTAAGATCTTATTTATCTGAGAGAGAAGGCACAAGCAGGAGGGAGAGGGAGAAGTAGGCCCCTTGCTGAGCAGGGAGTGGCTGGGCTCTATCCCAGGACCCTGAGATTATGACCTGAACCTAAGGCAGACAGATGCTTAACCAACTGAGCTACCCGGGTGCCCCTGAGAGAGAGAATTTTTTTTTTTAAGATTTTATTTATTCATGAGAGACACAGAGAGAGGCAGATTCCTCACAGGAGCCCAATGTGGAACTTGATCCCTGGACCCCTAGGATCACGCCCTGAGCCAAAGGCAGACACTCAACCTCTGAGCCCCCCAGTCCTCCCTGAGAGAGAGAATCTTAAGCAGGCTCCACACCCAGAGTGGGGCTGGATCTCACCACCCAGAGATCACGACCTGAGCTAAAATCAAGAGTCCACTGCTTAACCACCTGAGCCACCAGGCACCCTGTTTCCATAAATATTTATTGAAGTGTACTAAGGGATACTGGAAGAGCAAGATAGATCTGTTCACTACTCTCTTGGGACATCTATTCTAGTGACCTAGAGTTATCACATAATGGGATTGTACTATGATCTCTTACATTGCAGCACTTGTTCATTTGTTTTTTTAATCACTGTGAATCCCTCCTAAGTGTCAAAATATTGAACAAATACTGAGTGCTTACTATGTAGCAGTCACTGTTCTGGTCAGGGGATGTATTCTTGAATAATATGCAAAATATAGGCAAAATACTTGTCTTGATGAAGCTAACATTTGTGTGATAATCATTTTCACTAAATAATAATATACGAGATTTCTTCACCTCTGTGAAGCAATCCAGGTACCCCTATATCTTTTTGCTTTTTATCTTTTACACCTTCTCATTTTTCATGACCCAGCTCTAATGTCACTTGCTCTGTGAAACCTTTCCTGATCCTTATTTTTTTCCTTCTTTGCAGACAGAATGAAGAACTCCATGGCATTGAGTTTATGGTTCAGTTTAGTTCAGTAAACACTCATTGAACCTCTTCAATGGGCAAGACCCTGTATGAAGTGCTGGGGATAAAGATATAGGTAGGACCTAGGCCTGGCCTTTGAGAGGCTCACACCCTGGAATTGGGAGTGTGAGAAGTGGGGAACAGACAGGTAACTACAGCATGGTGGAGTGTTCCAATTAAGAGATGGACTGAGGTGGTAGCACAGAGAAGGGTCAACCTGAGGAGGGGGAGATCCAGGAAAGCTGTCTGTATGAGCTAGGCGAAGAAGAGGGGCAGAAGTGTCATAGACCAAAGGAATGGAGCAGCACATGGATGTAAATGAGCATCATTACTGTGTGTGTGTTTGTGTGTGCGTGTGTGAGAAAGAGAGAGAGCGAGAGAGAGAGAAAGAGAGGAGGCGTTACAATTAACACTGAGATTAGCTGCTTCAAGTTTGAGATAGAGACCCGAGGTAGCTGAAAATAACTAGGCAGGCAGCCTTTAAGTTTGGAACTTGGACTTTCTTTTTCCTACCATCCAGATAAAGTTCATACTTTCCTTAGGGTTACTTTCTAGACCAGGTAACATGGGGATTATGTGCCTTTCCTAGCCCATTTGTTGTAAATCCACACCTTCTCACCTGCTATTCTTTATTGGGACTTGGAATTTCCCAATGAATTAGTTGTGTCTGGGTCTCTATGCCCTCCACAGGTCTGAGTCTAAGTCATCCTTTATTTATGTATAGAGAATATCTTTTCCCAAATTGTGTCTTATCTTTCAACTCTGTCTTTGCTGTTTTTATCGTACATAGATTTATTTTGTATTAATTATATTAAAAGATCCTTCCTTCCTGATTTGTGATTTGCACATCTTATGTAAGCACTGTAGCCTCACTTCATCATCACAAAATTACTCTCTTGCTCCACCTTCCTGTCCATGTTTCTGTCTCAGTCTATTTCTGGGATCTTTAGTTTTGTGGGTTTTTTTAAGGCCCCAGCTGAGACATATTTTGGAGCCCAGCTGAGACGCATTTTGGAGCCTACATGAGTAGGATGTAACTAATGAGCAAGTTCAAGAGCTCTGAATGGCAGGCTAAGAAGGAGTGTAATATCTATTTTACAGGTGAAGAAACAAAAAAAAAAGGAAGTCAAGGGGTCTTTCCCAAGGTTGAAGATCAAGTAAGTACTATATAGATCAGAATCAAGGTCCTTATATACTGTAAGTCGCTGGAGTCTTCTCCCAAAAGTCATCATCTCTAACATTCCCCAGCCAGCTATTTACTCATTCATCCATTCACCTATGTAGCAGATAGATATGGTTAATCACAAGAGAGATTTCCTGAAAGACAGATTGACTGAATGATTATCGATCTTTCCCCATCAATCTATCCATTCATCTTCCCAACACATTTTTAGTGAATTCTAGGTTCAGTGGTAGCCTCTGGAATTAAATAGGTGAGTAAGATATCAGGGGACCCACAGCAGGTGAGAAGTTGATTAAGGGGAACAAACAATTATAATAAAGGGATAAGCATTATACTAGGAGAGGTATAGAGTACTGTGGGAACACACAGGGCATCCAACCCTTTTTGGGATGGTAAAAGGTCAGAAAATTCATAGTGCCCTGTGTTGAACCAGAGGAGATACCAACATCACTCATTTATTCCACAGATAATTGTGGGATCTGTTATGTGCTAGGTGCTGTGTTAGGTACTGGGAATAAAGAAGTGAGTGTCATAGGTGCTCTTTTTCCTTTAAAGGAATTTAGAATTTAGTTAGGGAGATCAGAAATATGTATAAAAACCTTTGGGCCCTGGGAATACATATTATCCTTCATTTGGCTCACACATGTTTATTGGGTATTTCCTATAAGCATCCCAGAGGTGAAAGAGAGATGGTGGATTGGATATGTTTCCAGATTTGGAGGTTCACAGACCACTGAAGGAACCCCTTCATGATCGCTAGTAATCTTTTGAGGTAGAAAGGGCTCCAGCCATGAAAGAGCTAGAAAAAAAAAATCCAGCATTTAGCCAAAGTAGCTAATTTCCCTCTAGAAGGTTTAGTGAAGACATTGTGGAAAGGGTAGCATCTGGACCATGTCTAGAAAGAAGCTTTTTAAAAATTTATTACCTCTTTTACTTTTTTTTTTTTTTAATTTATGATAGTCACACAAAGAGAGAGAGAAGCAGAGACATAGGCAGAGGGAGAAGCAGGCTCCATGCACCAGGAGCCCAACGTGGGATTCGATCCTGGGTCTCCAGGATCGTGCCCTGGGCCAAAGGCAGGCGCCAAACCGCTGCGCCACCCAGGGATCCTACCTCCTTTACTTCTTATAGTAATTCTCCAAGGCACAGGTTTTTATCTTCATTTTACATGTGAGAAATTTGAGGCATGAAGAGATAAAGGGATTGCCTAGTCACTCAGCTTGGTGGCAGAAACTAGACTCAAATTTAAGCCTCCTATCTCCAACAAAATTGTTGCCTTTCCTACTGCACCACTCTACATATTTATCACTTCCGGAAAACATTTTCTCAGGACATCTGATCCTATCTCTCCACTCTACTCCTTCCTTTTACTGAATCTCATTCCAGACCCTCATTTCAGGAGCCACAATATCCTAGCCAGGTACTTACAGGGTAAGTCTCTGACTCTGCTGAAAGTTGTCTGCAGTTGTTTCAAAGCATACCTGAGAATGCCTGGATCTCTTTATTATTTTTTTTAAGATTTTATTTATTTATTTGAGAGAGAGAGAGAGAGCAGAACAAGACAGCACGAGGGAGGGCAAGCAGAGGGAGAGGCACAAGCAGACTACCTGCTGAGCAAGGAGCCTGACTTAGGCTTGATCCCAGGATCCCAGGATCATGACCTGAGCCAAAAGCTCTCACCTAATCCACTGAGCCACCCAGGTGCCCCCTGGCTGGATCTCTCTCTCTCTCTCTCTCTCTTTTTTTTTTTTTTTTTTTTTTTGTTTTTTTGGCTGCATCTCTTTTTTTTTTTTTGGCTGCATCTCTTTAAAGAAAAATCTCAAATCTCTAAGAGCTCAAGATTTAAGAAATTTAGATCTTGCATTAGAGATTTATATCTAACAGAAGTAGCATTTAAACCATCTCTTTCTTTCTTTCTTTCTTTCTTTCTTTCTTTCTTTCTTTCTTTCTTTTTTGAGAGGGAGAGGGTAGGGAGGGAACAGAGGGAGACAGAGAGAATCTTAAGCCGACTCCATGCCCAATGCGGAGCTTAGTCTCACAAACCTGAGATCGTGACCCGAGCCAAAATCAAGAGTTGGATGCTTAACCAACTGAGCCATCCAGGCACCCCTGAACGAATCTTAAAGCATTAAAGTAACCAGGTGAGATGGAAAAGGCTATTCTAGTCCAAAGAAACAAAGGCAGGAAAGACTGAATGTGTTTGGAGAATAGAAAATGATTCTCTGAGCCTGTTGAGTGGGGTTGACTGGAGCTAGAAAGGTTAGGACATGGAACTCCAGGGGCCTTCAAGAGCAGGCTCAAGTTTGCTCAGTGAGAATCCAATCAGAAGACTGTTGAAATATTCTAGGTGGGAGAGTAAAATATTTAGGAGAAACAGTGAGAGACACAGAAAAGTAACATTACAATAGTTTTTCTGGGGACGCCTGGGTGGCTCAGTGGTTGAGCGTAGGCCTTTGGCTTGGGGCATGGTCCGAGAATCCTAGGATCAAGTCCTACATTGGGCTCCCTGCAGGGAGCCTGCTTCTCCCTCTGCCTCTGCCTCTCTCTGTGTCTCTCATGAATAAATAAATAAAATCTTAAAAAAACAGTTTTTCTGAGCTAGAATTGTCTTGACTAAGTGACCAGTTGATGGAATCTGATTCAATCTAGCATTATTTTTGTCAGATCTCTCTCTCTAGAGCACAGGTTGGGTCATGGCTTTCCCCAACTCAGATAACGTCCATGGCTCTCAGTTACCTACAAGGGGAAGCCTGAGCTCCTAGGCCTGGTGCTAAAAGCCTTCAAGAGCAGGCACCATCCTTTCTGTGTAGCCTTATTATCCCAAACTCCCAAATATACATCCTTCTCCTTCCTGGATTGAGTTGTTTCTTTACTGCAGCAAATGTGCCCACTACCATGCCCTTAGTCCTATGGCCCTTTTTGTTTGGAAAGCTTATTCTTTATTAGCAAACTCAGTTCATCTCTCAAATCCTATTTATGCAGTTCAAATATTAATTTTCATGACATCTTGCCTAAAACGTGAGCCCCCTCTTCCCTGAAGTCTGTTAAAACAAAGAACATTTCTAGCGAGCACTTAGTATGTACTGAGCACTACCATTCTAACTTGATCCTCTCATCTGTCTATTAAGGTAGGTGTTACTACTTCCAATTTACAGATGAGGAAACAGGCTCAGAGGGGTAGAGGAGCATACCCATAGAGTGAGGAAAGACAGAATTCAAACTAGGTTTGTCTGAATCCAAAGGTGTTCTGTATAGTGTTCCAATGAGTTAGGATTGATTTGAACCAAAAAACCCAAGGCCCTTGGTCTCCCTCTTCATTCAAAGAGCCAGCCCATTTCTGAAACAGGAGACTCCTGGGCCTCAGAGATAGGATATGATGCTCCTGGTGAGCTCACAAGCTACATTGGTTGAGAGAACTATGGTGCCCCTTCTCAGTGCTTCTACTTCCTCACTTTCCTTTCTTGACTCTCAGGGAGATGACCTCTTCAGGAATATACAAGCTGGATAACGGGAAGCCTTACCTGAACAACTGCTTTCCAGCCAAAAATCTCCTTCGGACTCCAGAAGAAGGTTCAGGTGACTTCTTTAATTGATACCTTTGCTTCACACCCAGCTCCCACATATATTCCTTCCTCTCCAATCCATTTATTACTACTGTTCCCTGCACAACCTGACCCCATCCCTTTCCATCCATCTTCCCTCAGTAGCCTCAGGGAGCTTTCTAAAATGCACATCGAACCACAGTGTTCCATTCTGTTCAGTGACTTCTCATTGCTGGCTCCTTTACCTGATATTCTGTATTCAGAGTCTAAACTGCCCTTATCCTTTGCTACAATCCCATTCCTTTATGTATGGCCTATTCCATAGTACTTTCTTTTCACATAGCTTGTTTTATTTGCCCAGAATGTTCCAGCTCTCATTCTAGTTATCCAAACTTTTCCCACTCCACAAAACCTAGCTCTTCTTCCTGTCTAGCTACTCCAGCCCTCAATGACCATACTCTTGTGAGCTGTCTTCCTGTTTATTACTCTGCTAAGCTCCTAAATAAAATGGCTAAATAAAATGACTCTGCTAAGTAGTTTTTCAAGCATTCATCTAGTTAAAAACTCCCATGGGACAGGGACTCCTCATAACTCTGGGCAGAGCCCTACAGATGGAACACTGCCGAGAAGTATGAGTTCAGCAGATTGGATTTGTTGATTTGAAAGGGTAGAGAGGGGATCCCTGGGTGGCGCAGCGGTTTGGCGCCTGCCTTTGGCCCAGGGCGCGATCCTGGAGACCCGGGATCAAATCCCACATCGGGCTCCCGGTGCATGGAGCCTGCTTCTCCCTCTGCCTGTGTCTCTGCGTCTCTCTCTCTCTCTCTCTCTCTCTCTGTGACTATCATAAATAAATAATAAAAAAAAAAAAATGAAAGGGTAGAGAAAGGGGGGAAGTACCCCCTTGTTTACTCTAGATGAAATAATTTTCTGGTTACTTTTTATGTGGAATATTAGAAGAACTTTCTTCTCCAATCCATCCTCCCAGCTTCTCTAGAGTGATTTCTTTTATCACATAGAGACATCTGGCCACCTACCTGTTTAAAACCTTCCCGTGGAGCTCTCAGTATGAACTCACAATTGCATCCCCACACCCTCTTCCACACACAGATGAACAATAGAGAAATTAATACAGCCATGTGCATCTAAATGTGTTAGTATATATATATATGTATATTTCTGGTTCACTGAGAACACCTCATTCACAAAGAGTATATGTGGCCCCTAGATCTTGGTTTCTGGATAGATCTTGGTTTCTGGATAGATCTTGGTTTCTCCAGAGAAAAAGTTGTTTCCAAGGCTGGGGCCAGAAAAATACAAATTGTACCTGGAACGTCGTATAGTGACAGGAAGTACAGAAGTGCTCAGAGAAATGATGAGTGCGTGTCAGAAGGACATAGGACCTAACCTGAAGAAGCTCTCAATAGCTAAAGTTAGGACAACCTAAACAACAAAATAAATATAGATAGTATTGGGTTGTAAACTATACAATAAGTAAATATTCATGAGCCCATACTGACACAAATAAATATTTGTATATGTAAATAAGTATAGAAGGAACAGCTCTTCCAACAGTAGAATTTCAGTTAGTAAATATAGAAGGAATGAAGGAAATAGAAAATCACTGTTAAAAGATCACAATAATACTTTTTACAGGTAAGCTTCTAATGGGTGTTGTAGCAGGACTCTCCAGCAAAATAGAACCAATAGGATATGTATTTAATATCCTACTCATTCTGTTTTCATATTCATATATGTGTATGCACACACACATTATCTGTGTTAAGGAATTCTTATGAAATGATGGGGGCTGAAAAGACTGAAATCTGTAGGGCAGGCAAGCTTAAAACTCAGGGACATATTGACATCACCTGCCATCTGATAGGATGCACCAAGAAGGGCACCATGTCACTTCTGTGGTAGTTTTGCCAAAGCACAGAGCCTTCATCTAATTATGGGAAAGCATCAAACAAATTCAAATCAAAGGACATTCTACAAAATAATTGACTAATACTCACAGATTGAGAGATTCTAAGAAGACATGACAACTAAATGAAATGTGAGATCCCCCTGGAACAGAAAGGGGACATTAGTGAGAAAACTGGCAAAGTTCAAAGAAGGGTTATGGGTTAGTTACTAATATTGTACTAGTGTTAATTTATTGCCTTCAATAATTATATAATGATTATATAAGATGTTAACATTAGGGAAACTGGGTGAAAGCTGTACACGAACTCTGTTATTTTCACAACTTTTCTGGAAGTCTTAAATGATCTCAAAATGAAAAATTCCGGGGGGATAAACATTCCCATGGTTGCTTTTTGTGCTAAAAGCCTACCCCAATAAACCCTTGTTTTGGTCCTCTAGACCTTCTCTACTCTGACTCTGCTGACCTCCCCAGCCTCATCTCTTTTCTGTCATGTTCATTTCCTAACACAGCCTGGACCTTATTTTCTCACCTATTTGGGAGTTTGGGAACCAACTCACACTAGAGTCTTTAGGAGTCAGGGCTATTGGAAGAGGACAAACAAAGGTCCATGCGCCAGATGGGAGCAAACCTGGGAAATTGAGCATCTGCAATGTCAGGCCCAGAGTGGGAATGGGAAATGACTCCTGGGAGACATAAGGCAGAACTGTATCCAAGAGGCAGGATTGGCAGCAGTGGTCAGGTGAGCCAGGGCAAGCCCCTGAGGCAGAGGTAGTGGGCCGTTGAAGGCAAGGAGCCAATGGTCAGAGGCACCAAGCTGGTTCCCACAACTCCATGCTGTTCTGTATCTTTCTGATCTTTTTATGCTTCTGGGTACTTGTACTTTTCCTTCTGTCCAAGCTGCCTGTTTTTTCCATTTCCATCAAGTCAAACTTACTGGATGTAGCTCATGCCCTAGGTTAGTAGCTCCCCTTTCTGTGCTTTCACAGCACTTATTCTATTATTAGGCTCCTTTGAGTCAGGGCCTCTGTCTTATTCATCTTCACAGCTCTAGTTCCTAGCACAATGTAAATGCTCAGAAAAGGTATGGATGAGCAGTTGTGGGTAGGTGCTGTAGCTCAGCATTCATTCAGCCGTTCATTCAGTCATGCTCACAATATAGTAAGCTCTGTAAGCCTTGGGAATACTGAGGTGTGTCAGTCAGATGAAACCTGCTCTCTGGAGTTTAGGACAGACAATAAACAAGTGAACAAATAATTATAGATTTCAATGAATGCCTTGGAGTAAATAAACTAATGTAGGAGAGAACAGATTCTAGGATGTTGTCATGAATTTTGTTAGGTGAGCTTACTAGTAAACCTCATACTTTTTGCTCACACAAATTTTTGAGTTCCTTCTACAGTGAACATGTATTAGATTTTTTAAAAGTTCCAACTGTCCAATCATTTTCTTATTGAGCTCTTGATACAACCTTTATGCTGTAATGACGGGATCCAGGGTAAGATCTAGCAAGATGGAGCCCATTGAGTTGTAGCAGGATTTTATCTTTACCCAAGAGATGACCAATGGGAGAGTAACCAGCTGACATAGGAAAGAATGATCAGCTCTGCTGAGGAGGGTCAGAGATGGATTTGTAGAAAAGGAAATCACTTGATCTGGAGTCTTGAAGGAAAATTAGCGTTTGAAGACAAAAGTAAGGAGGAAAGAATTGGACAAGCCTCTTTGAGTCTTAGCCTTTTCATCTGTAAAAATGAGGACAATAACTTCTCCTTCACTATGGTTTGGGGCCAATTAAATGAGGTAGGTATGCAGACATCCCACCTCCCCTACCACCACCACCAGCAGCACAGTGTCTGGTGCATATCAGGTAATGAGCATTTTTGGTTTTGGTATTATAGGTAAATATTCTGTAAACACACTAGTTGTAGCTTTAGAGGAGTTTGCTCCTCCTCACTGTTCTCATCTTCTCAACAGGCCGAGGACACTGGTTAGTGGCTCGGAAACGTAACCTCAAGAAGAAGCCCAAGAGTGTGCGTCAGGCACCACCTGACAGTCAGGAAATCCAGAAGAAGGTTTCTTTTGAGGTCAGGGGGAAGAAAGGGTCTCAACAGGAAAACCAAGAGGACATTCCTGGACATGTGCTGGACCGGGCTTTTCTGGTGAGAGTAAATGTATCCTGGAATGACTGGCAACATCAGCTGATGACTGTCTTGGTGGGGGACAAGGACTTGTCCTGTTCCACTGTGGTACAATGCCCCCAACCCAGCCCAAACTACTAGAGTGATCTTGGCTAACTGAGGATGCTGAAGGGACCCAAAACTCTGTACATCCACCTTGTGAGATAGGGATTATTGTCCCTATTATGTTGTTGCCATTGTGAAGATGGGAAAACTGAGGCCCCAAAGAGGTAATTTGTTTTGGCCATGGTCCCACAGCTGACTATTAGAACTCTGGCTATTTAGGATTAGATCTACTCAGGATGAGGACTCTGGTCTACTGACTCCAAAGCCTGTACCTTTATAGTATCATGTAAGAACTTTTAATTGATTTGGAGAGGCAAACGAGTAGGTCAGGGGAATAGTAAAGTGAAAATCTAATTCTTGTATCTGGTAGGGGGTAGAGATTCTTATTCTCTGGGGAGATTTTTCCAGGAATGGGGGGACTGGGGAGATTCCACACTCTACAACCACTGTCCTGTGGTTTTAATATTTGGCTGAAGTCTGAGGGAGCAGTTCAGATAGTATCAAGTGTCTAGGGCAGGCTTTACAAAGAAGACATGGGGTGGCTCTATTGGAAACCAGCCAGGTAATTTCACATCTGCCCTTTGCAATGACTTGGTGGCTTGGCAAAGAAATACCCATTTTGTAAACCAATATTAATGTCCAGTCTAGTTCTTTACCTAAGAGATGGGTAATAAAAAGAAGTAGTAGTCTAAAAAAGTAGACTTGCTAGTTCACATAGTCCCTATGAAGAACTCTTCAGCCTCCCAGGCTCTGTGGTTCCCAAGGGTGGCTTTCTACACAGATCAGATGTTAAAAGAGAGCTTTGAGAAGGCAGCTTTGAGGTTGCAACTCACCTCAAGGGGGTAGTGTGAGCTTTTTGTAGAGTCCCCTGGTATGTCCTTAGTTGTGATGTCTGCTTCTCATTGGGGGTGCAGAGGACTGAAATAACAGTATCCAGGAAGGGCAGGAAACACTTAACATAGTAGTCTTCTTTTCCCTTTTGTTTCCTACTATGTATATATACCCACATTAATAGAGATGGTGTGTTACTCATGCTGCTGTTTTGTATAGCAGAAACAACAAGGGTGTTTCTCACAGTAATGGGATACCTACTTACCTGCTGGATAGTTCCACTTGAATGTTTCTTTGACACTTCCGGTTGAAATACTGCACCAATTCCCTTACTCCAAGTCCCAAGACATACCTCTTTCCTAGTGTTTACTGCCTCAGTGATGGTGCTGTATCCAAACACTAAGCCAGGAATCTGCTCAAGTATCCTTGACACTTGCTTTCCTTCACCACCCCACTCCTGACACTACCAAGCCCTGGCACTTTTATTAAATAGTTGTCAATTCTGTATTCTTCTCCTCATCTCTACTGCCTCCACCCTAATCTGGGCCACCATCATCTTTTATTAATGTAATTCAATAACTTCCTAACTAGCCTGAACCAACTAGGATGCTTTTATTTAACATACAAAGAAGTCAGAGGCATTGTTATTCCAGGGTAGGTTAATTTACTGTTAAAGGCCCAGGTTCCTTCATCTTTCTGCTGTTATTTCCTTAGCATGTTACCTTGTCCTCTTGGGCTGATTGCCTTCATGATCCCAAGATGGCTGCAGCAACTCCAGTCATCCCATATAAAAGATAACATCCAGAGGTACAAAAAGGATTGTCACTGTCTTATGTCTATTTTTAAAAGTAAGAAAGAGTTCCCCAGAACTGGCCTCCTACAGTGTCTGTCTGATTGGCCAGACCTATATCATATGTCCCAACAGTCATTAGTTAGGGGAATATGACCTCCAAGATTGGATTAGACAGTCAGGACTTATCCCTTGGACCTGGGGCCTAGGACACATCCATGCAGAAAAATGGAATAACGTTGGGGTTCTTTAATAAGTAGTAGTAGAGAAGTTGCCCTAGGGAAGGTAATTAACAATGTCTGGTGTATTCGTCTCTTCGCACCATTTCTATGTGTATCAGACAAAGCAATTTTTATAAAATCAGCTCTTGCCAGAAAAAAAAAAAAAAAAAAAAAAAAAAGCCTGTTAGCTTTCCACTAACTGTAGAACAAAATCCACACTCCTTTACCCAGCCAGTATGGACCCAGGTGATCCAGTGGCTGCCTCCCTGGCCTTGTTGTTTTTCATCCTCTCCAAAGCACCTGGCTTTTTCCTGTCTTGATAGCTTTCACAACCTGTCACCCACTTTTATGGGACCAACTCCTACTTAGCTTTCAGGTCTCGCCTGAAATATTACTTCCTCAACTAGATATTTCCTCATTTTCAGACTGAGGTTAGGACCTGCTGTTATTATCCCCCATAGCATCTTGAATTTCTCCTTTAAAATATTTATCACAGGGGTCCCTGGGTGGCGCAGCAGTTTGGCGCCTGCCTTTAGCCCAGGGCGCAATCCTGGAGACCCGGGATCGAGTCCCACGTCGGGCTCCTGGTGCATGGAGCCTGCTTCTCCCTCTGCCTGTGTCTCTGCCTCTCTCTCTCTCTCTCTGTGATTATCATAAATAAATAAAAAATTTTTTAAAAAGTTAAAACTATCTTAAAAAATAAATAAATAAAATAAAATATTTATCACATTTAGGGGTGCCTGGTTGGCTCAGTTGGTAGAGCATCTGACTTTTGATCTCGGGGTCATGATTTTAAGTCCCACATTGGTTGTAGAGATTTCTTAAAAATAAAGAGAGAATAAATCTGTAAAAAAAGTTTTTATCACCTTTATAAATACTTGCTTGCTACTTGGTTTCCATGCTGTCATAAGTTCTGTGAATAGAATAATTCCATGCTTAAATATGATACCATAAATAAACGACTAACAGAAAAAAAGAATGAGGTTTGGTTAAGAAGAAATAGAAGCTCCAACACTGAGATTTTCCTCTTTTTACTTATGAGGGGCAACATAGTAGTCAAAGGAGCACAGAGTTTAGTGATTACATTTCTGGATTCAAATCATCTAATTTACTAGCTGTGTGACCTTTGGCAAGGCACTTTATCTCTCTTAACCTTATTTTTCTCATTTAAAAAAGGAAAATGGTGATACTTATGTTATCCTATTTAGGATTAGAAGAAAATGTATCGATGCGTATAGCACAGTGCATGGCTCAAACTAATGCCTAGTAAATATTTAGCAAATGAAAGAATGAACAAGTTATTATAAACATGAAGAGATTCGAAAAGCCCCAGAAATACAGATTTTTAAGAGCCAGGTAGAAGAAGTGGGGCTCAGAAAAGACAGAGAAGGAACAGAGAAAGAGGAATCTTAAGAACCCTGTCAAGTCAATGTTACTATCCCCATCTTGCAGATGGGAAACTGAGAGGTAGAAGAGCTGAGGTCGGAGCTGTGGTCTGAGCTGTGGTCTGAGCAACTCCCAAAGCTCATGCTCTTTGAACTGTACTAGGCCACCTTTCTCAACAGGGAGCCATTTGTTGACTTGGCCAATTATATAAGCTTTGTTGGGGCCTTGAGAGCTGACTCTCTGCACTTTGTTTCAGCTGAAGCACCATTGTGTGAGGAAGCCATCAGACCTGTGCAGTGTTAATGTGAGCGGCCTGAAGTTCTCCAAGGTAGGGACAGCCAGCAGAGATGTGATTGGGATGAGCCAGACCTGAGGTGGTTCCTGGCTGTTTGTCCATTGTATCTCCAAAGTCCCTGAGGATTAGAGGGTTGGAGGGGGGTATCAGACAGAGCCTCAATGAGTGGAAACAACATTCAGACACAGTCTTTTGCAGTAAATTTGCTATTGCCATTGGCCTATGTGAGGTGAATTAAAGGAAGTAGCATTATGGGAGTTGGCTTGAATTTATCATAGAATTTATCATAGAATTTATTCATAGAATTACCTAGATTCCATCAGAAGAACCTACAGGAGAAATTTCTCTCAAGATTCAGTGCCAGGAGCGATAATGGTTCTCCCAAGATACTGATTTGTTCTTATAACATGCTGTGACTCATGTAATGAGTCATGTTTTTCTTATATTGGCTAATAGGTAGCTTGAGCCACATTTGTGGCTCCCCACTAGCCAGTGTATAAGCGGGATATTATGGCATATGTTTTCGGTTTGTAGGCCACCCATGGCATATGAAGAGAGATTGGTGGTATAATACTATACAGCAATTAAATAAATCAGTACCATTAACATAACATAAGTCAATCTCAAGAGATTTATGTGTATCAGCAGAAGTGAATCTCAAAAACAATGTTGAGTGAAAAAGGCAGGTTGCAGAATGATAACTGCAGTATGATTGCATCTAATACAGAGTTTTGAACCTTGTAAATAGTATTATATATAGTTTATGGATATACATATATAAAATACCAGTATAAAACAAGTGTGAGAATGATAATCACCAGTTCAGGATAGCTGTTATCTGTGAGAGAGAGAGAGAGAGAGAGAGAGAGAGGAACACAATTGGGGAAGATCATGGGGGCAGGGGGCATGGTCAGCTCTTTAGTGTCTTATTTCTTTAAGGAAATTTGAAACAAAGACAGCAAAATCTTCATATTTATTATTATTTTTTTAAAGATTTTATTTATTTATTCGTAGAGATGCAGAGAGAGAGAGGCAGAGACACAGGCAGAGGGAGAAGCAGGCTCCATGCAGAGAGCCTGACGTGGGACTCTATCCAGGGTCTCCAGGATCACGCCTTGGGCTGCAGGCGGTGCTAAACCACTGCGCCACTGGGGCTGCCCCAAAATCTTCATATTTATTAAAGGTGGATAGTGGTTACATGAGTCTTCTAGTATTATTCACTAGATTTTTCTGTACATTTAAACTGTTTCATAATAGAAAAAAAAGAAGCAGAAAGGCCATTCTGGCCCTTAGCAAGTAGGTGCTCTTTGCTAAGAATATAGCTTATATCCCTTTATATTTTATATTTTCATGCCTTTTGACTGCAGCTCTGGAGCTTTGGCAAAGCCTCCTGGCAGGGAACTAATCTTGGTGTTCTTTTGAAATGCTTCCCACAGGCTAAGGAAAAGGACTTCAAGCATTTTCATTCTGTGATTTACATCAATGCCTCAGAAAACCTGCTTCCTCTAGGTAAGCTTTTCTTCCTTAAAACTACCTTCTGCATCTTAGCCAGCATAGCCAGTCACTCCTATTAGAACTTGCTTGTCAGTGCATTCATGACTATCTGCTCATCTTTTTTTTTTTTTTTGGAGTGCAATAGCCTGGGTACTAGAGAACACCCAGACCAGGATGTCAGAGCAGAGCTGGCAACTACCTACTTAGAGTGTTTCTCTCTGAGCTGCTGCTTCTCTCTCTGTAGATGGAGACAGTTCCTTTTCCTTCTTCCTTCCCAAGGCAGGGTGCTTTGTAGGCTCTGATGAGATAGGTATAGGAAAATGTTTTTAAACCTGTAAGAACTATAGGACTATAGGAGCATAAAGGCTTCTCCTTTTTTCAGCAAGTCCACAGCGACCCCTGCTGGGTGTCAGGACTATGTGCATGCTTGGCCTTTAGAAATGAATGCATCTAATTTTCCTGTTCTGGTGAGCTCATAGTTTGGTGGGAAAGATGGGTTCAGACACAGACAATTATAGCAGGGTATGGTAAGTGCAGTGATAGAAGGAATAAGAAAATGCTATGCAAGCGTATAAGCAGGACACCAATCCAGACGAGAGTGTCAGGAGAAACTTCTGAGCATAGGGGCACCTAGCTGAGACCTAAAAAATGAACAGGAATTAGAAAGTATTTCAGTCCAGTGGAGCAGATGTGGGACAGCAGTGCCTGATCAGGATGCTGAAGAGGTCTATGGCCCTACCACTCTGAAAGTGTCAGATCTTGTCTGATCTCGAAAGCTAAGCAGGGTCAAGCCTGGTTAGTACTTGGATGGGAGGATGCTGAAGAGGCTTTGTATGTTTGCAAGGGATGTGAGTAGGGGAAAATGAAGACCAGAAAGGTTGGAAGGGACAAGAATATCAAGGGTCTTGAGTTGTAATTAATCTAGCAGGCAAAAGAGAGCCTCAGAAGGCTTCTAAATAGAGAAGCTCAGTGGGGGCTGTGAGGAGCGTGAATGATAAGAAAAGAAGATGGAGACCAGGAAATCTGGGAGATGATTTCATTTTTCCCAGAGGCAGGGTAGGGAGGTCTGAGCCTAGGCAGTAGAGGTGAGGGCAATGGCAAGAGATATTCAGGAGAAGGTAGAAATAACAGGACTTGGTAGCTAATGGGCACATGGAAAGAAGGAGCCAAAGGAGTTCACGTAGAGAGCACTAGAGGAGAGGCTGGTTTCGAGAGAAATCAGGTAAGTTCAGTTTTTAATAGTTGAGATTGAGGGATGTTTTTTAAAAAAACATGTGATATACAGTCCCTGCCCTTGAGAAAACACTGTCAGGAGAGTGGGTTTAAAATACAAAGGCTTATAGGCATAGGAAAAGATACTCAGCCTCACTAATAATTGAAACCATCAAAATCCTGTTTTTTGCCTATCAAATATTGGCAAACATGAGAAGGACTGATTGATGACAGCCAGCATTGATAGGGAAACGGTTACTCTCGTATTCTACTGGCAGAAGTATAATAAATTGGTGCAACATCTTTGGAAGACAGTTTGGCAGTGTCTCTTAAAATAGTCATTGTCTTTATTTTATTTGTTTATTTTTTGAAAGATCTCATTCATTTATTTGACAGAGAGGGTGCACACAAACAGGGAGTGGCAGGCAAAAGGAAAACAAGCTACCTGAGGAGCAGGGAGCCCAATGCAGGACTTAATCCCAGGATCGCAGGACCATGACCTGAGCTGAAGGCAGACATTTAACTGACTGAGCCACCCAGGAACCCAGTAGTCATTGCCTTTAATCTAGTAGTTTCACTTTCAGGAACTTATTCTACAGAAACACACTTGTACAGAGACACTCATTGGAAACATCCTGAAATACCTACCAAGCAGTCTTTTTCCTAGACTGTAGTGAACATTCTGACTCACAAGGCCACCATCTGCCCCCTTGACATCAGAAGGCTCTAAGTCCTTCCACACAGTATTCCAGCAATACAGCATCTGCACTTGTTTCTCAGTGGAGTCCTCACAACAGTTCCTGTAGCAGTCCATGAAGCCGTCTGTGGGCCATTCTCTGCAGCCCCCTGCTCAAGTCCAAGACAGCAAGACTCTTCATTTGGTAGATGTTGGAGCCACTCTGGTTTAGAAGCCTCATTCCCTACAGGAGCAAATAGCTATTGTAACGCTCCATAAACATAGCTCCTAGAGTCCCGGCAAAATACATGACTAATTATGGGAGTCGCCACACACAGGGAGGCCCAAAGTTATGGTACCCCTTCAGATGTTTATAGTTCATTTATAGTTTGCCCTTGTCCGTATGTGATTTACTAATCTGGCATCATTTTTACCATAATAATATTGCCTAACTATTTTGCCATACCATATGTTTCAGGATACTAGGGAAAAGGGCTAGAAAGTTAATGAAGTCCAATTCGCATGCAGAAGGGGAAAAGTGTTCTTATTTTTATCCAGATAGCCCAAAGGCTATCAATAGGGAAATGGTTAAATAAATTCAGGTAATGTCTATAATATAGAACATAATCTGACATTATGCAGATCTGTATGTTTTGACATGGAACAAGCTTCTTTTTTAGACTTATTTATTTGAGAAAGAGAGAGCAAGCAGTGTGGGGAAAGACTGAGGGAGAGGGGGAGAGAAGCTCAAGCAGACTCTGTGAGCACAGAGCCCAATGGGGGGATCAACATGCGGCTCAATGTGGGACTCGATCTCAGAACTCTGAGATCACAATCTGGGCCAAAATCAAGAGTTGGACACTTAACAAACTGTGCCACCCTGGCGCCCTAGCATGGACCAATCTTTAAGTCATATTGTTAAGGGAAAAAGGCAAATCACAGTACAACGTATATGGTCTGATTCCATTTGTATAAAAAGGTGTGTGTGTGTGTGTGTGTGTGTGTGTGTGTGTGTGTCCATGAGAAAAATTCTGGAATATTACACATGAAACTTTCAGTGGTTATCTCTGAGTATTGAGATTAAAGGGAACTTTGGGGCAGCCCCAGTGGTTGAGCAGTTTAGTGCCACCTTCAGCCCAGGGTGTGATCCTGGAGACCTGGGATCGAGTCCCATGTCGGGCTCCCTGCATGGGGCCTGCTTCTCCCTCTGCCTGTGTCTGTGCCTCTCTCTCTCTGTGTGTCTCTCATGAATAAATAAAATATTTTTTTTAAAAGGGGACTTTAGTTTTTCTGTATTTTTTTACTTTTTTTGGTAGGCATGTTTTTTATAATAAATAACAAATATAATTTTTAAATGGGCTTTGGAGTTAGACATAAATTCAATTCTTGGCCCTTTTACTTCCCAGCAATTCCATTTCTAGCAAATCACTTAGCCTAGCCGAGCTTCGATTTTCTCAGCAGTAGAATGAGAGTAGTAATCCCTGTTGTTCCTCCATGGAGGAATCCCTGTTGTTCAGGATTGTTAGAGATTTAGAGGTGGTATGTACAAAGCTCCTGACCATAAGCCTGGTCTAACCCAGTGGGAACCCAGTAAATGACCACTGTTTACATCTTTCTCTTAGGTCCTTCACAACTAGCTGATTCTTTCTTTCTCCTTCCCTTGTAGAGGCATTTCATACATTTCCAACATTAAAGGAACTGGAGCTTGCATTTAATGGAATTAAAACAGTCTACGTGAAATATGGAGACTTTAAGTTCTTGGAAGTAAGTTGGAGGTAGGGAGTTTTTGGTGCCCACTTGTTTCCCTATAAAGAATGGGTGTAGTAGAGGTTTCTACTGCTTATAACAGTTGGGATGGAGTTCTCTGGGCCTTTAGAGCCAGACTCTTGCTTCATAGCAGTCCTCTGTAGAGGCTGGCAGGGTTGGTGGTGGTAATGAGGGTAGTGGTCATGGCAGCGATGGCAAATAGGTGAGACTATATCATACCTGTGGCTATTGTGCATGGTTCTGGAAAAGAAATGCCAAACACCATGCCAAAGGAGTCTGTGCAGAAAACTGACTTTAAACAGAGCATGGTAGGAAGGAGAGTTTGAGGGAAGATCTGGATCCAGTGAGGGTTGAGGGCATTGGAGTTTAAGTGCTAGGCACAGCAGATTGGACCAGCTGAACTAGAGGCATTACAGACTGATACCAGAGACCCATCCTGGTCTAAATGAGCCAGATTGGCTCCTGTGGGCTCAGGTAAGGAGGCTAAAGGCCTAGTTTATGGAACCAAAGGTGATTGTGAAATAGGAATCCTATGAGTTCTAAAGCACACTCTTGACATTTATGCATCCATAGCTGTTCTCCAAACCCCAGATTCAAAAATACAGAAAAATTTGTTTGCATTCTTGGCTTTCTCCAAAACTAAGTTTCCTATAGTGATGCATTTTCTATGCATGTTCTCATACTTGAAGTTAATCACCTCTTCAACTTCCATGAAAACTTTAGGGCCATTTTTCACAAAGTAACAAAGCTTTTGTCACTCCCTGAAAGTCACTGCCTACATGGAGATTAGAGTTGGAGCAAGGTATGGGGCTGGGCACCTGCCCAGGCTCATTCATTAAATAAAGGGACGCTTCCCCACATGTTGGCCTTATAGTACAAGTGTTTTTGATTCAAATCTCAGCAGAATGTCTATGCGTCATAAGCCTTAGGTTGACCCCAAAGAGTTGATAAATTATTCAATCTGCCAATATCAAGGGCCAGCCACTCTTCACAAAAGCCTCACTTAAGTCTTGTCTGGGAGAGAGAGTCCTTTCACAAAAGTGAATATTTCAGAGTTGATGCCCTTTGTATGCCAGAGTTTTAAAAAGTTTTAACTGCTTGGGACGGCGGCCTTTCTAAAACGGATGATATGTCCTTTTGTTCTTTTGCTTTACGCTCTGTGGTTTCAAGTCATATTGAGGATAGAAGTGATTTACCATGATTTGGAACAGGAGTTGTGCTTAGACTTGTCCAGGAAGCAGAGCTCTTGAAAGTCCAATAAAGCAGAGAGAGTATAAATTGACAACTGGTATAATTTTTTGCTATGTTAAAAAAAAACATTGTTAGATTTTAGTATAAACAGTGGGAAACAGATCCCAGATGCTAGAGATAGAAGTAGCCATTTCTTTGACCTGCAGGCCTGGGAGCTTCTTATGAACTTCCTTTTTTTTTTTTTTTTTTTTTTTACTTTTTAAAAAAGTAGTTATTTGTATGTTTGTCACGCATTGTCATGCATTGTGTCAGGCATCTTGTCTTCCTCACCCCTACTATTTCAAATCCTTATTTTAAGTGCCAGTGGGCCCTAGGGAGGGGAATGACTATAGGCTCTGACACCACACCTGACAAGCTTGGATCTACTGATTGATTGTGATTGACTTTTCGATGCCCTACTTCTTTGATAGCTTCTGATGAAGATTATTTATCTGATAGACCCAGCCTTATCCAAGAGAATTTATTTACATAAGAGAGCAGACCAAAGTCAAGATGCCAAATATAAATGAGAAGAGGAAATCTCTTGGCTAGTGATTTGTTTCTATCTCTGTGATTTATAAGGTCTCTCTAAGAAAAAGCATAAAACTGTCAAAAGTCCTAAAATTGCAGTTCACAGTAATGAATACTTTGATGTGTAATAAAGCTTGTTATGACTCAGCAGATGCAGTAGATTAGGAATCTTCTGTTCTTGTTTGCCAGAAAGGCTGCCATCCAAAGAGTAGAATTCTTCAGCAGTCAATTTAGAAAAACCTAACTTTGCTGTGATTTGATTTTCTTCATACCAGTCTGAAAAAGGCTCAGCTGGAGCCCTGCCCTGATAGTCAGAAGGCTTCATTTCTTGTCTTGGTTCTGCCACTATTTGGACATAGCTCCTTGGCCAAATCACTTCCCTTCTCTTGTACTTAAGTTTCCTCCTTTGTAAATTCTGGGCCAGCTGTGAAGTTCTGGGACCTGTGATTCTAAGACTATCCATTTCTTTGATCTGCTCGTAATTCTGTGGAAATTAAATTAGGCCCCAACATTAAATAGCCAAACCAGCTAGGACAAAGGTCAGCAAACTTCTTCTGTAAAGTGAATGTATTAAGTTTTGTAGTCTGTGTGGTCATTACTAGTCACAACTGTTGTTAACTAATCAACTCTGCTGTTATAGAAAGAAAGCAGCCATAGATACTATGTAAACAAATGAACGTGGCTGTGTTCTAATAAACCTTTATGATGCTGAAATTTGAATTTCACATAATTTTCACACAATAATCTTCATTTAATCTTTTTTCAGCCATTTAAAAGTGTAAAAATTACTCTTAGCCCACAGGCCATACAAAACAGGCAGTAGGATGGATGTGGCAGAGAGGTGTTAGTTTACCAACTCCTGAGCTAGCATACTGATGTAACAGCTCAGTGTGGTTGGAATGGGAAGTAAAACACAGTAGAGTGTAAGTGATAGATGAGCCTGGGTAGGTAGCAGAAGAAAGACTGCAGGAAGTATCCAATGGATGATAGGTATGGCTGCTGCACGAAGCATGAGTTGGAACAACATGAGAGAGATATTAAGGAAATAGTATCCATAGGTCTTATTGACTATCCACATATGGGTATGATGGAGAGGATTTTCCTGACCTTTACCTATGATTATCTGAGCCAGCTTTCCAGGTCTTCCTCCCTTTTTTTTTTTTTTTTTTTAAAGATTTATTTATTTATTTATGATAGAGAAAGAGAGAGAGAGAGAGAGGCAGAGACACAGGAGGAGGGAGAAGCAGGCTCCGTGCCGGGAGCCTGACGTGGGACTCGATCCTGGGACCCCAGGATCGTGTCCTGGGCCAAAGGCAGGTACTAAACCGCTGAGCCACCCAGGCTCCAGGTCCCTCCAGGTCTTCCTCCTTGAAGGCTTCTCTCTTTGCCCCTGCCAAGTAGAATCATCCCTTTTTGTGAACTCTCAAAACTTGGAATTTGCTGATGGCAGCATGAACTTAGCACCCCTTTGGTGCTTGGCACCTTTCACGGCCTACCCAGTCTTATCAAACCGTCTGTTATACCACAGGTTCTAGTCATGCCCAAACTATTTGCAGTTCTTAGAACAAAGCAGGCTACCTCCTATCTCCTGGCTGCATTGCGTTTCTTTTTGCCTTTAACAGTTTGGTGAATACCAACTAGTCTCTGAGGACAACTCAAGCATCACCTGCTCTGTGAAGCCTGCTGAATCTTCTGGTAGAGCTGCTTAATATTCCTTCCTTTGTGCTTCCTTTGATCTGTGTTCAGACCTCTATCCCAGCAGCATTGCTACTTAGTAGACACTAAAATATATGTATCTAGCTACCCAACTAGGTTGTGAGCAGCAGAGGACAGACTGGCATAAAATAAGCCTTCAGCACATGGTCCTTGAATGAAGAGATGGTTATAATGATGACAGCCAACATGAACTAAGTACTTACTATGTGGCAGACTCATGCTAAAGGTTTTACCTACATAATTTCTCATAAGAATTCATTAGTATTTCTATTTTATAGATAAGGAAGCTCGGGTCAAGTAATTTGCACAAATCACACATTTGGCTGGTATTTAAACTCAGGTCTACAGAACCAATCAATTGATTACTACAGTGGAGTCAGACCAAATCCAGTCCTCCTTTGGCAGTGACCTCCAGCCACTTGTTTATGTGTCTGACTGACTGTGTAACACTGATAGTGGTGCTGCGAATGGGGAAGGAGTCTCTTTGGTCAGTGCCACAGAATAAATCAAGATTTGCAGTGGGAGATGAAGCTAGCAAGTCATCTGGGAACTGACTGTAGTAGGCCTTAAATGTTAACCCAGAGAGTCAAGAAGGCTTCAGGCTTATGAGTGATGGGGTTGCCTAGGTTAAAGGAAGAAGTAGTTAGCTCCCACCTCATGTATGAGTATCCTTGTCATGTATAGTCCATCTGTTCTCCCATTTTTTATCTTTGTGCCCTAGTTCCTGGACCTTTCCTTCAACAGTCTGACTGCAGAGGCCATTTGTGATCTGGGGATTTTGCCACACCTCCGTGTCCTACTCCTCACGGGCAATGGGCTCACCTCCCTGCCACCCAATTTGGCTGTCACGGAACAGTAAGTTCTATATCCTAGGATCTGTCCCATGTGCTCCTCATGAACCTTTGGGTGCAAGTGTGCCAGGAAATGGCCCCGAAGTGGCCCCTACAGCTCAGAAGTGCTGTAAAGATAGGCTGTGAGTGCTCAAAACAGGGAAAATGCTGCCTGCTGAAGCTCGTAGGAAAGACAGTCATGGGAACAGGGCCCCAAAGAATGATGAGGCTTCAGATGGTGTCTTCACACTCTACTGTGCTATTAGGAGACACTCAGGTATCTAGCAAGTCACTTTCCTGGTCTCTGATTAGTCATTGGTAAATTGTGGATATTGTTGCCAGACTATTCCCCTTCACAAACCTACTAAGCTTTATATATTCCCATGTTCCCATTTTGCACCTTTGTTTAAGCCATGCCTTCTGACCAGAATGTATGATAATGCCATATACATAGTGCTTACTATGTGCTAGATGCTGTTCTCAGCACATTATACATATTAACTCATTTAATTCTTAAAATAGACCTATGAAGTATGTATCCTGTTACTATCCGTGTTTTATATAGATGAGGAAATTGAGGCACAGATATGTTAAATAACTGCTGATAAGTGACTGAGCCAGAATTTAATGAAGTCCATCGGATTCCAGGACCATGTTTATGACCATTATCTTTTTTTTTTTTTTTTAAGATTTTATTAATTCATGAGAGACAGACAGAGGGGGCGCGGGGCAACGACACAAGCAGAGAGAGAAGCAGGCTCCATGCAGGGAGCCTGATGTGGGACTTGATCCCAGGACTCCAGGATCACACCCTGGGCTGAAAGCAGGAGCTAAACTGCTGAGCCACCCAGGGTTCTCTTATCTTCTCTTCTATCTTTTCTTCTCTTCTGCATGTATTCCAAGGGTCTGCTCAAATCCTCCTGTCCCTATCAGAAGCCTTCCCTGACTGCTTTAAACCATACTTCTTCCTCCCTTCTCTAAGCATCTGTTGAATTTAATGTTTTTTATCTTACTTTAGAACTTAACATATTCTATTGTGGCTTATGTCTCACAAATATGTATATATATGTGTAATAGATTAATGGATGATATACATACAGTCTCGTAAGCAGATTGTGAGCACTATGAGGGCAGAGGCTGTGTCTTAGTCATCTTGGATTAGAAGCACCTAGATGAGGACCCAGTGCTTTTGCACATTGAGGTGTTCAGTGGATGTTAACTAATTTAGAGATGGTGAAGGAGAAAGTTATGATGATGATGTTGTGACGATGGTAGATGTGATGGAATTTATAGTGATGATAGAGGTTGGTTAGTTGCCCAAAGGATTTGGATAATAGTGATCATTATATTAGGGATTTCATTATGCTCTTTTTGTTTGCAAGTGACGGAAGTCAACTCAAATTAGCTTAACCAAAAAGGGAATTTATGGGGCACCTGGGTAGCTCAGTTGGCTGAGCGTCTGACTCTTGATTTTGGCCCGGATCAGGGTCTTGGGGTCATGAAATCAAGCCCTACATGGGGTCTGCTCAAGGATTCGCTTCTTCTCCCTCTGCCTCTCCCCCCACTTGTGTGTGTTGTCACTTTCTCTCTAAAATAAATAAATCTTTGAAAAATCAACACCCCCCCAAAAGGGAATTTATTTGTTCATGTACCTGTAAAGGTCTAATAGAACTCTAGATTCACTTTGGCTGGATACAGGTGCACAGGATGTTGTCAGGGCTCTGCATGTAATTCAGTGTGTTTCTTGAGTATGCACATAACCTTGGTCTTGTCTTTTCTCTTACTTGCTTTCTCAGGCACACATACACATCTTTTTTTTCCCCTCAGTGTTGGCTTCATCTTAGGCAACTTTCTCTATGACCAGATACATGTCAGTCAGGGTCTGGTCAGGAATATAAAACCGATGTGAAGTATTGCAAATTAAGGGAAGTTAATTGTTTTTCATGGGGAGAGATAATAATTGGCATATTATGGAAACATTTTTTAAAGATTTTATTTATTTATTCATGAGAGAGAGAGAGAAGCAGAGATATAGGCAGAGGGAGAAGCAGGCTCACCTCAAGGAGCCTGATGTGGGACTCGATCCCGGCACTCCAGGATCTCGCCCTGGGCTGAAGGCAGGCGCCAAACCCCGAGCCACCCAGGCATCCCTATTATGGAAAATTTCAAACACACATAGAAATAGAGTCAATGGCAAAATGAACTTCCAAGCACCCATCACCTAACAATTATTGCCTAACAGTTCTAAGGTCATAGCCAATCCTGTTTCATATATATCTTCACCACACCCAACCTTATTTTTTTTTTAATTTTTTTTTTTAATTTATTTATGATAGTCACACACAGAGAGAGAGAGGCAGAGACACAGGCAGAGAGGCAGAGAAGCAGGCTCCATGCACCGGGAGCCCGATGTGGGATTCGATCCGGGGTCTCCAGGATCGCGCCCTGGGCCAAAGGCAGGCGCCAAACCGCTGCGCCACCCAGGGATCCCACACACCCAACCTTAAATTATTCTTAAGAAAAATCTCAGACATATCTAGCCATAAATGAATACAGAGATTCATGTAGTTTCATCTGTAAATAATCCAGTATGTACCTCTAAAAGATAAAGACTCTTAAAAAAATCATAATCAGAGGTCTCTGGGTGGCACAGATGGTTAAGTCTTTCAGCTCAGAGCCCAACATCAGGCTCCTGGCTCAGTGGGTAGTCTGCTTCTCTCTCCCCTTCTGCTTTCCCCCCTGGTCATTCTCTCTCTCTCTCTGAATCAAATGAATAAAATCTTTTAAAAAAAGAAAGAAGTCATAATCAGAGTACCTTTATTCCACCTAAATATTAGCAACAATAAATAGAGGGAATTGTTTCCATAGGCAGTGGAAGGGCTGCAAGAGCAAGGATGAAAGTTGATACCCAGAGATCAGAAGCCACCCACACTCCCTGGACTCAAGCCCACAAGCCTATTCCTGCTGTTGGGGTTTTTGAGAGGTTGTTGCTGTAGTTCTAGATCTGCTGCAGATGTGCTGCCTCAAACAGAGCTGGAACCTCTACCAGCATGGATGCCATTGCTACACTGCTGCTGTTACCAGCAAGCTGTCAGAAACCAAATGAGGGAGTTGCTTCTGCCCCTGTTCTGGCCTTCCAGGCTTACCAATCCCTCCCTTGGCAGTATCTCACTGGAAGCCAATTGGAAAGGTGGTCTGGGAAGTGTAGCTTAGGAGTAGCCTCAGCCCTTTATAATACATAGTAGAACACAGAGGAAAGGAGTAAAATTCAAGAACAAATAGGCAGGTGACTGGTGCCACCCAACCCTTGGAAACCCAACATCTATTGTCCTCCTTCTCTCCATGTTTAATTTTCTTACAACACTAGCAACCACAGTGTGCTTTCATCTTACGTGAAAGAACTTTTCCTCTTATGAAGATACTTTTCACCTTCTTCTATAAAGGGATGAGACACAGTTCCATCAGTCACTGTATCCATTTCTGGGTGATACTATTTTCTCTTCTAAAGCAATCACAGTGCTAAGTGGATGTTTTAGAACCTAAAAACTAAGTTGCAAAATCATTTATCACTAGCAATTTACATACACATAACAAGTAGGGAAGAAAATATACATATTTGATATAGTAATTTTTTCTTAACTGGTCAGGAGGCCATACATAGTATGTATTTATGAATCCTTCTTCCACCACCTATTTAATGTTCCTTCTCCTTTATCTAGCATCTTGGTTATTTGGGCTCTTTAACTGATGTGGTATCCTAAATGTTCATTCCTGAAGGATTGGAGTTATTAATGCTTTTTTATTGGGATGCTGTAGTCTTCTATTAATGCTTTTTAAAATTATGGTAACATACTCATAACATAAAATTTACCATCTTAACCATTTTTTTAAAAAAATTTTAAAGTAATCTCTATACCCAACATGGGGCTCAGACTCCTGTAAGGTCAAGAGTCAGGTGTTCTACAGACTGAGCCAGCCAGGCACCCTCTGTCTTAGCCATTTTTAAATGTACAAATGGAATTTGTACATTTATTTTAAATGTACAGTGGAATTCATATAAGTACATTCATATTATTGTCCTGCCATCACCACCATCTGTTTTCAGAACTCTTTTCATCTTGCAAAAATTCCATTAACTTTGACTAATGGACATGACACATCTAAGAAGAATACCTTATAATTCCCTGGATTCCAATCATATTTCTCTTTGCCCTCAAGGTATAACAGCAATCATACCTACTTTTGATAACCAGTATCCATCACCTAGCCAATATAGTAAGCTCCACTTTTTCTGCCTATTGGTTTAGTGGTTTGAGGGACCCAAGTGGCAAGTAGCAATTTCAACTTCTAGTTAAGAGAAACTATTCTTTGTGTTCCCTGTAAAATTATTCCTCCCGAGGCAACAAAGACCTCTACTTGCAGGAATGGAGGCAAAAATTCTGTAAGTGGATAATTGTAAGAGGATCTGTTCTCATTTCCTTCTATTAATTCCTAGATCCTATGTTCTGGTTATGAGAAAAACAGCATCAATATTGGTTGCCAATTTATGTGACATCTGATCCTATAAGTAGTCAGAGCCCCTAACTTCACAGGGGGTAGTCTCTCCTAGCTGGTGCAATAAATAAGTTGTTAAAAAAAAAAAACTATTTTACCTTTCTTATTAGATCAGCTACTTCTACATGATAAGGTACATGATAACAAAAAGTGACTTCCATGTTTATGAGCTCATTATTGCACTTACCAAATGTGTTGCATGGTTAGAAGCAATGCTATGTGAGGTACCAGGATAAAGAATAAGACATTCTAGGGACCTGGGTGGCTCAGCAGTTGGGCATCTGCCTTCGACCCAGTGCATGATCCCAGAGTTCCGGGATCGAGGCCCACATCGGGCTTCCTGCATGGAGCCTGCTTCTCCCTCTGCCTGTGTCTCTGCCTCTCCCTCTCAGTCTGTGTCTCTCATGAATAAATAAATAAAATCTTTTTTTTTAGAAAAAAAAAAAGAATAAGACATTCTATAAGTCCCCAGATGGTGATGCTGGCAGAATATTGTGGTCAGGGAATGTAAATATCCAAAATACGTGTTTGTTTTCTAAGCAAAAAAAAAAAAAAAAAAAAATCACTGCTCCTCTCATGAAGGAAGGTGGTCTCTGTAGTCATCCTCCCACTAGATGGCTTGCTAATTCTTTCAGAAATGGTGCCATATTAGGGGCTCAGCATTGGCTTCTGCTATTGACAGTTTGGTTACTCAGCAGGGGTGGTAGCCAGGTCTGCTTTTGTGAAGGGATGTGTGCTAAGGCCATTTTGCAAGCACTAGGGTATACGAGGAGAGAGGCCAACTGACTTCATGGAATGGGTCATCTTGTCCACCTGATCACTGAGAGTCTTCTCTAAAGTAGATAGCCTTTGGGAAGCATTCACATGGGATGCAAGTCCTCATACTCTATCCATTCTGAGAGGTCCATTCACATAATTTCCCTTTAGACTTCCCTGTCAGTAGTTTTACGTTTTTTTTCTAAGCTTTGACCATTCAGCTAAGCCATCAGCCACTGCCCATGAATCAGCATAAACCAAGCAAATAGATAAATATTTTTTACCTATTGGGAGGGTTTCTCTTCCTCTGTCTTTCAGAGCCACCTGCATGTAAGATTGTAATACTGTAATAGTCTATCTTTAGTATCAGCATATCATGCACAATCATTTGTAAACCCAGCTAGGGGGTTTTCTCCTATATCAGCTGCTCATAGAACCTTAGTTATGCGTTAACAGAGAGATAACAGTACAGCAGGAATAGGCATCATAGGAATCTAAGCCATAGTCGTTCATGCAATTTTTACAGACTTGCTTAGGTCAGATCTCACATACTACTTTTGCTTGATGAGGGAATTCTGCACATTCAGTTCATGATGAGCCACTCAGGTCACATGGTCACTTAGTGTTCCTGTGATCAGATGTTCAGTCATTATCAATATGGGGTAGTAAGCTATTTTCAAAAGAAAAATAGTTATCCATAGTATACGGCAGAACTTTGGGGCGCCTGGGTGGCTCAGTTGGTTAAGCATCTAACTTTAGCTCAGGTCATGATCTTGGGGTCCTGGAACCAAACCCTGCATCAGGCTCTCTGCACAGCAGAGAGTCTTCTTATTCCTCTCCCTCAGCCCCTCTTCCCACTCGTGCTCTCTCTCTCAAATAAATAAGCAAAATCTTTTTTAAAAAAAGAATAGAGCATAACTTTGCTCAAAAATGATTCTGCAGAGGCATCAGGCAAGCTCAGTTGGAAGAGCATTCAGCTCTTGATTTTGAGGTTGTGAATTCAAGTCCCATGTGGGATGTACTTTTTTGTCTATTCATAGAGGGACCATGTAACTTATTCAACCAGGACAGATTTGAGAGGGAAAAGGAACACTACTAATTATTTTGGGATAACAGGTAAAAACTCAGACTGTCCATGAAAACCAGGATGTATGTTAACCCTGTACTACACAGCACACCTATTTGCCTTAGACAGTTAGAGCACTGTTGGACCCACTGACTCATATTGCCCGATGCCACTTGCCAATGACATAAAGCCCAGAGAGCAACTGGCGCTGCAGTTGGACCTATTGCAGAGCCTTGTCTTGCTCTGGGCCCCACACAAAACTGGCATCCTCATGGATGGATCAGAATATCACAAATGTTTTATAGCATCGCGTCCCAACTCCAAAGAGGCCAACAATGCTTTGTGCCTTCTTCTCAAGTAACAAGTGGTGCAAGGTGAAAGATTATGTCTTTCACATTGGAGGTATATCCTGATATGCTCCCAGATCAAGACATGAAGAAAATTAATCAAGGTGGTAGTTCCTTGAATTTTTGTGGGGTTTCCCTCCATCCTTTGACACCGTGCGTCTTACTAAATCATCTGGAATATCTGCAACTTCCTGTCCATCAGGTCCAATCAACATGAGGTTCTGTGGAATACATAAACAGATAGGCAATAGATGTGTAACAGATTATGATAGGCTGAAAGAGTTGATGTGGCCCTGAGAGAAGAGGGCAAATATGTATTACTGTCCCTGCCAGGCAAAAGCAGACTGTTCCTGGCAGTTCTTGTACATTGGTAAAGAGAAACATTTGATAGGTCCTTAGCTGTATTCCCAAGTGCCAAGGGCTATCTATCTTCATGCACAATAGTCAGAAGAGTCCACATGTGGAGCAGCAGCTGAAATTGGAGTCACCACTTAATTAAGTCTGCAGTAATCTCTAGTCATTCTTCATGATCTATCTTCTATACAAGCCAAATAAACAACTTAAACAGGAATATCATTAGACTTAATATCGTTTTACCTTTCTTATCTTTAGTGATGGCAGTAATCTCTGTAGTTACCTCAGGGATGCAGAATAATTATAGGCTTAGTGTTCTAGAAGTAAATTTCCTGGGGCTTCAATTTGTTCCTTCCTTCTATAATAGCCTTCACTTTGTTGGTCAGTAAACACATGTGGTTATTCTGTGGTTATTCTGTCAGTTGCTTAGTATGTCTATTCTAATTATACATTCAGGAACTGGGGAGATAACCATAAAATAGGTTGATGGGTTCACAGGCTAACTTTCCATTCTTCCATAATCCCCTACTTTGAGTGTTAGACCACCATGCCTTTCATATCCCCAAACATTAGCACCGATTTGCAGATATTGTCTAATAATCCTTGAAAGGCCCAGTTTAAGACTGTCTGATAGCATTTTCTGCAGTGTTCTGTATCTGCATTGTCCAATATGGCAGCCACTAGTCATATTCAGCACTTAATATGTGATCAGTGTGACTGAGGAACTGAATTTTTACTTTTATTTAAGTTTAATTTTTAAAATTTAAATGTAGAGGATCCCTGGGTGGCTTAGTGATTTGGCGCCTGCCTTCGGCCCAGGGCACGATCCTGGAGTCCCGGAATCAAGTCCCACGTTAGGCTCCTTGCATGGAGCCTGCTTCTCCCTCTCTCGCTCTGTATGTCTCTCATGAATAAATGAATAAAATCTTTTTAAAAAATAATTAAAATGTAAATGTAAATGATCAGGAAACTGAGTAAGAGGCTGTGACTCTCCCTTTGAGCAACTTGAATCATTTTTTTTTCTCACCAGCTCTAGACTTTTTTGATTGTATAGTTCATGCATAATTATTTGAAGCTAGACTTCAGTCTCTGCAAGGGACATACTGTTTTTTTTTTTTTTTTAAGATTTTATTTATTTATTCGTAAGAGACACAGAGAGAGAGGCTGAGACATAGGTCGAGGGAAAAGCAGGCTCTTCACAGGGAGCCCGGCATGGGACTTGATCCCAGGACCCTAGGATCACGCCCTGAGCTGAAGGCCAGACTCTCAACCACTGAGCCACCCAGGCGTCCCAGGACATACTATTTCTAGTTCACACTTCCTCCTAGTATTTAGTCCTTCAGTGCCCTAACTTAAAGGAGGGGTAGTTTATCAGGAATCCCCTTCTGTGGCATACCCTGGACTCTTAATTTTTGGTTCCTAGACTACCAAGGTTGTTAGGATCTCTGCTCAGCATCTCAGCCTATCTGCCACTTCTGGAGTCAGCAGGTAGCCCTAGGAGACCCCCAAGTGTTGTCCTCTTTGATTTCCTTCTTTTTCCAAATCTTAGCCCCCTAATTTCTCACAGCTTGTTAGTTCTCAGATGCCTTAAAGAAAATTGTTTTTAATATATGTATTTTGTCTGGGTTTTCTAGTTCATACTCAGGGAAGAGTTGGCCCACATTATTTAGTCTGCAATACCATAAACCTTTCCATTTACTTTGGCCAGGTGCCTAGGGTCACTCAGTATGGAACCATTTTAAACTAAACTAAACTAGTTGGATATTCTCTGAATCACTATGATGATACAGATTTAGGCTACAATTTTGCAAGAGAACCGGTCTGCCCTCCCCCTTCCCTTCTTTTCATTCCAAGGCAGTTTTCCCCTAGCTGTGGGATGAGGGGCATGGGTTTAGTGCTAGTTCTCTCTCCTGAATATATATCTCTTTAGGATCCTACGTTCGTTTAGAGCATCTCCAATTACATGCTGTTTCAGCATTATCAGCAAGTGTCTAAAAGGCAAATGTGGCTTCTTGTGCCTGCTTTCTGTCTCTGGATTTCTTGATTTTGGCATACTACTGCTTTACTATCTTCACATCTCTTTCATGTTTTTAAATGATGAATCTTTTTTCTTTTTAGGTTTTCTTCATCATATTAGTTGTTTTCAGTGGGAAGCCTTGTTGCATAAAGTAAGGCAAGTCTCTACCACTAGGTATTTCAGTTTACTTATATGTAAGGTAGGGAGGATAAATGCACTTCTACTTACATCAGAGTATCAATTGAAATAATTGTGCTTTGAAAACTATGAAGCTCCAAACAAGTATTACTGTTATTTTCTTCTCACTTGTCTGTCCACATTCAAAATGCTCTGGATTCCTCTTCTTCTGCCAACCTTTTAAATGTTGACAGTCCCCAGTTGTCCACTCTCAACCCACTGTTTTTCTTAATTTGTATAATCTTTCTTCATGGTTTTATCCCTTCCCAAGTCTTTTTTATTTTTTTAAGATTTTATTTATTCATGAGAGACACAAAGAGAGAGGCAGAGACATACGCAGAGGGAGAAGCACGCTCCTGATAGAGAGCCTGATATGGGCCTCAATCCCAGCAGCCCAGGGTCATGACCTGAGCCAAAGGCAGTGCTCAACCACTGAGCCATCCAGGCATCCCTCCAAGTCTTCTTTATATCTCTACCTTACATTCATCTTCTGAGTTATGAGCGCATATATTTTATTCATCATACCAAAGTCATCACACACGTGGCCATGCCTGGATCTCCTTCCTTCTGTGTCCCTGGCCTCAGTGATGGGCACTGCTCTCTATCAGTTGTGCACTTGTCCCAGTGAGAAATACGGGCATCAGCCTGAATTCTTTCCTCCCTCACCCTGCACATCCATTCAGTCACCAGATGCTATGAATTGTGCTTCCTAAATGCTTCTCAAACATGGCGATTTCTGCCCCCTCCTGTTTAATCTGGCTGCACAGCCCCTGCTACTTGGGATACAGCTAAGGACATGTCACATTTTTCTTTCTCTTTATCACCTCCTAACTCACCTTCTTCACCATCAGCCAGAAAGATGTTTCTAAAAAGTACCTCTGATTCTATCACTGCCCTGCTTAAAGTCCTTCAGCAGCTTCCCGGCGTTCTAAAGATAAACTCCATTAACATTGATCACAAGGGTTTTCATGGCCTGACTCTGCCTGCTTCTCCATCCTCGTTTCTCTTCACTTTTTTCCATTTCACCACAGACCTCATTTCATATTCTGAACTATTTGTGTCTCCATTTCTGGCTAGATCTCATGATTATCTTTGTCTGGGTAAGTTAGGGGGATCATATCTGACCTACTCGATCATCAGCCTGCCCCATTACTTGTTTGGATCGGCATCTGAATCTTTGAGTCTCCCATGAAGACTATTCCCTGTCCCTCTTGGACCGCACAGGTCTGCCCTCTCAGACTTGACTGGCATGGAGCAGAGGGGATGGTTACCTTCTTTTTCCCAACCACTCTCTTCCTCAAAGTGGCCACTTAAAAGAGTGCCAACTTTATTAGTAGCCACATCATAAGTCTTCTTTTACAAAATTGAGTTGCGAGACTACATCTCCCTCATCCTGTGTTTGCATGGTAGGTTTTCTGTATCTTATCACAGAAGCTGATCTGACATTTTTTTTGATAGAGAATATTCATTTTGATTTTAATGAATATACAGAATGATATACAGAACAGTAAGAATGAATGAATGAATGATATACAGAACATAAGAATGAATGATATACAGAACAGTAAGAAAAATATAGTTTGCCAACAAATAAAAGATATTATTTTATTTTCACTGATCTGACATTTTAATGGACATTAGAGCTTGCTAAATTTCATTTGTTTTACTGCAGCTCTTTGTCTAGTCTTTTCAGCAATATTTTTAGCCTCATCCAGTCTTTCAATGTAAAATAAAATAAACCCTCTTTCATCATGTAGATAGAGGGACTGACCAGGACCAGAGATGCTGAATACCAGCCACCAGTCACCTAGCAAGCCAAGCAGCAGCAGTAGCAGCAGCAGCGCCTAGGGCTGCTGATCTCCATTCCCAAGCTTCTTCTAATATGGCACACAGTATTCCCATTGCTGAATCCAATCCAATACTCTTAGCTTCTAAAAAAATTAGTTAAACATATCATATTTTAAATGGCATTAATTCCTTTTGCCAAGAAAAGGTATAATAAAAATAACACCACTCTGAACAGCTAGTAACCTCAGCCTCTCCATACTAATAGACTCTGGCCACTTCAAAGTGCTCTTCTCCTAAAACTGCCATGGGAAGGACCCAGTGGGAGAGCCTGATGCTTTCCTCTGAAGCTTTGCCTCTTGTCCTCCTTACCCACCTATTGACTGCCGCCCCCCCCCCCCCATTTTAAGACCTCTATTTTAGAGACAAAAATGAAGCTTTTATATTTTATAATTAGGGTGAAACTTAAAAGGCAAAACACTGTAACCAGTCAAAAGAGACAGGACAGAGCCAGCTTCTCCATTACGGGGTGTAAGAGGAATTTTTTGAAGTCTTATTTTTTAGTTGTTTTACATCTGATGGAAGTAAAAAAGAGATTAGTCAATTAATTATAAATTGACAGAGCTGCTGTGCATCCTCCTGTAATTGCTTTCAGGTAGAAATTAAAATTTTAGTACATGAAAGTTGGTCCTTTCAGGAGAGGAAAAGAGTCATCTGTGACCTTCAAATACCATAAACAAAAAGCTTCTTTCCTTCTCTGTTGAGTGTGTTGAGTGTTTATTTGGGTGTATGGAGGGGAGACAGAGGGAGAAATGAAAACATGATTTGAGTCATCTAAACTTTGTGTACTTAAAAATAATTACCTAAGGGCACCCGGCTGGCTCAGTTGGTAGAGTGTGTGATTCTTTATCTTCAGGTTGTAGGTTCAAGCCCCATGTTAGGTATTAAGGTTACTTTAAAAAGCAAAATCTTAAAAAGAAAAAAAGGTTGAAAAAAAAAAAAGAATTACCCAGGTCTCACCCAGCTGGGGACATAAATGAGGCCACATTAATGGTAGTATATAGAATGCCACCACTTCCTGCCCCACCTGAGTATCTCAGGATCTCAGCCCATTAGATTACATTCTCAAGTGTTTCTGGGACTCCTCAGAGAGTTGGAGTTTTTTTTATTTATTTATTTATTTATTTATTTATTTATTTATTTATTTATTATTTTTTGAAGATTTTATTGATTTATTCACGAGAGACACAGAAAGGGAGAGAGGCAGAGACACAGGCAGAGGGAAAAGCAGGCTCCATGGAGGGAGCCCGATATGGGACTCTATCCCGGGATCGATCATGCCCTGGGCCAAAGGCAGGCGCCAAACTGCTGAGCCATCCAGGCATCCCCTGAGAGTTGGAGTTTTAAAAGAGACTTCTCAGCCCCTTACTGATGTATGTATTTTATTAAGTCACTTTAGAGGAGAACCTCACTGGCCAGCCTACATTACCCAACATGGACCAAAGCTATGGTCTGTGCCAAGGGCTTTGTCTCTTGGTGCTCCCACAGTTACCAGTCGTTGGTAATGTAGCATACCAAGTAACCTGACTTGACCCAAAATTTAGCAATATTCCTCAACTTGGTCATGCCTCGTTCACTCTGGTATTTTCCATGAGCATTACTAATGCCCCCCATCCTGCCCCAACCCAGTCTCACTAAGACCATCTGCAAACATGAGCAACCTTTCTCCATACAGAAGACTGATGTATGAGTGGGATTTGGGGAAGGGGTCATTCGGGGAGGGAATTACCTTCTGGTCCCTCTCTACAGGGATGCTTCAGGGGCACTAGAGAAGTTCCCAAGCTGGTTATGCTCTTGATTGATTCCCTATCCTCCTTCTCCATTCCTATCCCCATTCCTACTTCCTGAAGTGGTAGGGTTTGTCTCCTGCCCTTACTCATTATCCAGGATCCTTGCACTCACAGGGAAGCATCTGTAACATCACTGACAAGGAGGAGGTACATCTTGAGGTTCCCAGCGCTGGAAACACTGATGCTGGATGACAACAAGCTCTCCAGCCCCAATTGCTTTGCCAGCCTGGCTGGGCTCAGAAGGTAAAACCACAGTCCTGTCTCTACAGGGTGCCCTGCTAACCCAAGCCTGGCCCACATACTTGAGTGTTGCTCTGGAATCCAAAAGGCCTGGGTTTAAGTCGGCTCTACCACTTATCTCTGCTGTGTGGCTATAGGTAATTCACTTCTCCCCTCTGAGCTTTAGCTCAGCCATAAAAATGGAGTATCAGTAGGACATTTCTGATCAACTGACTGGATTAAAAGTGACAAGAGAAAGAGAGTAAAAGATATTACCAGAGATAGGGTCCTGACCCCTGAGAAAGGAGACAGAAAAGAAAAATTGGAATCAGAAAGATAAGGTTAACTGCTAAATTCTACTTATTTGATTGAAATTATGAAAATGCTGGCATTTAAAAGGTTAAGCTTTAGATCCCTGGAAAATTTACTTTGGATTCAGCTACCATTTACTGAATACTACTTTGTGTCAGGCCATTTATATTGTCTTATTAGTCTTTACAGGATTGAAAGGTTAATGAATATTATCCCCATTTTAGAGATAGGGATATTGAGGCCCAGAGAGAGGTAAGTCACTGGCTCAAGGTCACACCAGAAGAGTAAGTGTCCGAAGTCTGAGTCCATTTCTTTCCCTAAAGTTGCTTGGTAAATGTCCCTGAGGTATCATTATTGCTGTGATTCTGTATTCATTTTCCTTAATTGAAGACTGAAGAAGTTAAGCCTGGACCAAAACAGGATTTTCCGGATCCCATACCTACAGCAGTTTCAGCTTCGTGATGGGTCAGGGGACTGGGTTGGAGGCAGGGGGAATCCCCACAAAGAGCCCCAATCCATGCGGCAGCCCAAATCGTGCATATTTGAGGCCTCAGATGAGCAACCAGATTATACTGTACTGCCCATGAAGAAGGATGTTGACCGGACAGGTGAGTGATGCCCCTTGTTCCAGAGACTCTAGCCCCATGGTGGGAATAAACTTCTGACAGTTTGTTCTAAAGTCCATGGCTCCCTGAGATGCTGCTGAGCTTAAGCTGCTCTGCCTGGGAAGGTGGAGGTCTCCCATGAATTACTTCACTGACTTCCTAACTGATTCTCTGTTAAGATGATTTTAAAATCCAATTAAAAGTAGATTTTTTGGGGCAGCCCAGGTGGCTCAGCGGTTTAGCGCTGCCTTCAACCCAGGGTGTGATCCTGGAGACCCGGGATCAAGTCCTGCATCAGGCTCCCTACATGGCTGCCTGTGTCTCTGCTTCTCTCTGTGTCTCTTATGAATACATAGATAAAATCTTAAAAAAAAAAAATAGAAAAGTAGATTTTTAGGGATGCCTGCGTGGCTCAGCAGTTGGGTGGCTGCCTTTGGCTCAGGTTGTGATCCCAAGGTCTGGGATCAAGTCCCACATTGGGCTTCTGCGAAGAGCCTGCTTCTCCCTCTGCCTATGTCTCTGCCTCTCTCTCTTTATCTCTTGTGAATAAATAAATAAATCTTTTTTTTAAAGTAGATTATTAAAATCTCAAATAACAAGAAACTCAGAAGTAAGACTTTCCAGAGATGGCTAATTCTGGGATGCATTTGGTGTTCTCAAGGGATTCAGGTTCTTTCCATCCCTTTTTCTGCCATCGTTGTCCTTATAGGCTGGTTCCCATAGAGATCTCAAGATCACTACAATGGTGCCAAGAATCACATCCAAATGGCAATATTAGAGGCAGAAAAATCTCTTTAATACACGAGCATATTTCTGAATTATATATTCTGCTTTAGTGATCTGCTTATCTATTACTGTGCCAGTATCATAGTGGGTTTTCTCAATATTTATTTTAAATTGAGAAATAACCAACATAAAGTAAAAATATAGAAATATTGTGTAGAGCTTGAATTTTTACATATATACAGCCTTTTAACCACTACCCATATTACAATATAGAACATTTGCAGCATCCCATGTGGTATCCTCCTAATCAGTACCTCCTCCAAGAATAATCACCATTCAGACTTCTATCACCAATGATAGGTTTTACCTGATTTGAAATTTATGAATATGGAATTATACAGCATGTGCTCTTTTGTGTCTGATTTATTTCACTCAAAATTATGTCTGTCAGACTCATTCATATTGTTGTATATTTTGGTAGTTCACTATTTTTCATTTCTCTTATGTATTCCAAGTTATTTACCCTTTTTATTATTGATAGACATTTTGGTTATTTTTAGTTTGAGGCTATTATAGATAAAACTACTATGAGTATTCTTTTACATTTTTGGTGGACTTAAACAGTCATTTCTATTGGGAGTTTACCCAGGAATTGCTGCATCATAGAGTATAAAAGTACATTTAACATTAGCAAAAACTGCCAAGTATTTTTCCAGTGCAGTTGTACCAATTTTCAGCCCCATATTAATTTAAGAGATTTTATTTCCAGATGTTCCATATCCTCATAAACACTTGGTAATGTCAGTCTTTTTAATTCTACCTGTTTTGGGTAGGTATGCAGTGGTTTCTCATTGTTTTAATTTTCATTTAAGTGATTAATGATCTTGAGTACCTTTCATATGTTTATTGGTCACTTTGGTTTTTTTTAATATTTTTTAATTTATTTATTCATAGAGACATAGAAAGAGAGAGCGGCAGAGACACAGGCAGAGGGAGAAGCGGGCTCCATGCAGGGAGCCCGACGTGGGACTCAATCCCCGGTCTCCAAAATCACACCCCTGGCCGCAGGCAGCGCTAAACCACTGCACCACTGGGGCTGCCCTTATTGGTCACTTTGATATCTCTTTTGAAAGTGCCTATTCAAGTCTTTTTTCCCTGTATTTAAATTGAGTTATATGCCCTTTTCTTGTTGATTTGTTTGGATTCTTTATATGTGCTCAGTACAAGTCCTTTGTAGATCTATATATTACAAAAATCTTTTTGTTTTTTTTTTTGTTGTTGGTTTTTTTTTTTACAAAAATCTTTTTGAAGTCTATAGCTTGCTTTCTCATGTTCTCGATAATGAATTTTGATGAATAAAAGTTCTCAATTTTAATGAAGTTCATTTCAATCTTTTATGGTTAGTGTTTTTTATTTCCTATTCAAGAATTTTTTGTCTACCTCAAACCACGAAGATATTTTCCTGTATTTTCTTCTGTAAGCTTGATTATTTCAGTTTTTACATTTTGATCTATGGTCTTTCTAGAAGTTTTGTATATGATGTGAAGTAGAATCAAAGTTTACTTTTTTATATGGATATCTTACTGACTCAACACTACTTGTTGAAAAGACTATATCCTTTTCCCCACTGAGTTGTAAGAGAGGTATTATGGTAAGATAGGGTCTGTATGTGTCTAAATTACTGTAGCTTTAGGGGCGCTTGGGTTGAGCATCCGACTCTAACCTCTGCATGGGGCTCTGTGCTGGGCATGGAGCCTGCTTGAGGTTCTATCTTTCCCTCCCTCTGCGCCTTCCCTCACCCTGCTCATTCCCCTTTCTAAAAAAAAATAAAAATTAAAAAAAATAAAATAAAATTACTGTAGCTTTATAACACATTTTGAGAACTGATAGTGAAGTTCTCCAGCTGTGTTGTTCTTAAAAATTATTATAGCTGGGACGCCTGCATGGCTCAGTGGTTGAGCATCTGCCTTGCGCTCAGGGTGTGATCCCAGGATCCAGGGATTGAGTCCCACATTCGGCTCCCTGAATTGAGCCTGCTTCTCTTCCCTCTGCTTATGTCTCTGTGCCCTCTCTCTCTCTGCGTCTCATGAATAAATAAAATCTTTTTAAAAAATTAGCTATTATAAAGCCTTTGCATTTGTGTATAAATTTTAGAATCAGCTTGTCGATTTCCACACAAAATCTTGCTGGGATTTTGGTTAGAATTGTATTGATCAGGGGCATGTGGGTGGCTCAGTCAGGTGTCCAGCTCTTGATTTTGGCTCAGGTCATTTTCTCAGGGTTGTGAGATTGGGCTCTGTGCTGGGTGTGGAGCCTGTTTAAGATTCTCTTTCTCCCTTGCCCTCTGCCTCTCCTCCCCTCCTCTGCTACTCTCTCTCTCTAAAAAAATAAAAATAAAAGAATTGTATTGATCCTGTACACCAATTTAGAGAGAATTGACATCTTTACAATATTGAGTTTTCTAATGCATTAAAATAATATATTCCACCATGTGTTAGGTCATTTAAAAATTGTTCTCATCAGGGCTTTGTAGTCTTCAGTGGTGAAGTCTTACATATCTTTCATTAGATTTATTCTTAAGTATTTGGCCTTTTTCAGTGCTATTGTCAATGATTTCTGCTTGTTTGTGCTAGTATATAGAAACTTTGAACTTGTATCCAGTAACCTTTCTAACCTGATCATAGGGAGAGGAAGGATATACGTTCAGGTAGAGTATACCGTGGCTCATCTTTCTAGACATGGGGGCCGTCTCCCTAGGGAGTTACTTTTCAGCAGCCACGCTTGCAACCACGGCCCATCTTCTTTCTAACTCCTACTTTGTTCCTTGTCCCATCCTCCAATCCTTTCTAGACACTTGTCATAGGAGAAGCTATTTGGGCCATGTGATGCTCCATCCCTATTCTTGTTTACTTCATTTTCATGTAACTTATATCAGTATAATATCATTAACATGTGGAAGGGGTCCCATTAGCCAGGGCAAAGGTGACTAGTGCCTACGCAGGATCCAGTTCAAGAAGATGCTTTGATTTATGGTTGAACTCAGATGTTTATTGGCTCATCTCATCCCAGTGGTGCCAAGAATGAAATCACTCCACAGCCTCTTCCTTACTACTGTGCTGCTGGTTATTCTTAGTATCTCTCCTGAATTCACTGTCTTAATACATTCTATTTCTACTAACATAGCAAAGGGTATTTTCAAGTCCTTTGGCAGAATATCTTTTATATACATTTCTCCCTTCTAAGACAGTTGGTTTGCTTCTGATCAATACTGTCTGCCTGCACAAAAGAGCTGGCATGTTGCAAAGTCAGAAGGAAGGTCAATGTGGCTGAATTAGAGTAGGGTGGCCTGAGATAAGATTGGAGACGTAGGCAGGAGCCAGATCAGCAAGATCAGGCCTCAGAGGCCTGGCCATGGAATTATGTTTTTTTTTTTTTAAGATTTTATTTATTCATGAGAGACAGAGAGAGAGAGAGAGAGAGGAACACAGGCAGAGGGAGCAGGCTCCATGCAGGGAGCCCGATGTGGGACTCAATCCCAGGAATCAGGAATCTGGGATCACGCTCTGAGCCAAAGTCAAACACTCAACCACTGAGCCACCCAGGCGTCCCCTGGAGAAGGAGTTTTTATTTTATTCTAAGTGCAATTCACTACCTGATAAGTACCACAGCGAACTCCTCTTCCCAGTTAGCGTCGGAGAGGAGGACCAGTGAGATCCCCTCTAGAGTCACCCTCCTGTACACAGTGGCTGGGAAACCCAGACGCCAGCTTCTCTGGAGGCAGTCAGTGCTCTCACCAACCTTTGTTTTGTTTCTTTTGTTTCAGAGGTTGTATTCTCATCTTACCCTGGATTTTCAACCTCAGAGGTAGGAACTGCCTATTTTATATTTGTGTCCTTGAGTTAGAATATTAATTTTAAAAAACAAAAGTAAGCTACTGAAGCCATGAAAGGCATTTATATATATCACACTGAAAAAGCACGTTCATTGAACAGGTATATATCGAGTAGTAATGGTTTCTGCCTTAATTGATCAAGCTGGCATGGAAGTGAGGCTGCAACCAAGACAAAGCCTTGGCACTCCCTAGTAAGAGCCCCCCAAAGCTGGACTGATCCTTACCAAATACACCACCATCTAGGGTCTGTCTAATCCTTAGTGTCACAGGTTTAGATGCTTGATTTTTGTCTGCACAGAAAATTGGTTTTTCTCTCAGGGTTAGATGCTTACTAACCAAGCTCACAGGGACTGATGTGCTGTTGATTTATTTATTTACAGTAAGAAGTGCAACTACACGTTTAGTCAACCTGCATCCTTGAGAGGCAGCTCAGTATATATATATCCCCACAGATAAAACTGGGTGAGAAATTATATCAATTAACTGTTGCCACATAACCAATCCAACAATTACTGATTTAAAACAATAGCAATTTATTATTTCTCACAATTATTTGGGCTGGTTAGGTGTTCCACTGGTTTTGCCAGGGCTCATTCGTGCAGCTGGTTGGTTCACTGGGGCCTGGGTTCATGGACAGCTGGTATGGCATGGCATCTATACGGAGTCTTTTTATTATGGACATCTTTACAACATGGTGGCCTTAGGGTTCAAGAAGGACAAGGGTGAATTGCAAGGCTCTGAAAGTCAAATGATGGCACTTCTGCCACATTCTGTTGGTCAAAGCAAGTCATAAGTATGACAAGGCAGTTTTGATGCTCACCACCTAGAGATAGCATAGACCCCACAAATTAAAGGCACAGTCCCCAGTAAGACTGCCCTCACTTCAGACGCTAGCTGTAAGTTTGGGAGTCCCCAAGCTATCCACACTTATGACAAACTGACTATAAATTCTAGAGTTCACACCAATTTCTCAGGCTCAATAATTTGGTGAACTATGAAGTAATTCATAGAACTCAGGAAAGCACTATCACTATGATCACAGTTTTAAAGGGTACAATACAAGTAAGGACCAGCCAAATGAAAAGATGCATAATGTGAGGTCTGGGAGGGTCCCAAATGTGGAGCTTCTGTGCCCTCTCACTGTAGAATCAGGATTTGTCACCCTCCTAGCACATAAGGAAGCTCACTCAAGCCTCAGTGTCCAGAGCTTTTTTGGAGTTTCATTACATACGTATGACTGACTGAACCATTGGCCACATGATTGAACTTAATCTCTAGCCCTTCCCTCCCCTCCCCAGAGGTCAGGCTGCCTCAAAAATGCCAGCTCTCTAATCACCTGGTTGTCTTTCAGGTGTGGCCAGCCCCCATCTTGAATCATCTCATTAGCATAAGTTTAAGTGTGAACCCAGGGCTCATAGATAACAAAGGCATTCCTATCACTTAGGAATTTCCAAGAGTTTTGGAAGCTCAGTGCTAAAAACCTGGGACAAAGACCAGACAAATTCTTTATTATACAACAGCCAGTCTAGTTTCAAGGGCATAGAGATACAGACTCCACCTCTGAATGAGAGGAGCACCAAGGTCACATTGCCGAAGGTCATACGTATGGAACAGAGAAGCTTGTGACCGTTAAACAGTCTGCCACAAAAGTCAAAGACAATTGGTAGGTTGTTGAGTGCTCAGATCCCAACTCTCTGGCATCTGAGAATGTAGACAGTGTGTTAGATGGTTGAGATTTGTAGTGGCCTTGTTTTGTCAGGTGTGTATGTATCCCTCATGCCCTCGGGTCAGGACACTTATGCCCCTGGATAGTGCTAGATACCACTGAGCCTCACTCTCTGGCTCTTTTTTTTCTGTATTACAGTCTGAATCGCCCTCTTCCGGGTCTCACAGCCTTGCTCCAAATAGGGAATTGCACAGTGGAGGATACTGCCTTCCCAGACTGCCACCACTTTCCACTCTGGCCTCTTGTAGATTGCATTTGGATCGCCTGGAGAGGAGAGTTCTAGAAATTCCCAAGCATGATCACTAGTTTTTGTTTTACTCACCCATGACTCACCTGCCCCATTCATGTGTATACAACAAGTTGGACCCTAGGAGGGCACAAAATATGTAACTCCAAGTCGGTGCTCCACTAATGTTCACTGAATGAACAAGTGAAACTTAAGTGACTTGCTCAAGATTACACAGCAATGAATGGAGCTTAGAACAGAATCTAGTTCATTTGAATCCAGTTAGTAGCCCAGCATCTACCCTGTAACTTCTTTTGGTCCCATCTAGCTTAAGGAATCAGTGAGTGAACCAAGTCAGTCATGGTTAACCCGGTACCTTCTACTTTGTGCTAAATGAAACATGTTGATCCTGATGCAGGCTGGGTTGTGCTAAAAAAACCACAACCTTATAAGTGACCTGGGTATACCAGGTCACGTTCAGGTCCAAAGGCTTGCTGGAAGTCATCCAGGATTTAACTATTGGTTTATTCTGGAATGAAAAGTCTCCATTGTAGGATGTGAACTAGCCCATCAGAGCAGGTACTCAAGGCTCAGGTCTCTTGTGCTTTCCACCTTCCTACTAGGAAAAGCCCCCTTTAAAATGCAAGCACCTGCTCAATTGGATGAGTGTGCAACTCTTGATCTCAGGTTTGCTAGTTCAAGCACCACAATGGGTATGGAGATTACTTAAAAATAAAACAATCTGGGTAACCCAGGTACCTCAGCGGTTTAGCACCGCCTTCAGCCCAGGGTGTGGTCCTGGAGACTCAGGATTGAGTCCCACGTCAGGCTTCCTGCATGGAATGGCATCTGCTTCTCCCTCTGCCTGTGTCTGTGCCCCCCCCCCCTCTCTTTCTGTCTCTCATGAATAAATAAATTAAATCATAAAAAAAATAAAACAATCCTTAAAAAAAAAATAAGTAAAATAAAATGCAAGCACTGCTCTTTGCCTTTTGAAGAAATTCTAGCCCAACTGTAGTGAAGGGCCATTTCAGAATAAGCCGCTATAATACAGAAAGTGATAGGTGGAAGAAAAGAGCTTCTGATGTCTATACCTCTGTTATATTATCATTTGGCCTCAGAGAACCTGAAACTGGAACTCTGGGTGCCAGAGAACTAGCTCATTATGTGACCTCAGAGAACTTGGAACCAGAACTCTGGGCCTTTGGTAACATCCCCTATTACGATCCTAGATGTCTCTTTTAGCCAAGCCTCTCTAGAGTGGTCATTCTTTCCATCACCCTCCGTAAGAAGGGTCTGCTGACCCTTGGCAGCATTTAGCTTGTTATCAGCAGGACGCTTTGACATAGACCTTTTTTCCTTCTAGGCAACCAAGGTACGTGCATTTCCTCCCATATTCGAGATTCTTCCTGTGAAGTCACTGAAGATCAGGAACCAGACGCTGGCCCCGCCCTTTCCAGAGCTGAGGTACCTTAGCCTGGCCTACAACAAGGTGATTCTTCTCTTGCTTCTGTACCAATTTCCTCAGGGGCACAGTTGGGAGGTTGGGATGCAATGTGCTCCGGCCTGAGGTCAGCCCTACAATTCCCAATATTACAGATATGTGGGCTCTAGAATTCTCAGGGTGAGGGAAGTGGAGAGAGTGCAGGCCAGGGCAGGAGTCCATCCATTCAGTCACAGATATTTATTGAATACCACGTGCCAGATTCTATATTATGTACGAGGTATATAGCTATGCAAAGAAAGATTGGGCCTCTTGTTTTTTGGAGCTTATCACCCATAGGGAAGACTGATACAGGACAAACGGTCTTTCTATAAACATGCTTAATGTTATGAAGAAATTTATAGTACTATAAAGTGTGACAAGGGCAGTCTAACCTAATATTTGGGATCAAGGAAGGTTCTTAAGAGAGGGGTTAAGTGAGGTGAAGTGTGAGGAAAGAGTGAAATGAGAAATGTTCTAGCCTATGGGAACAGCAGATGTAAAGTCCATGGGACAAATTTAACATCTTTCTCCTTCATGTTTTATGTTAACATATTTTCCAATATCCATGTGCTGATTGACTTCTATAAACTGCATCAGCTGAGCTGTACTCAAGTCTGAAGTGTAGGCAACTTTTAAGGTACTCTGATTACATTCCTTCTAAGGCAAGCAGTTGGTACAGCCAAACTTCCCAAGTGTTTTCTTCCTAAGAGTTTTATAATTTTAGCTTTGACATTCAAGACTTTGATCGGATTTGAGTTTATCTTTATATGTGGTGTGAGAAAGGTGTTCAGCTTCATTCTTTTGTATGTGGATATGCAGTTTCCTCAACACCATTGATCAAAGACTATTCTTTACCCATTGAATGGTCTTCTCACCCTTGTCAGTAATAAGTGGACCATAGATATGTTATGAGTCCCTCTTTTATTCTTGAAATTGGTCATTTGTATCTTTTATTGATCCAAAATAGAAGTTATCCCTTCTATTGACTTTAAAAAAAAAAAACGAACTGCTGATTTCATTGGGTTTCTCTACTTATCTGTTTTCCCATTTCATTGATTTCTGCTCATAACTTGATTTCTGTCCTACTCACATGAGTTTAATTTGTTCCTCTCTTTCTAGTTTCCTAACTGGTATAATTTTAGATCATTGATTTAGACCTTTTTCTTCTTTTAAACATAAGCATATAAAGCTATAAACTTTTTCTCTAAGTACTGTTTTCGCTACATCCTACAAATTATGATTTGTGTTTTTATTTTCATTCTATTAAACTTTTAAAATTCTTGTTGTGGTTTCTTCTTTTTCCCATGAGTTGTTTAGGTAAGTGAAATGCTTCATTTCCAAATATATGGAGATCTTCTAGATGTCTTATTATTTCTACTTTAATTCTTTTGGTGTTAGATAAGATAACCTGTAAGATTTCATTCTTCTGGGATGCCTGGCTGGCTCAGTGGTTGGGCGCCTGCCTTCAGCTCAGGTCGTGATCCTGGGATCTGGGATCGATCCGCATTGGGCTCCCTGTGGGGAGCCTGCTTCTTCTGCCTGTGTCTCTGCCTCTCTCTCAGTCTGTGTCTCTCATGAATAAATAAATAAATCTTTTTAAAAAAAGATTTTAAAAAATAAAATAAAAATAAAACACAAAATAAAATAAAAAGATTTCATTTTTCTGATATCTATTAAAACTTGTTTTATGTCCCATCCTATATTCTATCTTGGTAAATGTTCTGTATACACTTCTTAAAAATGTGTATTCTGGAGTTTGAGGAAATAGTATTCTATAAATATCAATTAAGTTATGGTAGTTGGTATTATAACTCAGATCATTTCTGTATTATTGTTTGTCTCTTTGTTTTACCAATATCTAGAGCAACATATTAACTCCACTCTCTGTGTGAATCTATTTATTTCTTCCTTTAGTTCTGTCAGTTTTTGCTGCATGTATTTTGAAGTTTTACTACCAGGTACATAAACACTTAGAATTTTTATATCTACCTGATGTGTTGATCCTTTTATTATTATGATTTGTCTCCCTGTGCCTTTTTTTTTTTTTTTTTAATTTTTTTTTTTTTATTTATTTATGATAGGCACACAGTGAGAGAGAGAGAGAGAGAGAGAGAGGCAGAGACATAGGCAGAGGGAGAAGCAGGCTCCATGCACCGGGAGCCCGACGTGGGATTCGATCCCGGGTCTCCAGGATCGCGCCCTGGGCCAAAGGCAGGCGCCAAACCGCTGCGCCACCCAGGGATCCCCTCTCCCTGTGCCTTGAACAAAATTTCTTGTCTTGATATATGTATGTCTTGCCTGATTTTAATATAGATACACAACTTTCTTATACTTGCTATTTACATAGTCTCTGTCCTTTTACTTTCAACCTCTTTACATTTTTGTATTTCAAGTCTGTCTCTTTGGGACAGCATATAGTTGGTTCTTGCTGGGATATCAGAATGTTTTTCTCTGTGTTCCTGCTCTGTCCTCAGCTTGCAGCCTTCCCTGTGCTCCTGTACTTCAGGAAGATTTATCTCCACTAAACCACTGGAGTGGGGATCCCTGAGTGGCGCAGTGGTTTAGCGCCTGCCTTTGGCCCAGGGCGTGATCCTGGAGACCCGGGATCGAATCCCACGTCGGGCTCCCAGAGCATGGAGCCTGCTTCTCCCTCTGCCTGTGTCTCTGCCTCTCTCTCTCTCTCTCTCTCTGTGTGACTATCATAAATAAATAAAAATTAAAAAAAAATTTAAACCACTGGAGTTCCTCTTGCCCAGCAGGAGACTGTTTTTACTTGTTACCTTGTGCTTGCTTGTCTGGTGGTAGAGGGCCAAAGGGAAGGCCCAGCCCCACTCTTAAGTAGACCCTGGGTTCCTGTGTCTTAAGGATGGGCATTCTCAACAGTCCCACCCCTCTGCAAGCAGTCTGAGACCTGTCAGGCAGTGGGCCCAGGTTGGTTTCCTGCCACTACCCAGGGAACAGCAGGTTTTAGTTTTTTCCCTCTCCCAGATGCAGGACCTGGGGCCTGACAGGGATTGCTGACCTCCCTCAGAAACTTCAGTCTTGGGTGGCTCAAGTCATGATCCTGGGGTCCTGGGATCAAACCCTGCATCAGGCTCCTTGCAGGGAGCCTGCTTCTTCCTCTGTCTATGTCTCTGCCTCTCTATGTGTGTCTCTCATGAATAAATAAATAAAATCTTTTTAAAAAAGAAAAGAAACTTCAGGCTTTTGTTCCCTAGGGACAGGGGTGCCTTTCTGACAGTGGCAGTGGCCCTCTTCCTCCAGGCCTATACCCCAGGGACAGCTTTCTCCAGTCTTGCTCCCTGATTCCAGTCTTCTGCATATAAGTAGCCATGAATTCTCCTTCTGTCTGCAGCTTTTGAGAGTTCTTTTCTCCTGTGCTAGCCCATACTTAGCCTTTAGCAACTCATTCTTCCAGTTGTTTATATGGCACTTGCCATTTCTTCCTCCCATGTTCTGCCACATGTGGGGTGGGCCAGTGTTCGTGTCCCATCTCTCGTTGGAGGTGCCTTTCTTTCCTTAGATTTCAGTCCACATAATTGCCCTGAGACCCTAGCTCTCTGTTAGATGCAAGAAAAGTTATGATGTTATAGGTTATTCTCTGTTTTCTTGTTGTTAGGAGAGGAGCAATACTCTATTTTTCTGCATGCCTACTTGAGGGTTTTTTTTTGTTTTTTGTTTAAGATTTTATTTATTTATTCATGAGAGACACAGAGAGGGAAAGACATAGGCAGAGGGAGAAGCAGGCTCCCTGTGGGAAGCCTGACTCAGGACTTGATCCCAGGACCCTGGGATCATGACCTGAGTCAAAGGCAGATGCTCAACCACTGAGCCACCCAGGCACCCCTAACTATCAGTTTTAATTATAACTGTCTTCAACTTTTTAGTCGCCTGATTTGGGGTTTTTAAAATTTTATATATTTATTTATTCATGAGAGACACAGAAAGGCCGAGATATAGGCAGAGGGAGAGCCAGGCTCCTTGCATGGAGCCTGTTGTGGGACTCAATCCCAGGACTCCGGGATCACAACCTGAGCCAAAGTTAGACAGATACTCAACCACTGATCCATCCAGGTGCCCTTTACCCATCTGATTTAGATGATTAGATTTTGTATCCTGACAAAATTAAATTTAACCCCCCCCATTCTGTTTTGAGTGCTTCTTGACCATCTGATTTACATATAAGAGACACTGCACCCACCCTCTTTAACTACTATTTTATAATTATTTATCAACATATATTAAACTTCTTTGTAGGTTCATCCTCCTTCCCTCTTTCCCTAGAGTCTAGATAAGAATTCAGCAAACGCTTTCTATAAAGAGCCAGATAAATATATTACTCTGTCACAACTACTCAACTCTGTCCTTGTAGCACAAAGGGCAATATGTAAATGGATGAGCATGGCAGTGTTCCGATGAAACTTTATTAAGCAGATGGGAGGATGAATTTGTCCCACAGGCTTTATCTGCTGACCTTGGTTTTTGTATAGCCTTTAAGCTAAGACTGAGTCTTAGATTTTTAAATGGTTGAAAAAATCAAAAGGAAGATAATACTTCATGACACATTAAAATTATACAAAATTCAAATTTCAGAGTCCATAACTAAAGTTTTGTTGGAAAAGAGCCATCACACTTATTTATGAATTGTCTCTGGGTGTTTTTATGCTACAACACCACAGTTGAGTAGTTGCAGCACAGATGGTATGGCCTGTAAAGCCTAAAACATTTACTCTTTGGTCCTTGACAGAAAAGGTGTGTCAAATCCTGACCTAGAGGAGCAAATGTTAGAGTTGCTTGAGGCCTGCTCCTGGTCCCTTCTCTCCTCTCACTTTGGACTCTCTCCCCAGGGATAGCTTCACATGCCCACTGGCCCATGAATGGTGGCTCAGAAATTTATAATTCCAAAACAAACCCTCTTGTATACTCCAGGCCAGTATATCTACTGCCTCCCTGGATCTCTACTGGGAGGTCTCAAAGGTACCTCCGAAGTACATGTATCCCAAGTGAATTAATGATCTTCGAATTTGAGGTTCTTCCGTTTCCCTGTATCTTAGAGAATAGCTCCATCGTGGGTGCAGTTTGCTCAAGCCAAAATCTGGCTGTCGTCTTTAATGTTTCTCCTTTGCATCCCTCCTCACCCCATGCATCTAATCTGTGACCAGGTCTTGTCCTATTTAGGTCCTCATATTTCTGAAGATCCATGTAATAGATTCCCAGGGACCAAGATCTTTCTAGCTTTTGGCTGGTCCCTATTTGCATCTCCAGCCTCATTTTCCTTCTGGTGTTAATCAAAGTGGCCTTTTTACGTCCCTCCAACAGGCTTTCCTCCTCCTTCCTGTGAGGCCTTTCACACATTGTTCTTTGCATGGAACACGTTAGGAGGAGCACTCACTGCACCATGAACTGCTGCCACACACTTTAAATACCCAGTGACCTCACACAGTAGAAGTCTATTTCTTGCTTTCACAAAATCCATTGTCAGTATTCCAGGTAGTTTGATGGCCTCAAACATGATCTTCCAGAGACCCAGGTCGCTCCTGGCTGTGGCTCTGTCATCCCATAGGACTTTAAGGGGATTTTATTGACTCCTCTGCATCTGGTAGATAGATGGCTGAGCAGGGGAGAGGGGTGAGAAATGTAGAGGATCACATAGGAGATTTCAAATGGGCTATGACAAGAAATGATCCCTTTCACCATGGTTGCCTATAACATGAATCACATGATTGTATCTAGCTGCCTGGGAGGCATGAAGATAGGCTACCTGTGTGCCTAGAAATTAGAGGAAACAATTTTGGTGTCCCTACCTCCTCCTCATCCTTCAAATCTCAGGGAAGCCTTCCCTATCTCCCTGCCTGGACCAAATCACCCTAGGATTTCACACACCCTCTCTTGTGGCACCAATCACAGCTGTAGAGCTACGTCCTTCACATTACTATTTCAATGTGTGTTTCCCACTAGGCAGTGCTCCTAGAGGACAGTTCTAGCTGTTTAGCTCATTTCCAACCCAGTTCTTGGCATATGTAGGCATTTATTAATATTTACTGATTGGATGAACACAAAGGAAAGAGAATGAATGGCTAATTGCCCAGTGGGCATAGAGTGCTACCCACTGGGGCTCCAGAAGAAGCTAAACCAAAGGGCCCACCCTCTCGCAGTCCTCAGGCCTTATTGCCTTCCACGGGTCCTGAGTCCTATCCAGTAACTTTCAGTGTGCCCAGGCATCTAAAAGGCCCCTGCCCCACCCTCGGCCCTTTTGATACTGTTCTACTGCTAACAGGCACCCTCCCAAGGGTGTTCCAACCACTCTGCTCAACAAAGATTGGGTATTTTTCACCCTTCAGAGGCTGGCCTCATGGTGGTAGAGCAGTCCCTGGGTCTAGACAATGTGAGGTCTTCCTTATCATTAGTTCTGCTTATGCCTTAGATGAATGTGCTCCCTCCCCCAACTGCCTGCCCGCTGTCCCTCCCCAGCTCAGTTTCCAGGACAGGCTTTAACGAAAGAGACCATCAGGAATGCTGTTGACAGGCTGGTGGGGTGTGTAGAGGTTATGTTGAGGAAGGCACAATATCAGACACGTTGTATCCTGAGATCAAAGTCTATGCCCTGCCAAACTTCTAGACTCCCTGTGGGACACTATCTACATGTTTTTGTTCCTTTTTTGTCACCAACATCTTTCAAGGCAACTTTCTGGTGTGGAGAAGAAAAAACAGTTCTTAACTTTCAAATATGAAAAGTAATGTGGAATTTCAGACAGGATCCTGATTCTGTGGGTGTGAGTGGGTAAAACTGCAGGATAGACACTGGCCAGCACTGAGTCTGAGCATAGCAGCATCACTTACCCGACTGCACTGAAGCCCCAGTAAGCACACAGCCCTGCAGTGTGGGGCCTGGTGGCACTGGGACAGAGGTGGGGCAGTGTTGACCTGAAGCTCTTCCCTGTGTTCCTTACAGATCGCAAAGGAAGATGCCATCCTGCCAGTAGCTCTTTTCCCGTCTCTCTGCGAGCTCATCTTTCATAACAACCCCCTGGTGGCCCATACACGAGGTATGGTGCCTGCAAACCTGCACCCCCATCCTGGTGGCCAGGGGCAGTCTGGGCACCCTCAACCCCACCTCATTGATGCTGAGCCCTGGGCTCTGCTCTGTGTCATGGGTGGACAAAGTTCATGGTACATTTGGGGATGGAGAGAACAACACACTGCTGAGCACCTGCTCTGTACCAGCTTATCTGACAGCAACCCTGTGAGGCAGGCATCATTGTCCCCATGCTCAGCGAAGGATTCTGAGGACCAGAGAGGTTCATGATCTACATATGGTCCCACAGCAAGAAAGAGGCAGAGCTGGGAATGGAATACAGAATTAGCTAGATCCTGCATGAGATCTTTAAGTGACTCCCAGCTTTGTTGAACAGGTCTGTTGTGGCCTCACTTCCTACTCCCCAGCTGTGAGTGCAAGGCCCTCCCCTCCCAGAGCATCATGGGTGCAGTGGATGCTACATCGGCATGACACTTTGGAGGCATATTAGAATCCTAGGTCCTAGTGTGACATCAACAGAATTCTCACCCTTGCTTTGCACCATCCTTATTGCCTTGGGCAAATTTCTTAACTTCTCTGTGCTTCAGTTTCCTCACCTATTGAATGGAAATGATATAGGTACCTATCTCTTGGGGTTGGTGTGGGAATGATACAAGTTAATACATGTCTGGCAGTTTGAACAGTGTTGGACACATAGTAAGACCCTAGTAAATATCCATTGATAGTAACTGTACTTCCCCATCATGGCTCCAGGGATCCCTCCACTGCTGAAAAGCTTCCTCCATGAGCGGCTGGGGATCCACTTGATTCGAAGGAAGATAGTAAAAGCTAAGCATCATATTTTGATGCCTCGGAAGGACTCACGGAAGGTAAGTCCTCAGGCAGGACTGCCAAGCCCGGAGGAAGTGGAGCCCATCTTAATGGATGTGAACTGACCTGGGAGAGAGTGCCCTTTCACACTCATCATGGATTCCTTCTGTTGGGTCTGTAGTACTGGCATTGTCTTCTTTCCACATCTGTTACATACAGATAAACCCAGAAGGGACAAGACACTCATGGAATCCTACCCCCAACTTTTACAGAGAAACTGAGGCCCCAAGAAGGAGCTGTGATGTAGGGGAGAAACCAGTCTGAAGACCCAGGGATGAGCCTGGTGTCATCCCTTTCCATGGCTGCCTAAACTTGAGCAAGAGCTTCACTCTCTGAGCTTCAGCTTCTCAACTCCAAGCTTCCTTCATCTAGAGAAGCATTAGATAGAAAAATGTGTTGTAAACCCTCAAGCCCATACCTGCGTGAGTTCTAACCATGTGTAGGAGTCATGAATGGCTGCACCTGGCCTAGAATACACATCTGCCTCTGTCTCAGGAAGCATTTCCTTATGTTGAGAGCAATCTGCTCCCCCAAACCAGTGGTCTTAGACTTGCCTCTGGGATGCTGTAGAGTAAGTCACATCTCTCCTTCATCTGAAGGATTGCAGAAATTTCTGTGAAATACTCCTCCTTCCTGAACTTCAGCCTTCCTATAACTAAAAGCTAGACTGGGCATTGCTGATCTCAAAAGTTAAATAGCTATTCCCTTTCTACCCCTTATGCAGCCTGTCTCTGTCCAGCCAAACTAGTCTGTAGCCCTTAGAAGACCAGAGCAGGATTAAAAGCCAGAAATAGATAGAATTTCAAAAGGTTTCTGTCATCTTTCCCTTGCTTGTTGCCTCTAAGAATTGGACTGTCTTCTTTCCATTAGCCAGCCTGAGAGGGGTGCAGTCAGAGTGAGCCAGATGCTAAGTCCATAATCCTCTCTCCCAGGACAGTGGGCTTTTGCTAATTAATTCAGGAAGCTGAGAATTACAACAGGAAAGAAATTATTTCCTTGGCTCTGAACTCTGATAGAGATTTGCCTTATAAAACTCCATAAGGTACCTGGGTGGCTCAGTTGGTTAAGCACCTGCCTTCAGCTCAGGTCGTGATCCCGGGGTCCTGGGATTGAGCCCCACATCTGGCTCCCTGCTCAGTGGGGAACCTGCTTCTCCCTTTCCCACTGCCTGCTGCTGCTCCTGCTTGTGTCCTCTTTCTCTCTGTCAAATAAATAAAATCTTAAAAAAAAAAAAAAAAAAAAAAGAAAGAAACCTCAAAAATATAGGGACCAGCATCCTGAAAGGGACCTGGTGCTGCTGCCTCCCAGAAGGCACAGGACCATCTCCTCCAAGCCTTCCTAGGAGGAAAGTCGAGGGTACTATGTTAAACCTCAATCAGGAGAATACGGCTATTGAGAGCCAGAGAAAGTAATATGATCAGGGATAGAGAATGAGGCAGAACCCAGGATGGAAATCAGATAGTCCAGGCTCTGCCACCAAATAATTCTGTGACCTTGGACAAGTCATTTTACCTCTCTAAGCCCTGGTATAAATAAAGCAACATGTACAGGGCACATTGTAGATGCCCAGTTAGTGTGATTTGGCTCCCTCCCTCTGCCTATGAGCCCTCATCCAGTACTCTGATCATTGTACCAACTAGCCTTAGTCTAGTGAGGTCCAGAAGGAGAGATTCTGATTAGGAAGCAAACCAATCTAGCCTTTCTCCTTTGACAGGTAAAAACCCAAGTCCCAAAGGTGCCAAAGCAGCCTCTAATTCTCCATCATCCACCTGTGACCATAGTCAAGTCTTCCTCAAAGGAGATGCTAGAGTCTGATGCTGGGCCAGCTAAAGAGCCATTGGCTGCCAGAAGCAGTCCTCTGGAGCAGATGCCTGTCGAAGGCCTGGAGGGCCTTTCCCTGTCCCACCGGACCTTCGTGCCATTGCCTCCCATCTGCTCTGATTCCACCGTGCATAGTGAAGAGACCACATCCCAAGAGAGTGACAGACCCGGCCACCTCAGCCCGGAACAGCCATCAGACGAGGACACCAAGAGCATGGAGTCCATATTCTTGACCCAGGTGCCTGGTTCCCCTTCCCCTGCCTTGTTCCTAGCTCCTAGGGGCTTTTGCACAACCCTGGCATTGCTGGATTGCTGTGGGCAGCCAGAAGTAAGCCCAGACAGGCCCAGAAACCAGAAGAAAGCACCCCTAACAGGACCTGCAAACCCCTCTGAGAGATCTGTTGAGCCAATACTACTGGTGGGGAGATCCATGGAGATAAGTCATGGTCCTGTGGCACAGACAGCATCTGGGGTCTGGCTGGGGCATGGTTCTGATTGGTTTCTTGGAAGGTTTGCAGCTGCCTCTGCCTATCTGTATAAGGTCACATGAATTCTGCTGCTGCCTCGGAATACAGGGAATACAGATGGGCGAGACAAAGATCCTGTCCTTGAGAAGTCCTCAGTCTGATGAAGTTGTACATGCAGTCAGTGCCAAGACCAAGGAAAACCCAGGGGCTGGGAGCCTGGAGGAAAGAAGGGTCCTCTGCCCAGACCAGGAGGGCTCCTGAAAGATGTTCCTTCCAGTTAGCTGATCTTTGCAGGCTGAGTAGGCAGTGACAAGGTGAAAACATGGACGGGAAGGGCACCCTGGGCAGAGCAAACAGCATGAAGCAGGCTACAGAGGACAGAAATTTAAGTGGCATGTGCCACTTAATGGTTCAGTGTCTGAACCACGAATGGTTCAGTGTCTGGGCAGCAGAAGGGTGACATGTAGGAAAAGGAAACTATGAGGCTAGAAGAGATGGCAGGGTCCCTCGAATTTTGTCATTGTACTGTTGCCTTTCCTCATCTCTGTACCTCCAGTCTCACCTCTCTGGGCTTCCACATCTTTCCAAAATGTCCATGCATGCATTTATGTTGGACTCCATCCCTTTTTTATTTTTTATTTATTTTTTTAAAGACTTTATTTATTTATTCATAGACACAGAGAGAGAGGCAGAGACACAGGCAGAGGGAGAAGCAGGCTCCACACAGGGAGCCCGATGTAGGACTCGATCCCAGGTCTCCAGGATCACACCCTGGGCTGCAGGCGGCGCCAAACCGCTGTGCCACCGGGGCTGCCCTCCATCCCTTTTTTAAAGATGACTTCTGGTGACATACACATTTATATGGTGTAAAACTATCTTTATGAACTGTATCAGAAACTTTTAGAACAAAGCAGAGTCTAAGTAAATATTTAAAAACAAGCTTGAAAAAATATAAATAAAAATGAGTTTGAGAAAGTTGGATGAAAGGAAAATGTGGACAGGAGAGTAAATAAGGTTTCCGTCACTCAAACCCACTCATCATGCACTGCTGCTCTCATAACAGAGGTGTATTGCCAAAATACAAGTGTGAGCTTCCTGGGAGCCAAAGGAATACAATCAACTGTGAGTCACCATGATGGAAAAAGCTTTTTTACCCTTGCCAACTTGCCTGGGCTGTGACTCCAGCACAATCTGGAATAGAAGCAGCAAGAACAGATACATCTTATTCCTCATCTTCGTGGGGAAGCTTTCAGTCTTTCACCATTAATTCTGATGTTAGTTGTGGGTTTTTCATAAATGTCCAAAGGACATTTTGCCAAATATAGTTAGATTTTGCCAAATATAGTTTCTGTGTCCATTGAGTGATCATGTGATTTTTTTTTTTTTTGTCCTTTATCTATCAGAATGGTGTATTATACTCATTGATTTCCAGATGTTTAACCAAGCTTGTCTATACCTGGGATAAGTCCCACTTGATCATGGTATATAATCCTTTTTATATGTTGTCAGTTTGGTTTGCTAGTATTTTTTGAGGATTTTTGTGTTTATGTTCATAGGGATATTGGTCTGTATTGTCCTTTTGTGATGTCTTTCCTTACTTCTGGTTTCAGGGTAATAATTCAGAGAATGAGCTGTAAGATTAAGGAAGAGAATGAGCTCTCCTAATTTTTGGGAGAGTTGGTGAAGGATTGGTGTTAATTCTTCTTTAAGTGTTTAGAGTTCATTAGTAAAGCCATCTGGTTCTTGGCTTTTCTTTGTGACAATTGTTGAAATTACTAATTTAGTCTCTACTTGTTCCAGGTCTGTTCAGATTTTTTATTTCTTCTTAACCATAAGCTTTAATGAAGGGTATAAACAATATCCCTACATGAAATTCAGGTCTCATAGATATGTTTCTTAAAAAACCATGAGGGTAGGCTAAAAGTGTGAGTTCAGACAGTGTTCCCTCACCCCTTAAAACTCCTCTGTGGCTTGCCATCACAGTGAGGATAAAGAAAATACAAACAAAAACAAAGCAAACACCCTCAGGTTGGCTTTTAAAAGTCCTTACTGATCTGAGGCCTGCCTATTGCTCCAGTTGCCCATCTTTTCACCATATACCTCAACGATACCAACTCGGAGTTCTCTCAAATCCACCTTGCTGGTTCTTATGTGTGTGTTTCAGCCCCTGCTATTCCTGGCCTGTGGCAGTTCTCTCTCCCCATCACTCATAGCCCATCCCTCTCCCCTTCCCCACATGGAGATGGCTATCCTGCTTCTTCAAGACTTCAGGCAGGGTTCAGGCTTCTGGTGGACTCACCCAGAACCTTTGTGCTCCCTTCTATGGCGCTTATCAAAGTGCATGATCATTGTCTGCTTTCATGTCTGCTGCCTCTTACCTCAGTCTTGGTTCTTGCCCTTAACCGGGCCTGGCATAGGTACACACAGGGCTGATGCTTAGATGCTTTTCTTTTGGGCACAGGTGAATGAGCTGCCTTCCTCCATCCTCCAGAGGAATGATTCAGCCATGAAGGAGGAAGGGCAAAGACCACCACATACAGCTCCCAGAGAGGTAAAGAGGGCTTGGAGGAAGCTCCCAACTGCCTCCCTCCCCAGCAAGTACCATGGCTACGAGGAGCTGCTGACAGCCAAGCCCGATCCAGCATTTATTGAGCCAAAGGGTATGTGAGGAGAATGGCTCCAAGGCGGGGGCCCTCAGTCCACAGCCCAGAGCAAGTCAGGGCAAAGCTAAAGCTGGTGGCATGCCTCATTTCCAGTCTGGAATGCTGCCCTCTGCATGAATGTCTTGTCAAAGGGCTCCTGAAGCTGTCCTGGTTGGGAGCCTCACATATCAGGACTCCTGGCCTGAGCCTTCATTGGATTTGGAGGAGCCACAGCTGTTTTGAGATTCCTGCGAGTCTAGGCCCAGCTGTTCTGGTTGGAAAAGTGTCTCCAGAAAGGGTTTGATGAGCAGACACCTAGACTGGCCAGATTTTTAAGCTCCTTCCCAGCCCAACTGAGCCCCAGATGGAACGTCCCAAATCCTCTCTATGTGGTTTGAGGCAAGAGAGCGCTCTTTGAGCCCCTTGTTTTAGACTGATGTGTTAACACTTTTTGTGCTTCAAAGGGCCTGGCACTCAGCTGCGCTCTCAGATGTCAGTCCCTGCAGTGTAACCCACTGTTAAATGGGTTGTTAAATGGGCTGTTAAATGGGGTTACACTGGGGTCAGTCCCTCTCCCCTTTCCAGTGCTACTGGTCCATTAGGATCTGTGCACATAGGGGACAAGAATTCACTGGATGAATGATGGAGGTTCGGGCCCTGCAGCAGATCAGGGAAAGATGGAGCAGCGTGTTCCTCTGGGGCCTCTCAAATCCTTTCACCCAGGGCTACTGTGAGACCAGGGAAGGGAAAAATTGAGGGAGGCATCCAGTAGATGGAGGACAGGTACCTTGCCCCAAGCCTTGCCTTTTTGCCATAGGAATCCAGAAGAACACACAGGCGCTGCAGCACATGCTCAAGTACCCCCTGCTGTGCCGTTCTTCCAAGCCCAGGCTGGATACACTTCAGAAACGCTATGTTCCCAAGGAGAAACGGGTAAATGGGCCAGCCCCACCTTGTTGAGTGTTCAGGTGGGTCCTCAGGATCCCCCAGGTAGAGATGTGGCTGTCACCTCAGGATCTTCTGAGGGCTGTGCTTTCCCAGTGCCCCCATGGGTTCTCCTGCTTGTTGCTGAGTCTGGATGAGGTGATGAGGCCAGGAGAGGCTGAGCACTGGACTGGAGTGACAGGCTCCTCTTACCTTGCCTCAGGCCCAGAGGATCCCTGTTCCCCCACCTCGGAAGACTCGAGCCCAGCTGCTGGATGACATCCTCATTCGCATGCGAGATCCCCGGAACATTACTGAGGCTCCTCTAGGTACAGCATTGCCTGCCCCCAGCCCCTGTCCAGAACCTACCGGACACAGAGTAGTTTACTCATCTGCTAACTGGGAGGCAGAGGGCACAGGCATGTCAGGGCGGGAGAGCCCTTGGCATCTGCCCCGGCTCTTCCTCTTGTGCAGACAGGCTGAGGCATGGAGTGAGGCAGGGAGTTGCCTAGAGTCACACAACACAGTATGGGCCAGAATTAAGGCCTAAGCCAGGAGGGGACCCACTGGCTTCCTAATGCCACAAAGCTGGGGAGGATGGCCTCCAGCCCTGTAGCATCCTCCTTTCACTCCATCCCACTTTCTGGCGGGGAGGGGGTGCCTCCCAACTTAGTCCCCACTGTCTTGGGCTAGGGGGCACCCAGAGCAAGTGTGGCACCGCTCAGGCTTCGCCCCCTCCAGGAGCTGTCCTGCGCCAGCGGACTGAGCAGCGACTGATGAACCAGAAGCAATACCTGGAGGCCAAGAGGCTGCTGAAGGAGTTTCGGGCCCGCTACCGGCAACTGGTGCACTGCTCACTGCGAACCATGTTCAGGGCCGCAGCGCCGCCCCCAGGCCGCCCGGCACTGCGTGAGGGCCAGCCTAGGTTCAGCCGCTTCCTCCAGTTCATGGATGAGTTCTGCCAGGAGCCCACGGCTAGTGACTCGAAAGGCTAAGGGCTGCGCACAGGGCCATGCACACTACCCCGCCTGTGCCCTCTGCCCTTTGCGGGCTCCAAGCCCCGGATCGCACCTTGGGATTGGGTGGGCCAGGTGCAGGCCTCAGACCTTGGCTTGGCCTTGCTTGCTGGCTGCAGAGAGGGGGGCACTGGTCAGGACCTCCCCTCCCCAGCCTGGGCAGGACCCAGCACCTGGCCCGGCAGCAATAAAGAGCGGGTGCATAGAGCAAGGTAGCCTTCCTTGTGGGTTGGGCTAGAGAAAGATCCCGGCTGATGCGCACATCCTTCAGGAAACCTGCCTGAGTCACACCTGTCCACCAGCTGTGACAAGCACTGGGGTGGAAGACAAGGGGGTTGATGCAACAGAAAAGCAGCAGACTCTAAGGCTCAGAGGATGAACAAACCCATCCATGGCCAACAAAGTGCACATGTTGCGGGGGTAGGAGGCAAAACTGATACCTCCAGAAAAGGGGCTTTTTTTTTGGTTGGACAGCTTTTTCTACAATGGGGGCAAATGGAGAGGAGGAAGAAGAGAGGATTGGAATTCCCTTAGCAGATGGCCATGGCCACAGAGTTGGGACAGGCTGAGGGGAGGGCTTGCATGGAGTTTCCTAAGGTCCTCTATTCCAGGACACCAGCTGAGGTCCCGTACTGCAAACACGGTAGCTCTAAAATGGGTCCTGGGGCTGTGTGAGGTCAGCCTGGGCTCACAGGTAAACTGGTTCTGGTCAAGGCAGCCTGTGGGGTTGCCCCTTTTTGTGAGTGTCCAACAGTCAGCACCTGCTCCAGAGATGGATCTAGAGGAGGCCATGGGGACTGAACTCCAGAGATGTGCATTTGGGGGTGGACACTGGGTGTCACTAGTCTCCCAGGCGACCTTTGCTCCCAAGGCTACTCTCCCGGGGGGTACCAGGAATCAGTGGCACAGGGATTAAGGATCCTCGGCAAGGCACAAACTCCTACAACTTAAGTTGCTATTAAGGTGATCCTTGAGCTAGAATCTTGTCCTGCAGCCACAGATCTGACAAGCACGGTGGCATGTCTGCTGTGAGTGTGAAACTGTCAGGGCACAGAAATACCTGCTCGCTCTTCTACTTGGCCACACGGTCTCACACGTGGGACCAGCTGTGGTCATGCCAGACGCACACATCTGCATTCACACAAGTCACACAACATAGTCATATATGCAGAGCTAGTTGCAAAGTCAGTTTCGTCATGCTTGTTGACACGGGCACTTGGACAGATACACGAGCTACAGGGTCGCCCACAGTGGCACTCACAATGCAGCCGTGTGTTGCTAACTCACCACCTTGGATCTCTTGGGGCCCCAAACGCCCTTGGCCATAACATTAGGAAGCAGAACTACCCCGATGGTGACCCTGTAAGCCGTGCTCGGTTCCAGTCCCAGAGAACTGGATTGCACCTTTCAGCTAGAAACGGTTACCAACCATAGGCTCTCTGGCTTGAAAGTCTCCTGGGAACGTCCCAGCCCAGCCCGAAGACCCGAAGCCTCTTGTAGTGCCCCTAACAGATACTTCAGCTCCTGCCTGCACCCCTAGTGACGGGGAACTCATTCCCTTCCAAAGGCTGTGCCTTCCCTTATTGGTAAAGTTATCGGGCGGTTCTAGCCACTGGGCAAAGCTATCTGCCTAAGTGCCTCGGTGCTCTTGGAGCTGCTGTTTGTTCCAACGTGAGAACATCCTGAAGAGGCTCCATCTATCCAGGCCAAATACTCTTAAACTTTCTCCGTTATTCCACACGGGATACCATCTGAATAAATTAGTTGCCTCTCCTAGTGCCTGTTGTAAGTATGTGAGGGTATCCCACGGTCTACTCACCCATCCTCCCGTGCAGGTGGCCTGCTGCATCTCTGGAAGCCATACAATCGTTTATCAATGGTGTCCGTTCTTTTCTATCTCTGGGGTCATCTGGACTTAATCACATTGCCAGGATTTGATGTTTAACCCTCACTTTGCTATATGATAAAGGGCAGGCCATTTAACCTTACCCACAGCACCAATGGGGTTTTCAATCTCTGTGGCTCCTTCTGGTGTTAAAAACATACTTTGAGGGCTCTTGAGCGAGCAAATTTCAGTCACTTGGTTTCCTGAGTTTTATCCTTTTTTGAAGAAATACTAACTGGTCCTCATCTCAAGGAGTAAAACCTCTGACTAGAATTGTCAAATGAACAGGAATTCATAATGAATCAGGGAAACCTTTTGGGTGGCATCTACCTTCCCTGCTGCCAGCACAGTTACTCTCCCCAGCACATCTGCCACTAGATGCTCTGACCCCCTGGGCTGCTTTCACCCAGTGCCCCCTTCCTTCTCGGTAAGTAGATGGGAAGCTGTCTGCCACACTCTTCTGAGCCTTCTCCAACCTTCTAACAAGAGCAGACCAGAAGTAATTTCTCCATTAATGCTCAGAACCAGGTAGGGCCATCCTGCTTTCCTAGGTACTTCTCCAAGATGCCAGTAACTGCCTGGGAGCTGGATATGGCCAAGGAGAGGGCACTGAGAACTGATCTAGATACAAACTGTGTCTCACAATCCTGGCTGCTGTAGAATACTACCCTCCCCCCCCCCGCCCCCCTCCCCCGCCACCGCCACCGCCGACGGTGTAGACGGGAAGATTCTGGTCTCTCTCTCCCTGGCAGGCTCAGTCCAGAAGATCCAACCCAAAAAGCAACTGGAATCTTAGAGTTCGCCAAGCCCAGAGTGGGAGGATGGCACCATCTTGAGGTGACTGAGCCAGGGCAACAGGAAAAGCAAGCAACCAGTGGCTTTGGAGTTAGAGGACCCAACTTCGAGGCTGTGTCCGGGCCAGAGTTTCCCGTCTATAAAGGAGGGCTCCCCCTTCACCACACTGGGCTATCAGGGAGTCCATGAGTCCAATACTTTAGGGGCCAAGGGACCATCGCATTCTGTTCTTAGACCTCCAAGCAGCTGCCTTATTTCTGGCGAGTCATTTTAAAGACCCTCTATTGGAAAAGTCTTGAGCCAGATTTCAAGGCCCCGTAAGTAGTGGTTTAGCACGTATGGCATGTCTTACATCAGTCCTTCAAATTGGGAAACATTTGTTCTGTGATGAGAAATGGATGACACCAAGAGGATTTTGATGAATTCCTGAGCGGCGCTTTCAAAGCCAGTACTTTTAAAATCAGACATTCTGAGTGTGGCCTCACTCAGACAATGTCATCCTGTTTGTTCTTTACTCTCTCTCTCTCTCTCTCTCTCTCTCTCGTGCCTTCATTAGGAGTAAGAACGGTTGAATAGAAGAATTGGGTTATAAATTGGGAATAGCAGACCCCAGACACAACACACCAGGGAATCCCATTTTGCCTCTTAATTTCTCCCACCATTTTGAATGTAAAAGCAAGACATTTCAATGTGGTGCAACTCCCAGAGCAAAGACAGCACCAAAAATCAGACACACCTAGTCTAAGCTTAGCCCCAATTTACCTGTGATTGTGCTCTAGAAGTTAAGATTTTGACTAGAAACGATACTCACTTTCATGAGTTTGCCTTACTGTATTCTCAACTTGGGCCTCTCCTCAGGCAGGCAAACAGACACTGAAGAATGTACTTTGGTATGGTTTAAATAACACATCACCCCATTTGATTGTGTGCCATTTCTTTGTTGACAGAAGAGGGCATGCCCTGTTCTGAGTCTTTCTTTGTCAAGATGCTCTTTCTGATGAGCTGGAGGCGGCAGCCAGCAGTGGCAGTCCACCAGGGCCAGGCCCCTTCTCCATTCTAATGTGGACAGCAGGCTGAAAACCAATATACACCCCATTTTCTGTTTCTAGGTGGGAAGAGCAAAGGCTTTAAGGACAACTGTGTTTGTACACATTGAGAGTAAACAGCATATCAGGGGAAACAACAAAAATCAAATCATTAGGTGGCATTTAAGAGAATTTTTTCCCTGGCCTAGTTCTCCATTGTCTCCTTCGGAATTGTGTTCTGCTGCAAGCCAAGGGCTGGACCCACTGACAGAGGGCCCCTGCTCCCACTGGAGGCATAGCTGGAGGGTGGGCAGGGCTACCAGGGAGACTCTGACTCTACCCTCCAGACCCAGGACCCAAAAGTTACCAGCCTGACCTCTGAGGAGTGCATTGCCTGTTTCACTGCAAATGAGAGGGACAGAAGATGAGTAAGCCCAGCCTCAGCGTGGCTTTGTCCAACTAGCTGATGTAGACACCAGGTACAGGTAGACAGGGAGCCTGCCACACATATTAACAACACATTAAGGAAGCATTTACTCACAAAGCAAAGTATGTAAATATTTTTCTTAGGAAGAATAAAAATACTGATAATACATAGAACAATGTGCACACTCAGTCTTGGCACTTTTTCTTCAATTTAACCAATCTCTAAACTGGTCGTGACCTCTGCTTATGTCTCTTTTCTCTGTAGAACAGTCTTCTGAAAGCTACAGTGGATAACAATCATGTGTAAAGATGCATTTTCTGTATCTTTGGAGGAAAAGCTATTCAGCAGCTTTTCCTAGAATCTCCCCTACCCCCCCCCCCCAATACCTGCTTTGTCACTTGATTGACAAGAATTTATAAAAATCAGGTCAAAAGACCATTCTGTGGGATGATGGAGAAAAGGCTAGCTGAGAAAGATTTAAGTCCCTAAGGAGTTCTTGATTTTCTTTTTTTTTTTTTTTTGGAGTTCTTGATTTTCAAAGAAAAATGAAGGGCTGGCTGGGTTTTAACCATTGGTGGTTAAAATGATGACTATTCCAATATATTCAAATATATATTTGATATATATATATATATATATATATCGAATATATATATTTGATATATTCAAAATATATCACTTCCCAAGATACCATATTCATGTCACATAATGGGGTTTTCCCTATCTGGGTGTGTGTTCGGAGGATATAGGTATATTTTAATTCTAACAAAAAATTGGGGAGAAAAAGCTATTAAAACAAAAAGCTGCCTAAATCATTTGGGTGTCCTCATTAGCAAATTGTGTAATTTAAACAGACTATTTCTTTAGATCCTAGAAAACCACAGTATAAAATAGGGCATTGGACCTCAATTTCCTTATTTCTTAGAAAAATGGGGCAGCAGGTGGGTGAGTTTGATCTGAATGATTTCCATGCCCTTTCCAGCTATAGCATTTTATGATTATAATCCAGCCTTCAATTTTTCTTTCCTTCCTCTCCTGCTGGCTTTCCATCTCAATGAAAAGCCAAGCAGGAAAAAGGAATCCAAAGTTGCTGCCCGCTGTGGTGAGAGGTATGGATGGTAAAGAGGTGAGGAGGTCAGAAAGTTGGGACGTGGGCCTCCTCTGACCATGTCAATGATCCACACCTGCCTCATTTCCTGGCTTTTACATAAGTAAAAGCAGTTCCTGAAGAAAAATTATTGTCCTGTGTCACTGGAAGGGAAAATTCATTCTCCTCTGATAAAATTACTTAGGAAATGGAAAGCAGTGTTCCAATCAAATTCAGAAATACTGATGGCAGGGTGGGGGTGGGAGGTGGTCTAAAATGTTCCAGGCAGCCTGCTGGATGCTGGAGAGTATCTTAAATGGATCTTCTTAGATGAAGAAGTGGTCTTCCACATGACCGTGAACAAACTCCAGCCACATAGACATTCAAACACATTCCATTAGAGTACTGAGCTCCACGACAGCAGGGACTGTCCTTTCCATCCTGTATCTCCATGACCCAGTACAGGGTTGGCACAAGTTCAAAGCTCAGGAACGTGTGTCAAATGGAACAGAAAGGGCGAACAGCACAGCCTTCAGTCATCAGCTTCACCAGTCAAGCACAGTGGCAGCTTCTCATCTTAGTCAGCTTGTCACTTTGTAACTAGACAACAATTATTAAGCAGCTTTAATCTCTTAAGGACATTGTTCTTTTAGGGAAAATGAGCAAAAACAAACAAAAAAAAAAAAAAACAAGAAAACCAGAAGGCATTCATCATCAATTCTTCCTCCAGACAAAATCTAAATAAATTTGAAAAATTAAAAAAATAATAGAAGCCACTTACAAAGTTTTCCTGGGAAGCTTCAGCCAAAATAAACTAATCTTTTAAAAAGAGGCAATTATATGAAAGGGTCCAAGGGCTGGGTGCTTAATCCCCTGATTTGACACCAACCCAACAAGCCCAGATGACTTCTTCCAGCAGATACAATCATCAGGTCACAAATATGTTCCCAAAGGTCCTCCCCACTCTCAGGGCACCGCATTTCTTGGATTTCTCATCAGAATGACCTTCATCCTCCAACCTCTCCTAACTCCCCCTTTAATGAGAAAGCACAGAATGCATATACACAGGGAGCAGAGCTGATAGGACATGGGGAATTTGTATGGTGAATCAGATTCCAATGATTCGTGAGAAATGTTTGTGAAATAATGTCTCTCTCGTTCTCAGTCACAAACTCTCCCCATCACTCTGTTTTCCTCTTTCTCTTTCTTCGAATAATTCACGTCAACCACTCCATTTGTGAAAAACTTCACAAGCAAGCAAGCAACAGGACACAGACATTTTTCAGGAGGAGAAAGTGTTCAGGTTTTAGTTAAGGGAAGCATCTTAAAGTACAGATAATACCTTAGTGGTTTTTTTCCCTCCTCCAAAGCCGAGCAGATTAGAGGTTAGGCCCTGTCACTCCTTGACCTAAACTGCTTTGTCTTCACAGCAAGGACTACTCTTGCTCAGCTGAGTCAGTGCCACTCTAGACACAACAGTAGGTGCAAGGGGGCAAGTCAGGAAGCTGGATCTAGCGTTTGGAATATCCTCTTAACAGGAGGGAGCTTTTCACTCTGCACCTGAAACTAAAATTTGTTGCTACTACAACACAATTTCTTAAAATGAAAGTATGACTTTGGGGAAATATTTAAAATATATTTTTTTTCTATTAAAAATATCTTTTTTCCAAAACCAAAAATCAGTTCCAACTGAAATCATGTTTTTCAAATGATTGGAGACATAGAAAAAAGGTGGCAAGTGGAAAAAGAAGTGTCTTTGCTACTCCCGAGCAGACTAGCCTCCCGGGGCTTGTTCACTAAGACCAACGAGGAGCTCTAGCAAAGGGCAGTAACTGAGGCTTTCTCTAAGGGCACTGAGTAAGTCACCCTCCCCTTCCGAGCAGACCAGTGCCGGCTCTGCCATCTTGGGTACCAACCTTCCAGCAGTCTGTGGAGGCCTGTGTTGTTGGCAGGGCCTGGAACTGAAGTGGTGTGAATATTGAGGAATGAGATTGATGCGTGTTTTTAAAACATACATCTGCGTGTGTGCACGCACACAAACACACAGACACGCAGAACACATACATTCAAGTGAGTGACACTCCCACCAAAGTAGTCACTGAGGAGGTTCACGTATCTCAATGATGACCAAGATGCTTATGACATCTCTGGAAGTTCTCTCTGGGAACTGTTCATGAGCAGCAGGAGGAAATGGCTCCAACTGCTTTACAGCTACACCTCATTTGTAATTCCGAACCCTCTTGGCACACTTTTACTCCTAGAGGCTTCAAATAGCTTCTGACTAGTTTTAGACTTAAAATTCTCCCTCCTGTAACCACAAAAGATTAAAGATTTGCCCAGAGAAGAGGGGAAAAATCTGAGAGGAACCAAAAGAAGGTGATACAGTAGATCCCTAGTGATCAGTGAGTCACCATTCTGAATCGTGGCTTCTGCCTTAGTAAGAAGAGGAGGTTGGAAAAGATGGTCCGTAAGGTCCCTTCCAATTCTAACATTTTAGGAGTCTATATTTCTAGCATCTCTAGACATTGAGGAAAGTTCCAGAAATGTTCTTGCCAATGGCAACACCATTGAAAATCTATACAGTATCCTGCTGGGGCCACTCAAGAGGGACATCTTACACTGGGATACATAAGCTCTAAAACCTTTGTTAAAACGCCCGTCACATGACTTTATAGTAACAGCTCGTACATGCACAGGGAATGCCAGCCCATGTGAGACTCCCTAAAATCATCTCTTAACCCCTATTCTCAATGAGCCCAGATGGGCAGAAGCACCAAGCACCACCAGGGATGCAAAAGACACATGGTGTCAGCTCCTAAGGAAAATAAACCCCAAAGGTCCATGGGACTGAATTTACCAGCTGCATCCAGCTAGATACCTTGTTTCCATAGTATGGAGTTTCAGCATTGCTCTTTCCTGACTTCTGGGCAAATTTTTGGGATTTTAGATCAACATTGCAGATAACCCTTGGACATGTAGAGAGCAGTAATGTTCAACTGTAGTCTGTCTTATAGAGTGGACGGTCTGCCCTCCCCAGCCCCAGAAGACAGAAGGCTGTAAACTGGGGGGGTGAGAAGCAGAGCAGATACTGCACAATATTTGTTGATAGTTCCCACTGATCTCAAATATCTGCCTATGGATTTTGCACAATCAGTATTCAAATGCTCAGCCAGCTTTCCCGAGGCTCCCCTAGGCATGCCCATGGGTTGCAGTCCATTATAGCAACCGGTTAGTGTGGATAATCTATGGGATTTGTTGTCAGGAGACCCAATGGTCAGTCTGGGCGATGCCACTCAGTGACAGAACCTGAATGTTCGCCCTGCAGTTCCATCATCTACAAAGGGGCTTACACGTTAGCGCTCCTGGGAAGACCAAACTGAACCACAATGGTGAGAGTGGTCAACCAGACAGCGTTAATCCAACATTACTTTTGAAAGAGGGAAAGTAAGTTAACTTTTGTAGAAGAGAAACTCCATTGCTTTCATCAGGTATATTTACCTGTGGCACAGGTAAGGAGAAAGGGAACATAATCTTTTTTGGATCTGCCAAAGAATTGCCCTGTTCCACTTCTATGAGGAAGATGGAACTACTTTTTATCTGCAAGGCTGATTTAAAATAACACCCTGTTGAAAGAAGTCAGGAGGTCTGTCAGTTTAAGAAGGCATCCCTCTCTCCTCTACCATTTCTAAGTCCAGCCATCGTGCTCCTGAATCTCATTCCAAATCTGGGTGCCACCAGATTTGGCCCAGAAGCCCTCAGGGGTGGGTCACTCAGGGGTGAGGAGTGCTTCCGGCCTCGGTCACAGGGAGGCAGACACAGTTCCCTTGGATATAGCCTACAAAGGCCCCGGAACCTCTCAGAACCGTAGCAGACAGTGTTTTGCCATTAGAAGAAACCCAAAGTGAGAACACTCAGCTCTTCAGGGATAAACAATCAGGCCACAGCCCTCTTAAAAATAGGTAATACTGTTCAGTAGGTGCTACTTGGCCCCGGCCACATTGCTGGACCGTAAGAGATACTGATCCACGCTTCCTTTCCGCCGACTCACAGTCCGCCTCTCGTTGTCAAACATGCGCTGCAGCTGCAGAGCCAGCTGCCGGTCCTCTTCCTCCTGCTGCCGCTTCTGCTCCGTCTCCTGCAGCACCGGGTCAGGTGGGGCCAGACCCACCTCGCCACTGCTCTGTCGCAGTTTCTTAAGGGAGCCATTCTGTTCCAAGTGCTTGGTCTTACAGTGTCTTTTCCGGCCCCGGCGCAAGGAAGGAAGCGGCTCCTCACCCAGGCCGTCTGCCAGTACACCGTTCGGCGGATCAAAATGATTGGTGGCCTTCAGCTGCCTCTTTGCTTTGAGGACACCACCCAGAACACTATTTTTGGGCAGCACTGAATTAACTGCCGAGATGTTCGTGGTCATGCTCGGACAGGTTTTGTCTGACTTGGCATCTGGGGTTGGCCCCGGCCCTTGGTATTGCTCTCTCTCCAAAGAAGTCCCGCTGGCTCCCACTGTGAGTCCTGAAGAACAGCAGGTTTCCAATGGGACCTCGGGGCTCCTTTTACTATCACTGCCCTGCTCCGCTTTCGTTTGGCTAACAGAGGGGAAATAATCAAGGTCAATGGGGGTGGGTCCCGCACACTCAGAGAGTGCTTGACCACTGGCCAGTCTTGCATGTAGGGCCAGAGGTGGCTTCTCCTTGCTAGAATGGATAACTTCAGAGACTACTAAGTCTTCCCCTGCTTCTGGAGCCAGAGAGGTGAGGGTGGCTTTTGAAAGGGTCTTTTTGATCTGCCGCTCCTGAAAAATCTGTTCCCACTTTTTGAGGATCCTTGGACTAGCCTCATAAGAAGTCTGCTTCTGCAGGCTTCTGTTTAGGTTGCGGGGTGTTGATTTGATGATGAGGGGACTTAGCACTCGGCCATCAGGGAGTCTCTTGGGAGGAGTACATGGTGAGCAGACAATGGGCTTGAAATGGTTTAGTTCTTCAGAGATGCTGTCATTGCTCTCAGGACTGATGGAGCGTTCTGGCTTATGCAGGGAAGCCAAGGATGAGAGGGAGCTGAAGGGCAGACGCTTTTCCACGGTTAAGTCAGGGGCTGAGAGGCAGCGGTTGTTCTGCGTAGACAAGAGGACACCAATGATGGGGTTGGAGGCTGGGGTCATAGCTGTGACCTGAAAGAGGTTAGAAAGATTACATATACATACATATATACATATTTTTTCTTTATAATTCCTTCATGATGGTAGAAGGATAGCAGGGGAAGATTAAAAACAGGGATAAAGGGTAATGTGAGCCTAAGGAATGGGGAAAATCCCTGACCTAGAATGTACACCATTTGCAGAAATTCCTACACATTTGGAACAACTAATAAAATTGAAAACCTAGAGGGAATAAGACTGATGAATCACTGAGCTCAACCTCTGAAACTACTAATACACTCTATGTTAATTAATTGAATTTAAATTAAAAATAACTAAACCAAAGAAAAGAAAACCTATAGGAGGAAAAAAAACTCATCTAGAACTTTCAAAAAAGTTCTTCTCCTAGCCCTCATTCCACTCTTCTGGCTACTAATTCAAACTCTCTTTCTTCACATTTATTTGCAAAATTCTCCAACATAATTCCTATGCATAGGACCCATTCTACCTCTGCTCATCTAGAATAATTTCTTTCATGGCCATGTGCAAGAAGCTACAGGAAGGAAGTAGAGAGCTCCAGAAGCATGTACCTTGGTTTTGCTGGTTGGGGGTGCTCTGAGTCTGCTCTTCGCTCTGTCTTGAGCAGTGTCATTACAGCTCTGACTCCTTTCCAACTTGGAATTTAGGTTCCTAAATAAATACAAAACATATAGTAATAAATACAATCAACACAAGACAATTAGTCAAAACTAGCCCACGTGCTCACTAAGGAAGTGCTTTCAAAGCCACCTGCAGAGAAAGACAATTCCCTTGGGCAGTTACAATAGGAAATGAATTAATTTATTAACAAAACACATTCTAAGAACAAATCCTGTCAAAAGAGAGAAAGAGCCCTGCAAAGAAGACATTTGATGTAAGCCTTTGTTTCCCAACGAGATCTGCTTAAAAGATAAAAGACCAATGGCTGTTTCGCTCATGCTTAGAGATAGGGAGAATTCACCTGCTTTAAGAGGGTGGATACGTATTAGAATCACCTTTACAAACAACAATTCTTTTCCTTTTAATAGGCCCAAAAGTCTCCTCAAGCAATCTAAGTCAGTCATGAAACAAAATTTAAGTACTTAAAAAATACATAGCAGTGCACTAAATTTTTATGTAGGGAGTCAAAATTAAATGCAGTCTCTTCCTTAATTCATTACATTTGAGATTCCAAAGGCCTAAATCCTGGTGACTTCAGAGATTTCAAGAACACATGGCTTTTTTGTCTTATGCATGCAACATTATAACTTTACAACCCAATCCAATACCCACAGTACCTGTATTATAACACTAATCTTACTGTATAAGAATTATATGCAGATGGCTGTTACCTACCCCAGTGACAAAGGGGAACTGTAAGTAGGAAGTTTTTTGAGTTTGTGATTATCTTATTACTCACTTTTGCTTCCTACTATCTAATTTGTGCCTAACACACATCTAGCGAGAATAATGCTTTTACACATGTGTACAGCTGTTATTTTACCTGTGCTACAACTCTATTCAACAAGCATTTATCATACACTTACTGCATGCTAGTCACTGAGTAGCACCATCTAAGCACTGGGAATACTGAGAAAAATGAGGCATAGTTTAGGGTGTTCAAGGAATCAGAGTCCAGTGGGGCAGACAAATTATTCAATATAATACAGTGAAATGGCACAACTACAAAAAAAAGTATGCCTAGGAGATAGCATGGCATAAAAGAGGGAGTTATTAATTACCTGGGATGGAGGCAGAGCAGGGTTGGAAAAGCCTCCCTGGGGCACACGTATTTTGAAGGACAAATAAGAATTTGCCAAAAAAGTCAAGGTGGATGCAGATGATCCCAAGCTGAAATTATTTACATGAATGACTCTATTTAGCTTTAGAATTAAATACAACATCATACCTACTCTTTTGTAGCAAAAGATTTACTTTTCTAAAGTTTCACTATGCCAGTGTCAGGATTAGCTCAGAAAACTTACAAAGGAGGAAATAAGATGCATCCCAGGGTGCCTCTCCTCTCCCTCTATTTAAAGGCCTGTCCTACCTACTCACACTGGCTTCTATTCCAGCATTTCTGTGCTATTCCTCCCATTCAATACTCTCTACTCCTATGTCTCAAGGCCACATCACCTTGCTATATGGCTCTGGTCTGCTGAACTAATCTATGCTATAAATTAATAGGAGAGGGCAGCCCTGGTGGTTCAGTGGTTTAGTGCTGCCTTCAGTCCAGGGCCTGATCCTGGAGACCCCGGATCAAGTCCCACGTCAGGCTCCCCGCATGGAGCCTGCTTCTTTCTCCCTCTGCCTGTGTCTCTGGCCCCCCCCCCCTTCTCTCTATCATAAATAAATAAATAAATCTTTTTAAAAAATATTAATAGGAGAAAGTGGTGGCCTACCTGCATCACATGCCTGAACTTTACCAAGAAAATTCAACAAGGAACAAGCAAGTACTGTAAGAGCTGTACTACCTAGTGGGAAACGTATTTTGGAACAGACAGGAAACTTCGACATCACCCTATAATGGCAGCTGCTTACAAATCTGCTTGTTTTGTACTTTACCTAGAATACTACTGAAATCCACTTGCATTCTCAGAACCCACACAGTCCGTGATGTAAGCCACCCAGAAATAAACTGGATGACAGATTAAAATGTTAAAGTGAACAACACAGACTTAGGAGGAATGAACATAGGACCGAAAGAGAAAGCATTATTATTTCAAATATATGACTTGTGTGGCTTCATTCCATTGCAGAAACAGTAGACACTTAAAGAAAAAGATTTTCGGATCAACATAAGAAAGAACTTTGTGATTTTCAATACAGCAGTTCACTGAGAGCTGCGTTGGGAGATACTGAGTTCCATATCGTTACAGGTGTTCAAACTGAGGCTGGACCTATACTTTAAGGTCCAGATATTCCATAATTAAGAATTAGCTTAATATAATTTTTAAAAATAGGCTATGTATCCATATTGTCAGCAGCAGCAGAGTCAGATTTAAAGACACTGGCTACTTTCCCAAATTATCAGATGTACAAATGACAGTCACCTATTGCTGAGGAGACTCTCTTCACGTGCCCCCTAAACTCTATTTTGGTGAAAGAAAAAGCCCAGAGAGGAAAACCTGTAGCACTCGAGCACACAACAAGGACACCCAAAGTAGTTTCTGACAATTTAAAATCTTTTTGGTAAACCTCAGTATGGCTAAAACTGTCACTGTCTCTTCCAGTCACTTGGTCAGCTGACTTTACTGAGCACCAACTCTGTGCAAAGTATGAGGGACAGACTGATGAAAGATAATCTTGGGCAGCCCGGGTGGCTCAGAGGTTTAGTGCTGTCTTCAATCCAGGGCGTGATCCTGGAGACCTGGGATCGGGTCCCAGGTCGGGCTCCCTGCATGGAGCCTGCTTCTCCCCCTGCCTGTGTCTCTGCCTCTCTCTCTCTCTTTCTGTTTCTCATAAATAAATGAATAAAATCTTAAAAAAAAAAAAAAAAAAAGATAATCTTGACTCAAGGGGGCAGCCAGTCACTAAAGTCCACCGTACATGTCACAAAAGTGCTATAAGAGGGCAGTAATTATACAGCTAAACTCTCCAAGTGTTTCCTTCTATAAGTTTAACAGTTTTTAGCCTTTACATTTGGGTATCTGATTCAATCTGACTTAATATTTATCATATTTAGTATGAGGTTGGGGTCCAACTTCATTCTTTATTTAGCATGTGGATATCCAGTTGTGATCCCAGCACCTTTTGTGAAGAGACTATTCTTTCCCCAAGAATAGTCTTGGTATCCTTATTGAAAGTCAACTGACATATGGGTTTATATCTGGACTCCCAATTCTGCCCCGCTGATTGATATATCGACCCCTATTTCAGTACCACACTCTTGATTACTGCAGCTTTGCCAGAAATTTTGAAATCAGGAAGTATGAATCCTCTACCCTTGATCTTTTTTAAGATTGTTTTGGCTATTTGGTATCCTCTGTAACTCCAAATGTGAATTTTAGTATCAGCTTGTTCATTTTTGCAAAAAAGGAAATTCCAATTTTAATAGGTATTGTAATGTATCTGCAGAACATGTTGGGGAGGGCAGCCCAGGTGGCTCAGTGGTTTAGTGTCGCCTTCGGCGTGATCCTGGAGTCCTGGGATGGAGTCCCACGTGGGGCTCCCTGCGTGGAGCCTGCTTCTCCCTCTGCCTGTGTCTCTGCCTCTCTCTCTCTCTCTCTCATGAAAAAATAAAATCTTAAAAAAAAAAAAAAAAAAAGAACACATTGGGGAATATTGCCATCTTAACAATGTTAAGTCTTCTAATCCATGAACACAGAAGATCTTTCCCTTCATTTAAGTCTTCAACTATTTCAACAATGTTTTGTAGTTTTCAGTGTATAAGTCTTGCACCTCCTTGGTTAAATTTATTCATAACTATCCTATTCTTTTTGATGCTATTGTAAATAGAATTGCTGTCCTAATTACATTTGCAGATTGCTCATTGCTAATAGTATAGAAATGCAACTGATATTTAGGTGGTGATCTTGTATCCTGTAACTTTGCTAAATTTATGAGCTTTAGTAGTTTTTTCAAAATTCTAACATTACTAGGATTTCCCATGAATAATATCATGTCATCTGTGAATTGAGATAGTTTTACTTCTTCCTTTGCAATCTGGATGCTTTTTATCTCCCAACTTTATGAGATATAATTGACATATAATATTATATAAAGTGTACAATATATTGATCTGATCACTTAAAATATTGTGAAATGATTACTATGGTAGGGTTAACACCTTCATCACCTCACATAATTACCATTTACTTTTTGTGGTGAGATCATTTAACTTCCAAGTATACTTGAAAGCAATTTTCAAGTATATAATATAGTATTGTTAACTATAATCACCGTGCTGTATATAAGATGCCCAGAACATACCACTGAAAAGTGTTTTTTTTTAAGATTTTATTTATTCATGAGAGACAGAAAGAGAGAGAGAGAGAGAGAGAGAGAGAGAGAGAGAGAGAGAGAGAGGGGCAGAGACATAGGCAGAAGGAGTAGGCTCCCCGCAAGGAGCCTGATGTGAGACTCGATCCCTGGCCCTAGGATCGTGCCCTGAGTCAAAGGCAGGCGCTCAACTGCTGAGCCACCAAGGCGTCCCATACAACTGAACCTCTGCACCCTTTGACCAACATCTCCTCATTTCCTCCATCCCCCTGGCAACCACGTTTCTACCCTGTATTTATGAGTTTGGATTTTTTAAGATTCCACACACATAAATGATATCATACAGTATGCATCTTTCTCTCTTATTTCACTTAGCATAATGTCCTAGAGGTCCATCCATGTTGCTGTACTGGCAAAGATTTCCTTCTTCCTCCTAGCTGAATAATATTCCACTGTGTGTGTCTGTATATAGACACCACATTTTCTTGATCTACTCATCCATGGATGGACATTTCAAGTGTTTCCATGGCTTAGCTATTGTGAATAATCTTGCAATTAATATGGTAGTGCATATAGCTCTTGGAGATCCTAATTTCATTCCTTTGGATATATGCCCAGAAGTGGGATTGCTGAATCATACGGTAGCTCTATTTTCATTTTTTGAGGAACTTCCATACTGTTTTCCATAGTGGCTGTACCAGTTTACCTTCCTACCAGCAGTACATAAGGGTTCCCTTTTCTCCCCATCCTTGTCAACACTTATTTATTATTCTGTTGGGGATAGCCATTCTAATATCTCTGTGGTTTTGATTTGCATTTTCCTGATGATTACTGATATTGAGCATCTTTTCATGTACCTATTGCCATTTTTTTTTAGATTTGAGAGAGAGAGAGGGAGAGAACAGAGAACGAGAGAGAGAGAGAGAGAGAGAGAGAGAGAGAGAGCGCACAAGCTGGCGGAGTAGCAGAGGGAGGGAAGAAGGCGGCTCCCCACAGGGCTTGATCCCAGGACCCCAGGATCATGACCTGAGCCAAAGGCAGATGCTCAACCAGCTGAGCTACCCAGGTGTCCTTCTGTTGGCCATTTATATGTCTTCTTTGGAAAAATGTCCGTCAGTTCCTCTGCTGATTTTTTCAATTGGGTTGTTTGAGTTTGTTATTGTTGTCTGGTTTTTTGTTTTGCTACTGAATTATATGAGTTCCTTAAATTTTTTGGATATTAACCCCTTATCTGACAGATGATTGACAAATATCTTCTCCCATCTCTCAGACCACCTTTTCATTCTGTTGATTGTTTCTTTTGCATGATAAAGACTTTTAGTTTGAAGTAGCTACACTTCTTTTTTTCTTTCATTTTTTCTTTCTTCTTCTTTTTTTTTTTTTTTTTTTTTTTTGCTCTTGTTGCTCGTGCTTTTAGTGTCATATCCAAAAAATCATTGCCAAGACCAATATCAAGGAGCTCTTCCCCTTTGTTTTCTTCTAGGAGTTTTACACTTTCAGGTCTCATGTTTAAGTCTTTAATCTATTACAAGTTAGTTTATGTGAGTGGTATAAAATAGGCATCCAATTTCATTCTTCTCAATGTGATTAGCAGGTTTCCCAATATCATTTGTTGAGGAGACTATCCTTTCTCCACTGAGTATTTTTGGCTCTCTTGTCTGCTATTAGCTGACCATACATGCACAGGTTTATTTCAGGGCTCTCAATTCTATTTCATTGGTCTCTGCCTATTTTTATGCCAGTATCATACTGTTTTGATTAATATAGCTTTGTAATATAGTCTGAAGTCAGAGAGTATGATGCCTTCAGCTGTTCTTTCTCAAGATTGTTTTGACTATTTGGGGTCTTCCATGGTTCCATACAAATTTTAAGATTGTTTTTTCTATTTCTGTGAAAAAGGTCATTGGAATATTGATAGGGATTGCATTGATATAGATGGTTTTGGGTAGGACGGATTTTTTTATTATTAATTCCTCTGATCCATAAATATGGGATAGCTCTCTATCTATGTCTCTAATTTCTTTCATCAACATCTTACAGTTTTCAATGTACAGATCTTTCACTTTCCTGGTTAAATTTATTCCCAAGTATTTTATTTTTTTGATTCTATGGTGAATAGGGCTATTTTATTTTATTTTATTTTATTTAATATTTGTTTGAGAGAAAGCAGGGGGAGGAGCCAGAGAAAAATTCTCAGGGAGATTCCTGGCTGAGCATGAAGCCTGACACAGAGCTTCATCTCAGAACCCTAAGATCATGACCTGAGCCAAAATCAAGTGTCAGACGTTTACCTGACTGAGCCACCCAGGTGTTCTCAGGCTGTTTTATTTATTTTTTCAGATATTCTATTGTTAGTTTGTAGAAACATAAGTAATTTCTGTATGCTAACTTTGGATCCAGCAACATTAATGAATTCATTGATTAGCTCTAACAGTTTTTTGTGGTCTTTAGGATTTTCTATATATAAGATCATATCATCTGCAAACAAAGACAATTTTACTTCTTCTTTTCTAATTTGGTGAGAATCTTTGAGTTTGTTTGGTGATCTATGTGCTTCCCAAATATAGATACTCAAACCTCTCCCCAGATTTGAGCAGCTCATACTTTTTTAAATAACCTTTCTACTGCCTTCTCCCTCTCCTCCTCTTCTTTCAGAATTCTAATAGTTCGCAAATTGTTTCTTTTGATAGTATCCCATGAGTCATACTGGCTTTCTTCACTGTTTCTCATCTCTTTTCTTCTGCTTGATCCATTCTGCTGCTGATGTTCTCCACTGGGTTTTTCTTTTCATTCACTGTATTCTTCAGCTGGAGAATTTTTGTTTGGTTCTTTCTTAAGATTTCTCTTTGTTAAACTTCTCTTAAACTTCTTCTTCTTTTTTTTCTTTCTGTACTGTTGTCCTAATTTAGCTGAATTGTCTTTTTGTATTTCCTTGTAGCTCACTGAGCTTCCTGAAAACAGCTGTTTTGAACTCTTTACTGGATATATCAGAGATCTTCATGTCTTTAGGATCCATTACTGAAAAATTATTGCAATCTTTTGATGGTTTCATTATTTACTTTATTTTTCATGTTCTTTGAAGTCTTTTTTTCCTTTTTAGATTTTATTTATTTGACACAGACAGTGAACAAAAACAGGGGGAGCAGCAAGCAGAGGGCGAGAGGGAAAAGCAAGCTCCTCACTGAGAAGGGAGCCCTACATGAAGCTCCATCCCAGGACCCCAGTATCACAATCTGAGCTGAAGGCAGACACCTAACCAATTCAGCCACTCAGGCACCCCTTGTTCCTTGAAGTTTTGCATTGCTGTCTTCACATTTGAAGGAGCAGTCACATCCTCCAGTCTCAAATATCTTCCATCAGCCTTGGTAGGGATTCTGAAGCTTTCTCAGACTTTCTATGGATACACCTGCTCCTTGCTTCTTGCTCCCTCTTGTGGCAGAATTCTTAAGCTTAACAGGTCAAGTGCTGACAGCCACCGTTTTGCTTTTTCCAAGGATGGCACGGAAGCTCAAATTTGCGGTCTCTCCCTTGCCCAGAGTCTGGGTAGCTTTCTACACACACTCATTAGCCATCTATCAATACTCATCCTCATTGCCAATGGTAATATGTACAGGAAGCAGGCCACAGGGTGAAGTGTGAATGAAGTATATGAAGTGCTGGGAGTGCCTGTGAGTCAGGTGGGAGGATCCACAGATGAAGATCTGCTTATTTATTTGAGACATTTCTTCATTTTAAATATAGGGTTTTAAAGCTATACATTTCCCTCTAAGCACAACTTTTACTGCACTCCAACAATTTTATTATGTTGGGTTTTATTTTCATTCCTCTCAAGGTATTTTCTAATTTCTCTTGTGATATCTTTTTTGATCCATTAGGGTTTCTTTAATGTATTGTTTAATATCCACATATTTGTGAATTTTCCAATTTTCCTTCTGTCACTGACTTATAGTTTCATTCTGTTTTGGTCAAAAAAAGATATTCTGTATTATTCCAATCTTTTAAAATTTATTGAGACTTGTTTTGTGGTGTAACATATGGTCTATTCTGGAAAATATTCCATATTTTCCATTCCATATAGTAAAATGTGTGTTCTGCTGTTGTGGGGTAGAGTGCTTTATATATTGTAAGTCTAGTTGGTATACAGTATTGTGCAAGTCTTCTATATCCTTGTATACCTTTCATCTATATATTATATCCCTTATTGAAAGTGGGTATTAAAGTCTCCAACTATTATCATTAAAATGTCTACTATTCCCTTCAATCCTGTCAGTTTTTGCTTCATATATTTTGTGTATCTATTATTAGGTGTACAGGTGTTTACAATGGTTATATCTTTTTTTTTTTTTTAAGTAATCTCCACACCCAACATGGAACTCAAACTCATGACCCAGAGATCAAGAATCACATGCTCTACTGACTGAGTCAGCCAGGTGCCCCTGACAGATATTACATTCCTAATAAATGTAATGATTATATCTTCTTAGTAGGTTGCTTTTTAAAATAATTTTATAATGCTTATCTTGTTTTTTGTAATTTTTGTCCTAAAGTCTACATTTTCTGATATTAGTTTACCTACTCCAGCCAGTTCTCTTTTGGTCACTGTTTGCATAGAATATTTTTTTCTGTACTTTCATTTTCAACCTACATTTGTCTTTGGACCTAAAGGGAGTCTCAGCATATATAGTTGGATTTTTTTTTTCTTTTCTTTTCTTTTTTTTTTTTTTTTTTTTTTTTGAGAGAGAGAGCTCGAGAGGGAGGGGCAGAGGGACAGAGAAAATCCTAAGAAGGCTCCCAACATTCAGTGTGCAGCCTGACATAGGGCTCAATCTCACAACTCTGAGATTGTGACCTGAGCTGAAACCAAGAGTTGGATGCTTAACTGAGCCACCCAGGTGCCCCTATATGAATATTTTTTTAAAAATCCATTCTACTAGGATGCACGAGTGGCTCAGGTGGTTAAGCGTCTGCCTTCAGCTCAGGTCATACTGGGATCAAGCCCTGCATTGGCCACCCTGCTCAGTGGGGAATCTGCTTCTCCCTCTCACTCTGCCTCTCCCCCAGCCTATGTGCTTGCTCTCTCACTCGCTCTCTCTCCCAAATAAATAAAATTTTAAAAATAAATAACCCATTTTACCCATCTCTGTCTCTTATATTGGAGAGTTTAAGTCACTTACATTTAATGTAATTACAATAAAGAAGGACTTAACTTCTGCCATTTTGCTATTTGTTTCTTATATGTCCTATACCTTTTTTGTTCCTCAATTCTCCACTAATGTCTTCTTTTGTGTTAGACATTTTTTGTTCCTCAATTCTCCATTAATGCCTTCTTTTGTGTTAGATATTTCCCAGTATATCATTTTGATTCTCTTCTTATTCCTTTACTAAATATGTTTTAGTTATTTCCTAGTGGTTGCTATGGGGATTATAATTAACACCTTAATTTAAAATAATCTATTTCAAAATTAGTAACAATTTAATTTCAATAGCATACAAAAGCTTTGTTTTATATAACTTTATTCTCTCCTTTTTACACTTATTGTTATATGGACAGCCACAAAAACCATGATGGTAAAAACATCTCATAGCCATAAACATATTATGATTGTAATATTAGTCAAGATAAGAGGCTTCAAAATACTGGCTGAGAATAGTCAAGACCAGTGAACTGGATAATATTCTTAGAGCTGGGAGAACTCAAACAAAATTTTGACTGAAAAATAAGAGAAGTAACTACTCTCATTACATTCATTTCTGTATCCCTGAACCCTAACACATAGTGAATATATTTTATAAGTTTCTTATAAACAAACAAAAATATGTACAGAAACACCTCTCTCCCCCTTAAGAAAAAAAAAAAAGAGGAAACTTCAACATTTATTAGGAATGTAATATCTGTCAGGCACTGAGCCGTTTAAAATATATTGTATCTCCTTTAATACATACAGAAACCCTATGAGATAGGCATTTTACAGACAAAGAACTGAGGTAGGTGATCCTCCAAGGTCACACAGCTGAAGCCAAGGTTTAAACATGTATCTCTATGATTCTAAGGCCTATGCTCTTTCTACCACAGCATATTGATCTTATAGATCTTACAGACCCAGCACATCTAGGGAAGCTCTTTTCCAAACACATAATGAAGTCATAAACAAGAGAAAGCAGCATTGTCTCAAAGGCAACTGGCTTAACATTTCCATTGCCAAGAGACCAGATGGTTTTTGGGATGCAGAGTTAGGCTAAAAATACCCATAACCACAATGAATCTGACTTACAAACAAAGAAAAGGAGGGGCTGCCAGTATAAACATGCAGCTGGAAAACTAGAAGATTTAATGCTTATAAAACACTGCTTAAAGGGTTTTCAAATGGTAATACATGATACAAAACATTAGATAGCTCATGCTCTCAACTGTTCAATCATCACTCTCACATATCCAAACCACATTAGTTTTTTAATTAAACTCTCAGGTCTGGTAGAGCTGAGTTCCACCCAGAAGCTAAAAGCTGGAGAGGAGCCTCCTTTTAGCCCCTAGCCTGTGGGTATGAGCCCTCCCAACCACCACCACATACACACATACTTGAATGAAACCAACAACTTCTTTAGGCCCAGTTGTAGCCACCATGTACCCAGAAATGGGTGAGACTTTGTTACAATCCTTTCTTTATATATAAAGTAAAGTGAGTTTACTTGATCTGAGTTTTATGATCTGAGTTATCCACTTAGTTTACCCTAGTATCCTTTTTTTAAGTGTACAGTTTAATGGTTTTTAATTCACAGTTACTTAACCATTACCACAATTTCAGAACATTTCCATCACCTCATAGAGAAACCTCATGCCCTTTAGCGACCACTCCTAAACTTCCATTTCTCCTTGAGCCCTAAGCAACTACCGATCTACTACCGATCTATATGCCTATTCTGGACACATACCAGTATCTGTTTGGTGATCAACAGGAACACTGTTTACACAACTATATTCTAAAATGACTAGCATAATGCAAAAGGATTTCAGTCCCCTCAGATAGCAGGATAACTGGACAGGTTCTTACTTACCTCTGTTAGAACAAGGCAGGGAATAAATTAAGCAAACAGAAGGAAGACAGTTTTCCCTTGCAAAGGCAGATCATCTCAAGACCAGGCTCCAAGTGCACAGCCTTTAGTCACAGGGTTCTGACAATGGTTTGATGAAAAAGCAAATAGGTTTGGAATAAAGAGAGACCTGAGTTCCAGTTCCATCTCTGTCACTATAATGAGGTGAGAAGCTCTTGGGTGAGTTACTTAACCTCTCTGAACTGCATGTTCTTTAGCTGTAAAATGGAAATAGTACGATACAATTTGTAGGATTCATGTGAGAACTAAATGAGGAATGTAAAGCACTCAACATGACAGGATGGGGGTGCCTGGGTGGCTCAGTGGTTGAACATCTGCCTTTGGCTTAGGTCATGATCCCGGGGTCCTGCGATCAAGTCCCGCATGGAGCTCCCTGCAGGAAGCCTACTTCTCCCTTTGCCTAAGTCTCTGCCTCTCTCTGTCTCATGAATAAATACAATCTTCAAACAAACAAATAAACAAACAAAAAAAAAACATGACAGAATGCACTAGAAAAAAGCTAGTTCTCCTGATGCTACCTACCACTCACCATCCCACCCTCTGAAAACTATCAGCTATTTCTGTCCTGGTATGGCAGAGAAATTGACACCTATGAAAACTGCCATTCTCTTTAAGTTCCACATCATTTCTCCTTGAGCTTGCTTCCCTTTTCAACCAGATTCCACTACTTTTAACAAGATTTGTCCTCTTAACAATGAGTTCATCTGCTTGATTTGCATCAATTCCTTTATCCCTCCCCAACACACACATCCACACATGCCATCACCAAGTCTTGTGGGCTTCCTGTAACTCACTACCTCATCTTTCTCTCATAGTCTCCTCTCTCTCATGGTTACTGCTGGACTACTCCCCTCACACAATGTGCTAAGTCTAAATCTTAGATTTTTATGGAATTTTCCAATTGCCCTCACTGCTTTCTTTTCATGCCATGGCCTCATTTTCTCCACTCTTTAAGCCACTTCTAGGGGCTTCAATTTTAGAGGTCAAAAGAATCTTAAAAACCACCCAGTAAAAAACCCTGACCAGCAGTAGGTAGGCATAACAACCTGCATTTTACATAGATGAGACGGGTGGGGGGGGGGGGTAAAGTGAGTTTACTTGAGCTCACACTGCTACTTCCCTACCAACTCCCTAGACGAGGCTTCCCATCCCCACCTCTCTGGCTTTACCTCCTTTCATCAATTCTAGAGCTGCTTCTCCAATATCATAACACTTGTGTGTCTGTTTGGTATCTGATTCCTGAAAGTATCTGTATTTTCATTTGTTCATTTTCAGGAAGAGGGACAAGTCTGAATATTTAATTTACTCCAACACTCACTGGGAATGCATTTAATATTGCTGAATCTGTCAGTCTTTGCCTCTATCTCCTCAAACACACCTTAAAATAAACACCTTAGGTGTTTTTTGATGTGCCCCATTCGGAACCACAGACTCAGGATTAAAGTACTTGGACATTAGAAAACAAAATAATGTGGTTAATTTCTACTTAATTAAGGCTTAATTATTACTCAGTGGGAAACAGATTTTTCTTTTATAGACTCTATAGAAAGCATCACCATAAGCTATTGTTAATGCATTAGAAGGGTTAAAGCAACTTTATAACATATAAGCCTTACCACTGTGGTCACTAGACTCCCTAAATCCTATCTTAATCCTATGGAATCTAGTCTATAAAACAGCTACCAGCCAGTCAATTCCTCTACAGCTCCCAGAACTCTCCCTCCTATGTTGCAAGTTTGACAATCAATTCTGACAAAACTCCAGTTTAACCTACCCACAGGCACAAGACCTATCATACTCAAATATTCACCAAGTATTTATTGAGCCTCCCCTACAGGCCAGGCACTGTACTGAGCACTGCAACTATAAAGGTGAACAAAATGTTGTCCCTGCTTGCCATGGATTTAAAGTCTAGTGGGAAGATGGCCAGAGGCAGTAGAGGGGTCTATAAGAAGGTGATGGGGGAGGGGATCCCTGGGTGGCTCAGCGGTTTAGCACCTGCCTTCAGCCCAGGGCATGATCCTGGGGTCCCGGGATCGAGTCCCACATCGAGTCCCACATTGGGCTCCCCACTTACAGCCTGCTTCTCCCTCTGCCTTTGTCTCTGCCTTTGTCTGTCTGTCTGTCTGTCTCTCTCTCTCTCTCTCTCTGTCTCTCATGAATAAATAAATAAAATCTTAAAAAAAAAAAAAAAGAAGACGGTGATGGGGGACAAGGGGTAGAGTGGAATGAACTTAGAAACCTCAGTTCTAACTCATATTCCTACTATGTGGCAAATCATATTCTCTCTCCAGGCTTTAGTTTTCTCATCAATAAAACAAAATAATTAGGTAAGATAATACTTAAGATCCTTCTCAGCTCTAAGAGGCTACGTTCTGATCAGCTCCCTGCTCAACAGGAAGTCTGCTTCTCCCTATGCCTCTCCTCAGCCCATTTCCCCTGTTCATGCTTGCTCTCTCTCTCAAATACATAAAAATAAAAGAATATAGCAAGACTGGCAGCAATAGTCACTGAACTTATCATGTGCCAGAAATCTTCGTAGGCGCCATTTACTTAAGATACAACTTTGTATGGAATGACAATACTGAGATTACTTTTTTTTCATTTTTTAAACTAGAAAGAGGATAGATGGTTTAATTATATTCCTTTTTATGATTATGCCCTATTTCCAAGAAGAATCCAAAACGACTTACTGCAAAAATACATAAATACTGAGCCTTAGTGGAGGGTAAAGATCACATTAAGTAATAAATATGGAAAAAGTATACCAAAAGTCTTTTTTTTTTTTTTAATTATAGGCCAGGTTGGAAAGTCATGATGACTGAATTGAAACCCTGTCCTAAATGGGCAAAAGACATGAACAGAAATCTCACAGAGGAAGACACAGACATGTCAAAAAGCACATGAGAAAATGCTCCGCATCACTTGCCATCAGGGAAATACAAATCAAAACGACATTGAGATACTACTTCACACCAGTGAGAATGGGGAAAATTAACAAGGTAGGAAACAACAAATGTTGGAGAGGATGTGGAGAAAGGGGAACCCTCATGCACTGTTGGTGGAAATGTAAACTGGTGCAGCCACTCTGGAAAACTGTGTGGAGGTTCCCAAAGAGTTAAAAATAGATCTGCCCTATGACCCAGTAATTGCCCTGCTGGGGATTTACCCCAAAGATACAGATGCAGTGAAACGCCAGGACACCTGCACCCCGATGCTGATAGCAGCAATGTCCACAATAGCCAAACTGTGGAAGGAGCCTCGGTGTCCAACGAAAGATGAATGGATAAAGGAGATGTGGTCTATGTATACAGTGGAATATTACTCAGCCATTAGAAACGACAAATACCCACCATTTGCTTCGACATGGATGGAACTGGAGGGTATTATGCTGAGTGAAATAAGTCAATCGGAGAAGGACAAACATTATATGGTCTAATTCATTTGGGGAATATAAAAAATAGTGAAAGGGAATAAAGGGGAAAGGAGAAAAATGAGTAGAAAATATCAGAAAGGGAGACATAACATGAGAGATTCCTGAATGGGAAATGAACTAGGGGTGGTGGAAGGGGAGGTGGGCGGGGGATGGGGGTGACTGGGTGGCGGGCACTGAGGGGGGCACTGGATGGGATGAGCACTGGAGGTTATTCTATATGTTGGCAAATTGAACACCAATAAAAAAATTATATTAAAAAAAAAAAAAGAAACCCTGTCCTAATCCTAAACTTCGTGATAGCAAAAGCAAAGAGGAAAATTCAAATGGACACATGGCCTTTTGAAAAGACACTACACTACCTCAATAGAGAAAGTTTTCCAGCCTGAGCTTTTCGAAGAATTTGCAACCAGGTTTTTTGTTTAATTCTAGTGGGGGAAAAATAATAATAATAATTCTAGTGGGGAAGAAGGGAATGAGAAATGAAGGGAAATAAATTTAAACAAACAAGCCAGTTTCTCAATATTTAAAGATAAAACTTTAACTACAATTATATATATTGTTTCAAGTTAATTTTTTTCAATTAACATGTATTTTGTGATTAACTTAGAAATGATCTTGGATTAACTATTACTCTGTTTGCTACTTGAAAGAAGTTTCATTTTCAATAGGACTATAAAATTTTATGAACAGTGCTTTAAAGCCGCCCTCTTTGCTTTTGATTTTTTTCACATAAAAGAGATTGAGCTGTTGGCAAGATTCATAGCCAGAATCGATTAATGGATTCCTTCCAAAATAACCATCCGATCAGACCTAACTCACTCTTACCTCCCATGCCTTTAGGCTTAAAAAAGAAAAGTTAATAAAGCAGGTAAGTAAAACAAATGCAGATTGATTTGATTTAAATACAGTTGTAAAAACTTCCAAAGTTATTACGTATGACCTCTCTTTAGAAAAACAACTTACAGAGAAAACCTCTTCTTTTGTTGTTGCTTAACACATAGAAAGAAATGCATCTGAAACCCCAAAACTATTAAAAATGCTAACACTTTTTTAATGTGGTAAAATATATATAACATAAAAGTTATCATTTTAACTGTTTTAAGTTTATAGTCACACTGTTGTGCAACCATCACCATGTTAATTATTTTTTAATATATTCATAAGCCACATCTCATTGTGTTAGAGCAGGCAGTTATTTAGACTTTAATAGGACACCTGGAGGCCAACCAAGAGGAGGAGGTGTGTCACCGCTCACTACCGCTATCAGGGAGAGTTAGACACCTGCCCTGGCAGGGCTCCAAAAACAAAAGCCACAGAAGCCAGATCAAACCAAACAGACCCAAGACAAAGAAGGCCAGAGACTCTGATCAAGTAAGGGAGAAAATGTAATGAAACCCTGCTCCCAAGAAATACCCTCCCCAAGTAATAAATATTCCATCCTCTAGTTAACGACTGTCAATAAAAGACAGAAACCCAATCCCCAGGGTGTGCAGCAATCCCTGAGCTTGCCTGCTTTCACAACTCAAGAGTGGACTCTCACTTTCATAAACTCTCCTACTTGCACCACTCAACTGTTGTGTCTAGTCTATCCTTGAATTCTTTCTTGCAAGGAGACCAAGAGCCTTCAGTGACATCTTTGAGATGGGCTGCGTTGAGGCCTCAGGGCCAAGGGTCTCCTCAGTCCACCTGGCAACAATTTTAGCACTAACAAGTCCATATTGTTTTTCTAAGTATCCTTTGGAACTGAAATTTAAATATTTTCTTATCTAAGGAAAAAGCATGTTGACTAAATAAGAGAGGCAAATCATAGTATTAACCATAATCGATTTTCCAGTCTAAGGTTTCCATGACATCAGTAAACTATGTCTTAAAAAGATAAGCCTACCAACCAAATCCAATGAATTGTTTTCATAACTATACTAATAACTGAACTCAGTCCACAGCCTTGGATATTTGGAAAGAAGGAATGCTGAAATCCAGAAATGTGTAAGACAAATTGCAAACACTCCTTAATAGTAAAATGTTAAGTGAAGCTTTTCCTTTAAATTAGTCCCATTGTATGGCTTGGAGATATAGAGTAAAGCCAATAGTGAGCCAAGGGGCAGGAAAAGAGGATATATTACATAGATTCCAGAGCCACACATAATCAAAAGCAAACCATGGGGCGCCTAGGTGGCGCAGTCAGTTGGGCATCTGACTCTTGGTTTTGGCTTAGGTCTTGTGATCTCAGGGTCATGGGATGGAGCCCCAGCATCAGACTCTGTGCTCAGCACAGAGTCTGGTTGAGATTCTCTCTCCCTCTCCCACTGTCCCTCCTGCTCGGGCTCTCTCTCTCAAACAAATAAATAAATCTTTTTTAAAAAAAATTTAATTTTAATTTTAAAAGCTACATTTTTACCCGTTAGAGAAGAATTTTCTAAGTACCTTGCTAGGCATTTCTAAGTAATGACACATTTACTTGCTACCTCTTTTAAAAGAATGAATTACAAGTAGAGACTAGAATTGGTGATAACTAATTGGGGTAATTTGGCCTTGGCATTATACATTTGGATTTTTTAAAAAAAATTCTTTTTCCTAAGTGACTTCAAATTATATTAATTAACTAATCACAGACTACCTAAAAGCAACATTTATTTGTTTTAGGGAATATTTATTGTGGCTTAATTGAATGAATGATATGATCTTTGTCTCTCTTCAGCAGACCTCTCTTATAAACATTAAAATATGCCTGCTCGGGATCCCTGGGTGGCGCAGTGGTTTAGCGCCTGCCTTTGGCCCAGGGCGCGATCCTGGAGACCCGGGATCGCATCCCACGTCGGGCTCCCGGTGCATGGAGCCTGCTTCTCCCTCTGCCTATGTCTCTGCCTCTCTCTCTCTCTCTCTGTGATGACTATCATAAATAAATAAAAATTTAAAAAAAAAAAAATTTTAAAAAAAAATATGCCTGCTATAAATGGGGGGAAATCCATATATACAATCAGCGCTGAAAAATTCTTAGTTAAGTAATCTTGAAACTTTTAACTTTAGAGGGCATCTGCAGTTCAAGCTCATATGCACGATGTAAGAGTTTGATCTTTTCCATAAATGGAAAGTACACTGGCTTACATCTTACTTATTGAGTTCTGATTGCATCAATCAAACCTAAGTGGCTACAATACAGTGACCACTAAACAAATGTCATATGAATGAATAAATACTCTAGGAAAGAGCCTTCCTGGAAGAAGGAGTTACCATTACCTAGAGAAGGGGAGGCATTTAAGGGAAAGTGGGGAGTTAGTGAATTTTACTTTCAGAAACAACAGGAAAATCAGACTGTTCCAAAACAACACATACAAAAAAGATTCAGATATAAAAACTACATCAGGGATCATAATAGTTCATACTTTATAACATTCTTAAAGTTGGTAGTTCTTTTGGGTCATATTTATTAGTGATTAGCAATAAAAAGCCTTAAAATAAAAGAATAAAATAAATAGGTATATGTCCACAGGGACAGAAAGAAAGAGAGATTTACTTCATAGTGCTACTAGGAAGGAGAGGAACCGTAGATATAAGGGTGAGCAATGCCAGCTTTAACCAGACAACAAAATCGCATAAGATTATATCTTTTTGTTTTATATTAAAACAGAAAGCATGGCACTTAACTGTTCATAAAATGTCTGCTAAATGAATGATTCCTTCCTACCACCCCTCCTCCATTTCTTCTTCCCTTCCATTTATGTATCCCTTCTTTCCTTCCCTCTCTCCTTCTCTTTTTCCTTCCATCATCCAATTCCTCCCTTCTTTCCTCCTATAGCCTGTGAAGTCTAAAGGATCAAGAGATTCCTTAACAAGTGTCTTAAAAACTTTTCAGTTTGCTGTCTTAGAACCTATTCGAGATATATTTTAGTTCTTTCTAGGCATGGAACATAAAATGAACTCTGGCCTTAGTAGAACTTTCTACTAAGAGAGAAAAGGCCACGGAGAGGAGAGAATCCCATGGATATCAATAGCAGAAGCTGTCTTTGTCCTTCGCTCCCAGGATAGAAAGATCACACTCTGCAGCTCAGAAATTAGCATAATCCTACTTCAAGGACACCAGAAATAGGTAAAAATTACTTTTAGATCAGTCCCTTGTTCCTAATGGATATATGAAAACCAATTCCCACATCATTCCCCCACACACCTCCCCACAAAGTGGCTGCAACAAATACTTTTGCTCCCCCCAGGCCCTTTAGTCTCATACTCCAAAACGAAAGAACCTGAACTGAATTCAGTATCAGTCTCTTACCCTGCCAGGAAAGCTAAGGAGTAGGAGTTGTTCTTGGAAACAAATGCTGAGCGATGCGTCTGCGTCATCTTGCCTCGGGAAGGTTCTTCATTCTCTGAATCTGAGAGGCGTGCAGGACACTGGTAGGAGACAAGAGAAACAACACTGTCTATTTGGTGTGCCCATGGAATCTCCCATAGCTATTGTTTCACAGCTATTATAGGTCATTTCTCTCTGAGCACCCATGTTTCTAACTGCCTTTTGGAGATCCCAATATGAGTATCTCAAACATAGCTCAAACTTGATATATCCAAAATTCAATTCACTATTTTCTTCTCTAAGCCCTGCTATCAATCCAGCTAGAAGCCTCAATGTCATCTCTTGACTCTTCCCTTTCCATTTCCTCAAAGTCATAATAACACTGTATGGAGGTTTTGAATACACACAATATTTTGCGATATTATATTAATGCTTAATATCAAGCCCAAAGAAGAGATTATTTGTCTTCTACAGGTGGCAAACTGAGGCTCAGAATAGTTAATTTGCCTAGGACTGTAGAGTTAATAAGTAGCAAACACCAGTACTTAAATCCAGAGTGTCCGTCTCCAAGCTGCCTCCATGCTAGTTCCACCCCATTCTACTCCTAAAATGTCTTTCAGATCTAACTCTTCCCATGTATACTCACTGTCAATGCCTTTCCTTAGAGTCTCATCCTCTTTCGCCTGGACTGTTGCAATAAACTACTTACTGGTCTTGCTCTCTTTAGCCTTTCTTCCCTCTATTCCTACCATACTATCAAGCACACAGATATAAGCCTATTACTCCCCAGCTTAATTGCTGGTGACTTCAGGATAAGAAACACCTCAGCATGATACAATAATCTTCATAAACTAGACCCACCTTCTTTCATAATTTTACTCTCATCAGTTTCCCACAAAGGAAACTCCTTGAGCTCTAACACAAATTACTCTCTACTCTACATGTACCATCATAGCCTTTCAAAGTCTACTCTCCTGGACATGCTATTCCCTTTGCCTAAAACCCCTATTCCATATTCTCTGCCTAAAAAGTACTCATTGGCCCTTCAGGAGCAACCTTTTTTGTGTATTTTTTTATTGGGGTTCGATTTGCCAATGGATTTACCTCAAAGATACAGATGCAGTGAAACGGCAGGACACCTGCACCCCAATGTTTATACCAGCAATGTCCATCCACAATAGCCAAACTGTGGAAGGAGCCTCAGTGTCCAGTGAAAGATGAATGGATAAGGAAGATGTGGTCTATATACACAATGGAATATTACTCAGCCATTAGAAATGACAAATACCCCCCATTTGCTTCAACGTGGATAGGACTGGAGGGTATTATCCTTCAGGGGCATCTTAAATGCCACTTTCTCTGCAAGGGCTTCTAAATATCCCCAGAGTCAACTTTTTCCATCTTGTGAATACTCATTCAGTTACCTTCATTTTATTTTAGATATTCTTTTTTGAGTCTTTCAATTTACATTTGAAGTTTCTTTATATGCACTTAGAAAAGAAGTCTCAAAGGATAGTTACCAAAATGTTCATAACGGTTATCTCTAAGTTGTTGGATGATGAGCAATTTTTCACCTTTTCTTTGCTATGTCTCTAACTATTATATCAAATTATTTTCTAACAATTCACACTCTTATTGATATTAACTGTACCATAACAAATCATAGTGAGTTGTCATATCCATTTTATTTCCACTCCAAACTAATAACAAGAGATGGTAATAACTTCTTCTAGAGTAAGTACTTTCCTTCCTCCATTTGAATTCAACTTGATTAACATGTATTAAACACCTGTGATATACACGATACTGTGGGAGATTTTAAATAGCTAAGACACATTTCCCTTACTCAACCAACTCTAAAATCTAGCAGAGAAACACAAATATGCAACCATAACATCAGGAAGAGTAAAATAAATCCTGTAAAACCTACAAAGTTGGAAGGGGATAGAGTAAATAATAGGAATGAAGAAATAAGTAAGGAATCCCTATGGGTTCCAGGAAGGTGACAGCTTTTGAACTGGACATGGACAGATGAATAGCCTTTCAACAGGTAAGCAGGGTGACATTTCAATTAGATGAAAATGCAAGAGCAAAGACTCTAAGGAGGAAAAGCATAAAGTTATATATTTGCGGGGAAGCAAATAGCTCTGTTCTCTAGGATCCTGGGGTATGAGCAACGATGGGAAGATCAGTTAGAACAATACTAAAGAAATGAATGTTGGGGTTAAGAATTCTAGTTTAATCCCATAGGAAATGGGGAATTACCAAGTCTTTTGGGGCAGGAAAGTAAAATGATTACTTCGAGGCAGGAAAGTAAAATGATTAGTTCGAACTCTAATCATAATGCTCTCTATATAAAATACAATCCTTCAGCTCGCTTTCCACTGAGTCTCTCTCTGAGCCTCTCTTTGGTCCTGATTCATATGTAGTCTTGGCTGAACTAAATGAAATTATTTTTCCAATACCAAAAACCCTTAAACACATATTTTTTTTTTTAAGATTTTATTTATTCATTCATGATAGTCACAGAGAGAGAGAGAGAGAGGCAGAGACACAGGCAGAGGGAGAAGCAGGCTCCATGCAGGGAGCCCGACGTGGGATTCGATCCCGGGTCTCCAGGATTGCGCCCTGGGCCAAAGGCAGGCGCCAAACCGCTGCGCCACCCAGGGATCCCCCTTAAACACATATTTAAGGCAAAATCAGAGCCATTTAAAAGTCCCCAAAAAGACAAAAGCAAACAGAGAAAGAGGCAAAATCACAAAAATCTAAAACTTTCAGTGTTCATAAGGACAGATTTTATTCAATCTGTTTTTGCATATAAAATTTTGTGAAACTTGGGGCACCTGGGTGGCTCAGTGGTTGAGCATCTGCCTTTGGCTCAGGTCGTGATCCTGGAGTCCTGGGATTGAGTCCTGCATCAGGCTCCCCACAGAGAGCCTGCTTCTCCCTCTGCCTCTGTCTCTGAGTCTCTTTCTGTGTCTCTCATGAGTAAATAAAATCTTTAAAAAAAAAAAAAATTGTGAAACTGGCTATTATCAAAGAAAAAAAAGTCTGAGGATTTATACTTCCTGATTTCTTTTAAAATTACAATTACATTACAATCCTTTTAAAATTACAAAATGTAGTTGATTTCTATGTCAAAGCTGGTGGTGGCAAAAGAAAAAGTAATTAGAGCAATTTCCTGGCCTTGACATGAATTAATACTAAAGATCATTTCCTGGAGGAAACCTGGATCTGGCAAGGCTAAAAACAGCAGGTTCTTTCTATCAAAGGACCACAGTGAAGGGAAAGCTCTCTTTGTCAAGATCAGTTTGTCCTAAAGAGAAAGGTCCTTCTGGGCCATTTTGCCTAACGGCTCTAAAGGACAGTCCTGTTGGGAGGGAAGAGGCAGAGCTGCAGTTTAGAGATTACAAACCATAGTTGGGCCTATTAGTCAGACAACATACCGTATGCACAAGACTATCATATGTTACTCTCTTGCCTTCCTAGCTTAACTGCATGCTCTTCAGTCTTTTTCCTTTTGTAGTTCCCAATGAACAGAGCAGTTAAGAGTACATAAGCATTTCATGTTTGTTAAACTGAATCTTTTAGAAGGGTGAAACCCTCCAAAATGCAAGGGATTACTTTTATTTTTTTTATTTTTTTTCAAGTGATTACTTTTAATAAGAATTAAATACAATGATTATTTTTATTATAACTGGGATCAAAAATGCACATGCATGTTGACAGCAGCAAATACCATCCAATTCAAGAAAGCTTAAATAATTTCATTTCCTGAAGTTCAGGAAAAATGCCTTTGCAAAGAGTAAAGCAAAAGCACAGTGAATTAAGTAACCTGGCCCAAAGTGCACAGTTACAAGGCTGGGACTGGTTTAAGAGGCAGACTCCTGGAACAGAGATGTTGTTTTCCACTATTCTATGTTGTCTGTCTTATATATAAAACTTTATTAATCCCAGATAATTAGAAAGTTCACCCAAAATACTAACAAGTTTAAATCACAAACTATTTTAAAAGATTATGACTCTAAAGATATCTTAAGTACACATAACAAGCAACAGAAAATGTCTGATCCAATACAAGGTATTAAAGAAAAAAAAACTCAATTAAAATTATCCATTTGAGCATCCAGTGGGCCTTCCAAAAGTGCTCTCTTATATACATTACATATAACACTTACAATCTTTTCCAGTAATTTGCTTGGTAAATAAGTAATGAAAAAAATTCAGGCAAGATTTGGCAAGATTAGAAGTCTAATTCAGGTTAGTTTAAACTAAGAAATATAATATTGACACCTATCTATTGACACCTAGCACTGTGCTGCTTAAGGCAGTTAAAAGAATAAAGGGAAATCAAATACAAGCTTTAAGGAAACCTACTTGAGGATATAAGATGTAAAAAACTCAAACATCAAATAACACAAGTCAAAATGACAACATATGTATAAAATTTCCACAAGTAGTGTTCTACACTAGGTATTCCCACTCAGTCACCTTTTCCCTCCAACTGTTCCTTTACTCTTTCCACCCAAGTCTATTGTCCCATTTGTGAATCATTTTCTCCAGCTCTCATCTGGATGCTAAGTTCTTCACTACACTTAAGACTACACAGTCAGTGACTGTTACTGGTTTCATAGCTCACCAACATAAATTTTTATATCCATGTCACCTGTGCTAATGACTGATTTAAGCCAGATGTCCAACAAAACGATGATCTACTTACATGTTCCAGATCTGTCTTCAGTACTAATGGCTCATCTCTCTTTTTCTGGTCATCCATTTTCCTTTTGCCTGTTTCCGTATCCTCTGATAACAGCTTGTGGATTTGATCTTCAGAGGTTTTCTCCTCTTGTAACTTTTCCTCTCTCAGCTAAAAATACAAATCACACCAGAAAGAAGAGTTTTAGGCAACAGCAGACTTCAAAACATCTTTTACTCAGTAGTCTATCAGAACAAACAGATCACACGGCAGTTTATTTTTCTTATTAGATACAAAGCCCTCTTAACTTTTAATTACTTTTTAATGCTTTTACTTGGCTCTTCCTGTACATATGCTGCAAGGCTTAATATTTAAATGCTCTGCATTCTTGAGCAGTATAAAATGATAAAAGTTATGTTAATATACATAATCAAAAAATAAGATTTATTCACTGAGCCAAAAAAGGCTGAACCTAAACTTTCCTTATTCCCATAAACCAGATATAGTTGCATTAAGTCAGGCAAAGAGCCAAGATGTAAGCCACGAAAGGCCAAGAAGCTGAGTTAGGCAAGACAGGTCCTCATCCTATAGCCAACTGAAAAAAATATTACAGTTCTAATGTTCTGCAATTTATGCTATTATCTTGTGGTCCAGAGGGTGGGTTAAAATACATGGTTTGACCATACGCTACACAAAAGGGCATGTCATTTCTAGAATATAGAGAGGCAGAGCAGCAAAAAGAGAACCAGTTTTAGCATTGTAAGAATTGCTATCACTTATTGTGTCAGGTGCTGAGCTAAGCACTAACCATACATTATCCCATTTGAGAAAAGTAAGTTTTTGGAATTAGGTAATGTGTTCAAATTCACAGAGCCACAGAAATCAAATCTAGGCTTATCTCAGTAGTTCTCACCCGAAGATGATTTTACTTCCCAAGTACATCTAACAATGACTGAAGACGCCTTTGGTTGTCACAACTGAGGGCATGGGTATGTATACTACTGTCAGACAGTAGGTGGTGGCCAGGGATTGCTACTAAACCTCCTAAATTCAACAACAACAACAGAGACACACACACAGATGTTGCTATTTTTTAAAAAACCATTACATTTCCTATTTTATATATTTAGCGTCATTTTGTTTAGTGCTTACTAGCATTTACATACTATGCCCTCTGGTCTTTTTAGTGTTTTAAAATGTATCTTCCTGCCCCTAATACTGTTTATTGCTGCTCTCAAAATTTTTGACAATGAACTTTAACAACAACTATGGCTGGTGAAACCACCTTGCCATTGCAACGTTGAGTCTCTAACACACTATAATCTTATCACAGCTAAAAATTAACAAAATTGAAAAACCCATATATGCATTTAAATCTTCACATGAGGGCAGCCCGGGTGGCTTAGCGGTTTGGCGCTGCCTTCGGTCTGGGGTGTGGTCCTGGGGACCCAGGATCGAGTCCCGCATCGGGCTCCCTGCGTGGGGCCTGCTTCTCCCTCGGCCTGTGTCTCTGCCTCTCACTTTGTGTCTCTCATTAATTAATAAATAAATAAATAAATAAATAAATAAATAAATAAATAAAATATTTAAAAAATAAATATATCTTCACATGAATCATGTTTGTGTCTTCTCTATACTAGGTTCTGCAGAAGTTTTGTTTTGGGTTTTTTTTGTCCTTTTTGATAGTTTTTAATAAGGACTTGAAAACTTGGTCCCTAAGAAAGAGGTTTCATATTCAAGGAAAATGCCTCAGGGAGTGTCCAAAAATAGCACATAAACTTGAAAAAGCTGCACTGTACTGAATTCTTTTTTGTGCCAGGCACTACGTTTATAGAGCTATCCTCACTTAAACATTAAGGGTTCTGTGTATATCCATCATTATCATTTTATAGACACAAAAATTAACACTCAGCAGCTAAAAGTCACAGAGATTGAATACTAAAGGGCTTTGATTTTAAAGCAAACCACTGGCTTCAGATACCAGGGCTTCACAAACTCAGCTACCTTTGGGCCACATGATTCTTTGCTATGGGGGAGCTGAACAGAGTCTGAGAAGAAGCTCATGCATTAATATCTTATTTGGGAGCAGGAGTTGAGGACAGAGTAACACAACGAGGTAAAAAGCCAATAAAAGTGGTGTGACAGTCCAGTAATTGGCTACAGAGGACAATATGAGAAACTACATGAAATGCATCTCAAGACTGAGTCTGAGGTGAGAAAAAGGGAAGCACAAATCTACTGACTCCTCTGATGAAAGTTTGCTTCACAGGGTGTTAAATACCCTTCACACTGGCTTGTACAACTTGAGGAAGTTCCTATGGTAGGCACTGCCACCGCACTAATAGAGAAGCCCTAATGCTAACAGCAAGAGGCAGGCAGTAGGAGCTAAATAAGATCTCAGGCTGCACCAAAGTGAAGCTGCCCACTATTATAAGTGGAATGATTTTTACTGCTTTCATTCTTAGATGCTAATTATTAGAGAAAAACTATTGACTTCTGTACATTCATCTCATACCCAGTCACACTACCAAGAAATCCCAGGTAATTTTTTCCTGAAGATAACATGTTTTCACTAGTTTTGGTTTTTTTTTTTTAAGATGTTATTTATTTATTTGAGACAGAGAGTGCGTGAGCGTGCACAAGTGTGGTGGAGAGCAGAGGAATGATAAGACTCCCTGCTGAGCAGGGAGCCTGCCTCGAGGGCTCAATACCAGGAACCTGATGCTGATATCATGACCTGAGCCAAAGTCAGCCATGTAACCAACTGAGCCACTCAGGTGTCCCCTTCACTAGTTTTGAAGTGAAGGGGGCACCAAAATTTGTTTATCCACTCAAGAGTTGGACATTTGTGCTGTATTTAGTTTGGGGATATTATGAATAAAGCTGCTAAAAACATTTATGTCTTTTTGTGGACAGATGTTTTATTTTGCTTGGCTAAACAGCTACAAGTGGAATTGCTGGGTCATATAGTAAGTATATGTTTAAAATTATAAAGCAATTGTCAAAATGTTTCCCATCATGGTCATACAATTTTATACTCCCACTGGCAATGCATGAGAGTTTTAGCTGATTCACAGTCTCATATTTATTCTCACTCTTGGATTGTTAGCCTTTTAATTTTAGCCATCCTAGAGGATTTAGGGGCTATCCCATTGTGGCCTTAATAACAATTTCCCTGCTAGCTAATTATGTTGAGCATTTTTTCATGTGCTTAGAAGTATATCTTCTTTTGTGAACTGTCTAGTCAAACTTTTCACTCTTTTTTTTTTTTTTTTTTTTTTTTTACCTTATTACTTGGTAGGTGCAAGAGTTCTTTACAAATTCTGGACATAAGTCCATTGTTAGAGACACATTTTGAGACTGTTTTCTCACACTTGTTTTGGCTGTTTATTTCCCTAATTAATAAGTGAAAAATTTTAACTCTGATAAAGTCCAATGTACCAATTTTTTCTTCTGTGATTAGGATTTTTTGTGTTCCTGTCTAGAAGATCTTTGCCTACCCTAAGGTCAAAAATTATTTTTCTTCTATGTTTTCTTCTGCATAGTTTTAGCTTTTAAATTTAGTCTATGACCTGTTTTGAACTAATTTTCTATATACTGTATAGAGATCAAGATTCACTTTTATAGATTCACAGGATACTCAATGTGTTCCAGCACCACTGATGAAAAGGCCATTCTTTTGCCACTGAATTACTTTTGTGCCTTTATGAACATCAGTTGACTATATATGAGTGGGTTTATTCCAGGACTATATTCTATTCTATTCCACTGGTCTATATGTCTTTTCCTTAGGCCAATACTATATTGCCTTAATGACTAGCCTTATAGCAATCCTTGAAAGCTATAATTGTAATTGCTTTATTTGTAATGGCCTCCAGTAATAGCATTCATTATTCACAAACAACATAATCCTCCATGTAGAACACCCACTAGAATCTACAAAAAAACTACCGGAACTACTAAATGAATTTTAGCAAGATTATAGGGTAGAATAGCAAAATATAAAAATTAATTATATTTTCATTTACTCGCATGAACAATCAAAAATGAAAATTTTAAAATATCATTTAAGATAACATAAAAATGTGAAATACTTAAGATAAATCTGACAAAAGATGTGGAAACTGAAAACCACAAGCATTGTTGACAGAAATTAAAGAAGATCTAAAAAAAAACAGGATATATCATGTTAATGGATCTGAAGACTCAATATTATTGAGATGCCAATTCCCCCCAAATTGATCTATAGATTCAATGCAATCCCAATCAAAATCCCAGAAGGCTTTTTTTGTAGGAATTGACAGGCTGATACTAAAATTCAGATGCATATATAGAGAAGGAAGAATAGCCAAAATAACTTTGAAAAAGAACAATCTGGAGAATTAACACTGTTAGATTTCAAGACTTGTTATAAAGCTACAATAATCAATCAAAACAGCATGGTATTGGTAAAAAATTATCAATGGTAGAGATTGAAAATTGAGTTTAGAAGTAAATCAACAAATATAGAGAAAACTGATTTTTGACAAAGGTGCAAAGGCAATCCGGAGGAGAAAGGATAGTTTTTTCAACAGACAGAACTGGAACTTAATATCCATATGCACAAAAAGGAGCTTGGGTCTATACTCACAATACGTATAAAAATTCACTTGAAATGGATCATAGACCTAAACGTAAAGCCTAAAACTGTGAAACTTCCTGGAGAAAACATAGGAGAAAATCTCTGTGAACTTGGGCTGGCCAAAAAATTCTTAAATATAATACCAAAGTACAATCTACAAAGAAAGAAAACTTATAAACTGTCTTTTATGAAAGTTAAAAGCTCCTGCTCTTCAAGAGACTCTAAGAGAATGAAAACACTGACACAGCCTAGGAGAAAAACATGTGCAAAGCATATATCTGATAAAAGATTTGCTTTTAGAATATACAAAGATCACTTAAAATTCAACAGCAAGAAGTACATGACCAACGTTAAAAACAAGGCAAAAGATCTGAACAGACATTAAACCAAAAAAAAAAAAAAAACATATAGAAAGCAGCTAAACACATGAAAAGATGTTCAACATCATTAGTTGTTAGGGAAATGCAAATTTTAAAACCACAATGAGATACCACTACACACCAATTAGAATTGCTAAAATTAAAAAGACTAACCATATCAAATGTTGGTGAAGATCAAGGGAAACCAGAACTTTCATACACTATTGGCAGGAACTAAAATAGTAAAGCCACTTTGGAAAAGTTTGGCAGTTTTTAAAAAACCAAAACACACATCCACCATATGATCCAGCCATTTTACATCTAAATACTTACCTAAGAGAAAAAGAAATATCTATACAATGGCATACATGAATGTTCATAGCAGCTTTATTTGCAATGGCCAAGAACTGGAAATAACCCAAATGTCTATCAATGGCATGGAAGGTAAACAGATTGTGACATATTTCTACAATGAAATACTACTTGGCAATAAAAAAATATTGCCAAGTAGTACTGCATTGATACATGCAACAAAGTGAACACATCTCAACATAATTATGCTGAGTAAAAAGCCAAACAGAAAAAAGAGATATACTGGACTCCATCCAAATTAAAAACTTTGTACAAAGGACATTATCAATAAAGTAAAAAGACAACCTACAGAGTGGGAGAAAATATTTGCAAGTCATATAACTGATAAGGATTTAATATCAAAATACATAAAGAGCTCCTACAAGTCAACAAAAAGATAACCCAATTCAAAATTAAGCAAAGGACTTGAATAGATATTTCTCCAAAGAAGAGATTATCAATAAGCACAAGACAAGGTGCCCAACATCATTACTCATTAGGGAAATGCAAATCAAAATCATTATGGGATATCTATTAGAATGACAATCATAAAAACATTTTTAAAGAAAAAAGAAAATAACAAGTGCCAACAAGAAGTTGGAGAAATTGGAGCTCTCAAACATTGCTGTTAGGAATGTAAAATGGTGCAGCTGCTGTGGAAAAATCTGACAATTTCTCAAAAAATTAAACATACAATTATCTATATGACCCAGTAATGCTACTCCTAGGTATATACCAAAAAAAAAAAAAAAAACCTGAAAACAAAAACTCAAAAACAAATACTTGTACTGTTATTGCAGCATTATTCGCAACTGCCAAAAAAGTGAGACCAACCCAAGTGTTCAAGAGATGAATGGATAAATAAGATGTGATATGTCCATACAATGGCATATTACTCAGCCCCTAGGGTAAGAAGAAATGAAGTACTAAAACATACAACAGTGTAGACAAGCTCTTAAAAACATTATGCTATGTGAGATAAGCCAGACCAAAAGGATAAATATTTTGTGATTCCATTTACATAACTAGAATAGGCAAACCTAAAGAAATAGGAAGCCAGGTTAGAGGTTACCAGGGGTTAGGGGGATGGAGAAATGGGAAGCTATTGATTAATGGGTAGAGTTTGTGTTTGGAGTAATGAAAAAATTTTAGAAAAAGATAGCACTGATGGTTGCACTGTGAATATACTTAAGGATACTGAAGTGTACACTTTAAAATGGTTAAAATGACAAATTTTATGTTACATATATTTTATAGCATTTAAAAACTTTAAGTGCCATATAATCTATTCTGTAAGTATCATGAAGTTCCAGCTAGCTTTCTACCCTCTTAGATACTACAATAAATGTCTTGCAATGACAGGTTCAGTCAAGGCAATATTCTAGTAGCAGGACTCAACTGATCTTCTGGTCAGAATCAGGTAAATGAATTTTCCACTAACAGCTAAACACAGAGCCAAACAAAATTCCTAGCCGCGGGGCAATATTCCATAAATGGAACGGGCTACTGAGCTCATTAGATTCTTAAACCCTACTCATGCAAGGGCAAAAATGCCTGTACAATATTTGTAGCTAACTCATATGTCTTGAACAATACTCATTTCACCATGAAAAATTCATTAACTTCAAAATTGTAGAATCTAGGTATTCAGTATATGGGCATTCATTTTATTGTTCTTTCCATTTTTATATTTGTTTAATATGACAAAAATTAAAAATTTAGAAATCATTTCTAACATCTGTTATGTAGTTAACAAGCCTCAGGTGCTGGATGATTATAGAAATAACAGAAGGGCATATCAGAGCCTATGAAGTGAAGGTTCTGATTAAGTCTTTTGAGTACTACATAACCACTCCAAAGTGTGTATTTCCTATGAGTACTTCAAATGTTAACGAGCCAAGCTTAGAGATGAAAATAAAACACCTATATGTATCACACTGTTTCAAATGAAATATTTTCAAGTATATTTCATAACATCCAGAAAGTACTTCTATCATGGATTTTTAAAATAAATTACTTGCATCAAGTTACTTGTTTTCAAATCTCTTCGCCCTCAGACACCAGGAGCTTCTTTTGAAGGGGATCATGGAACTGTGTCCTATTCATCCTTGATTTCCCCTCTCCTGCTAGAGTTCTAGACTAGGATCTGTGTTCAGAAAGTTCAGTTGCACAAATAATTACAGAGCACTAAAGTCTATGTGTCAGGCATATTTTTATCCTGGAGGACATAGCCCTGATCAAAAACGACAAAGTTTTTTGCATTGGGCTTACATTCTAGTAGAATGCAATTGAGGTGAATAATAAGGTTGGGCTAAACAATTTTTAAAAGGTCCTTCCAATAAATATTCTCTATGATACAAACTGTATTGTTATGGTGACCATACTGGCCCCCATGCTTTGGGGGAGCTTCTCTCAATTCCAACAACAAAAGTTAACCAATGAACTTGACATCAACACAGGGCTGGTGGGAGGAGTGCTGCCTGATGGCACTTAAAAGAGAAGAAGCTCATTCATCCATAATTTCTTCGTTTTCTTATCTAAATGGTACAATAGTCCACTGACCAATGATAGACTATAGAAATAGTTTGTGGCAGTTGTAGGGCAATACAGTTTCTTGGTATTTCATTCACCTGCCTCCTACCAACATCTGACAACAAATTTTTGCTATAAAATATGATAATGGATGATATACAAAAACATTCAGCAAATTATATGAGTTACACACATTTAACTCATTTTCTACATTCTTTAATTATCTCTGGGCCAAAGGGTCTCAAACTAGGGCCCAAGACCCCAAAGACATTCACAAAGGTGGTAATGGGAATCTTTATTTTCAACATATTTTTAACAATCTAACAAGTCATACACTATAGCCCATAAAGTTGTACCCACTAAATATCACCACCTCAATAAATGGGTTGAACACATTTTTGTTCATGTCTAGGGCTTATTCTATAATAGTAGGTTAAAAATATTTTAAATTCTTACGGAGGTTATGAAAGAAATACAAACTGATAAAGCAGGAGTATAATACCGCTGCTTGAGAACCATTACTTCAAGCATGATGAAATAGTGTCAGAACATTTTAATGTACTTTGGTATCTAGAGCAGCCAATGCTTTGTATCTTCTAGCTGGTTCCTAGACTCCCATTTGATACTAAGAGTTACCACTTCTAAAGGGTCTAACTGGTGATTATTGCTGATGCTGCCATACACACATACACACACACACACACAGAGCTTTCTTTTTTTTTTAAGATTATATTTATTTATTCATAGACACAGAGAGAGAGGGGCAGAGACACAGACAGAGGGAGAAGCAGGCTCCACGCAGGGAGCCCGATGTGGGACTCAATCCCAGGTCTCCAGGATCACACACCTGCAGGCGGCGCCAAACCACTGCGCCACCGGGGCTGCCCCCCACACAGTTTTGGGTAAACTAGGACTACCTGCAGTTTCCATTTCACAGCATCCCGAATCATAGCAAATGATCTCCTGCATACAAGGCTGAAGCCCTGATTTTTACTTGAGCAATCTCATAAATAACACCAAAGCAATTGATTTGCTCTTGTGATTCTTACTAAATTTTAAAGATATATATTGATGATACTGTTCTCCCTTCACTTTAATTCTCAAATACCTTTCAATTTAAATATTATGTTTAGAACTAGGCACATATAAATATTTATGCCAAGAGAATATTTTACAAATTTATTCCTTTATGTAATATGGTGTTTAAAATTACTTCAATATAGGTTTTAAATTACACACATTATGCAGAAATGCATATAAAATTAATTGCAGGCATTTAAGTTTACACATAAATTGAACCAGCAGATAATCTAAAAGTCATATGTTTAGTTGCCAAGCTAAGAGACTAAATGAACAGGAGGGAACTCACATATGAGAAGCAGAAAGAAAGATCTCTAAGTCATCAATTATGAAAAGGCAAAGACAGGCCTTCTTCACTGTCCAAAGTTCAAGAAAATTTCAATTCATTTGGTTCATACCACTAATTTTCCGGCTTCCAACTGACTTTTTGAGAGTCAGTTACTGCTTACTCAAATAAACAAACAAATGGCAGCAATGGGGGGGAGGTGGTTACTTTGTGCTAGATTTTTCAGAATTTCAAATTTTAAATAATAATTATCCTTATACATGGATGTGCCAGGCACTATTTCACAATAACCCTATAAGCTAGGTACTATGATGTCTATTTTACAGATGAAGAACTAAAACATAGAGAGACTAAGAAACTTGCCCAAATTCACATGCAGAGCCAAAATCTGAACTCAGCTAGCTCTTACTCATTATAAAATAATGTCGTTCAGCATAGTGTAAAATATCCACACATCTTTATTGTGACCTTTAGAACACATGCATTTTTTTTTCAGTTTAAGATAAACAAAAAAAATGAGTCTTAGATGTAAGAAGCAGCAAATGAGACTTTAAACTCCCATTTGTATCCAGAAAAATATAACCAAGCTTGCAATTCCACTGAAAGCAGATTACCTGTGAATCTTCAGACAATTCAGCAAGAGATGAGAAATTTTAAAAATCAGGGAAATTTTTCCAAAATTGTGGAATCTTTTTAATATCATTTTTAAAAGTTCTTTCTCATTCTTGAATGGTTTTGGCTTTAAGGAAAATATCGGCATGCATGTGATATATTATAGAGATATTTTCTCTCTTTCTATATAATCATTAAAAACGTTAACGAAGGGGCACCTGGTTGGCTCAGTCGGTTAAGCATCTCCCTTCGGCTCTGGTCATGATCCCAGAGTCCTGGGATCGAGCAGTGGGTTCCCTGCTCAGCTGGGAGCCTGCTTCTCCCTCTCCCTCTGCCTGCTGCTCTCCCTGCTTGTGTGCTCTCTCTCTCTGTCAAATAAATAAATAAAATCTTAAAAAAATATTGGCATAAATTTAAATTTATTGATATGGAAAGTTTCACATGATATGCTGAATAAAACAAACAGTAAAAATGGCTTGTATAGTGCAATTCCAAATTATTTTGTGAAAAATCTTAAGCTTAAACATTTAATGTGATTATTAGATGGCAGGATTACTGGTAATCTTCCCTTTCTTCTTTAAATCTTTTCATTACCTGAACTTCTTCCCTTTTTACAATTCTGCTCACTTTTATAAGCAGGAAATTTTTTTAAATTTTTTAAAAGCTTCACTAATCAGATATTTTTACAAAATAAAATGTTTTTTTTTTTAAGAGTTTTGTAACAAGAGTTGCAACTGTTCTATAAAATTCCCTAGTTTGGCTTTCATAAGTAGCACTGAAATGATTTTAAACTATTCTCTAAAACATGATAACTATTATACTAATACAATAATCTTATAACTACTTACTGATCCTCTCTCCTCACAAATCAAAGAGACAAGGAAAGATAGCACATTGCAGAAATCACTTAATAGCCTACTATTATAATTACATTTGATTAGGCGTTGAATTTCCCAAAGGTTATTTTCTTTGAAAAGCCGTAAGTTGATAAAGTTGCTCCCAACCTTGTCTGAATAGTTGCAAATGGCAAAAGAAGAAAACAACCAGGTTTAACATTTTTAGATTTTCAGCAACAGCTAATTGTTCTTCCCTCAGGCAGTCAAAATGACAATTTATTGTTTTGAGAGTTTTTCCTTCTTAGTACCATATAGCTTACCTTCTCTTAAAGATGTACTATGAGATATCATATTTGTTTTATGGCTCTAGAAATAGGCACATCAGCACCTGCCAAAAGCAGGCATTTCCTCAAAGATTACACAGTAATATTTCAGAGGAATAAGAAAAAAAGAACAAATATTGGAGAAAAAGAACACTAGAAATCTTAAAACATATCTAGCTCTATTGTAAGCCAGCTATACATCCCTATGCAAGTCATTTATCTTAAAAGGAGGAGCTCTGAAACTAAATGACCAACCAATCAATTCAATCAGCATTCAATGAAAACCTATATCCAAGATACTACAAACTGCCTCTACTCCCTTCCCATCCATGATTTCTCTTTCTGCAGTTTCAGTCTGGAAGTAAATGATCCTCCTTCTAATATATCATCAGATCAATAGTAGCCTAACGCTACATCACCGTGCCTACTGACCTGACTTCATCTCATCACATAGGTATTTTATCATTTCACATTATCACGAAAAGGAAGAGTACAGTACAATGAGATATTTTAAGAGACCACGTTCACAGAACTTTTGTTATAGTATACTGTTAAAATTGTTCTATTTTATTATTAGTTATCATTGTTAATCTCTTACTGTGCCTGATTTATAAATTAAGCTTTATCATAAGTATGTATGTGCAGGGAAAAAAAACCCGCACTATATACAGAATTTGGTACCATCCACAGTTTCAGGCATCCACTGGGGGTCATGGAACATATACCCCAGACATCAGCAGGGATGACTGTATCTTACATGCAGTAGAGAGTTAAACTAAACAAACAGATCCATCTTGAAAGACTTTACAATCTAATAGGAAAAAAATTTTTAAAGAACAGTCTGTTGCTTCTGCAGTGTAACAGAATATATATCAAACTTTTAAATATAAGCTTTAAAAATAAGTAGATTTTCAAAGGGGGAGGGATAAGGCCAGTCCAACATTTAGCTCATGATGCAATGCATAGCCAAATAGATTTAAATGAAATGTTCTAGTTTTTTTTTTTTTTTAAGATTTAATTTATTTATTTGAGAGAGAGAGAAAGAAAGCATGAGCAGGGAGGAGGGACAGAGGGAGAAGCAGGCTCCTCAATGAGCAGGAAAGCCCAACATGGGGCTTGATCCCAGGACCCTGGGATCATGACCTGAGCCAAAAGCAGATACTTAACCAACTGCGCCACCCAGGTGCCCCGTGAAATGTTCTAGTTTTAACTAAGTGCATTATATTTTAAGTTCATGGCATAAAGATAATAAAAGAGACTTTAAAGATACATCCTTTCAAAAACAATTAGGTCCTCAAAGTTTACTTACCTTTAAAAAATTTCTTCACAAAAGTTAGCATCTGCCTTATGGAGACATTATTCACTCCAGTAACCCATTGACCATATCTGATTACCCTGTGCTCTGGCTAAGGACTAAGAACTGCATGCTTACTACTTGAATAATTCAGCCAGCAATGGGGAGAAAATACTCCTCAAAAACGAACCAGTAGAGCAGGAGAAAAAAGAAAATGGATAGGTCAGTAAACCAATTCAGAGAAAGTCTAAACCACTCATGTGACCCACAGAATTATCAAAAGCAGTTCATCTTTCCCACTACAGAAACCAGGGAGATAAGCAGTCTACAAGTAGAGGCTATTTTTTTCCTCTACTTTCAACCTTTCAGAGTCCAATGCTTCAAAGAAGACAAACAAGAGCATGAGGATTATATGTTTCCTAACTCTAACATAAAGCAACTATTTAACCATGTGGTCAAAACTAAGCATCTAACAAACTATATAAGCAGAAAAAATAATGGCGTACAAAATAAGATTAATCCAACCAATAAAAAGAACTCAGAGATGAATCAATTTTTTCAAAAGACAAAAGTGACTAATAATCTCATATAAAATAGAAACATAAAAAGATAATATTGAAATAATTGCTTGCTAAAATTATTTTTTATTTCAACATTCACTCTAGACAAGAATATAACAAGAATATATATATCCATACATTTATACTCAATAGTGAATACAACAAAATTATTTCTTCAAATAATGTAACAAGCTAGAAGACACTGAGCACATGCTAATTTTCTCCTTCCACTTAAAAACCCCATAAAATGTCAGGGAAAGAAGTCAAGAGGTGCCTGGGTGGCTCAGTCAGTTAATAGTTCACCTCTTGATTTTGGCTCAGGTCATGATTTGTGGGATTGGGTTGTGGGATTGAGTTGTGGGATTGAGTCCTATGTCAGGCTCTGGCTCAGCACAGTCTGCTTGTCCCTCTCCTTTGTGCTTAGCCCCACCTTCTTCAATAAATAAACAGAAGTCAGAAACTTTTTTCAATAGAATACTCTACAAAAGCACAGGGGAAAAAAATATGCCATTTGTAGTCAAGTTTACAAATGTTCAAAAGATGGAAGCGGTTTTCACAAAGATTATAAACAGGGGCACCTGGGTGGCTCAGTGGGTTAAGTGTCTGCCTCCAGCTCAGGTCATGAACCCAGGGTCCATTGAGATAGAGCCCCGGGCCAGGCTCCCTGCTCAGCAGGAAGTCTGCTCTCCCTCTCCTTCTGCCTCTCCCCTGCTTGTGCACTCACTCTCTTGCTCTTCCTCTCAGATAAATAAAACCTTAAAAAAAAAAAAAAGACTGTAAATAAGCAATGCACAGAAAACGTATAAATGACCAGCAAGTATAAGATGCTCATCCTAGCTAGTAATCAGGGAAATATAAATTAAAACAAAGAGATATTACGATGCCTGGGTGGCTCAGCAGTGGTTGAGTGTCTGCTTTTGGCTTGGCATGATCCCAGGGTCTGGGAATCAAGTCCCACATCAGGCTTCCTGCATGGAGCCTGCTTCTCCCTCTGCCTGTATCTCTGCCTCTCTATGTGTGTGTCTCTCATGAATAAATGAATAAAATCTTAAAAGAAAAAGATTTTTTAAAAAACAAAGATATTATTTTTACCTGGCGGATGAGCAAAATACTAGAAATGATAGAAGTTTGGGAAGGATTTAAAGAAAGGGGACTCTTTTTCACTGTTGGTGACAAAATAAGTTGAAAAGGTCTTTTTAAAAGGCAATTTGCTAATATCCACCAAAATACAAAGTGTACATACCATTTGACCTTGAACTTTCACTTCTAGGAATCTACCTAAAGGAAGTATTTGCTCACATATGTTCAAGTGTATTCAGTACAGCATCTCTTTAAAACTGGTAGAAATTAGAAAAAACTTAAATGACTAATGATAATGGAATAGTTAAGTGAATTATGTCTCATCCATACTATGAAATATCAATCAGGATGAAAAAATATCTGTATGAAAGTCTTACCTCCCACAACACACACACACACACACACACACACACACACACACACACCATATATTGTTAGTAAAAAAAAAAAAAAAAAAGAGCAAATTACAGAATAGATCATATTACTCCTCAAAAATCCGAGCTTCTCTGAAGTATTTACCATCAGACTTAACACCCACAACTCCTCTTTGTGGTAGTCACCTCTTTGTCAATTCCCCTTATTCACAGAAAAACTTAGCACCTACGTTTCTCTCCAACTACGCTATTGATCATTCCTGAAGATTTCAACATTAGTATACTCTCTCAGTTCCTTTACTTCCTCCTAAAGAAGTCTTTTCCTACTTCAGTTGTCTACTCCCTGATCATACTGTAAACCTCTTCCCATCCAGTAACTAAACTACCTCCCAGTCTCACTTTTAAGCCTCTCACATTTAGACCACCACTTCCCAGCTTTCCAGCTTCACTTATATGCTAGTGACCCTACTTTTACAATTCTATCACCATCAAAACCTCAATCCACTGACCTTACCACACTATCACTGTCCATTGTGTCCATCACCTCAATTCCCTCCTTAAATTACCTCCTCTAAAACCATGGTCCAAAACTAAACAACTTCCTTGTATATATATTTTTTTTTAAGATTTTATTTATTCATGAGAGACACAGAGAGAGAGGCAGAGACATAGGCAGAGGGAGAAGCAGGCTCCCTGTGGGAGGGCGCGGAGCCGATGTGGGACTCAATTCCAGGACCCGGGGACCTGAACCAAAGGCAGATGCTCAACCACGGAGCCACCCAGGCATCTCCTTTGTATACTTTTTCCAGTCCACTGTATCACTCACTCTGTCATACTTCTAGCAACACCTAACCCTGCTTAAACCCAACACACTGCTTAATCCCAAAGTGCCCTAATTGGTCTTATTTCCATTCTTGTCCCATGAGTCACCAGACTTCTAGCTACCTACCCATTATCCATTTTTTCCTTTCTTTCCAAGAGAACCCAGATTTTACTTGGGAAGTTAGTAACCAGCTAAAACACTCTGCTTCCCAGACTTCCTGGCAGCTAGAGATAGTCTATGACAGTGAACTATGAAGCACATGTGAAATCACTGGGTGGGACTTTGGGGAAAGCTCTTTAAAAAAACTCCATTCAGCTGATACATGTCTTTCTTCTTCTACTTTCTGTCTAGATATGATTCTAGAGAAGGATCAGCCAACTCACAGTACAAGTAAATAGGCATAGTTGAAGAGGTCTAAATAGAAAGACAAAAAGGAACTTGACTTCCTGATGTCATGAAGCTGCTGTATGTATCAGCTTTACATCTGGTTTTTGTTATTTGAGAAAAATAAATTTGTTTGGTGGGGGAATGGGGTAACTGAGGAGGGTACTTGATGGGATGAGCACTGGGTGTTACCCTATATGTTGGCAAATTGAATTTAAATTTAAAAATGTAAAAAAAAAAAACTAATTTGTTTGGGTTGTTATTTTTGGGTCTCTCTTATCCACAGTAAATACAATTCCTAACTCCTAGGCCCATTACTGTTTCTCCCTACACAGCAACCAGAGACCTTTTAAAAGTATGAGTCAGATCGTATTACTGGCTTCATATCACACTCAAATTTAGGTTCCTTAACAGGTCAACTAGGCCTTCTTTGATCTCACCCTTCTATTTCTCCCAGCTCATGTCCTACCAAATCCCCATACCATCCTTCTACCCACCACTTGCACACACCAGCTCCAGCCACACTGTTCTTGAACAAGCCAAACTTGTTTCTGTCCCAGAATCTTTGCATTTTGCTCCTCTCCCTGGAAAACTCTTTCCTCATACCTTCATTTGGCTTGCTACTTCACTTCTTCCAGGTAGCAACTCAAACGTTATCTTCTCTGAGAGACCTTCTTAATTACTCTATCTAAAACAGTCTTTTTGTGTCTCCTCAAGTTCCCTCTCCATTACCCTGTAACTCTTATGATCCTACTTTATTAATATATATTACATATATGTTTGCTTATTTAACATCTTCTGCACTAGAATGGAATCTCCCTGGGCAAGGAACTTGGGTGTCTTCTTCAGCACCATATCCCCAATGCCTGGCACACAGTTAAGGACACAAAAAATATCTGATGAATAAATGAATATACATTGTGATCTCATTTATACTGAAAAGACTAAAGCATGCACGTGTGTGTGTGTGCGTACACACATGCGTGTATAGGTATATAAAGGACCTAATATACACTAAACTGCTGAAACTAGTTAGTTTCACTACATAGTTAACTATGGTAAAGAGCATGAGAAATAAGGAAAAGAGGGACTTTTACATTTTGTTCTGCATATTCATGCATTGTTTTTCTTATCAAGAAAACAAAATTACCTATGGCATGTGGCAAGAAGAAACCTTTATTTTTTTTTTTTTAAGAAGAAACCTTTAAACATATTCAGAAATATAAATCCACACATAGAATCATAAAATTTAGAAATTCATAACACTAGCCATAGGTAAGAAGATCTATGACTACTAAGTAAATCTTTGAAGAGTACTATAATTAGAAGAATAAAATTTCTTATTAAATTTTTGTAGCCCTCATAAAAGTTTTTCTGTCACTTAAACAAAATAAAATATACCAAACAAAAAGTGTATTAGTAGCATGTTATGCATCAAAATAGTAATGATAAGTTGTATAAAACTAATTTCCACTTACCATCCCCTGCTGAGTAGAAACTTCTAAGGATATTCCTTCCCTAGATATTCAGCAAATAATTATATATTTACTTTGTTTTGTTTTAGAATATATGTACTCTAAGAGACACCTTTTTCTCTATCAAGTTCTCCATCCAAGTGTCTAGTGTCTTTTAATTTTTCTTTACAACTTTATCGAGGCATATTTTACATGTTATATAATTCATTCACCTCAAGTGTATAATTCAGGGACTTTTAGTAAATTTACCAAGCTGTGGAATACACCATAAATGAGTTTTAAAAATCTTCACTACTGCAATTAAATCACTCATGCCCATATATTGTTAACCCCCATTTCCACCCCCTACTTCAACCAACCATTAATCTCCAGTCTGTCTCCATCACATTTGTCTATTCTGGACATCCCCTATAAATGGAATTATACAATGTGTGGTCCCTTGTACCTCATTCTTTTCATTTAGCATCTTTTTGAGGTTCATCCAAGTGGTGGCATGTACCAGTAGTTCATTCTATTTTACTGTTTAATATTATTATACTGTATAGATATACCGTATTAGTGCCTTTTGATTTTATGACATGAATTTCCATTTTCCAGGTGTACAATGGATGCCAGCAACTTGGGTACTTGGGAGTTGGGAGGAGGGAGCCATACATGTCACTTATTTAACTCAAATGACACAAGTGAATGTTTTTCAAACCCAATCCAGTTTATATAAGGTGAGACTGTCCTAGCTTTGCTTAACATCATTCTGCCATTGGTCCCTTTTATTTATTTATTTATTTATTTATTTTTTAAGATTTCATTTACTCATGAGAGACACAGAGAGAGAGAGAGATGTGGGACTCGATCCCGGGTCTCCAGGATCAGGCTCTGGGCTGAAGGTCGCGCTAAACTGCTGAGCCACCTAGGCTGCCCTGCATTGGTCCCTTTTAAACCACTTTTCTATCCCTTCCTCCTAAAAGGAGTAAAAGTACAGTTCCCCAAGGTTTCTTTCTCTCTCCCAAAGCTTATAAAAACTTCTACTCTTACAATGCATTGTTTTACCTCCTTTTTCTACCTCCAATTCCTTACTTTATCTTCAAGCTGATAGCTTTAAAATTTCCATATTCTCCAAGTTTGTAAAAAGGTTTATCAGAATTAAATATCTGCAGATTCTAGAATTTTATTCAAGAGGAATCTGTGCTTTTTTTTTTTTTTTTTTTGGAATCTGTGGTTTTTTTGATGTGGTCCCTAAAAAGAATTTCTTCCTATGTAGAAAAAACTTTTGTAAGTGATTTAAAAACCAAACAACCCTCACAATAGAATACAAAAGGAGTATGAGGACCCAAGTCAACATCTGACACTCTTATTTAAAAGAGAAAGTCGGGGCAGCCCCGGGTGGCAGTTTAGTACTGCCTTCAGCCCAAGGTGTGACCCTGGAGACCGGTATCCAGTCTCACATCAGGCTCCCTGTGAGGAGCCTGCTTGTGTCTCTGCCTCTCTTTCTCTGTGTACACACTCTCATGAATAAATAAATATTTTAGAAAAAATAAAAATAAAAGAGAAAGTCAAAGAATGTATAGTAATTAAATAAAGTTTCTATTTTCTCTTTAACATGACCTTTTTAAACACTGTTTGTTCATTCAGTATAAAGTGTCACAATAATGTTATTGTATTGCTTGTTTTATAACGTCTGATTCAGATTAGTGGATTACGTGCCTTTATAAAATATTAAATATCCATGCATCGAATAATTTACAAAGGTGGATAAGATATGGTGGTGAAGGGAAAGGGCTGGAGAAGGATGATACAAATCTTATACTTATTATCAGCCTTTTTGACATGTTAATTCTCTAAATGATTCGCAATTAGCTTGAAAACATTGAAAATAAGATGATGTGGACATAGCTAAAATCTTTCCCAGTAGTAAACATTCTCTACCTAGGAAGTTATTTTACTACTCCTTTACTGTCCTAAGTTACAGTTCTTCTGCACTACATAACAGAGTAAAAGCAACAAAAGAGAATACCAGTTACATGTAATTAGAGGAAACTTGCAAGATAAGGAAAAATAATACAAGCTATTATTATGAGAGCTTAAATGTTGCCTTTTAGCCAACACTTAAATGCCAAGAATAGGGGCACTTAGGTAGTTCAGTGGGTTAAGGGTCCGACTTTTCAGTTTCGGCTCAGGTCAGGTTATGATCTCATGGGTCTTGGGACTAGAGCCCTGCCCCTCTTACCCCCTTGTGCCAGGCTCCAGGCTCAGCAGGCAGTGTGCTTGAAATTTTCTCCCTCTGCCCCTCCCCACACTAGCGTGTGCATATGCGCTATGTTCTCTCTTTCTAAAATAAATTTAAATAAATAAATATATGCCAAGGATACGTCTCTTGGTGGCTAGTTACTGTGGCAGGTATGAGACAGGCCAGGTGAACTACAGTTTCATCTTTGAAAGGACAGCTAAAAAGGGGTTCTTAGTTAAGGTTTACTCTGCTTCCGTTATAGCTATACTATAAGGTAGTAGGGAGAAAGGCAATGCGTCGTAAATTTTAAAAGCTCCCATTAAGTATTCTTTAATGTCATCCTTTCAATTTACTTTTTAAAAAAATGAGTGTGTGATAATGTATATACTGTACCTTTCTCAGGCTTTCATATTCTTCACGAAGTTCCCCAGGCTTGCTTAATTTGATTGGTGCTCTGAATATAAACTCTGGAAGAAAGGGAAAACAAAACACTTTTTTTAACAGGAGTTTCTAGGAAAGAACCCAAAACCTTGTCCTACTGCTGTCCCCACATTATAAACTACATAAAAAACTGTGGTCATCTTAATTTGAAAATTCATAATAAATATTTATTAAAGGGTATAAATGAGGTACAGTTCTAAGCACTGAGAAGCACTGAACAAAGAAAGCCCTTGTTTTCATGGAGTTTACAATCTTACAAACAATAAACAAGTGTGTGCATAAAATACAACTGGTAGTCTAAGTGTTATGGAGGAAAACAAATATAGGATGAAAGAAAAAAATTATAAAGAATGGTCTGGAAAAGCCTCACTGATAAAGTAATATGTTAAGGGACCTTAAGAAAAAACTACATTTAAAGTTCTTAGTTCAATGTTACCAAGTAACATTTTAAATGAGCTGAAGTTTTACTCATAATGCTGTATTTTTCTATTTCTTTTTCAACATTGCCAGCAGAGTATTTTCCCTGCATACAACCTGTCAGTATTTTCAGTATGTAACCTGATTTTTTATCCTTAAAAGCCTCGTGGTTTTTAATGGCCTACAGGAACAAAGTCAAAACTCTTCATTCAAGACTCTCCAAAGATGGATGACAACTTCATCCCAGTTTTGTCTTTCTCCAGCATTGGCTCTCCTAACCCTTGACTATCAAGTTACAATTGATACATACCATATATTTTTAGACTTTCTATGCGGTTTACCCAGCTGACATTGTTTTTCCCCCTTATCTCTATATATTTTTAAATCTGAGATATCCAGGGCCACAGAAGCACATAACACATGTTGGCAATATAAATAGATGATAAAAATCTAAATTAAGAACAAGAATAAAAGAGAAGTTCTAAAGGCTATCAACAAGGAGGAGTAAAGTACAGACTTCTGCTTCCTTAAAAGTACATGACACTTCTATATACCTCTATGTACATGTAGTGATCAAAATACAGCATTAATTTTAAGACTTACTAAGTCTACAAGTACTAGAGAATTGTTAGACTCGCTGTGGGAGGCAAACGTTCCACCACCTTCATTCACTTATAAAAAAAAAATGTCAAAAAAAAAAAAATGTCCTGTGCTCGCTTCGGCAGCACATATACTAAAAAAAAAGTCCTAATGAGTATTTTAATCATGTCCCTTAAGCACATTTCTAGTTATAGGCAAACAGTATTTAAAATCTGACGCTTTAATAGAGAAGGAAATAGAGAGAGGAACAAGAAAACCCTCAAGGCAAAAAAGTAATTTCAGTCCACTTATGGAGAACTTATCACATGTAAAATACTTCATATATATTTTTTCAGTGAATCTTCACAGAAACTTTATAAGATAGGTATTATACCCATTTTACAATAAGAAAATGAGACGATAATGACTTGCCCAAGGCCATAAAACTGTACATGGCAAAACCAAGAGAAAAGCATTAATAGAAATAAAGAGGGAAATTACATAATGATTAAAAAGGCAACCCAAGCAAGAAGATATAATAATCATGAACTTGTATGAACATACACCACAGCAAAAACTAATAAGATTATAAGGAGATATGAAGAATTCCAAAACAATACAAGAAATCTCGACACCACAGTTGAAAACAGACCAGGCAGACCAAAAGGTAGTAAAAAGGTAGAAACACTGAAAAAGAAGACTAACAAATTTTATACTAATACACTTATACATATGTATGAACCCAATAAATAGAATATTTACTCCTTAAAATAAACAAGGAACAATTAAAACTACAGGGGGTCACGAAGAACTTTCAAAGAATTCGTATTATACAGGCTTTGCTCTTGGATCCTAGCTGTTGTTTTCCAAGCCAAGTTTTCTGGCTACCTGGCTGATTATTCTGGATTACCCAATATTCTTTCTCAGTAAATTCTTTTTCTGCTTAAATCTGTCAGAGTAGATTTCTGCTGATTAAAATGAAAAACCCTGGCTGATTCCATCCTTTAGACAGAACTGTGAAATGGCCACAAACCAACCTCTAAGAAAAAAAGAGAAGACAAAGTAATAAAGAGGAGGACCAAAATGCAGGTATCAAGGGGAGTTTAAATCTCCAAACACTATTCAAACAATGCTGTCATGAATGATCTTGCATGTATGTCATTTTGCAAGTATATTCATAGATTGAATTGCTGGAATCAGAATTAGTGTGTCAAAGAGTATGTGCATACGTGCTTTTGTAATTCTGACAGAAAATAAAAAGCTGTCCTTCCTTCCTGTAGCCTCTACTGACTTAAGTCCTAACCAGCAACGCAAGACAGTACCATCTCCTTGTTAGCTTTTCCAACACAAGGAATGTCGAAACTTTTTAGTTTTGCCAATCTAACAGGTGAAATTCTGTATCTTACATACATATTTTATAAGTGAAATCAAGTACTTTTCATGTCTGAGTAATTTGCATTTACTTTGATATGAAAGGTCTGCGCATTTCCTTTACTCCTTATATAAACTTTTTTCTTCTTGATTTGTTAAAGCTCTCTATAAGGAAAATTAGCCGTATGTTCCATGACTAGCAATACTTTTCCTAGTTTATCATTTGTCTTGACTTTGCTCACAGTGATTGTTTGTATGCAGTTATATTAATCAAACTCCCTTTTTTATGGCTTCAATATTTTATATATTCGGAAAGATCTTCCTCAGGACAAGATATAAATATCATGGTTTCTTCTGGTACAAAGTTTAAGATTCTTCTCCTACCTACTTTAAAAAATTCTAAATCAAAAAAAAAAAAATTCTAAATCTTGGGGATCCCTGGGTGGCGCAGCAGTTTAGTGCCTGCCTTTGGCCCAGGGCACGATCCTGGAGACCCGGGATCCAGTCCCACGTCAGGCTCCCTGCATGGAGCCTGCTTCTCCCTCTGCCTGTGTCTCTGCCTCTCTCTCTCCCTCTCTCTCTCATGAATAAATAAATAAAATATTTAAAAAAATAAAAACTAAAAATTCTAAATCTTTATTTTCATTTGAGGAGCAACATAAGGAGCATAATCTTATTCATGCTTATAAATTTACTAACGTAAGGGACTAAAAATATTTTAGTGATGGCCTGGGGAAATTATGAAAAAAAGGTTTTTTAAAGATTTATTTGAGAGACACTGTGCATGCGTCCACACACGTGGGGGTAGGGGGGTGAAGGGGCAGAAGGAGAGGATCTTCAAGCAGACTCCCCCACTAAGTGGGGAGCTCAAATTGGCGGTCAATCTAACAGCCCATGAGATCATGACCTAAGACAAAACCAAGAGTCAGACACTTAACCAACTGAGACACTCAGATGTCCCTATGAAAATTTTTACTTACCATGGGATAATTTGTTTTCTGTAAAATGGTTCTTGCTACCATTTAGAACAAAAATATCCAAAGAGCTTACCATCTTCATTATATTGTATAAATAATACAAAGTTAAAAGCCTGATCTCCAACTCAGAAGTTTCCAAAATCTTGGATAAGTCACACTCAACTTCCTCTTCTGTAAAATTAGAATACCACCTAGCATGACAGACCATTATGAGTATCAAATGAGTGTAATGAGAGTGAATATACTATAAACTATTTCAGCCAGTAGAGTGGCATACAAGAGAATCTAACAACTATAAAACTGTCTCTGGTGTTGGGAGAGAATAATTGTGGTTTTGGTCCGATTTACTTGCAAGTACAACTTACAAGAAATAAAGATAATGATCCAATTGCTTTGATAGGTATGTTACATGAAAAGTTAAATTCACTTTGGGATACCCATTAAGAAATCTCAAAGTTGGGATCCCTGGGTGGCGCAGCGGTTTGGCGCCTGCCTTTGGCCCAGGGCGCGATCCTGGAGACCCAGGATCGAATCCCACGTCGGGCTCCCGGTGCATGGAGCCTGCTTCTCCCTCTGCCTGTGTCTCTGCCTCTCTCTATCTCTCTGTGACTATCATAAATAAATAAAAATTTAAAAAAAAAAAAAAAAAAAAAAGAAATCTCAAAGTTCATATATAAGGCCAAGTGGAACTCAGCATAGTGACTGAAATCTTACTATGCCATAATTTATTTGAGAGTAAAAGGTAATGGGTAGGGTAGAGGTAAAATACCAATTCACATTCACCAAAATCAGTACTGATATAGATTAGCTTAATCTTAGGTTAAGATTAACGATATTTAATTCATTAAGAATACAAAATGCTAAAGAGTCAAGATCACTTTTTGCCCCAACAGAACTGTGCTACATTAAATGACATTGTGCCCCAAAGTTCAAAAATTACATAGCTAAATATAAAACGTGAATTTGTTCCAACATGACATTAACTTAAATATTTAATCCTATTTTATATTTTACTAATGCCCTCTAGAAATGTCAACAAGGCAAAAGAAAAATATTTTTCCTATAAACTTGCAAAAAGAATATATTAGATTCTGATACTTGCTCTGTCAATTAAGTATTTAGAAATGTCATTGCTTCTCTTTGCCTAGGTCTCATCTATCAAATGAAGATCAAAATACTGGCCAACCTACCTCCTAGGAATGCAGAAGATCACAATTAATAGAAGTAGTAGTAATCAATGAAGAATTCCTATAATAAATAAAAACAGCTAACATTTAATAAAAGCACACTACATGCTAAGTGTTACATACACATACTCAGAAAGAGGTAACATAGCAGGCCTAACTGCTGATCTTAAAAGGCCTAATTACAAGGTTGGCCCTTGGCTCACTGGTGCCTAGGAACTTGGATTTCAGGAGAGTTCCCACTCTCCCTAACTGATTAAGTACAGTTCACTACACCTAAACTGTTTGTAGTAACAACCCAGTTATGCTGACTACCTTCTTTGCTGCTGAGTCTGGAATTTTGGCACATGCTAGGCAGAGGGTGCCTGTCATCAACTTCTAGTAAAAACTCTAACGAGCTTCCCCTAGTTAGCAACATTTCACATGTGTTGTCACAACATATTGCTAGAGGAATTAAGCACTTCCAGCATGACTCAACTGAGAGAGGGCTCTGAAAGCTTGTACCTGGTTTCCCCTGAACTTCATCCCATTTGCCTTTTCCCTTTGCTGATTTTGGTTTGTATCCTTTCACTATTATAAATCATAGCCATGAGTATGACTACATGCTGTGTCCTACTAGTACTCCTAGTAAATCATCATAATTGGGTGGTCTTGGAGCTTTCCTAACACACACACACACATTCACACACCACCGACCAAAATTAAAATATCTAGATCTGTTTCTTCCTGAGACATAAGCAACACACTAGATAACTTCTAAAGTTAATGATTCAGTAACAATGTTTTTATTTCATTTTAACTGATCTCAATAAGTTTCTCTAAATTCTGAAATTCTCTATTAAAGTCTTAATAGGATGGGTAAAAATGCTACTAGGATTTTAAACATATAGCTATAAGCTATAATAGCTACAATATCAAAACAATTTCTTTGAAGTTTTATGAAACATGGGGTTTCAATCCACTTGGACTATTGAGACTGGAATAGAAAAAGATTAGAGGGACGGCTGGGTGGCTCAGCGGTTGGGCGTCTGCCTTCGGCTCAGGGCGTGACCCCAGGATCCCGGATCCCAAGTCAGGTTCCTTGCAGGAAGCCTGCTTCTCCTTCTGCCTGTCTCTGCCTCTCTCTCTCTTTCTCGAACAAAAACTTTTAAAAAAGAAAAAAGACTAGAAATATGAAAATCTTCCCTTTTATTCTTCCTTCCTTCCTTCCTTCCTTCCTTCCTTCCTTTCTTTCTTTAGAGGGAGAGAGGGTGCAAGCTGGGGTGGGGGGCCAGAGAAAGAGAGAAAGAATCTTAAGCAGGCTCCATACCCAGTACAGAGCCCAAGATGGGACTTGATCTCACTATTGTGAGATCATGACCTGAGCTGAAATCACGAATCGGATGCTTAACCAACTGAGCCACCCAGGCACCCCAAAATCTCCCCTTTTAAATCAAAGTCTTCTACAATATTTTATAAAGTTGGCTGAAGAACATGCATACAATCAACATTATTAATTGTACAGGATATTTTATCAAACATTATTAACCTTTCAGATTCCCTGCTTTTTAATAAAGAAAAAACAATCATTAGAATAAAATAGTTGCTATCTGCTGATGTGGGACTTTTCTCTTTCGTTCTGCCTCTCTAGGGTCATGTCAGATTCTTCATCTCCAAAAGATGAAATTGTGGTTGAAACACGTGCAATACTACTGCTAACTAACTGCAGAGAAACAGGAGAAAACCCAGGTGACCTTGGTATGGAGATGCCTTTTTAGATACACTATCAAAAACATGATGCATGTACATCATTAAAATTAAAATTTTCTGTCTGCAAAAGACAATATCAAGAGAATGAGAAGGCAAACCACAGATTGGATATCTGCAATTGATATAGCTGATAGAAGACTATTATTTAAAATATATAAAGAACTAGGGGACGCTTGGGTGGCTCAGCGGTTGAGTGGCTGCCTTCGGCCCAGATGATCCCAGAGTCCTGGGATCAAGTCCCACATCAGGCTCCCTGCATGGAGCCTGCTTCTCTCTCTGCCTAGGTCTCTGCCTCTCTCTGTGGCTCTCATGAATAAATAAAAGAAAAAAAGAAAAAAAAAAAAGAACTAGAGATGCCTGGCTGGCTCAGTTGGTAGAGCATACAACTCTTGATCTTGGGGTCATGAGTTTGAGCCCCACATTAGGTGTAGAGATTACTAAAAGAAAGCGGGGGTAAGAAAATAAAATAAAATATAGAAAGAACTATTAAAACTCAAAAGTAAGAAAACAACGTGATTTTTTTAAAATGGCCAAAAGACACTGACACCTCACCAAAGTTATATACTTGCAAAATAAGCACATAAAAGGATACTCCATAGCATACGTATTTAAAGAATTACAAATTAAAACGAGATACCATTCCACATCTATTAGAATTGCCAAAATCCAAAACACTGATAACACCAAATGCTGGGGAAGATGTGGAGCAAAAGATTTGTTGCTGGTGGGAATGCAAAATGGTACAGCTACTTTAGAAAACATACCTGGCAGTTTCTTACAAAACTAAGCATAGTCTCACCATATGATCCAGCAATAGCACTCCTTGATATTTACCCAAATGAGGCGAAAATTTTGTCCATACAAAACCCTGCACAAAGATATTTTGATCTGCTTTATTCATAATCGCCAAAACTTGGAAGCAACCAAGATATCCTTCAGCAGGTAAATGGATAAACTGTGGTACATCCAGAAAATGGAATATTATTTAGTGTTAAAATGAACTGAGCTATTAGAGGCACCTGAGTGGCTCAGTCAGATAAGCAATCAACTCTTAATTTCAGCTGAGGTTCTGATCTCAGGGTCATGGGATCAAAACCCACGTCAGACTCTGCACTGGGTGTGGAGCCTGCTTAGGATTCTCCCTCTCCTTCTTCCTCTGCCCTTCCCCTGACCTTGTGTGTGCACACACATACTCTCTCTCTCTCTAAAATAAGTAAATGAATAAACAAGAAACTATGAGATAATAAATGGGAAAAGAAAAGAAAAGAAAAGAAAAGAAAAGAAAAGAAAAAAAAAGAAAAAAGAGCTATTAAAGACATGAAATGACATGGAGGAAACTTAAATGCATATTACTTAGTCAAAGAAGTCACCCTGAAAAAGCCACATACTGAACTGATTCCAACCATATGACATTCTAGAAAAGATAAAATTATGGAGACAATAAAAAGATCAGTGGTTGCTAGGAATGGAGGAGGGTAGGGATAGTTAGCAGAGCTCAGAGGATTCTTAGGGCAATAAAAACACTCTGGGAGCACCTGGGTGGCTCAGTGGTTGAGCATCTGTTTTTGACTCAGGGCATGATACCGGGGTCCTGGGATTGAGTCCTGCATTGGGCTCCCTGTGAGGAGCCTGCTTCTCCCTCTGCCTATGTCTCTGCCTCTCTCTCAGTTTCTCATGAATAAATAAAATCTTCTTTAAAAATCTTAAAAATTAAAAAAATAATAATAATAAATCTTAAAAATACTCTGTACAATAATACAATGATGGATATACATCATTATGTATTTGTTCAAACCCATAGCATGTATAACAAGAGTGAATCCTAAGGTAAACTACAGACTTTGGGTGATTATAATGTATTACTGTAGGTTCATCCTTGGTAACAAATCTACCATTTGGTGAATGATATAGATGATGGGGGAGACTAAAAACACCCTCCTTAGTCCAGAGGAGTTGGTCCCAAACCCAATTCCTCCACCAGCTTCTATAGGGATTGTCAAGTGTCTCGGTAGCACAGAAACAACTACTCATCTTTCCTTCATCACACGGAAAAGACATGCTAGAAACTACTTCAGGTGTCACTGAGATGCTGAATACGTTGGTATTTGTAAATGAATCCAATGGGTGTAGTACTTTCTTAATGCCCATCCTCCAACTACTATTATGTTTAACAGGAAGAGAAACTCTCTAATGATATTATGCCTTAAGAATGACACACATCTGTGGCTGGTGACCAAGCTAAGCATTGCATTCAGTCTAATGTGAACTGTAGGAATAGCTGTACTTCCTTGAAGGTCCTTCCTGAAAAGGATTTTCTCTGGGGTAGGGTGATGGGTTATTAATAAAGGAAAAACAAACAAAACAAAATATAGGACAGGTATTTTTCTAATTGCACCAAAACCTCAGGAAAGAAGTATCATTGTCAAAACATACTCAATATAAAATTAGAAAGAGAACCTCACTCAACTGTACTGAGAAGATGTTAACCCTAACAACTCCCAAATCTTAAATTAATCATCCCTTGGTACCTGACCATGCTTGAGTTTTCACATTCCACTTCCACCCCCCACAGTTCAATTTCTTATCAGTATATCAGGATGAATAAGAACTTTGGACTCACATCCCCAAGACCTAGATCCTAATTTGAATACTCCTACTTACTAGCTACTTGTCCTTGGGCAAATTAAAAAAGTCTTTGGGTGGGGCACCTGGCTGGTTCAGTTGGTGGTACACACAACTCTTGATCTCAAGGTCCTGAGTTCAAGCCCTATGTTGGGCGTGGAACCTACTTAAAGAAATGGAAAAGGAAAAAAATCTCTGGGTAACATCCATCTCTATCACCACCTGCAGCACCATCATGATGGCTGGCAGTTATGCAGCACTTAAATTATGCCAGGCTCATTTCTAAGCACTTTGCATTTATTACCTTATCTAATCTTTGTATGACCCAAAGGGAATATACTATTATTCCAATTTTATAGATGAGGAAATGGGAGGCACAGAGCACTTACTATGCCCAAGGTTATACTGCTATCAGTGAAAGAGCTTGACTTGAGCCTGAGCAATCTGGCTCCAGAATCTGTGCTCTTACATACTAAAAAAAAAAAAAAAAAAGCCTAACAGTCCTATAAAACAATGGGCAAATGACATGAACAGGCAGCTTATAGAAAAAGTAAATTCAGATGACTTATAAAACTATTAAAATGTGTTCAATTTCACTCACATTTTAAGATATTAAAAACTTTTAAAACAAAATACTTCTTTGTATCAAATTGGCAAAGATCAAAGAGTTTAATAAACAGTTAATAAGGGTATCCTTTATCTTAAAGATATATTATACATGTGTACAAAGATACATGTACAAGAATGTTCACTGTAGATCATCACAACACTAAAGACTGGAAATAACCGACATATCCTTCAATGAGAGACTGACTGAATAAATTCTCAGATGACGAGGATGCCATGAATCTTTTTCTATATTGTCTGTTTTTATTCCTGGTCTGGTTTCTTGGTTTTTGTTAATTTTTGTTAGAATGTCATTCATTCAGGGATCCCTGGGTTGCTCAGCGGTTTAGCACCCGCCTTCGGCCCAGGGCATGGTCCTGGAGTCCCGGGATCGAGCCCCACATCAGGCTCCTTGCATGGAGCCTGCTTCTCCCTCTGCCTGTGTCTCTGCCTCTCTCTCTCTCTCTCTCTCTCTGTGTGTGTGTGTTTCTCATGAATAAATAAAATCTAAAAAAATAAAAAAAAGAATCATTCATTCATTGTGTATGAAAAACTGTAGAGGCGCTGGATGATATTCTACTCCTACAGAGGATTCATCATATTCTCCACAAACAGAGAGAACGAGGGCAGATAACCTCATAATCCATTTAGGACATGAGCTGATTTAAGGCTGGCTGTAATCTTTGTAATGCTTGTCAAGCCTATCCTGGTTTGTAGCCCTCCAAGGGCCCAAGAGTTTGGATGTTTACCAAGACCACCGTCCTTGGAGGGTCCTAAACTTTTCTCTCCACTAAGGAACTGCTACAAAAGTGCTTTGCTTTTCAGTAGCTTTCTGTGAAGCTTCTCACCCTTTTGTCACCCACAGTTTAAGAATCAACAAATCCTCAAGAGAAAAAAAGCAGGTAGAGGGGATGCACGTCCCTTTTCTCTGGAATCTTGGACTTTCAAGTTCTTGTTGCCCTGGAAGCCCTGAACTACAATTTCTGTAGTCCTAGCCCCATGAAGAGAACTGTACTGGCTTTTCCACCTCTTCAAGTTGCACTCTCCATTAGCCAACAAACCACAAATGTCTGAAGTCCTGGCTGCCTTGGAAACTTATCAATGCCTTTATATATATATATATATATATATTTTTTTTTTTTAAATCAGGCTTTCCTAGTTATTCTCAGCAGGAGTTTTGCTTTGCTACAATCTGTTTCACCATAGCCAAAAGCAAAATCTATATTCTTCATAAGCAGTGGAGAGAACAATTTTTTTCATCATGAAACCACAGACCCTTAGTAAAGAGGGAATGAGCAGTGAAGAAGAAGACAAAAGTGGAGAAGATTCCTTTGAGAAAATCAAGAAAGGGTTATTAACAAAGGTAGAACATGTGTGGTCCAAGTCCCAAAGAAAATTAAAATCTTACTAGGAGGGACACCTGGGTGGCTCAGTGGTTGAGCGTCTGCCTTCGGCTCAGGTCACGATCCCAGATCCTGGGATCGAGTCCCACATCGGGCTCCCTGCAAGGAGCCTGCTTCTCCCTCTGCCTGTGTCTCTGCCTCTGTGTGTCTCTCATGAATAAAGAAAATCTTAAAAACATTTAAAAAATAAAAAAATAAAATCTTACTAGGAAAGGAAAAATATACTTGAGTGAGACAATTACAGAATGTCAAACAGTTATAAAACTAAACATTTAAGAGCTAAAGAACATTAAGAGCATAGAATAGGGCTGCCTCACTGGCTCAGTCAGTAGGGCACATGATTCTTGATCTTGGGGTTATAAGTTAAAGCCCCATGTTGGGTGTAGAGAGTACTTAAAAATAAAATCTTGGAAAAATAAAAAAAAATAAAAAATAAATAAAATCTTGGGATGCCTGGGTGGCTCAGCGGTTTAGCATCTGCCTTCAGCCCAGGGCATGATCCTGGAGTCCCAGGATGGAGTCCCACTTAGGCTCCCTGCATGGAGCCTGCTTCTCTCTCTGCCTATGTCTCTGCCTCTCTCTCTGTCTCTCATGAATAAATAAAATCTTTTAAAAAATAAAAAATAAAATAAAAATCTTTTAAAAAAAAAAAGAACAACAAGAGGTAGAGGTGCACAACAGCAAAAAGGAGGACGGTGAATCCAAGTACATCTTCCACAACAAAACATACATAAGTGCAGAGATATATAATAAACAGAAGCTATTATCCATATTTATCTCAAGGTTACCTGCTTGTACTACCCACCAAACAACCACTATCAAATAGAATATGTGAGGGGCACCTGGGTAGCTCAGCCTGTTAAGTGTCTGCCTTCGGCTCAGGTCATGATCCTAAGGTCCTGGGATGGAGCCCCAAATCAGGCTCTTTGCTCAGTGAGGAGTTTGCTTTGTCCTCTCGCTCTGCCCCTCTCCCACTCATGTTCTCACTTCTCTCTCTCTCTCTCAAATAATTTTTGTAAATGGAATATGTGAAAGAAGAAATCTTAATGTTAAATTAAGCATACCATTTAGAATTAGGAAGGTGAAGACCTAGGGAGTGAACCACAAATGTGTTCTAAAACCAAACTAAAGTGGTTTCTATTATCTACTTTTTTGTTTACTCCTTTCTAAGAGTGCAGATGACAGCCAAGTACTGTCTTAATCTAATGCAACTGCTCATTACCAACTTGCCCAAGACAAGTAACAATTTACAGCAGGCAATATAAAGAGTGATTACCTGGTAAGAAGGACACAGAGAAAAAGTTAAAAGCTAATAAAATGTTAACACTAAACTTTAAGGCTGCTTATTTAAGTACCATAATTAACACCACAGATTACTACTACATGAATTTAACACTGCTTGTATTTTAAAACTATCCTTCAGCAAAGAACTAATCAAATTGTTACAGCCCACATACCAAGAACATATAAAATTCTTATAACTTTTGACCTAATAATTAATTTCCAAGAATTTATCTAGGAAAATAATCTAAATGGGCACCTGAGTGGCTCAGTTGGTTAAGCATCTGCCTTTGGCTCAGGTCATGATCCTTGAGTCCTGGGATCCAGCCCCACACTGGGCTCCCTGCTCAGCAAGGAGTCTGTTTCTCCCTCTGCCCCTCACCCCTCACGTATATTTGCTCTCTTTCTCTCTCAAATTTCCATTTGTTCATAATTGCAAAACAAAAACTGAGAATAACCTAAAAGTCCAGTTTTGAAGGAATGGTTAGGCTAATTATGGATAGTCTATACAATGTATGATCATTCTGCCAAGAAAGACTTTTTAATAATGTGAGCTATTGCTTTAATAAGATAGGAAACCATTTAGGCTAAATGAGACATGCAAGCTGCCAGATTGCCTTATAATTTCAAACAAAGCAAAAAAACCTATTAAGCAGGGGTGCCTAGCTAGCTCAATCAGTAGATTATGTGACTCTTGATCTTGGGGTGGCGAGTTCGAGCCCCACACTGGGCATAGAGCCTGCTTTAAAAAAACATTAAGCATAGAAATGGCAATAGCAAAGGTAAAAAGAAACAGCAATATAATTGTAGAGGTCACAAAAGGAAAAAAATAGTGATAACATATCAAGTTATCATATAAAAATATGTGAGAATAAGGAAAAAATGTTTCCAGAGATTAGAAAATTAAAGCAGAATGATCAATGAAGAAAAAGGGAGTTGCCATGGGAAGAGAAAATACACACAAAATAAGGCATGAGATTCTTTCCCCAAAGCATTTATAGTATAGCTTATTAGCGAAGACAAAGTTATAAAAAGTTTCTTAAAAGGACAGAGACGATGATAGATGCAATGTCACAAAGTAAACAACCACTAAATGAAGCTTATAAGCAAACAGTGCAGTAAGTGTCCACCCATCTGCAGAAGGAAGAGAACCAAGGCTGAGAAGGAGAGGCAGGCTTTAAGAAGGTGGGATGAAGCAGAGACTAACTGGTAAAACTTAGATAAGCAAACAGATGGAGAAAGTGCAATTCCTGTGAACAACAAAGCATGAAGTATGAGGGCTGGACAGTGAATAAATAGGTTTTGCTAGAGCAGAAAGGCTGCTTAGAAGAGTTGTACAGGAAAGAAAAAAAAAGAAGAGCTGTACGGGTCAAAAAGATAAGCTGGGGAATAGGGTGTTCTTTACTTTTCTGTGAAAACAATGCCAAATTTGGGCAGAATCTCCCCTGCGTACAGTATAAAGGAGCTACTTTTGGGATTCCATCGGGAACCTGTGTCAGTCACTCAGGTAAATGTTTTGTGTTTTGTTTTTCGTTTTTTGTTTTTAATAAAGCTCTTTACCAGCCACATGAGTATGCCTGATAACTTCTACAAGTACAAAGATCCTGGGCTGAGGAGACTGCTTAGACACTATCACTCACTTACCTGGGTGACCCCGGGCACACTACAACTGCTCTAGCCCTCAGTATTCCCCATTCCCAAAGGGATAATATCTCCCTCAAATGAACCATTATGAATGATTAAACATGATTTAATATAGTGTGTCTGGTACAGTGTTGGCTACATAACTGATATTCATTAAATGTTAGAAACTTCCCTGTAAGGTAAAAGAAAAAGTCCACTCAACATTTTTCAGGGATAAAAATTTCTTAGAATTGTAGGAAAATATAAGGAATTCAATGAAAAAAAAGGCACCAAAGATTTTTTTTTTATATAGTGAGGCAACTCAAAAGTACTTACTAAATTAACTGCTAAAAAAATTAATGATAATACTCAAATTTCAAGTTGCATCTTGTTCCTTTAGCTTAAAGAATTAACCTGATTTGTACCTTGATCTGGAAAGAATAACGAGCAGCCTAGGGCTGTAGGCTCATGGCCAGATACTAAATATTTTAGGCTTTGCAGACCATAAGGTCTCTGTCACAACTGTCCACTCTGCTGATGTAGCGTGAAAGTAGTCATAGACAATATGAATGAGTATGGCTATGTTTCAAAAAAAAAAAAAAAAAAACCCTTTATTTACAAAAATTAGCAGCAGGCTAGATCTGGCCTACTGACTAGCTATCAGCCCCTGGTGCTTTTTGCATCCCCTGCACACACACACACACCCCCGCCCCCAGCTTATGTTGAAACCTAATCCCCAATGTGATGGCATTTAGAAGTGGGGCCTTGGAAAGGTGGTTAGATGAGGGCAAAGCCCTTGTGAATGGGATTAGTGTCTTTATGAAAGAGACCCTAGAAAGCTCCCCTGCCCCTTCTACCAAGTGAGAAGACAGCAAGAAGATGACAGTCTACGAACTAAGTCAGAAGATTCCACATCTAATTAGCATCTTGATCTGTGACTTCCCAGCCTCCAGGACCATGAGAAATAAACTTCTGTTGTTTATAAACCACCTAGTCCGTGATATTCTGTTATCGCAGCCCAAATTGACTAAGACACATGGATTGGGGAAAGACAAAGTAAGAGAGTAGAGATCAACAGGATTTGCAAGAGCAGGTATTTAACAAGAGTAGAGTGAAAACAACTGTTTCCTTGTTGAAACCAGAAATGGCCCAAACAATAAGACAGAGTTTGGCAGCTTGCATTAGATCAGCACGGTTGAAGAAATAGGAGACACACAATAAGAGATCACAGAAGCAAACACAGGTATAGGAATACAGGAGAGATGAAGGCCCTGTAGATCTAGGTGGAACAAGACCATCATATGGTTGCCCCACTATATCCATCACCCTGACACAAAATCCTTTGGACTTAATTTCTGCTGTTTGAGGCAAAGAATCATTCATGCTAGTCCACAAGGTGGAATGATAGCAATATTAGAAAGAGTGCAGGATTGGAACCATATCACAATGCATTTAAATTTACCATCCACTGGATAAATACTAACGGTCTTTACCCTTGTGAAGTCTGTGCTTCTTCATCCATAAAATGGGAGTAGTATCTACTTAAACAAGGTTGTTTTTCTCATCTAATCCTCCAATACCCACTGGGTACAGATTCTGGGTGTATAAATTGGTAGCCCGACTGGCCTGTTGGACTCCTTGGTCTTTCCTTCTCTCATCTATACTGTTTTCTTAGTTCTTTATAAGAGTCCTGACCCTATCATCTTCCTGCTTACTAACTTTTATTGACTTCCAAGATTTGTAAACAAGACTCCAGCTACATTTTTCCATTCCTGCAATACCTCTCCTCTCCCCAGCCTTAACATATCTCACTATACCTAGATCTGCCATATCCTGTCTCCTCTAGGACTTTATATATGCCACTTCTTCCCAGAATGGTTTTTCTCCTTCTCACTATATGATTACTTCAAAACCCCGCCCTGTCCTTTGTGAAGCCTTTCCCACTAACCCAGAGAATGACAATTGGTTCCTGTAGGCCCTCATAACATTCTGCACTTATTTCGATGGTAGTAGTATTTGTTACCTGTATTTTTATTACTTGTCTCTGTTTCTGCCTCCCTAAACTAAGAGATTTCCTTGAAGATAGGGATGATCTTTAGGTATATGTCTCAGTGTAAGACAGTGGCTTAAAATTTTTTTGTTGCATGAACCAATAAAAAGATCTTTAATACCATTAGAACCATTTCATACTAAAGTCTTTCAAAGAATTTGTTGTCTAAAGGGAGCTAAAGTTAGCAAAGCTTTGCTTTATAATTAAGGCAAAGGTAAACTTTAGTATACTAAAAAAGTCCAACCTTTTGAGGTTTTTATTATAATAGTTTTACAAAATGAAACACCAGACAAAACACAAGAGAAATGGCAAAACAGAAGTGAAAGGAAAATAAGTCCACTGCTATTCAGAAAAATAAAAACCAAACCAAAATTGAAAATGAATTATCTTCAAGCTTAAAAATTTTGTGGTAAATACATGTGATGAGGAAGATGGTTTGACAACAGTTCATGCCAAAACAAAACAAAACAAAAACCCAACAGTTTTGTTGCTGACAAATTCAGTATAATCAAGGCTAATGCAATCCTTAGCAGTATTAAGAATTTAGCCTCTAGGTGGAGAGATAGTAAACCTCACTACCCGCTATAATAGTTAGGCATTATTTGAAGTATGAGGGTCAGCTCTGTGTGGCATATTTAAAGAAGACCAGAACAGTATAAGAATCATGAAATAATCAAAAACTTTTAGGGACTTTTTTTAAGACTCTTTCCTTCATTAAGCATTGACTGTGTATCTAATACATTTTAAGTACCATATTAAGTGCTGAATACATAGAAACATAATCTTTGACCTCAGAGAGTTCACTGTAGTGCCAGATACACAAATGAGGAACAGAAATTCAGCGACATGACTGATACACATGCTTATGTGGTGGCGTGACTCTTGTGCGAGTGAGAAAAAATTTCACAAAGCACTTACATTTCACCTGGGCCTTAAAAGAATTTAAGTATAATTTGACAGGAAGATAGAGTCTTCCAGGCAGAATAATCATAGGTGACAAAAGGTCAAAAAGGATTCAAAAAGCATACTATATTACAATATCTTTAAGTAATGCAGTATGACCAGAACCTTTGGTAACAAAGGACAAGGAACAAAGAGATTAATTAGAGAAGTTTAACCTAAAAATTTAGATAGAAATAATCATGGTTTTTAAGTACTTGAATATTAACACCAGGGAAGCAGATTTTGAATCACCACAAAACTTAACTTTCAAACCATTGAAACTGTCCAAATATAGACAGCAATTAGTAGAGTCACCAGAATGGGAAAAGTATCCCTATTTATGTGTAAGATCAATCTCCCCCTGGTGTTCCAATTCACATCTTCTCTCACCTCTTCATAACCTTAGCTCATCAGTTTCCTCTACTCTCCCCAGCACCATCAATTTCTCCCTAATATGATAATATACAAACGACTTAATATCATTTATCTGAAGAAGAAAAAAACTCCTAAGCTCTTGTCCCCCAGCAGGTATTGGCCTGTTTCCTTGCCCCCCTTTACAGCAGACCCCTACAAAGAAAAAAAATATATATATATATATATATTCAGTTTCTCCTTTCTCACTTTAACCCATGCTACTAGGGCCTTCTTTGTTACACCACTCTCCCAAAACTGCTCTTTAAAAGTCACCAGGAGGACCTCCAATGTTCCCCAGGATCAGTTTATAATATAGACACAAGAGTTCAATAAATGGGTATAAAATAAACAATCTTTACCTAGCCTAAGAACTATGGACCTTTCAAATCAAAAACTAATATCAGCCCTATGGAAAGTATCAATCTAGGATAAATCACCTCAGCTTCTGCAAACAACGATCTTCACAATAATACTATCCATTTCCTCTGGAAAACCAGGAAGGATAGTTAGACTGGACAGTCTTGCATCATCTTTATCAGTATGAATAATCAGAAAACACTTCTTTCCTTACATATCTTCATAATTGTATAACTTATTTTAATCCAATCTTCTAAAATAGACTGAAGCACAGTTATTGTGATTAGGTGTTTCTCCTAAACATTCTTGCTCTCTTCAAGTCTATCCTTTTATGTATCTAGTTCAAGGTCTTATACATAAGGGATACTCCATAAATGTCTAATAAATAAACTGTAAAACCTAACATATGGGACCTAGTACAAAGGAAATTCCATAAATGTGAATTCCCTCTCCAAAACTATTCCAACTTGAAGAATGTATAAATCTGATAAAACCTCCCTATCCTACATGAACAAATTTATCTTTTTCTCTCTCAGAAGTACTTGCATTTTAAAAGAACCACAAGAATAAGGGATCCCTGGGTGGCGCAGCGGTTTGGCGCCTGCCTTTGGCCCAGGGCGCGATCCTGGAGACCCGGGATCGAATCCCACATCAGGCTCCCGGTGCATGGAGCCTGCTTCTCCCTCCGCCTGTGTCTCTGCCTCTCTCTCTCTCTCTGTGACTATCATAAATAAATAAAAATTAAAAAAAAAAAAAAAAGAACCACAAGAATAAGAGACCGAAAGAGAGTATGTATTGAATTTCAGATACTACAGGATATCTGAGTGATATCCTGAGGCAACAGAAACTTCCCTAATCACCAAAGTGATTAAACATCAGTCTGACCCTATCTATCACTAGAAAGTCAAACCATTTCTTTACTAATCTTATCATTAAAAAGCTATATATAGTAATTAAGCATTGTAAAAAGGCTAGTAGAGTCTGGCAGGAAATGTATATTAACGTTTTTTTCTGGAGAGACAAACAATAATTGTCTCAACTATAATTTATCCCTTTTATCCTTTTTTCCTATCAAGGATGGCTGCTACTACTTTTTCCAGTACTATAGTGAGCATCATTAAAAAAATTTTTTGTAATTATGTATAGGTATATATTCATGAATATATCATAAGTGTCATACACATATTCATATATAGGGCAGACACCTATTGATGGAATCGCCATATGGCAAGAAATGTGTATCTCTTCAACCTTCCTAGGTATGGCCAAACTGCTATCCAAAATGGTTATACCAGCTTATACTTCTCCAGCAGCGTGTAGTTCACCATTATTGTCACTAATCAATAATAAATTATGCCAGTTTGATGACCTTTCATGATTGGGTTTAACTTGCATTTCCCTAATTATCTATGATAGTGAACATCATTGCAGACGTTTATTGGCCTTTCAGTTTTCCTCCTTCTGTGAAAGGTCTACTCAAATCCCCTCACCATTTTTATAATGAGGTGTCTGTCATAGTGATTTGTGGTTCCTCATATATTTTGGATATTAATCTTTTGTCAGTTATTTCATTGAAAATATTTTCTTCCAGGACACCTGGGTGGCTCAGTGGTTGGGCATCTACCTTCAACTCAGGGTGTGATCCTGGGATCTGGGATTGGGTCCCACATTGGGCTCCCTACTGGGAGCTTGCTTCTTCCTCTGCCTATGTCTCTGCCTCTATGTGTGTGTCTCATGACTAAATAAATAAATCTTAAAAAAAAAAAAGAAAATATTTTCTTCCATCCTGTGGTTTATTTTCTATTACCTTTTATCATAGAGAAGTGTTTTAATGTGTCCAAAAATTATCAATATTTCTTTCATGCTGCTTGTATGAAGAATACTTCTCTACTCCATTTTCAGAGACATTTGTAGTATTTCCCAAGCTTTATAGTTTGACCTTTAATCTGGAATTGTGTATGGTATAAGGTAAAGATCTATTTTTTTTCTTGTTTTCTGTATCGTTAGCTAACTATCCACAACTGAAAACACTGTCTTTGCCCCACTGATTTGTAATGCCACCTGTCATCTACCAATCAAATATATGAGGGCATGTTACTGGACTCTTTTATTTTTTTATTTTTTTGATTTTTAAATTATTTAACACTGGTTATCCAACTATCCTGATACCAATACCTCACTGTTTTAATTAATACAGCTTTATAATAGCTTAATATTTGGTAAAGCAATGTACTCCAAAATGGTCTTGACTGTTCTTGGCCACTAAATATCCTTTTTGATAAATCCCACTTAAAAAAGAAGTTCCCTTCTATTCCAAGTATTCTAGCTTTTTATTTATTTTTATTTTTTTAAGATTTTATTTATTTATTAAAACACAGAGAGAGAGGCAGAGACACAGGCAGAGGGAGAAGCAGGTTCCATGCACCGGGAGCCCAACGTGGGACTCGATCCCGGGTCTCCAGGATCACCCCTGGGCCAAAGGCAGGCGCCAAACCGCTGCACCACCCAGGGATCCCTCATCTGGGATTTTTAAAACATACATTCATGAGATTGGCCAGTATTTTTCCTTTCTTATCCTGCCCTTGTGTGATTTTGATATCAGGTTGTAAAAGCCCTCTAGAAGAAATCTAGAAACACTTTTATTCCCTGGAATTGTCAGCATAAGGATTACCCATCCTGTACTATTCCGGTAACCTGCAAAACCCTGTGCCTGGTACTTCTTTAATGGATAGAAGTTTTCTTCCACTTTTTATTGTGGAAAAATCTCAATCCTGGAGACCCAGGATTGAATCCCACATCAGGCTCCCGGTGCATGGAGCCTGCTTCTCCCTCTGCCTATGTCTCTGCCTCTCTCTCTCTCTATCATAAATAAATAAAAATTAAAAAAAATATTTATTAGACCTCTATAATAAACCCCAACCTATCCATCCCCCAGCTTCAATAATTAATTCACTGCCAATCATATTTCATCTAATCCCCTAATCATTACCTCCCCATTCTCCTTGAAGGAATGATTCTGAAGCAAATCCCAGACATCATATCATCTTACCTATAAACATTTTAGTATCTCTCTCCTAAAGGACTCTTTTAAAATATGTAACCAGAAAACTGTCACATTAAAAATTTCATAATCTTTAATGCCAACAAACATCGAAAGAGTATTCAATTTCCTGACAAACATTTTTATAGTCTTTCAAATCAGGATCCAAATAAATTCATACACTTAAATTTGTTGTATCTTTTAATCTACAGGTTTCCCTTCTATTGCTCTTCTTTCTCTTCTTCTCTTTCTCTTCCTCCCCCTCCTCTTCTTCTTCACATTATTTGTGGAAGCAAATGGACCATGTATCCTACAGTTTCCCACATTCTGGATTTGCTTATTACATCCCCATGTTACTTAGTGAGAAGATTTTACTATTTGTTCAAGTTTTTTTTTTTTTTTAAGATTTTATTTATTTATTCATGAGAGACACACAGAGAGAGATACAGAGAAACAGGCAGAGGGAGAAGTAGGCTCCATGCAGGGAGCCTGAAGTGGGACTCGATCCTGGGACTCCAGGACCACACCCTGGGCAGAAGACAGGCTCTAAACCGCTGAGCCACCCAGGGATCCCCTGTTAAGTTCTTCTTAAGTTACATTTCTATTCATACTTTTTATCCTCGAGTAAGCTGTGACAGGTTGCATTTTCTGGGAAGTTGACTATTTTATACTTTTCAAAAGCATGACATATTCTATACTTATGGGGTTTTTATATCTTTATCATATCTATAGTTGTATTCCCAATACCATTCCTAACATTATTTATGCCTTTTCTTTTTCTCTGACCAGTCTTGCCAGAGATTTGTCTATGATATAAATCTCGTATTAGTTCCATGAATTAGATTTTCAGTTTATTAATCCTCTTCACTGTTTGTTTTCTAGTCCATTAATTTCTGTTATCTTTATACTTTCCTATCTTCTTCTTCCTTTGGGTTTAATCTGCTATTACTATTCTATCTTCAGTTGGCCACTTAACTCAATAATTTTCAGTCTTGGGACGCCTGGGTAGCACAGTCGACTGAATTTCTGACTTGGTTTTGGCTCACGTTGTGATCTCAGGGTCATGAGATCAAGCCCTGTGTCGGGCTCTGTGTTCAGTGCAGAGTCTGCTTGAGACTTTCCCTCCCTTTCCCTTGGCCTCTCACTCAAATAAATAAATCTTTAAAAAATATTTTTTTCAGTCTTTTTTTCAATTCAAATACCTTACAGATTCTAGGACACACATTTCTTCATATTAACATCTCTGAAATTGGGATGTTTCTTACAATGGAAGTCTTATAATCACTGTCAGCCAGGGAGTAGTGATGATGTCACTGTCATTGCTTATTTATGTATAAATAAAGACAATTAAAGAATAAGCTTGCCAAAAAAAATGTAGTGATTTGTTGGTTATTCCTGGTGGCATGACTGAACAACTGTAACCTCTCACTATTAGCCAACAAGCATATTATAGACCATCTGAGGAAGAACTAAGAGTCTCATCTGAAAAACTTTTGTTGAAGCCATTTGGCATGCTCAAGAAAGCATCAGCATCAAAATTTGATGGATGCCAGCAATGTCAAAGAAAATGGTAGAGATAGCTACGGGAAACTCTTCTAAGAAACACTGTATCACAAGTGTTCTCTATGACACAGTAAGTAATACTATGTAGAAAGACTCAAATCTCCATGATTCAGTCAAAACCTGATTTAGAAGAATCATGAAAAACAGGAATATTCTACAAATTATTACTTCACTTCCTTTTATAAACATATGCTCAACTGATAAGCTAAATCTATATCTAAATAAATTTATAAGAGCTCTTTCAGGGGATCCCTGGATGGCTCAGCGGTTTGGTGCCTGCCTTTGGCCCAGGGCATGGTCCTGGAGACGGGGGATCGAGTCCCACATCGGGCTCCCTGCGTGGAGCCTGCTTCTCCCTCTGCCTGTGTCTCTGCCTCTCTCTCTCTCTCTCTCTCTCTGTGTGTGTGTGTGTGTGTGTGTCTCCCATGAATAAATAAATATATTTTTTAAAAAGAGTTTAAAAAAAAAAAAGAGCTCTTTCAGTAAGTATAAAGTTAAAAAGTCTAAGTAAGGGGCTCCTGGGAGGCTCAGTCAATTAACGCATCTGCTTTCCGCTCAAGTCATAAATAAAGAAATAATCTTAAAAAAAAAAAAAGTCTGTATATCTTACAAATGATGGCATCTTAACATTCAATGAAATTTAATACAGGCACTTAAATTTTCCTTAGTTTTGCTTTAGTTGTATTCCACAGATTTTTAGTTATTTTCACTGTTACTAAACTCTAAATATATTCCAATTTCCATGATTTTGTTCTTTACCATACATTATCTGGAAGTTTGTTTTCGCACTTTTAATTTCCAAACATGGACTGGGAGGGGGATTGGCTTTATTTATCATTAATTTCTAATTTTAGTGTATTGGGGTCAGATAACATGGTTTAAATAGCAATCTTTGGTATTTGTTGGAACTTTCTTTGTGCCTAATTATGTGCATGTTCTACATTTGTTTAAAAAGAATGTATATTCTCTAACTTGGGAAATATATGGATTATATATATATATATATATATATATATATATATATAGCAGCAGATCAAGTTATGCATTGTATTTCTTTTAGTGGTAACCTTTAGATTTTTAATATGCATCTGACTGAGAGCCTAAAGTTAATCAATATCTCTTTCTTCCTGAACTATATATAGAACCTTAGAACTCATTAATACTGATCACTTTCTCTCCCAGCTTACACTTTATCCTTGTCCAATATTTTAGCTCCACTTTGGTTTTAGCCCCCACAATTAATCATTTTTGTTTTATACAGTCAATCTTGGCTTAGCTTACCTGATTTCTTTGTTCACCATGACTTCTTGTATCCTTTCTCCCTTGTTAATTTCTTTTCTTCCTGAAGTGTATTTAGTATAATACTTCTTTCAGAAACATCATGGTAAATTCTCTGTATTTTTGTTTATCTGAAAATATTTTTAACTTTCCCTCACTCTTGAATGATAACTAAGCTGAGTACAAAATTCAGATCTCTCTTGTTGAAGCCAAAATTCTGGCCTCTCTTGTTGATTACAAGATGTCTGTTCTCAGCCTGTTGCTCCTTTGTCTTTGCTTTCTGGTTGCTTTTTAAAGTGCCCTTGGTATTCTACAGTTTCACTGAAATATATGGGGTTGTTTTGTTCATTTAATTCTTTCTAGGGCCTTTTAAGTCTAAAACCTAAGGATTCATGTCTTTTTACTAATTCTGAAATATACTCATGTCATCATCTCTTTCAATTCCATGTCTCCTCATTCTATTTTTCTCCTTCTGTAATTACTATTAGATGTTGGGTATTCTTTTTTTTAAAAAAAAGATTTTATTTATTCATTCATAAGAGACACAGAGAGAGAGAAGCAGAGACACAGGCAGAGGGAGAAGCAGGCTCCATGCAGGGAGCCTGATGTGGGACTCGATCCCGGGTCTCCAGGATCACACCCTGGGCCAAAGGCAGGCACTAAACTGCTGAGCCACCCAGGGATCCCAACTTTGGGTATTCTTAATCTTTCATTATTCTTCATCTTTCAGATTTTCCTTTATCTGTTTTGCATTCTCAGGATTCCCAGCTTACTGATTTTTCTCTTCATCTGTATATGCTATTGCTTATTTACTAAGATTTTTTTTAACTTCACTGGTTATATTTTTCATTTATTTTATTTTTCAAATGTACCTGTTTTATAATGTCTTACTCATTTCCTGGGATGTCAATTAATTCCTTAATGTCTCTAGTCACTTAAAATGTGCTAATTTAAATTATCCTTCAAGCTGCTATCCTACTATCCCAGTTCCCAGAGATATAATCCTCTTGCTTGTTATATCAGCTAACTCTCATTTATGTTAGAAAATGGTTTCCTCTCGTGTCACATTTAATTATAAGTTCATCTTCAGTTGGGCTTACTTCTTTTTAGAGAATCTCTTCTGGCCCAAGTTGGGAAAACCCCTTGGAGTCTTGTTTTCCCTTTCTCCAGGTGACCCAGGGGTATTGCTATTTTGGGGCCAGCTTGTACATTAATTTCTCAGTATGGTGATACTTAAATGATATAATATAAATCCAGATCCCAAATATGAGCAAAGCTTATGTCTTGTGCTTCAATTTCTCAGGAAGCTTTTTGTCCCATTTCCTCTCTGCATAGAGCCCAGGTAAATCAAGACAAGATTTCTTATTACTACCTTGTGTCAGTGGGAAGATTTTTCTCTATTCACCCTTTCACTTTGAATGCACATAAGAATTCCAGTTTTGTGCAGAAGTCTTAGTTTTGGTTCCTTTTTCTACATGGTTAAAATTCAATCCACTAGGAACAGAAAACCAGAAATAACCCCTCACCCCACCCCTTCACCCTGCTCCAGGGCAACACAGCATGAACTCAAGGGCTTACTAAAGTTTTGGTTTTTAGTTCCATTTCTATTTCTAGGACCTGGAGATTTTTCTGTCTTTCTTGCAAGCTCAGGAATGCATTTAAAAGAATTGTTAGCTCAATATCATCTAGCTTTTCTGGGTATTTCTGGGAGAGGAGTCTTCTTATCTCAGTTAGCCATCTTGCTAAAAGAGAATCTGGGCTCTCCAATCCATTTGCTACATTAACCCCATACTAGTAATTACTCTAAAATACAAAGATGGAACTCCTCTTTAAAACTCTTCACTAGATCCTTACTCCCGAGCACAGCATTTAAAGTCCACTATTACCTAGTAACTGCTTATTTCTGGAATTCCATCTCCTTCCACTCTCCCACATGTACTCCATGCTCCAACCACTCCTACTTACAATCTCCAGAAGTCTCCTTGTTATTTCATAGTCCTGTGCTTTTAAATATACTGATTTTCCTTGTCTTTATCCTGTCCTCATCCACCTACTGAATATCAAATTCAAGTATCTTTTACTGAAGCCATTCCTGACCCATCTGAGTTTGATTCTCTTCTTTGTCAAACAGCTAACATTCACTGAGCTCTTTATATGCCATACATTCTAATAACTCATTTAGTCTTAACAATCTTATGATTTCGTTCACTATTACTATCCCCATTTCTAAATGAGGAAATTAAGGTACAGAGAGATAAGCAATGTACCCAATGACACACAGCTATAAACAGCAGAGCTAGAATTCAAACATAGGCAATCCATTTCCAGATCCTGTTCCGTTAACTTGCTCTATTAATATATACCTTATTGCCTTCTACAATTATATCTTGCATCACGGTTATAACTGCATTTATTACACATTTCAGTGGCATGTTTATATACCAATCTTCCCAATTACACTGACTTGAAGAGAAAGAATGTTTTTATTCTATTTGTAGTTCTAGTGCCTAGCACACAGAAAGGTCTCAAATAGTTACTAAATTAACACATGACTGAAGGAAACATCCCCAAAGCCACTGCTTTAGTCCAGCCCCTCTTCATCTGTCTACTCCTGAACTACCAAAATAGCACCCTAACTGGACTCCTTTCTTCGTTTCTCTTCACATCTTTCCTCCCAACTCCAACCAAACTGTCTTTCTAAAGCACATTATGATGTCATTCCACTTACTTAAAAATCTTTAAGGGCAGGGGTCCCTGGGTGGCTCAGTCAGTTAAACGTCTGACTCTTGATTTCGGCACAGGTAATGATCTCAGCCCTGTGTTGGGCTCCGCACTAGGCATGGAGCTTGCTTAAGATTCTCTGTCTCTCCCCATCCTTAAAAAAATCTTTAAGGGCTCTGCCCTATCTACAGGAAAAATAATCTCAAATTACTTTGTCATGACATTCCATGCCCTGTGATCTGTGATCTAACTTCCACAGTACGTTCTCTTCTCCTGACCCCTCCAGTCACACATTCCATCTATATTCAACTCCTTGTCAGTCCCTCAATATGCCAAGAGGCTTCATGCTTTTGTACATGCAGGTTCTTCTGCCTGTAATGGCCATCCCCTCTTCCTTCATGTGGTGAATTCCTACACCTTTCAACATACAGCTCAAATTCCTCAGCTTTCCTCCAGATTCTTACTTATCCCATTCCTATACTCTTCTGTTGGCATATGCATTTAACCCACTTACCACTTTGTAATGTTATTTGGTAAGGCATTTGTCCAACCACACTGTGGAATCCCAAAGAATGGGGACCATGTCTTATTCATCTTTTTCATTGTATTATCTTACAGAGTATGTGCTCCCAAAATGCTCATTGAATTAGTGGGATAATATTTGACAAACATATCCTATATCCTACACTCCAAAAAACCTCATATAAATGAATTCAAGGGTAAGCAACTCATCCAGATTAACTGCAAATTAGGCAGGAGTAGAAATATGAATGAACAAAAACTAACACCTCCTAAATTCCTGCTGCTCGATCCTGAATTCTATAGAATACAGATATTCCTTCAATGGCGATTAATATTTAGTTGGTGAGGTAATCTCATTCTGAGTTGTTTCCTGCATTCGTATAACACATAAAGACATGTTCAAATTCTGGAATATGTGTCATTAAGGATTAAAAAGTTGAGTCATTTTATACAGTTTAAAACAAATCCTTACAGCTAAGGGAAATTCTTGTCCTTTTACACTACAATCACATGATTTCATTATTCATTAGTTCTAAATGCAATTTAGGCTGCACACATAGCAAACATTGTCTGCCAACTGAGTAATAAACCAGAACTACTTGTTTGTCACAGAAAGAGGAAATTTTTTAAATGTATAAAGTTAACCCTAAGTGAACAAGGAGGTTGGGTAGGATTAAAGTGAAGAGATAAATAAGGTACTATTCAATGTTTGAAATGCACTTTTAACACGAAAAACATTTTTTTTTAAGTTCTAACTGCCAATTTAAAACATTCATTGGCCTTTGTCTAGCTTTTCTCTTTAATTATTACCCATAGTAGATGAAAAAGAACTAAAAAGGTCTTGGTTTCAAGTTCAAAGGCAGTGTCATTTAGAATGATCACTTTTGATTTCAAATCAAAAGACTAAATGAATTCTTAAAATTCATTAATTATTACCAAAGAGACTTAAGTATTGCTGTTGTATATACAGTTGACCACTGAACAATACAGGGGTAATGGGTGCTGACCCCTGGCACAGTCAAAAATCCACAGTAAATTTTGACTTCCCAAAAACTTTATAGCCCGTTGTTGACCAGATGCCTTACTAACATAAACTGCTGATTAACATATACTTTGTATGTTACATGCATTACATACTATATTCTTACAATAAAACTAGAGAAAAGAAAATGTTAGGAAAATCCTAAGAAAGAGAAAATACATTTTATAGCACTATAATGTATTCATTGAAAAAAACCCATGTACAGATGGACCCACAGAGCTCAAATTCCTGTTGTTCAAGGGTCAACTGTAGTTGCAAAGGTACCTATGCATGCCTGTGTGCTACATTTTTTTTAAAATCCGTGGACCTAGAGGAGCCCCAGTGGCTTAGCGGTTTAGCGCCGCCTTCAGCCCAGGGCGTGATCCTGGAGACCCAGGCGGGATCGAGTCCCACCTCAGGCTCCCTGCATGGAGCCTGCTTCTCCCTCTGCCTGTGTCTCTGCCTCTCTCTCTCTCTCAATCTCTCTCTCCCCTTCTCTAATAAATAAATAAAATCTTTAAAAAATAAATAAAATCAGTGGACCAAGACTGTCTCTAAATTTAGAATATAAGCTTCAAGAGGAAGAAATCTTTGAATAGTTCATTCACTAATGTCTCCCAAGGACTTAGAATAATGCCTGGCACAGCACAGGCATTCATTTTATACTTGTGAATATTCCTCAAAGCGGTCCAAATACTTGTTCAGTATATGCAATGAGCTATATAGATCCTCAAGGAACATAAAGTTGCAGTAGCCTTCGCACAATGTTGCACAAATCAATTGATACTATATCCAAAAGCAAACTGACGATGCATATAATAAAACAAAACATTTTACACAGGAGTCCTTAAGGTTCTGAACTTTAAAGCTTGCCAAGAAGCTAGCAAAAAACAAAAATGTCACCAACACAACCAAAATTTTCAACAAGTACAAACTCTTGCACTTATTTCATAGACAATTCCATTCCAAAAGAGCCATGGGGCTTCAACAACAACAACAACAACAAAAGTATAAGAATTTCTCTTAAACACCAATCATTTACTACAAAATTTAATTTCCAGTATTATAAAACAGGCCTGACCTTTCTTTCATCAAATGGCCTAACTATGCCAAAAGAATATTGCTAAGCAATATACTTGTGAATATACCTAAAGCTGCTAATTCCGTTGCTGTTTCCCACTCAAAAATACAATGTAAATATTTATGAAACTGGTATCTTTTACTTTTTCCCTATAAAAAGCCATCATCAGCATTTAACTGAGAATTAGGGTATGTTTTAGTCCTTCTTTATGGGTTACTCTTTCGGTCCTTGTTTATCTGCTACTAAGTCATTATGACCATTAGCTGATAACTGTCTACTCTCTTTTAGTCCTCAGTCCTCCCTTCTGTAGAATGAGGGACCTGGGTTAAAACAATGGTTCCTAGCTTTCTTTCTGCGACACTTTGAGAATTGGTAAAAGTTACAGGTTACCTCTCCATAACAATGCACATACACGTGTATATAACAGTTTTATGAATCGCTATTTATAATAGCAAAAGATTGCAAACAACCTAAATGTCCACCAACAGATGATTAAGTAAATTGTTAAAGCCATTCAATGAAATTCCTGGCAGCTGTAAGTAGAATGAAGAAACTTTCTATATAATGATATGACAAGATTTCCACAATGTATTTTGATATGAAAAAAGGAAGTTACAGAACAGTGTATACAATATACAACCTTTTGTGTAAAAAAGATAAAAAACTAAAATAAATGTATGTGAATTTTTATGTGTAAGCATAAGGAAACCGGAAGAACAAATGAGAATTTTGGTGTTGGTGGTAAATGAGTAAAAGGTAGGAGGAAACTTTTCATTGCATACTTTCTTATATTCTTGTTTGTATGATGTGAATGCACTGCGTATTAAAATTTTAAATTAAAAAATTGTATATTACTTCAAGGAGTCCAAACAACCCACTGAAACTAGAATTCCCAAACGCTGCTCAGGAATATTCTTCTATAATGATTTGACTTATAAGCCTGTAATCATATATACTCAATGATACAACAAGAACATTTAAGGAAAAATATTTTTCATCACAGTCCTCATAAATACATAAAATAATTGGTGGATATTCAGTGATTCAATAGATCCTAATTAGGAATCTCATTTTATATAATTTTCCTTAATTACTGATACACTTTATGACAAATTTGTTCAAGGGAAAAAGTTTGTACAAATTATCGAGCCACACTCCCTCACATGGATCAAATTTCAGACTATTTCACAAAGGAGTCCAGACATTAGAAATAAGAATAGAAATTTCTATCCTATTTGACCATATAATAGTACTCGTAGGGAAACCAGTGAAATACTTTTTTTTTAATCATAATCTCAGAATTTGAAGCAAATTAAATAGCATGAGATCCTCACACATCACCCACAAATTAGATGATATCTGGGGAGGCCTTCTTGCCTGATTTGAGCAAGAATCAGATAGAACCGGGTTTTCATCCTCAGGCAAGTTACTTAACCTCTCTGGGCCTCAGTTTCATCTGTAAAATGGAAATAAAAGTACCTATCTGATGTGAAGCTCACAAGAAATAATAAGAAATAGAGAAATAAAATGTAGAGATAAAAATAATAATAATAAAGTACCCTAGGGCAGTGGAAGGTGTCTGCTTGAACCAAAACAGACTTGCATTTTGGAACCTGCAGTTTCTAGAGACTACATTTCCATACACAAGCAACGCCTTCTTCTTTTCCCTACTGAAAATAACACACTGCAGAATTCCCAACACAAGAGGCGCAAATATCTGGCCTTTCCTAATAATGCCTCCTGAAAATCTCCTCTTAAGTGAGCATTTCTTATCAAAGAGCTCTAGACGTTGTGCTGATTGGAAGGGTCTCAAAAGAGTCCTAAGTGATAACAGTTTGGTTTTGTGGTGTTTACCGGACACTTTCTATGTCAAGCTCAGCACCAAAGAGTGACAGGCTATGGAAGGTGAGGAAAAAAAAAAAAAAAGAAAAGAAAGGCAAAGAAGTTGAAAGCAACAGTCCTGCAACAGACTTTTAACTGCCAGGACGACAGTCGGAAACCCACACTGCCGTGGAGCTTAGAAGCAGCCCCTGCCAACCAATCTCCATTTACGAAACTTTTAAACCCCATCCAAGTTTTGTTTTGTTTTGTTGGTCTCCAGCACTACTGGAGCTTATAAGATTCTGGAATCATTATATATAAATAACCCCGATTTGTTGCTTCCACACTCACTATGTGCCAAGCTCTGTGCACGGGCATGCGTTTTTCCAGACTTTGTGCGGGCTGCACATGGGCGTTCATTCTCTCGATGCACTCCGCGCCGAGTCTGAAACGCTCCCTCCACATCCTCAAACGCCACCCGTCCCCCTCACGACCCGCGCGTTCGGGCCCAGCGGCCCCCTCTCGACACGCAGCACCAAGCCGAACACTCCTCTGACCCCGCAGCGCCCCTGCAGAGGGCGGAACCCTTCTTGCCCGCACCGTGGCAACCCGGCCCTAACTTGTTTCCCTCCAAACTTCTGACTTCCGTACGGCGCGGGATCCCCTCACCGCCCCCCCAAATCCGTGCTGCCCGTACTTCATTCCGAAGTTCAAAGCCGAGAACCAGCTGCACCCGGACGGAGCCCAGCCCCAACCGCACGAGAAGTCGGCTCGGCCGCTCGAGGACGGCCTGGGACCGTCCAACCCCCTAACCAGGCCGGGCCGGGCGCGCTCGGCCTCGCCCCGGACCCCAGAGGGAGGACGGGAGGCTCCACCTGGCTCGGCGGCCGGCGCGCGCGGCTCCTGCTCCGGCCTGGGCCCCGCGGCGGCCGCGCCCCCGTCCCGGCGCGGGCGGCAGCGCTCCGGGTGGCCGCGGCGGGCGCGCTCGCCCTGCACCTCCGCGTCGGCCTGGCCGTCGTCGCGGGCCCGACGGCGGGCCCAAGCCGGGCCGCGGGCTCGGCAGCGCGGGCAACCCGGGCCCGCGGCGTCGGCGGCGCGCTGGGCGCAGCCTCGGCACAGCGAGTGGCCGCACGGCAGGGCCGCCGCTTCCCCCGGGGTCTCCAGGCACCCGGCGCAGCCCGACTCCTCCGGCCGCGGCGGCGGCGGCGGCGGCTGCAGCGGCGGCGGCGGCGGCAACACCAGCAGTGCGGGGCCAGAGGCTGCGCCCGGGGCCCCAGTCTTGGCTGCCGCCATCTCGTCACAGCGGCCCCGTCGGCCCCGCCGACTGAGAGCTGCCGCTGCCGCCGCGGAAGAGGCCCGAGTACTCGGACCTGCCGCCGCCATCTTGTTTCCCGTTTGAAGGGAGAGTCCGTTGCGAGGGAGAAGAGTAGAGGGCGGGGCTGCGCGCGGCGGGCGGGGCTATCTACATATTTATGAGGGGCGGGGCTCCGGGGAGCCCGGAGAAGGTTCTCCCGGGGCCTGATTGGCGGAGAGCGGGACTTCATTAATATTTATTAGTTACTTTATATGCCGTCTTCAGCCTCGCCCTCCAGTCTTTGCAATTTCCTTATTGAACCAGATGAAGTTGAGGACTGAGGGATTTGGAAATTCTGAGTGATATTAAACTTTATGAAGTCATTACACGTATTTATCCTGCAATACCCTGATAACTAAGGCTAAAGTGAGCGGGGATTCTGTGAATTATCCAGAACCTTCCCTCAGTGCTTCATCTAAGGGTAGCTGTTGTGACCAGCCCCTGCGACCAGCAGCTAACTACCAAAAATAACAGCTTCTTGTCAGTCCTCATCTCCATCCATACCTTCGCAGAACTTCCTTCTCTTGGCTGGCAAAACCGTCCTTTCCAGGGTTTTTTTCTCAACCTCTTAGCTCTGTCTCAGGCTGTTTTGAACTCTCCACCTTGTTTGGGGCTTAAATGTGGGCATTCCTGTAGGCTCTGGCCTCTGTCCTCTTCTCTCTTTGGGTGCCTCACCCTCACCTCACACTTTCTTCCAGCTTAAACTCTCAAATTGATATCCACAGCCCAGACCTCCTGAGTCTAGCCCTGCACGTTCAACTGCCTGCTGGAAACATTATCTTGGATGTCTCCGTTCCTCGTGCACAAAACTAAAATCATTGTCTTACAAAACAGCTGATTTCTTATTCCCCTTATCCTATTAAAGGTACTATCCTCCCAGGACCTCAAGCTCTAAACCGAGTGGTCTTTACTTTTCCCTCATCCCCAGATATGTCAGTTTCTTGGTCCTGCCAGTTCTCCCACCAAAATTGACTGTTTTCCTATCTTCTCTTCTTCCTCTCAGTCCCATTGCCCAAATCATGTCTCATTATCTCTCACCTAGATTACTACAGTAGCTCCTCTAGGTTGTCCTCCTGCCCACAGCCTCTCTTCCTCCGATCCATCCTCTACAGCTCTTAGAGCTGCTTCCTAAAGGACAGCTCTGGCCATGTCATCCCTGCTGGGGCTAGTCACCAATTGAGGTGCTCAGACTGATGGCAGCCCTCTTTCTGGATGCAGAGGGTGTATGATTTTAAAAAATGGCTCCCCTCTGATAGATGGTTCTACTATAGCAATAATCCCACCCTTTGCTTTCTTTGCAATAAGGTAGATACAGACCAGGAGGAATTAAACAAATGGCATTTCCTGTTGGGAATCTTTATAGAAGAGGAGAACAAAATCAAAAAAGCAATGTAATGTCACAGAAGGCACCAGAGGCCCTGGGTTTCCATGAGATTGCCCAGAAACAGTGTATGAACTAGTGGTAAGCCAGAGTGATTGGTGTAAGTCAGAGAGCAGGAAAAGGAAAGTAGATTCCCAAGATGAGAACCAGATGGCTAAAGAACAGTCAAGAATTGAAGAAGAGTCTTTGAGTAATTGAAACAAGACCTTGTGTGTACAGAGGCCCAGTCAGAATCCTAGCAAACATAGAAGTATGGCTTCAGCTGGACTGTCCTTTATCGAGGGATCCTCCTCATTTCATTCTCCAGTCGAGATTCTTTTTTTAAAAAAAAAAGATTTTATTTATTCATGAGAGACACAGAGAGAGAGAGAGAGAGATGGGTTGAGGATACTTTGCCCAGATTCTGACAGGGAGGCCTGTGGCCCAGAGATCAAGTGAATTACAATAAAAAATGGGCCCTTGGGGGAGCGTAGGTGGCTCAGTCAGTTAAGCAGCCAACTCTTGATTTTGGCTTGGGTCATAATCTTGGGGTCCTGGTATCAAGCCCTACATCAGGCTCCACACTCATTGGAAAATCTGCTTCAGGATTCTTTCTCTCCCTCTGCCCCTCCTCAGGCTTGCTCAAGCACACTCTCTTTCTCTCTCAAATAAATAAATATATATTTTTAAAAAAAGAAAGAAAGAAATGGGGCCCTTGGTCTGGGCTCACTTCTGACAGTTTGGGGTTCTTAATCTGAAGCCTGTTTAGTGTTGGAAGAGTTGAACCATAGACATGCAACATGCTCTCTTGGAAACAAAGACAGGAAATTATCTTTTGCAGAGGGAAGAAAAAACAAGAGGTCTGAATAGCACTAGACCAAAAGCCAGGCAATCTGGGATTGGTCCTGGTCCCTTTACCCCTCTCATTAACTCATTGTGTGATTTCAAGCTGATAACTTCTCTGTAAACCTCAGTCTCCTCATTAAAAAAAAAAAAAAATTATTTATTTGACAGAAGGAAAGAGAGAAAGCACAAGCAGGGGAGCAATAGAGGGAGGGAGGGAAGCAGACTCCCCACTGAGCAGGGGGCCTGACATGGGGCCCCGTCCCAGGACCCTGGGGTCATGACCTGAGCCAAAGGCAGACGCTTAAACAACTGAGCCACTCAGGCACCCTCAGTCTCATTTTTAAAACAAGGGTATTGGAATTCAGCAGTTCTCAACCTGGTATGCACCTCAGAAAGGTCCACACACATGCAGCAACAACAGCAACAAAATCCCACCTCAGATCCACTGAACCCCCAAACTGAAGGTAGAATACCAACATGTGTATTTTCTTAATGCCATAGAAATTCTTATAAATCCTCCCAGATAAGACCACTACGATAGATAAATTCAGAGCTGTCTTTTAGCTCTAACATTCTAGAAGTCTGACTCCCAATTTCTCCCAGTCTCTTCTTTCCTCTATGCCGTTGCCAGAGTAATCTTACTAAAGCAGTAGCAGGGACAGAAGGCAAGGCAAGCCTAAGAAATCTGGAGAGTTATTCACTGTGTGGGAAAATGAGGGCGATGAGGATGATTCTAACGTGTCAAGTCTAGGAACCTGAGATTATGATCACAATTGACAACTGACAAAAACAGAATACATGAAAAGGAAAAGAAAAGATGAGGGCATGGTAGACATTTTGTTTTATTTCATTTGCCATCAGCATATCCAGTCCTTCTTACTCAGGGAAGTGCCCCCATGCTATGCAGTTTTTGCAGTATTGCGAAGGATAGGGAAGCTGAAGCAAGGCGATAATTCTCCCTGCCCCCCCCCCACCCCCAGCGGCTAGAATGACATATGACCCAGGCTTGGCCACCTGGCCACACCTCTCTGAACTTTGAATCTTCAGGGAATGACATGAGACATACTGACAAGTTTAGAACTATTCAGAGCAACAGAAACAGTAGGTGTCCACCCACAGTGGGTCCCAGATAATGGTTGGGAGGATGGGGTCCCAATCATAGTGATGGTGGCCATTCCAGATTCTTCTTTAGGCACAAACTTGGTTGTGGTGCCTGCTGCCTGGCCTTCCTAGGTTACAACCCATTTTCCACACCCGACTCTCCAGCCTTCCTGTCAACTTGGTATCCTTCCAGTAAATTCTTTTTTCCTTAAATTTCTCACCGTTTCTATTGTTTGCATCAAAGTTTTCTGACGGAGATATTGGTTTGTTGTTTTTGGTTCTGGTTTTGGGTTTTTTGTTTTGTTTTGTTTTGTTTGTTTTGTTTTTGTTTTTTATTCATGAGAAACACAGAGAGAAAGGAAGAGAAATAGGCAAAGGGAGAAGCAGGCTCCGATGTGAGACTTGATCCCAGGATCCTGGGACCATGATCCAAGCCAAAGGCAGATGCCCGACCACTGAGCCACCCAAGCGCCCCTGGTTTGTTGTTTGTTTCTGAAGTGTCACCTGAAAATGGTTGACAAGGGTGCTTTGAAAGTTACAAAACTATCTAAAATTAGTGCCATAGCCTAGAGTAGAATGAGCCAGGGTTGCATGTGTTTATGTTTCTAAGCCCCCACCTGTACCACAGACCACCAAGAGAAGAGGGACTCACAGATTCACTTTAATGCAGTCCTCAAAGATGCCAGTTGGAACAAATAGCAGTGCAGCCTACATACCAATGCTTCCTCTCCAGCTGCTTTCGCTGTGCCACTCCTACCATATTTCCTGGGGATTGCAATTGCTGCTCAGATTCCCTGCACTCCTTCTCATAGTGTGTCCAGGGTTCCACACCACCACTAGCCCTTGAGCACTCCTCATACACATCACTGCAAACCTTCCTTTTTCCCAGCAATTAGAGGCTCTAGCTCCTCTCAGCTGGCCTGAAAGACTCAGATGTGAAGCAAAGCCATTCAGCCTAGTTCTGTGGGGACAGGCTCTTTCTCCCCACAGGTGCAATGACCCCTTCTTACCAGCCCAGGTGCTGACTCCCTCCTGAGACCTCACATCTAGGAAGGAGAAGGATCAGACCATCCCAGTGCCACCTCTCCCCTACCCTCCTTATCTCTTGGGATAACATCTTCTTGTATTCTTCCTCCCTCAAGCCAGATTTCCCCTGGAGGTTTGGCATCTTCCCTTTTGCTTTAAAGATGGCTAGCTACATTCTTACTATTACTCATCTTCAGTTACTTCCCTTTTGTTTCAGAGGAAGAAGAGATTTTTCTTCTTTTTTAAGATTTTATTTATTTGAGGGAGAGAGAGTGAGCGAGTGAGAGAGAGAACACGGGTAGAGGGAGGGGCAGAGGGTGAGGGAGAAGCAGACTCCCCACTGAGCAGGGAGCCCGACATGATGACATGATGTGGGGCTAGGAGCTCCATCCCAGGACCCTGAGATCATGATCTGAGCCAAAGGCAGAGGCTTAAAAGGAGCCCCGAGAAGCAGTTCTTTTTCTAAAACTATAACCCCTTCTGTCATCTTCTCAGCCTCCTCCGGACTCTTTCTGAACACTCTACAAATACAAATAAGACTTGGTCCCTGTAATTCTCAAGTTGACAGCTTAATAGAGAAGCAAAAGTATAAGTAAGTAATTATAACAGAAAAATTTATAACAGAATGGCAAACTCTGTAACTGAGACATATACAGGGTAATGAAGAAGCAGAAAGCAAGAGGAAGTGGGGTGAAGATTTCACAGAAAGAGGGACATTCAAGCTCTGTTCTGGAGGATGAGGAGGAGTTCACCAAGTAGACAGAGGAGATGGCCTTCCTGGTATTCCTGTGTGAGAATGATAAAGAACTAGACATTAGGTTAGAACACTAGATTGGACATTAGGCTAGAAAATTAGAGAATCAAAGGAGGTAGAATCTATTGAGCAACTACTATATGCTGGGAACATGCTAAGCAATGATATATCTATCTCATTTAGACCTAAAGTAACCCTGTGAGGTGTGTATGGTATTGTCTCCATTTTACAGAGAAACTCAGGATATTGAGGGACTACTGAAAGATTGGGGCTGAAGGAGTAATATGGATTTGTATTTTATAAGAATAATTCTCAATCCTATCATCATCAGTGAGGAATAAAAACAAGCAGCCTTCCTCGTACCCTCATGGAATTAAGCTATCATTGGACAAAGTACAGGGCAGCTACCATTCGTTTGTTCAACAAAATCTCTTTTGAGCATCTGCTACATGGCAGGATAATAGAGCTGCTGAGAATTCAGCAGTGAATAAGGCAGACAAGGTATGAGCCTGTTTGGCCGAGCCAGCTTTGGGTACAGTATTCGGCACATTCTAGATAATGTGGGATGAATGAATGTTATCCCCTTAGTCATGCCTTTAATGTCTAGCAAGGTTCAAAGCACAGTGCATTGTCAGAAAGAAAAAATTCTGTTTGGCGAACAAGCACATTGGTGAAAAAAATAATTCTTTAGTTTTCTTAAATTTCCTGTCTAGATACCAATAAATCCACCTGGAATCAGCAACTGCTCTCACTCTGTCTCTCTCTCTGCCCCTCCTACCCCTCCCCTTGGTTTTTATTCCTCTCTTCCCTACCCTCAGAGTCCCTTTTCTTTTTTCTCTAGGCTCTGGTCCAAGAGTCCAAGCAACCAATTCCATCTTTGATTTAGTTGTGGTATGTGTGTGTGCGTGTTTTTTTTGTTTGTTTGTTTGTTTGTTTGTTTTAGGGAAGAGAGGTGGCTTTAAGAAGTCCTTTAGGTTCAATATATAGAGAATAAGGAGATAAATGGGCAAATGGCCCTTCCCAAAACCACTTTGAGTGAAATACCTAAAAGACAGCCCTTTCTCTGCTAAAGTTGATCACCTTTCACAGTGTAAATCACATGTCTTATTCTGTCTTAGTCTGTCTTTTCTCCCTATCCCACCAAAGAAATCCTTCTACCACCTTCACTTTGGCTCACGGCCCTTCTCCAGGAAAAGAGTGAGAGGGAGAAAAACCCCCATTTTGTCATAAATAAATGGATATATAGTTATACTGACCAGAATGAAGAATTTGCCTCAGAAGAAAGCACTGTGACGGGAGCAGAAGAAAAAGTCAGAGGGACTACAAAGCAGCTGCCCAAAGATTGACTGGTTTGAAAAGAAACAGGTATGAAATGGGTTCAGCAGGAAGCTGAAATCAGAAAGCATGATCACCCAAGTTCCTCTAATCTGCGGAAGGATAGGATTCTCTACCCATCTTACCAGTGACCAGTGCAAAACCTGACTGGTTCTCTTCTAGAATGATCATTGTCCGACAGTTCTTTGTTTACTAGTCTCTGAGCTCTCCTACCTCCATCCCTGGGAAAAGCCTACAGCTGTCTCCCTGACTGTGATGTTGCTGAGCAACCACCAGGGGGCAAACCGAGACTACTGAGCTCTAGCCACATCGCTTCCACCTAGTTTCCATGGAGCCAAAATCGGAATGTCAGAGCAGGAATCTGGCTTTAGAAATCGTCAAGGCTTCTCATCAAATATCTTCGCTTACAGAGAAGAAAACCAAGGTCTCAAGAAGAGAAATAATGTGTCAAGGCCACTTAGTGAGTTCATGGTAAAGTAGGAACCAGAAACCCAAGTCCAGCCCTATACATATTCCACCACACTAAGCTTTCTCCTGTCTCATATTTAATTCTAGACTACACTAGATTTTAATTATATTTCTTCCTATGAAAAGGACTTGTATCTCTAATTAGATTGTAAGCACCAGAGCCAGGGACTGTGTTTTGGACCAGCCTGTACATTAACTCTTCCAGCACCTAGCACAGGGCTCTCTGCAGGTAGCCTATGACCAATTCCAGATGTATTTCAACGAATGCTGTGAAACTGCCATGTGGCAAGCCCACAATGATTCCTGAGAATACAGAGAAGAAAATTTCCTGTCCCTGTCCTCAAGGAGTTATCTACCTCAGGGAGAAGGCAGCTATGTGAACAAACAGCTATAATTCAGGAAAAGATTTTTCAACAATGGTGCAGGCAAAGTGACATTGAAGCACAGAAGAGAGAGTGACTACCTGGGTGGGATGCAAAATTGGGTCCTAAAGGAAGAATTTATCAAAAAATGAATAGGAAGTCCAAATAGGAACAGCAGAATAAGCCAACACACAGAGATGTGAAGACATGGTGTGCTAAGTGAAAATGATTCACTGAGTAGCTGGAGCATAGTACATGTAAGACATTAGAATGAGGGAAGGGGGAGGTAGCAAGTAAGATGAGATAGTTTGAGCAAGTAAGATAAAGGTAGTTTGAGGTTGGCTGTAAAGTTGATGTCTGTCCATTCATTCATTTGATAAAGAGTAAGAATGCCCATGTGCCATACAACACCATTGTTGATAATGATGGTGGTGGTATGATGATAATAAATGAAGTAATAATAATGATGATAAAAATACTAATGTGGTTAAATTCCAAGGACTCAGAGTCTTAATTAAGTCTAGGATTCACTCCTCATATGAATCAGATAACCCAAGTATTCTATCCTCCATTCATTTTCATTTATATAAAAAAGCATTCAGGGGCACCTCACCTGGCTGGCTTGGTGGGCATGTGACTCTTGATCTTGGGGTTATGAATTCAAGTCCCATGTTGGGTGTAGAGCTTACTTAAAATAAATAAATACTTTTTTAAAAAAAATTTCAGTAAGACAGTGAGCACTGTCTGAGGAGCTAGGAATTATAACAGTGATCAAGAATTAGGGTGCAGGCTGTTACGGAGCTTTCATGTTAATGGAAGAGGCAGACACACAAGCGAAGAAATACATTTCAGATAATGATAAGTGACCCAAAGGAAATAAAACAAGGCAATATGATAGAAAATGACTGGCAGGGGTCATTATTTAATAGTCTAGATCAGGGAAACCTCACTGGTTTTTGAGCTGAATGAAGTGTTAGGGAAAAAGCTGAGGGAAGAGCATTCCAAGCAGGAGACATTTCAAGGGGAAAGACCCTCCAGAGGGTCCAGGCAGCCTGGTGCGTCCCAGGAAGAAAAAGGCAGCCAGTGTGCTAGAGCATTGCAAGCACAGGGACAATGGTCTGAAGTCAGAGGGTAGGCAAGAGGCCAGGTCATGGCAGGATTTACAAATTGTTAAGGGCTTGGGTTTTAATCTAAAAGCAATGGAGAGGTTTTAAGGAAATGACTGACACTACTTGATTTACATGTTTAAAAGATAACTCTGGAAAAAAATTAAAGAAATCTGTATATTGCTAGGGAAAACACAGAGCTAACTGGTGGTTCCTTATTCCCATCTGTGGGTGGATACAGCGCCTGCCACCATCTGGCTGTGGGACCCAAGTTATATGGCACCATTCTTTAGCACTCTAGTTATATCATCACAGACCTAGGGAGAAAAGTCTCTGAGGGCAAACTGCTTTGCAAAGGTCCCCCAGAGCATGAGCATGGAGGAGGCAAGAATATAAGTTCCACTCTCCTTTGTGCTTGCTTAGTGATGGCACCTACCATAGAGGAGGCTTCTGGTTGGCAGCAGAGCTTAGGATCTGGACGAAGGATGATTCCACTCCATGTCTTCCGAAGACACTTGTCCCCACTCAGTTTCCTTCATGAGAGCCCTGTGAAATTAAGGGCTATGTCTTCTCCCATCCTGTTTTCCTGTTGCCTCTCTCCATCAGAATCTCTATTTGCAAACTGTTCTGGGAAGAGAGGGCCTGCTGAGATTAAAAAAAAAAAAAGAAAAAAAAGAAAAGAAAAGAAAGGCTTAGAAATGTTCACGAAGCCACATTAAAAACCCATACAAATAAATACAAATGAGCCTCACATCCATTCTACAAACATTTATTTAGGTCAACTATATGTACAATATCTGGAGATGCAAAAGAATGTGTCTTAAAGTAATAACAGGTTTCTTGTTTTTGTTTTGCTTTTTAAAAGATTTTACTTATTATTGGAGAGAGAGGAGAGAGCATGAGCACAAGCAGGGGAAGAAGCAGAGGGAAAGAGAAAGGGAGAAGCAGACTCTCTGCTGAGTAGGGATTCTGATGCGGGGCTCCATCCCAGGACCCTGGGATCATGACCTGAACTGAAGGCAGATGTTAAACCTACTGAGCCACCCAGGTGCCCCTCCTCCTCCCTCCTATTTTAAGTAAAGATTTATTATATGGATAAGTAACTCCAACCTGGCTGAAGAGTGAAAGTGGAGTGGGGATTATTCAATTTATAAGTAAATTAACTTTGACAGTTCCTATAAACAAGATTTTCTTCCTAATGTACCTAAACTGAACCCAGTTTCAAAGACTCAATCAGTTCACACCTTTCAGGGCATCACTGAGTAAGGGCAGTGTCCTAGAGCTGGCTCTAAGGGCTCGGGGGAGCTGAGTGTTAAATTCTTAGGAATTTTACAAGTTGGTTGTTAAACATGATCATTCTGAACATTAAATTACATAAACTCACAAATAAGTTATATTCAAAACATTCAAACTCAACTCCTTATTATATTACTATGTTTTATTATCAATATTCTTGAAATTATTTATATCTATTGGACCAATGGAAATACTACATAATGGTGTCCTGCTGTCAACTCCACATTCAGTTATGTCATATCAGTAGCTTGAAATTGGCCAAGGTGGGAGTATCTACACCATGGAAATTGGCAACTGCTATAAACCAGGGCTTTGTTCCCCTGGAGAGCTGGTTGTTACACATTTACGAGCACACCACTGATGTAGAATTTCTATTATGTAGTCTTGTCTTACATTCACTCTTAGATGAATCTGATTTTAGAGTCTTAACAGAATTAAGTGGACGGGTTAAGAAGTCTTTCCTTGATGCTGATCTCTCTGATCTTTAACACTACACTAATTTTACATAATCAAGCAGCCTGCAGGCCAGGAGGAGGTCTTAGCCACAAATAACAGGTCACAAGAGGACTATCTAAAGGAAGAAAGATAGTCTTCAACAAACCTTTATTTAGCAGCTACTATGTCCAAAGCTGTGTGAAGGTTAGGGAAGAGAGTAGTCTATGTTCTGAAGGAACTCACTCAGAGAAGGTGACCTGAAACCTTTGATGATACAATGTGATAAGTGGTAAGTGGTATAATGGAAATATAGAAGCATGAAGGAGAGAGAAGCTAACTCAGACACCATGAGAGAGACTTCAGTGAGAACTTGGCCTACAAGCACCAGTGTTTGTCTTGTTCTCCACTGTGTCCCTAGTACCTAGCACAATGCCTGGCACAGCATTGGGTAGATAAAGGAGGTAGTAAATTTTGATCTGGGGAAAAGAAGGCTGCCAGATAAGAATGGGTAGAGGGAGGGCATTAGAAAAGCAAGCAGGGGGACGCCTGGGTGGCTCAGCGGTTAAGCGTCTGCCTTTGGCTCGAGGTGTGATCCTGGGGTCCTGGGATCGAGTCCCGCATTGGGCTCCCTGCATGGAGCCTGCTCCTCCCTCTGCATATATCTCTGCCTCTCTCTCTCTCTCTCTCTCCCTCTCTCTCTCTCTCACAAATAAATAAAATCTTAAAAGAAAAGAAAAGAAAGCAAGTGCAGAAGCATGGAGGGTACAAGAAAAGAAAGAGAAATACAATTTGAAGAAAGAAAATTTAATGTGGCATGAGGAGTCCAAGGACTGAAACTGGTAAGAATGCAAGTACGAAGAGAGGTTCTCTGTTTCAAATCTCTGCAGAGCTCCCAGGAGACAAAAAGAGTTGGCTTGTTCTGTATAGCCCTGAGGGGAGAGCTAGGAACGATGGGGGGAGTCACAGAGAATCACATATCAGTTAAAGAAATTTCGGGGCACTTGGGTGCCCAGTTTGTTAAACATCTGCCTTCATATCAGATCATGATCTCAGAGTTCTGGGATTGAGCCTCACATTGCATGGGGCTCCCTGCTCAGTGGGGAATCTGCTTCTCCCTCTCCCTCTGCCTTTCCTCCCGTTCTGTTCTCTCTCTCTCTCTCTCTCTCTCAAATGAATAGTCTTAAAAAAAAAAAAAAAAAAAGAACTTTCTAACGGAGTTGTCCAGCAGTGCAATGGGTTGCCTTGGAAGGCAACAAGCAAGTTCCCTAAGAGGTTACCAACAGGTGCCAAGTTTGGTGCAACAAATTGCTCTGGATGGATACTTTTTTTTTTTTCTGACTAGATTTTGGAAGAATTTATACAATCTCCTTTCTTAAGGGACAACTATCTTAATGAACACCCATCTTCAACAACAATTCTACAGAAGATGCAGAGATTTCTCTCAAGTGCTTGTTTCTTATGTCAATTCATTGATTAAAACCAAGGGCAATACGTATGCTGAAGGCTCCTCCATGAAAGAGTAATATCTTTTCAAGTCACTGAAATCTTCACTCATTCATGAAGCAATTATTTCTTTGTGTGTCAGGGACCTTGCTAAATGCTAGAAGTATAAATGTAAATGAAAAAAGGACCCTGCTCCCCACAGTACTGAGTAGAAATGCAAATAAATATTCACTCCAAAATGCAAATTAAATATTTACACTCCAGTAGCTTACAATACAAAGTGCTCTGGAAAATGAAGACAAAAAATTTGCTTTGTTTGGGGGACCTTGGGAAGGCCTCAGAGAGGAAGTCACTCAGAGCTGACTTTTGAAAAGTTAAAAGGAATTCACTAACTAGAGGAGGAAAAAGATGGTACAGGAAGAAGGAAAACACAAACACGTGAAGGTGTGAAAGTGCAGTTTGTGGAAGTGAGTGAGTGGTGGAATAATAGGGTAGATGGGACTGGTAAGTAGGACCCAAAATGCGCACAGGCTTGAATCCAATGCTACCAACTTTGGATTTTATTCTGTAAATGATAGGAAGCTTATCATTTTTTCTGTTATTTATTCAATAAACTTTTCATTTTGGAAAGATTTTAGACTGATAGAAAAGTGACAAAGGTAGTACAGTGTTCTTATCCTAAGAACCATATATCCTCCACCCTGCTTTCCCCAATGCTAACATCTCACGTAGCCAGAGAACCTCTGTTCAGACGAAGAAACCGAGATTGGTACATAACTATTAACTAAAGTATAGACTTCATTCACCAGCTTTTTCCACTAATGCCCTTTTACTGTCCCAGAATCCAATCCAGGATACTGCACTGCATTTCACGTTATTTATTTATTTATTTATTTCCAATAATGAATTTTAAGGAGAAAGTGCCGTGATCACATTTGTCAGTAGACACGATCGGCATAATTCTTAGGGCTCACGTGAGGAAAATACATTGGAAGAGCCCAAATTAGGATGGAAGCCTTGCTTAGAAGCTGTTGGCAAAGTCCAGGGAAGGGATAACAATGGCCCCAATGCTGGGAGCAGTGCGGATGGAGAGGAGGATTGAGGCATGTTTTGGTTTCATGGTAGAGACCTTTCCTGAAGTAGAACGGGTGGGATATAGGACAGGCTGATCCTAATTCACCTAAGACACCTAAGACATGAATATATGTGTGCAACAGACTTTAAGCAAAGATGGAGAAAAGAAAAGATCTCTGTCTCAGATCCTTAGGATGAGATTATTTCTGCAATTAAGCACTACATTTAACTCTGAGTTCCCTGAAAGCCAAGGCAAAAAGGGAAGCAAGATGACATACATAGCTCTCATTATCTGTTAAAATAAAGTATACTCAAGGAAGAGAAAGAGAATGGCCAGATGAGAGCGGGAGAAATGAAGTTTGAAGGGCACCTAGGAGGTAGATCATGCTTGTCCCTGATTTTGAAAGCCATGGCGTAACTCCATCTTTGGGGATCACTGTTTCTTCCCAGCACCCTCTGTTCTGGAGGGGATAGCCTGGCAGCACATGGGCATGGGGAGCCCAGCCTTACTGTAGGAAGGTACCTTTATAGACAGCCAGCCAGAAGTGTGGAAATGATTCTCTATCAGAATGGCATGTGGCGCAGCATCCTTCTCACCTCTTACTTTACTCGACCCTCTCCTCTCTTGTGCTCACTGGACTTTCCAATAGCTCTGCAAGAAAAGCTGGGCAGGAAGTTGAGGTTTAATGTGGGATAAACGAACTTTACGTAAATGGCCCAGCAAGTTGTGGGGAGAGCCAGGAGAAGGACCCTGCCCTTTTGATTTCAGAGCCTGGGTGTTTCTTACCGGGAAAGCTCAGAGGTCTTACTAATTCGTCCACTCATTCGACACAAGGTATGGAGCACTGAACATGGTTTTCAGGGCTGTATCCCCAGGGAGCTCACCTTCTGGTGAGAAAGATGACACTTTGACAACCAGCTCTCACTGAAGAGAACTGAACATGGCCATCACTCTCAGAGAGGTACAGGCCTTACCTGCAGAGACAAAGGAGAGATCACGTCCTGCTTCAGGAGTGGGAGGGGGGGAAAGCAGAGGAAGACGTCCAGAGAAAGGGCCAAGAATCCCGCTGGACTGGATTTCAACCTAGGCACGGAGCCTGTGGGTAGGAAGGGGAACTGTGGTAAGGGCATTCCAGCTGCCTGGAATTATGACCCCTTCTTTTTTGAGATGCTAAGTACTTTGACGTTCATTATCTCATTTCATCCTCGCAAAAAAAAAAAAAAAAAAAAAAGTGGAAGGTGTTAAGATCCCCATTTTTAGATTCTGGGGCGGCGTGTCCAAGACCACCAACAGAATTGAGACCGGCAAGTGCCACGATTCCGTCCGGAGCTCGGAGCACGCACGCCCCCGCCCTGCCCCTGCCCCTACCCCTACCCCTACCCCTACCCCGAGCGCTCGCCACCCCGACGTCTGCTGCCGCACCCCGGAGACCCACCTGAGGCCTCGCTGGCTCGCGTCGCCCTGCGCTCGGGGCGCCGCGGGGAGCCAGGGGTTAAAGCCCGTGGTCCGGGCGGCCCCTTCCCCCTCCCGAGCCCTCTCGCCTCCTCCCGGCGCCGCGCCTGGAGCGTGCGTCCCGGAGACCCGCACGGGAGAGGAGGGGAGAAGTGGGCCTGTTTCTCGGGTGGCCAATCCCCCGAGCCCGCGGTGCCCCAGAGGAGGCGCCAGGGCCAGGCCAGCGCCAGGCCGGGCTGCCTGCTTCCCGCGGCAAAGTACAAATGCGCCCGAGCGCGGCGCCTGGCGCCCTTGGCGAGCACAGCCGGCCCGCGCTCAGCCAGCCCCCGCGGCCGCCGCGCCGCCGCCGCCGCCGCCGGTACCGCCGCCCCGCCGGGCCCCAGGGCCCCGCAGCCCGACCCCGCGCCCGCCGAGCGGGGGGCGCCCGCCGCCTCTAGCCCGCGCGCCCCGGGCCGCCCGCCGGTGCCGCGCGCCTCGCCCGACGCTGCGCGCCCGCAGAGCCCTGTCCTCCCGACCTCCTCCTCTCCCTCTCACCTTCTCCGTTGCTTTCACTGCTTTTCCTTCCTGCCGAACCTCCCTCCATCTCTCCATCTCCCGCTCTTCGCACCGTCCTCTTATTCCCACCTTGGACCCGGCCTCGGCCTCTCCGCCTTCGCCAGCCCTCCCTGGGTCTGCGCCGTGCTTCGTGCCCCTCTGCCTCCGTGTCCTCGTCTCACTCTCTCCCCCACGCCCCTCCCGGGGAAGGAGGGAAGGATGGTTCCCGAGGTAAGGGTCCTCTCCTCCTTGCTGGGACTCGCGCTGCTCTGGTTCCCCTTGGACTCCCACGCTCGAGCCCGTAAGTAGGGGTGGTGGTGGGACTGGGTAGGCAGAGGAGGGATTCGAGCCGCTGGGAGGTGCGGGGGGGTGGGTGGGAAAGTACCGGGACTTGGGAACCCAAACTGTTCTGACAGCCGTCCGGGCAGCACCTGTGCGGGGGAGAGCGGAGATTCCTCTGCCGGCCAGTATGGGCTGATGAGTTTGGGATACTGGGGTGGGGACTGGGGGGACCTGGGAAAACTCAGAGCCAAGGGGGCTGCTGCCATGGACCTGAGGATGAGGGGACTGAGGACAGTGGGGGAGAGGGCAGGACACTGTGCATGTGTGTTGGCTGGTGGTGGTGCTTAACATTCTCAGGAGAGAGCCAGGCATGTCTGGCTGCAAGGGTGCAGACAAAAGTGATGAAGATGTCGACTATTGCATTCAAAAGGAACCCATGGAAAGACAAGAGCTAACTAGATAACCTCACTCTGTTACCCCCTGTGATTCTCACAACACTTCCATGAGGTGGGTATTGTCATTTGCATTTTACAGATGAGAAAACAGGTTGATAGAAGAAACTTGCCAAAGTTTACAGAGCTAGCAAGCCATCCAAAGCCTGAGCTCTTCAATTCCAAATCCTATACTGCCGCGCACCCCCCCCCCCCCCCCCCCCCCAGCATCTGGAAGGATCCCTGATTTGGAGCTGTAAGACTCTGGGAGGCAGGAGGGCACAGGGAGATAGGCCAGTCTTCACTATCCCAGATCTTTTGAATACCATCAGATGGAGAGCACCTCTCTTAAGCCTCAGTTTCCTAATCTATAAAATGGGAATCAAAATCCCAGGACTGTTGTGAGAATTGAATTGGAGAAAATATGTCAAGCAAATAGCTGGTACATGGTAGCATCTTTAAAAATATCACTCCCCTAATTCATACTTCTCCACTTAGAGCATATATACCTAAGTTTATGTAATCTCTCCGGACCTCAGTTTCCCCCTGTCCCTGCAAGAGGCCAGCAGACCCCCTCCCCATCCCCAGTCTCTTGGGGAATCCTGTGAGGATGGAAAACAAAACCAAAGATTCACTTAATGGGAAGGAAGGAGCTTAGTTCAAATCCTAAAATACCTGATAAAGAAACTGAGGACCAGGAGGGGCAAGGGTTTGCTCCAGGTTACCCGGCACAGAGCCTGGGATGAAGACCCCGGTTTCCCAAGCCCCAGTAGCGCTCTGTCCTCTCCACAGCTCAGCTCCCCTTTCTTTTGCTGCCTTTCTTTTGCACGTGACTTTCTGGAGCTGGTGGTGCTGGATTTTGTTTCATTCTTGTCTCTGCTTGTGAGGGCAAGCTGCATGTCTGGTCGTCTCTGGGCTGCCAGCAGCATGAGACTCATAGAAGTCCTTAGCAACAAGTAATGGAAAGAACTCAGTGTTGGGTTCAAGTCCTGCCACTGCCCCTTAGCAGCTGTGTGACTTTTCATAAGTCACAACTTCTCTGAGCCTCAATTTCTTCATCTAAGGCACAGATGGTACCTGGAACCCAAAGAGTTCTTGGGAGGATTAAAGGAGGGGACTGTGTTAAATTAGCTAGCACAATGCCTAGCACTCAGTAAATGTCTCCTCCCTTTCCCTGGGCCCTGGAGGTTTCCTCCTAACATTTTAAAAGGGACTTACCACAGAATGCCCTCCCTGCCCGCCTCCCTTCCTCTTGGCTCATCATTCTTAGCCCCCAAGGCTTTTCTCCAGACATTGTTGCTCTCGATGCATCTCTGAAAGGTGGCCCAGAATCAGATCATTGTGCATGATTGCTAATGTCCTACCCACACCCCTTCTGTGGACCTCCCATATCTTGGCAGCCCTTCATCACCTTGCTGGGTCACACTTCTTCCAACACACTTTCCCTGGCCACCTAAGCCACTTCAGTCTCCTTCCGCTGTGCCTCCACCGGCCTTCAGGCCCATACCTCTCACTGGGTCCTACAGCCTGGAGCTTAGCTTCCAGATGTGCAAGAGAACAACTCAGAGCAGACTTGAATTAAGGTGAGGTGGACTGGCATTCAGAGGGATGTGTTCAGATTTGGGGATGACAGAGCTGAAAGAGCTTTGAAAATCATCTGCTCCTACCTGCAATTTTCCTATCTGTGCTGAAGCCCAGGAAATGGGAGTGACTTGCCCAAGTTCACACAGCAAATTTGTTAAAGAAAATAATAACAGATTTGTCACTTAATGGTTGTGTGAATTGGGACAAATCAGTTCCCTTCTCTGAGCTTCACTTTGTCTAGTGCTGTCAATCCATGAATCTAGGAACAATCCTATTCTATAGTCATTTGCAAGGGTCCTATTTGGGGGTCTCTTATGAAGGTCCTTGTCTTAGTCCAAGTAAGATCCCAGGCCTGTTGTGCATAATAAACCTCCTGGCGACACCTTGGGTGCTTTCATTAGTGGTGCCAACAGATGGGAATTCTCAAGTCTGCATCATGTCAGACTCCTGAGGTGGCTCGGCCCTACAGAAATGCCAAAGGCCTGTGAGCACACAGAGCAGTTTGCTCCTCAGTTACAATGCAAGGCTGGTCAAACAAAGGTTATTCTGTCCTTGGCTCTGTTTCCAGCCACAGATTGAGTTCAACGAGGACTGAGTCTCAACTCCAGCCACAGGCTGAGCCCTGATCCTCAAAACTCTGACCACAGATTGAACCCTGATTCCATTCTAGGTCCATGACCTGGTCACTAACTGATACTGATCTCAATCCCAGGCAGAGCCACATACATGCATGATGTTAGTTTGGGCACCCATCCCTCTGTGGAATGAGGACCTGCGTAGTATCCTGACTCTCTCTCCAGTGCTCTTTCTCTTATGTCAGTGCCTCTCTATCATGGTCTTCCTTTACTGATTGTTCAGCTCCCCCCTGCTCCCACTGTTTAGGGTATCTGGCATGCTTCTGCTTTCTCTTCCTTCCCACTGTCCAATCCTGCTTTTGGGAGACAGTTATCAAGTAGAAACATCAAACTCTATATCCTCTCTCCAAGAGCTATGTGTACAGTGGGAATCAAAGCTTCTGTTCCCAGGTGACAGCATCCCAGACTGCAGAAGCAGAGATGGGGCAGGAAGGGAGCTCCCATCATATGATGTGGTATAGAGGACAAATTGGAATCAGAAGGTCAGGGCTTCAGCCTGGCTCTGCTACTAATTCCAACTGTGACACCAGACAAGTTGCCTTTCTTTGCCCCTCGGTTTTCCCAGCTGTAAAGAGAGATGGTTCTCCCAAATAGACAATAGTTGAGAACAATTCTGGCTTTAACATCTCATGATTCTAAGACTCTAGGATCCGAAGATGCTGTTGCCTCGCTTCTGAGTCTGCTGTGGGCTTTTGAAAAGGAAGTTGGGGGAGTTTCAATCTACAGCCTGATACTCTTGCCCTGCTAGGGAAGAGTAGATCCGATCCTCAGACCCCAGGAAAGTGAACCCAGAAGGCCTAGAATGGTTGGTTTGGAGGGAGACCCACCAGTAGAGACCTTGCCCTGCTGTTCAGCTTAGTTGCATCCCATCTTCCAGTCCAGGTGTACATTGGGGTGGGGGGCACTTGAGTGAAGGCTTGCTATCCGGCTCCAGGCAGGGCCCTCTCTGGGTCTGTCTAGGTGGTTCTGCACCTCCTTTCTCCCACCAGTAGAGGTCTCTGTCTTACTCACTCGCTAGCAGGCTGCTGAGCAGGAGCCGGGCAACAGCTGCAGTTATTTCCAGCTGTTGCACCTGTTCTAGGACTGGCCTCTCAAGTTCCCCCAGCCACTAGCCATGGCGCCGGTCTCTGGGAGAGGGATCCTGAATCCCTCGGGCTCCCAAAGAGAAGGACTGATGTGAGAGCGCTGCCCTCTGGGAGGTGAAGTGCAGAGATCATTTCAGGCAACCTCCTGAACAGGATCCCATCCCATACCAGAGAAGGCCGCTCCAGTCTTTTTCTGACACCCATTCTTATAGTCAGGATCCTTCCTTATGTCTCACCTGGATCCTTTTGTGTTCAATTTAAAGCCATTTCTTCTGGTTCTGCCCCCTTAGATCTGAAGACTGTTGGAGTTTGCGCTGGCACAAATCGATCTTAGGCAAGTCCTAGTCCGTCTTCTAGGACTCAGTTTCCACATCTGTAAAATAAAGGATTGGATATCATCTCTCAGCCCCTAACTTTCCAAGATTTTGCAGATCTAAATGTAGATGTCCGAGGCAGAAGAAAATAGTCTCCTCTCTGCCCCCTAACCGTTGCCAGTAGGAGAGCTGTCTTTCCTGTTTTTTGTTTTTTTTAATGATCTTTATTTATTTTTTCATGAGAGACACACACAGAGAGAGAGGCAGAGACACAGGCAGAGGGAGAAGCAGGCTCCATGCAGGGAGCCCGACGTGGGACTCGATCCCGGGTCTCCAGGATCACACCCCGGGCTGGAGGCGGCACTAAACTGCTGTACCACCAGGCTGCCCTGTCTTTCCTGGTTTGACGGTCCTCTCCTTTGTGGTCCTTCTATGCTCCTGAACATCTGTCATGTGCCAGAGAAGACGAGTCAGGTTCAGAGAAGTGAGGGCCTTTTCCCTTGATCACACAGCTTAGCTCCTAAGAATCTGAGGTTTTCACTTCTGATTCCCTTAGGAGGCCTCCCCCATTGGGTGCCAGAGCCCAGAGCAGAGCTTGTGTCTTAGAGAGAAGCAGGTTTGTGTGAATGGGAACTATAAAGAAATAAAGTATGCCTGTGTGGGCACAAGGGAAAAGATGTGAACATGCTCACATTCCTCTGCAGCTGGCTTGCTCAGGTCCTCGTAGGCTGGGGACCAGCCATAGTCCTGGGCCTCTCTCCTCACATCTCAAGCCCCCTGGTCCTCTCCAGCTTCCCCCACAGCCCAGGAGCTTCTTTCTTGGTTGTCTTTTCTGCTTATTGCTGGAAGAATTCCCAGTCCTACCACCCACTCCTAACTATCTCCTCTGAGGGCCTTTATCATAGTCTAACAGTTTCATTGTGGACTGTGGGATGGCCTTGGGTGGAACAAATTGGAAATTTTTACTTACATATGAAGATCATGGGCTTGTTCATCCCCTCCCCTGCCTGGGCTCCTGACCTTTCTGTATATGGTGTTTGATTTGGGAGTTCAGGTGATGAGAGCTGGAAAGGAGAGGTCAAGAGCCAATTCCTGGTAGGTGGCAAGGCCTTATCACATGAATGAAGCATTCTTCTTGTTAGAGGTTTCCAGGATCAAGGGCCATACATCCAGAACCTCCCCTCTCCCTTGACTCTTCATTCTTTCTCAGCGCGTTCATTTATGGAGCGCCAACTCTGTGTAGGGGCTGCGCAGAGCACTGGAGATACATGAATGAATGAGATACGGTTCCTGCTCTCAAGAAGCTCAGAGTGTAGTAAGGAAGAAGAATGCACTTAGTCAGTACTCCCGATCCCGTGATGAGAGTTGTCATAGAGGGCTGAACTTAGTTCCATGGGAGCCCGAGGCTGCTGGCCTGGAAGGATGGGGCAGCTTCATCAACAGGGTGGCATCTGGGCAGGCTTTTGAAGAACGGGAATGAGCTGGCCAAACGTGGAGATGGAGAATCACATTCCAAGGTGGGGAGGAAACAGCGCGGGAGGAAGGGACGTGAGAAAGAGCCTGGTGGGGTGGTGCAAGAGTGAGAAATTCAGCAAGAGGAGGTGAGGCTGAAAACAAGGCCTCCACTGAGAGTATTGCTGGAAAGGCAGGCAAGAGCCAGTGCTTAACAGACTGAGGTGACATGATAACATTCAGAGTCTGTCTAGTAAACACCGCTGCCCCCCAATTCAGAGGAGATCAGCCAAGTCCAATCACTTTAAGCCAGTATCAAGCTAGGGAAGAGCTGTGGCTGTGGCCTCTCCAAGTGGACGCTTCAGGCAAGGAGGGGCGCTAGCACATGCCAGCCACCCGCCATGAGCGGCCTTGCATGAACCACAGTCACCCCCACCTCTGTGCCTTGGCTGTGTAGCTCCCTTTGCCAGACAGGCCCTTCCCCTCTGTCTGCACCTGGTTAACTACTTCAAGATGTAGCTCAGGCATCTTCTCAGGGAAGCCTTCCCTAAAGACTCTGTGCTTCCACTATAATAGAACTTGCCACACTGATGTATAGCTGACCCTTGAGCAATGTGGGGGTTGGGGGCACCAACCCCAGCACAGTCAAACATCTGCACGTAACTTTTGACTCCCCTTTAAAACTTAATAACTAACTGATCGCCTCCTGTTGACTTGAAGCCTTACCAGTCACATAAATAGTGGATTAATCTGTATCTTGTATGTTACATCAAGTAAGCTAGAGAAAAGGAAATGTTATGAAGAAAATCATAAGGAAGAGAAAATACAGGTACAGTACTGTACTGTAAAAAATCCACTAACAAGTGGACCCGCACAGTTCAGACCCATATTGTTCAGGGTCAACTGTATTTTATCCATCCATATTCTTCATAAGTCTGTGAACTCCTTGAGGATGGGGACTGTGTCTTACTAAGTCATAGCCCAGGCCCACCAACATGCATAAGACCTGATACACAGAAGCTCCATAACTGAGTGAAGAGCAGGAAGTAATAGTACTATTCCTAATGATAATAAGCTATCCTTTTTTTAAAAAGATTTTATTTATTTATTTTTTCATGGGAGACATATGCAGAGAGAGAGAGAGAGAGGAGCAGAGACACAGGCAGAGGGAGAAGCAGGCTCCATGCAGGGAGCAATGTGGGACTTGTTCCCGGGACTCCAGAATCATGCCCTGAGCCAATCGCAGGCACTAAACTGCTGAGCCACCCAGGGATCCCCGATGATAAGCTATTTTAACTCATGATAATATCCCTGCTTGGCGTGTCAGGTGCTCCACGCCACCTGCCTGAAGCCGCAACCACATCCTAGACTACTCCTTTTCCCTCCCCAACTTGTTTCCAGCCTGCCCCAGAGCTCACCCACCACATTTCCGAAGTATTCCCCAAATCTGCATTTTACCCGTGGGTACTGCTTCCATCTTGGCTCAGGCCAGCATGCTTTCAAACCAGTGACTGCAACAACCTCTCTGCAACAACCTCCCATGGTCTCTCTGTCTCCAGTTTTGCCTTCCAACTGCTCCAATCCTTTCTCCACTCCTGTGGCCACAGTGATTATGGTAAATGCAAATATGACCACCGGCACACCCTGGTTTAAAACTTTTGCAGGGCTTTCTTTTGCCCTCTGGGCTTTCAAGGCCCTTCCTGAGCCTCTCCCTCCCTCTCCAGCCTGATCTCCAGCCCCTTACCCCTCCACTTTGATTTCTATATCCCGGCCCTGAGGTCTATGTAAGCCCAGGGGGTGCTGAGGGAGTCCGGCTTGTGACTGCAGCTAGGAGAGTGTGGGGAGCCACAGGAAACAGAGTTGGTAAGGTTATAAATGACACCTGAGAGGTTTACCTCAGTGGCAGTTACCATGATGTTCAAAACCTAATGGGTGCCTGGGGGCTGCCCATAGAACTATGGAAGTAAAAGCTGATAGGGTAGTTTGGAGTCAAAACCCAGATCCACTTTTTGTTTTATAGCCTACCATTTAATTGAGCATCTAATATGTGTCAGGTGCTAGGTATATTACATATGTTATCTGATTTAATTCTACAATAATCCAGAGAGGTAGAGATTATTACTAATCCCATTTGACAGCTATGGAAACTGAGGCCTAGAGTGAATAAGTAACTTATCTAAACTCAGGCTGCAGATAAAAGTCAGATCTGGGGTGCTTGGGTAGCCCAGTTGGTTAAGTGTCTCAGTCTTGGTTTTGACTCAGGTCATGATCTCAGGGTCTTGATCCCAGGGTTGTGAGATCAAGCCCTGCCTCTGACTCCATGCTTAAGAGTCTCTCTCTCTACCTCTCCCCCTGCCCCTCACTTGATAAAATAAAACCCAAAACCAATCAGAGCCCCTACCTATCTGATTCCAAAGCCAGAGTCTTTGGACTATATACATACCTCCACTGAGTAAGGGGTTCTGAGGGGCAAGAGACCTGTCCAACTTTAATTTTTCTCTATCTTAAGCCGGAGCAGGGCCAATTGTCCTTTTCAAATGAAAACTTCCTCCACTACTGTCTTTTTCCTGGATTAAATATCACTGCTAAGGACCATTAACTTCTAAAGATACCTGAGAGAAGGTGCCCCCCTGAGTTGGGAAGAGGGATGTGGGTGCAGATGGATGGGATGATGCATATGGGTGGAAAGGGCAGGACCAAGGGCAGGTATGGAAGGTCACAGAAGACCAAAAGGAATAGATGGGAAGGGAGGGGATGTGAGAGACATGCTTTGCCTCCTTCTTCATGCCACTCAGATCAGCCCCCACTGGCTCCCTGAACCTTATCCTAGCCTACGTTGGAGCTCCTGAGAACCAGGATGGTCTCCTATACTCATATACTGATGGGTATAGGAGACCCTCAGTATATCTTAAATCATGGAAGTTTGAAATGATCAAATCTCAGAACCACAAAATCATGCAGTTCTAGAAGCTTCATGTTATCATGGAATGTAGGCTCTTGGAAGCACAGAATTCTCAAGTCTCGAATCTTAGAAACCTAGAGCTTTGGAGTCTTAGGATTATGAAATCATGGATTCATAATCAGTATCTGTTCAGAAACCTTTGGAGATCAAAGTTCACCTTCCCCCTTATTTTGCAGGGGAGAAACTGAGGATCAGAGAAAGAAAAGTCTTCCTCATTCCTCATTCACACAGTGAATTCGTGGCATAAGGAGCTAGAGCTCCATCCACCGGCCATTAGCAAGGATCAGGGCTAATGCCAGAACTGCAGGGATGGAGCCACCGAGGCCTGGCCATTCCTCCTTCCCCCTGGCTTTGGCATAGCTTTGGGCACTCATCTCCCTAGCATAAGAGGGAACCCCAGGCAATGCCACCCTTCCTTGTGCCTCTCATCTTGGAGGGTGTGGTGTGCTGTGGCTGTGGCTGCAGGAGGCCCCCTGGGGTTGAGGGACCAGCCTGCCAGGCCCCCAATGTTCTCAGCTGCTGCCAGGTCTGTTGGTGGGGCAAGCAGCCTCCTGGCCTGGGCATGGGCTAAGACATTTTCTCTGTCTCCAGGCTCTGAGCAGGCAGCGAGGGGTTGGGGTGCCAACTGGTACAGGAGCCAGGCCACAGGGCCGCCCCCAGGAAGGTGGTCGTGTCGCAATCGGCCCCTCCCTGGTGGGGGGAGGGGACCAAGGAAGAAAGACATTATTCAGTCCTTGGAGAGTTGGGCTGGCTCTGACAAGCACCCCAGCTGGGGCTGTGTCCCGCCCTCTCTGCCAGCAGAGGCTGAGAGATAAACACAGCTCATTTGATACGGGCCAGCCTGGGCCTTGCTGGGAAATAAATCTGCTGTCTGATCCCCGCTCTGCTTTGGGGAGCAGGGGAGGGGGCAGGGAGGGAGCTAAGCCGTGTGCTCCTATGGTCCCCAGTGGCCACTGAAGCAGACTGAGAGCATCATGGACCATGACCATGCCGCAAATCTTTGTTCAGGGAGGCCCACTGAGAGACAGAACAGGAGCAGGGCAAGGAGCCAGGGGCAGGCCAGGAGCAGTGCAAGGAGCCAGGGGCAGGCCACTTCCAGTCTCTTACAGGGGAATCTTTCTAAAGGTTAGGAATGAGCTCCCAGAGCTCCTCTCCTTTGGAGGTGTGTGCCAGCCTGCACCCCAGGCCACCCCCAACACTGAGAGGAAATCCTGCCTGCGAGAAAGATTCAGAAAGTGTGAGACTCTAGAAAGTGGGCAGGAGGAAGTGTGAAAGGCAACCTCTAGACTCTAGACCCGGAGGGGATTAGGAAAGAAAATAGGGACTAGGGTATGGTGGCCACTGAGGCAGAGAGAAGCCTCTAGACCGTGAGATTGGGCAAAAAGCCATGGAAGAGGGAGGTGATCTGCAAGGAGTTCTGCCTTGGAGTGAAGTTCTGGGTTCAGATCACGAGCTAGACGGCCTGGGCAAGGCACTTAGGTGCCAGATCCTCAGTTTTTCCATCTGGTATTCTCATAATGATGGTAACAGTCCCAATGACCCTGCTTAGAGGGACAAGATCCAGCTTATTCAAGATGACCCATCTTGCAGGGTCATTGTTACCACAATTATCATAATAATAGGATTCAAAAAGTGTCAGGAACTAGGCTGAGTAAGCCCTTGACAAGCATTATCCAATTTCATGCTCAAAATAATAATGTCAGTGGGGTAATTAAGTAATTTATGTAGAGAAGATAGTCAATAAATGTTGGCTCCTTTTTCCATATCTCAAGCTCACTCAATCCCACAAATCTTTGCAGACACTTAGCTTGTGCTAAGCATCCTATTTCCACCCTAGAGCTTGTTCTTAGGTAATGTAGAGTTTTCCTGTAAGTAATGATAGCATCCCCTCTGGCTTGTAAAAAATCACTGGCTACCTGTGAGGAGGAGGAGTGGCAGGGATAGGGCCTGGCCTGGAGCCCTCACCCACGCCTTTGGTGGTGATCTGTAAGAGGCGGGGCAGCCTGGGTGGCTGATTGGCTGTGAGAAGTGAAAGGGGGGGTTTCAGGAAAGCAGGATTTCAGGAGAGGTATCTAGCCTAAGGAAACAACCATTCCTCAATCGTTCTTAGAAGCCTTCACCTACATATTGACAACTGATATGCAGATCACAAAAATGATCAATTGATATGCAGTCATAGTCATAGCGATGACCACCTTTAAGGATATTTAAAAGTCAGCTTTCTGGGGCGCCTGGGTGCTCATTTCGTTGAGCATCTGCTTTCAGGTCAGATCATGATCCCAAGATCCTGGGATCTAGCTCCACACTGGGCTTTCTGCTCAGCGGGAAGCCTGCTTCTCTCCCTCTGCCCGTTGCTCCCCCTGCTTGTGCTCTCTCTCTCTGTCAAATAAATAAATACAATCTTTAAAAAAAAAAAAAAAAAAGCCAGCTTTCTAAGAACCTTTGGCTAGGCCGTCCTTGTTTTCCCAGTTCAAACACTCTCATCACAGCTCCCTGAACTATAAGGACACAGTACACTGTGAAAGCAGGAAAGCTGCTCTGAGCAGCTTTACTGAAAAAGGATCCAGAGAGAAGGTGTGCCTGTGTATACGTATGTTCACATGTGTGTGTGAATAGAGAGAGGGTCAGCAGTGGGAAGGGTGTGTTTGTGTGTGTGTCTGTAGTGTGTGCAGAGATGCAGTAAATAAATAAGCAAAATGGGACCAAGGGAAAGGAAGCTAGTGTGATTGTGAGGGCAAAAGGAGTACTGGACTGAGTCAGGAGACGCGGACTATCATCCCTGCTTGGTGACTGACTTCCTATGTGACCATAAAGGTGTAATTTGTCCTCTGGGGCCTCGGATCATCCATCTAATAACAGTTATACCACAATTTAAATCTGTAAGCACTTTGACTGTTTGATCTTTCTAACTGCCCTATGAGAGAAGTGCTAAGGTTCAGAAAGGGGCAGTGACACGGTCATAGTCACTCAGCAAGAGTGTAGTCAAGCTGACAAGCTCAGATATTCTGGGCGCCTCACTGGGAGAGCACACCTGGGAGGTTCTCTTTCGCCTGTCTGGTCCAGGTGACATCCTACCTAGAGCCAGAGAGAAGGAGGGATGAAGCAGGGTCTTTGGGCTGGAGCCTCCTGGGACTGACAAAGCACTGGTTGGTTTGCCAGGTCCAGACCTGTTCTGCTTCTTCCACGGGAAGAGATATGCCCCCGGTGAGAGCTGGCACCCCTACTTGGAGCCACAGGGCCTGATGTATTGCCTGCGCTGTACTTGCTCTGAAGTAAGTTCCTCTGGCCACGTGGCCACCTGGGAGAGGTATGTCTGGGAGACCCCAGAGGGGTCACCCCAGAGGGAGGGTGGGGCCGTGGCACTTCAGCAGCAAGCACTCAATACGTGGGAGCTACTGTGCACCTCCCAGAGATAAGTCACACCGTGCCTGTGTCCCAGGACAAGAGCCACTCTGTCCTGACCTCCCACTCCTTCCTTTCCTTGTGCCATTTCCTCCAGCCACTTCTCTTGCCATCCTGCCTTAGGATATGTTCTTCCAAGGCCACTGGCTCAAATATCAATTCTTCAAGGAAGGCTTCACCCAAATGCCGCCCTCACCATTAACCTTATTTAATGCCTCACTTGCAAGGGTGTCTTCTTCTGGGGTGCTACATACATTTCTCTGTCCTTCCCTCCTGATCCCTGTTGGCCAAGTGTAACAGTTACCTGTGTCTGTCAGGTACAGCCCCTCCTAGATCTGTCAGTCACAGCCCTTTGAGAGCAGGTCTGACTGGGCATTCACTGAGGCTGGATTCGGAGTCCCGCGGGAGGCTGAACAGACTGGCGCAGAGACCAGATCTTCTTGTTCACCTCTGTCTCCCCCTTCCAACTCCACCGCGGCAACCTCCACAGAGCCTTGTACTGTCAACTAGGTGGAATAAATAAGACCCCCAGGTCTAGAGTTCTCTGGCCAGGGATGAGGATGGAGACAGAGTGATTTGGGAGGCTTAAAACACCCTCAGCTCTGGTTCAGCTGCCTGGGGCCCAGTCTGGTTGGTGTAATATCCTCAGCTCTCTCTGGGTGCTGGTGGTTGGGGGGACAGGGTACCTGGCTCCTACCTGGAACCATCCTCTTGGTGCCTGTCTTTTCCTGCACAAAGCCAAGAGAGGAATGCAGGAGGCCTGTAAAAGTCTCCCTTGTTAAGACAATCGTCAGAGTGAGAGCAGAGAAGAGCTTCTGAGAAGACACTGGGAGGTGAAGGGGGGTGGACCAGCCCCTCTCCTGATCTGATCACTGGGGTTTCATTCCTCCTAGGATCTTTCCCTCTGATCTACTGCTTCTACCATGTTGGCCCCAGGCAGAACGCTGGTGCCAGTGGCGACATAGCCACTCACAACTGCTTCTACTTGGTTCTCCTTAGCACATCTGAGGCCAATCAGTCTTTACAAAAAGAACTTTATGAAATAGAGCCAGAGAACAGGAAGAAAACCAACAGAAAATTCCAGACGTATCGTGCAGTCCAGTTGACAAAGTCCAAGTTTTGTGATCCACTGGAGTCAATTCATTTCTCCCCGGCTTCCCAGAGTTCCCACATACACAGTTTCCCCAACCCAAGAGACTATGGTGGTATCTCCAAAATATACCCCGAATCCCTCCACTTCTCTCCACCATCACCACTCCTCTAATAAAAGCCACCTTCATCTCTCCCTGGGCTGCTGTATCAGCCTCCCAATGGGTCTCCCTGTTTCCTAAGTCCTTCCTCCACATGGCAGCTAGGATGATCGTTTCTGAACATAAAATTGATCGTGTTATATTCTACTCTTAAAGCCTAGTAGCTTCTCATTGCATCTAAAATAAAATTCAAATTTCCTGCTTTGGGGGCTGCATGAACTGACTTCTGCCTTTTTCTCAGACCTCCTATCTGGTTGTTCCTCCACCCGGATGCTTCCCCCACAAGACCTCCTCTGGAAAGGTCCCTTCCATCTCAAAGTTCATCCCATACATGAGACTTTCTGTGACAGCTCTTTCTAAAATAGTCTCTTTTCGTTAACTCAATCACATCCCCTGTTTTATTTGTATCATAAATTTAACACCCGAAATGATCGTGTTCCTACTTGTTTAGTTTTTATAGTCTGTGTCCTGCTCCTAGGATACAAGTTGTTTCAGAGCAAAAACCGTGTCAGTTTCACTGCTGTGTCCCTAGAGCTTAGAAGAGGGCCTGGCACCTGGTAGTCATGCAGTAAATACTGAGTGAATGGATGAGTCCCCTTAGTCACCAGAGGTGGCCCAGCATCATGGAAAGTACATGGACCCTGAAGACAGTGCTCATCTGTTGTGTGCTCTTAGGCAACTTAACCTCTTGGACAGAAGCTCTTATCTCCTTGCAAAAGTTTGGATAGCAGTACCTACCCCGAGGACTGCTGAGAAGATGAAGAGAGATAATATATTTATGTATAATATACAGCCCCTACCTAGTTGCTACCCAGTAAATGGTAGTTCTGACTTTCCTGAGAGGCGATCTGGCTGCCAGGCCTCTTGCCCAGTCACCTGCCCATTCAACCCCTCACCTGTCCCCACCTTACTCCCGGTTGCATGTTGCTGATCATCTCTATAACTAGGCACTTCCAAACTGGAATCAAGAGAGAAATTCTAACTCTTCAGGTTACATAGTTCCTTGAACTCCTAGTTACTCTTTTGAGGGGCTCAGTTCACCCTCTAGACATTAAGTATCATGTGTGCCAGGCCTCTAGAAGGCCCCTTTTGGAACTCAGACCAATTCCATGGACTTTGGGATGCCCCTTGGTGCTGATTAGTCTCTGTGATCTGGCCATCTTGGGAAGCAGTGATCCAGAGGGCCTGTAGGCTGGTCTAGGGTTTTCTGTGGGGCAAGAGGTGCTGTGGGAAACTCGGTAGGCAGGGGGCTGGAAGCAAACCTGCCAACTTCACAGTTGAACAAAGCTGGCTCCATTCATCTAACCAAGAGGCCCTTTCTCACTTCTCTCCTGGCTCTCACTTAGTCACTCCTTCATTCAGACTGGCATGGGCACTAGCTCGGAGCAAGGCCCTGAGCTGACAATTCAGAGAGGAACATATGAGGCATGGCCCTTGTTCTTGGGAATTGGTGATTGAATAGACGAGACAAAGGTAAATATTTCATTACAACATAGTGCAATGGCCCTTATAGCAGAGAGGAGAATAAGGTGTGGGACGCCCAGGTTGGGCTGACAGATCCTGTCTGGAAAGCTAGGACCATCTCCAGAAGGAGCAGCGGCCTCTCTCCCTTCAGTTCTTCTGTTTCTGCTCATCTCTCTCTTTCTTAGTTTCTCTGTATCATTCTCCCCCATTTGCTGTACTTGAAAAAGCATAAGAACTCTGGGCCCCTGCTACTCTGGTGCCAGCTCCAAAGCGTCTTGTAAGTTTTCCCAAACCTCTCAGAGATTCAGGGAGTGGATCACAAAGCCCTGAGTCATCGACACATCAGGCATCTCATCATGTCCCCATCCCTGTCTCCGGCCCTCGTGTGTCACATTTCCCTCTTAGCCATGAAGCTCAGGCCCAGAGGTAAAAGAATGAAGTCCTAGAGTTAAAATAACAACAGTCAAGATCAACATCAAAGTAACTCCAGCCTTTTACTCTTATTTCTCAAACATCAGGAAATGGACATGGATCTGTGCAAATCCATGTACCCTACCCCCTCCTCCATGGTGGGGCATGTGAGCTGGGGAAGGGGAGAGACCTGACAAATTGAGTTGATTGTTTTTATCCTGTCCTGTCACAGGCTTAAAATGAGTGTAGTGCCCCACAGCGGGGATGGGGTTTTGGGAGAGGTCGGGTTTGGGTGGGAGGCAGTGGCTCTTAGAATCAGGACCACTCCCCTGTGTCCCCTTCAGAGTGCCCATGTGAGTTGTTACCGCCTCCACTGCCCGCCTGTCCACTGCCCGCAACCTGTGACCGAGCCACAGCAGTGCTGTCCGCGGTGTGTGGGTGAGTAGCCTCCTTCCTCCCCCTTGCCCACTGATCCTTACTCCCATCCCAATTAGGGCTTCTGGCTGAGGGAGGCACCTGGAATGAGAGAGGGCAGTCTCTAGCCATCAGAGGTATCGAGGAGGCAAAGGTACTCAGAGGAAGAAACATCCTGGATCCCCAAGGAAAGCTGGGGTAGCCGCAGTCTTCTCATTCTTAGGTAGCTGGGCTTGGCAGGAAGAGGGAGAAAATGTGGGAAGTGGCTGAAGGAAACAGGGGTGTGCTTGGCCTGTGGATGGCACATGTGAACTCCAAGCTCTCTCTGGCTGGTCGGAGCTAGAGGGAGTGGACATGCCCCATGTCAGTGGGATGAGCGAGCAGGAGCTGGGAGGAGCTGTAGGGTGATGCCAGGATTACGGCCCTGAGGCTGGGAATGACCAAAGGAGTTGGAGTACGTGTTCTCCAAGATTCCTCCCAGTGCTGAAGTTCAGGCACTCTGTGTGTCTTAATGCTGAATGCCTATGGTTCTATGATTTTAAGGTTCTAAGAGATTCTGAGACTGGGATTCTAGGAAACAAAGGTAAAAGAGAGGAGAGGAGAAATGGTCTGAGAAGGAATTAGCATAACCAAGTATATATGCAACCAAATGGCCAATGAGGGGCAGCTAGTGGGAGACCAGCTTAGAAGTGGGGAGATGCTGAGAGGAGAATCAATGCTTAGAAGCATCAAGAAGGTGATAAAATGGGGCTCCAGGCTCTGGAGCCAGGGGTCTTCTGGTGAGCTGGGGACCTGTGGGGAATATGTTTGTCAAGTACGTTTGTTTTCCATGTGGGACCCCAGAAAGGATCTCCCCATGGCTCTGACTTGGGTCATAGGTATTCATGGCTCTGGGCTCCCTTGGGGAGCAGGGGCTTTGAGCTTCACCCTGCCTGGCGAGGGGAGCATTATGCCTTCTCCTTGGAGAGGCTCACTCCAGGAGTCCTTCCTTACCTCTCCTTGCTGACTTTGTGCCTAGGCCCCTTCCCCAGTACATGCTCCTCTCTGCCTCTCTATTTCCACATCCTGCCCCTTTGCCTGCCCAGCTCTATGGCTCTACATGTTCTTCATGACTCAGCTCAGCCATCAGCTCCTTCAGGAAGCCTTCCCACCAACTTCCCTCCCCACTTCTCTGTGGTGCCACAACTGTGCTTCCATTGCTCAAGCCCTTACTACAGTGTCACTGCTTGTAGAATGTCTCTCTACCCACTTAGATTGTGAGTTTCCTGGTGGGAGGGGCTGGGTCTTACTCGGCACTCCATTCCCAACGCTTAGCCTGATGCCTGGTATAGACAAGGTGCTTAGTGAAGGCGTCTTGAGAGAATGAGTAGGTTCTCTCAAAACTGGAGACTTACCCCACTGCCTGGCAGGGTGAGGACTGGCTGATTGGCAGATGCTGAGGAATGGGGCTGTGGTGGCCAGTGAATGATGGAGCTTACACCAAGCACAGGACAGTCTAGATCATTCCAGCTGACTCCCCTAGGATATGGCTCTGTGTGAGACTTTGTTTTGTTTCCTGCTGTATCCCTACCACCTAGAACAGTACCTGGCACTAAAGGGGATTCATAGATATGCTCATTGAATGTTGAACGAACAGGTCCCCACCACATGGGGCTCAGTGGGGCTGAGGCTTCTGGCCTTGCCTTCGTGTTCTTGTCAGGGCCAGCTCAGACACTGAGAAGCTGAAAGGCCATGGTGGGGACCCAAGAGAGGGATTGACATGGTCAGATGCAGGTATCAGCAAGATCTCTCAATTAGCTAATATGAAGACTGGCTGGGAAGGCTGAGGCTGGAGTCTGGTTTAAATCCCAAGATAGGATTAGATGCAGAATCTTCAGTAAAGTGGCCCAGTTAATTTTAACAAACCTTTTGGAGTGATGTGAAACTTCATTTTCTCTTCCCCTTGCCCCCTCATCTGCAGAACCTCACACCCCCTCTGGGCTCCGGGCCCCCCCAAAGTACTGCCAGCACAATGGGACCATGTACCAACACGGAGAGATCTTCAGTGCCCATGAGCTGCTCCCTTCCCGCCTGCCCAACCAGTGTGTCCTCTGCAGCTGTACTGTAAGAACTTTCATCTTCTCTTTTGCACAGGCCAGCACAGACAGGCCTGCAAAGCACAGTGGGGTGGTATGAGAGGGGGTGGGGGGGATTGTTCCTCCCTGTTAAAGCAAAGTGAGAGTGAATGGCCTCCAGGGGAAGGGAGCATCTGGGGTCTGGAATGTCCTGCCCTTCTCTGGGCTTCCTCGTGCTCCTGAGCTGCCTGTTATAGCACCGTTACCTCGTACTCACATTTGCCCATTTCTGTTCTCCCTAGTAGACTCTGCACTCCTTGAATGGAGGGAACATAACCAATTCACTTTTGTATCCTCTGCTACCAGCCAGCTCCCAGGGCCTGGCACACAGATGTCTATAATGATTTTTGAATGAATACGTGAATGAGTGAATGATCAGTCCTGGGGTACAGAGACAGGGTCAGACTGCTTGTTGCAAATTGATTTAATCTGAAGTTGCTTAAACTCCCCCTGCTGTGATCAGAGTCAAGCCTAGGAACAGGCAGCAGTGACTCTGCAGTGTTATCAGGGGACAGAGACTGAAGCCAAGCAGGGGCTGATCTGGAAAGTCTTTAGCCTCCTCCTTGGTGGGCTCAAGTGTGGCTCTGCTATAGGTTTACAGATGGCTTTCAGCATGTCTTTCTTACCCTTGGGTTCAGCTCATCTGTGCATTGGCAGGAGAACTCCTGCTCTCCTGATTTCTGCTTCACCTGCTCGTCAAACTTCTCTGGGCCTCAGTTCCTCTGAGTGTGGATGGGAGTCTGACCAGGTGATCTCCAATGTCCTGTTTAAAATAATTCTCTGATTTAGCAGTGACACAAGGGTAAGAGGCATAGATTTGATGTCAGAAACCCATGTATGAGTTCCAGCTCTGCCATGGTTCCCTGTGTGACCTTGACTGAGTTACTTCTCTGGGGCCTGCGTCCCCATCTTTTCAGTGAGAGGATCCTCTGAGTCTGAGATTCTGAATCTTAAAGTATCTGTGCTGCAGAGCAAACAACTTATAAATAATAAAGAGTGACCACTTACGAATCAACCTAGAGAGCAATTGTTTTTGCAGGACTTGAGCCTCTTCCAGTGGTCTAATACCTGCTAGTGCATGGAGATGTCTTGTGTTTATAAACAGCCCCCCAAAGACCCCAGGAGCAGAAAAGCACTGTTCTTATTTTTCAGATGAGGAAACTGAGGCTCAGATCAGTTAAGCAACTTGCCTAAGGTCACACAGCTAATTAAGTGGCAGAGCCAGAATTCAGATGCGGGGCCACATGACTCCAAAATTCATGTCCCCTCCCCCTGAATTGTGCTGCTTCCTGTAAAGAGACAAGGGGCTGGGTGAGGAGGAGCCTGTGGGAAGAGACAGAAGTGATGGCAAGTCAGGAGGGTGGTGAGAGCATTCTTGTGATTCCTGTCCCTTCTCGGATACTTGGGTCTCCCTTTCTTTCTTCTCCTCCTTGTTTATTAAATGGGACTGGCTTGACTGCTGGCCAACTACTGAGACTCACTGAAAAGGAATAGGGAAGGGACTCAAGGTAATTATCACTCCTTGCCAGGAATATCGTGCCTTCCAGTTTATTTAATTAATTTATTTATTTTAGGGACACCTGGGTGGCTCAGCGGGTGAGCGCCTGCCTTTGGCCCCGGGCGTGATTCCGGAGTCCCGGGATCGAGTCCCACATCAGGCTCCCTGCACGGAGCCTGCTTCCTCTCTGCCTGTGTCACTGCCTCTCTCTCTCTCTCTCTCTCTCTCTCTGTGTCTCTCATGAATGAATAAATAAATAAAATCTTTTTTAAAAATTTATTTTAAATGTTTTATTTATTTATTCATGAGAGACACAAAGAGGCAGAGACATGGGCATAGAGAGAAGCAGGCTCCCCACTGGGAGCCTGATGTGGGACTCGATCCCAGGACCCCGGGATCATGACCTGAGCTGAAGGCAGACACTCAACCACTGAGCCACCCAGGGGTCCATGTTTGTGCCTTCCTATTTAAAAAGGGCTTTCACAACCACCCCCTCACTTGCTCTTCACAACCCAGATGGGAGCACCCCCATTTCATGGAAGAGGAAAGTGAGGCCCAGAGAAGAGAAGTGACTCACTGAAGGTCATCTGGCTTCCCCTTCCCTCTGCAGTGCTGCCTCTCCAGGCTGGCCCCTGAAGATGGGGACCTGGGGTTTTCAGTAAAAGAAAGATGAGCCCAACATGATGAGCCCACTGATCCCTCTCCTCTCACTGGTCTACCTGTTCCAGGTCAGAGGAGGAGGATATAGATTTCAGTAGGAAAAGCCTGCAGGCTGGGTTCTAGTCCCCTCTGCTGCGCTGCATCTCTGATTCCAGGCAGTTCAGACCCCTCTTTGGACCCTCCTCATCTGTAGGATGGAGGACTCTCACCTCACCAGGCTGCTGAGAGAGCCTAGGGAGAGACAGGGTCTGAGAATGCGTTAGAAGCTAAAGGATGAATGTTAGGGCCTCAGGGCCTGGGGAGGGAGTGGGGAGGGCGCAGGGGATCCCTCCTCTGAGCTGGCTGGGCATTGCCCAGGATGCTCTGCTGCTCTCTCCTTCTCCCACCTCAAGGGACACCTCAAGGTCTTTTACCCCCAGAGCAAGGGGCTCTCCCCACCCCAAGGCTGCTCCTCATCAGAGCTCATCTCCTGTTTGCTCTGTCAGGAGGGCCAGATCTACTGCGGTCTCATGACCTGCCCAGAACCAGGCTGCCCCGCACCTCTCCCGCTGCCTGCATCCTGCTGCCAGACCTGCAAAGGTGAGTCTAAAGGTGCCTAAATCCGGGCAGTGCTCACCCACTCCACCCCAGGGGTCTAGCCACAGACTGTTAGAGGTAGGGGACCTTCCACTAATGAAGGGCAAATGGCTCAAGCAGAATCAAGTACACAGATGGTCAGATGGGATCCTATGGGTCAGGGTAGTTTAGGAAAGCCTCCTGGAGGAGGCAGGACTTGGGGAAGGGAGTGCTTCATAGTAGAATGCTTCTCCAGAAGCACTGGCGTTGTGGAAGGACACTGGACCAGGGGCCAGGTGGCTCCGGTTTCATGTTGGTTCTTCCAGCTAATTCCTTCAGATTCTTTCCCCTCTTTGGGCCTCAGCTGTGTCGTGTGTGCACTGAGAGGTTGGCCTCAGTGATTTCTAATAGACTGTCTAATTCTAGTGTTCTTGGTCTTTGCACCAGGAATGTGTGGAGGGAGCCAGACTGCATGTGAGGCAGGGGCTGAAGAGGGAGAATCCCACTCAGGGCCTTTCGTGCTGGCCCCCCAGGGGGTGGAAGGTAGAGTCCTAGGGTGTTCCAGCGGGAAGAACAGAGGTGAGGAGAGGCTGGAGATGGTGCCTGCGAATGTACAGTATAGATGAAGGCCTGGTGACTTCAAGTGTGGCTGGACAGGGTGGCTCCCCAAGGGACTGCAACTAAGCAGGCTTCAGGGATGGGATTCTGGCCTCTTGAGCCATCCATGATGGGCATTAAACAACATGCTTTGGCCTAGCCAAGAAGTTCAGTCCTCATGGTGACCAGGAGGTCAGTGTAGGGAAACTGAGGCAGCAACCCAGTTGTAGGGAATTTGTGAACCCAAGGGTGAGAAGAGGTGGTAATGAGAAGTAGGAGTAAGTCTCCATCAGGGCAAAGGGACCTGCTGGTGCTCTGGGACTGCAGAAATGGCACCAGGCCTAGGAGGCTGAAGGCCGGCAGGCCTCCAGTCAGCAAGGCTGAGGAAGTGGAGGCTGACCCAGTTTCCCTTTGGGTTTCCAGATGGGTCAAGTGAGAAGTCAGCAGAAGAGGACACCACACAGTCACACCGTGGGGTGGTGAGTACACAGCTTCACTGACAGGGTGGGGAGAGGTGGTGAGGGGAGCTGGTATCCAGGGCCTAAATCCCATGACTCCAGAACAGGCACTACCAGATATTGTCCTCATTTCTCATTTGTCGCCTAGGTCAGCAACATGAGCTTTGCCATGTTCCAGCCCCTCTCCCTAGCCTCTGTCATGGCTGGTGGGGCAGCAGGGGCCTGGGAAAAAGCAGCATGCAGTATGAGAGCAGGCCCCAAACTTTCCAATTTTTTTTTAAGATTTTATTTATTCATTCATGAGAGACACAGAGAGAGAGGCAGAGACACAGGCAGAGGGAGAAACAGGCTCCCTGTGGGGAGCCCAGTGTGGAACTTGATCCCAGGACCCTGGGATCACACCTGAGCTGACGGTAGACACTCAACCACTGAGCTACCCAGGTGCCCTCAAACTTGCCAATTTCCCTCCTGAGAAACATGTTGACACTGTTCTGTCCCAAGCCTGTGTCTGTCCTTAGTTCAGGCTGCCTCTGTGCAGCACACTCCCCCATGGGAACGGTCTTTGTCTTGGCCCAGCCTTCCCCACTCAGCCCCTGAGGTACTGGTTCTTTGTTTGGGGGCCACCTCTCTGTCCTCCCCTCTGCCTTGGCCCCTGTCGATCTTAGTCTAGAGTAAAAATTAGCTAAACTGCCCAGCTTTCTCTGGTCAGAGAGGCAAGAGGCAGGAGGATGGGCTTACACCCCAACTCAGGTCTCCATCCACCCTCGGTGATATATCTGCAATGGGAACATCTCTACCTACTCTGTTAGCCTGGGTCACCTGGACCCTGGGAGGCTGGAGGCTGGCCTCCCATGCTCAGGGACTCCCCAGGGGTCTGAACTAGTGAGCTCTCCCTTTTCCTCTGCCATCCCATCCTCTCCCTAGGAGGCAGTGTGTGAAGCAAAGCCCACCCAGGCTTAGCTGCAGGTCCGGAACAGCTACTTACTGGATGACGTGAGCAAGTCCCATTAGAGCGTTGGCTCCTCAATTCCTTCTTGCTACTATTCCACTTGATAAGCATTTCCTGGGAGCTTCCTATGTACCTGGGCCTGTTCTAGGGCCTGAGACAGTTTCCTGGGAGCTCTTCTGGGCTTAGTCTGGCCAGTCTCTGACTCAGAGACTCTATGGGCAGGAAAGGGCTGTAGAAGAAGGAATATGAGTGACTTGGTATCAGCGAAGAGGGTAACAAGCACACTTGCTCCTCTGCCATGGCCTGGGGCTACCTAGTCCTCTAACTGAGCTAAGATGCTCCTACACCATGACACCACCCTCACCACAGACCCTTTGCTATAACTGCCAGTCTGCCCAAGACCTGGTCTGAAGGGGCAGGGTCTTACTTGAGTTCCAGGGGCTCAAGAAAGGGGGCCCTGGAGACCCATGGTCTCCAATTGGGGCCTGCTCAGAGTCTTCTGCCCTGTGGGACTCTGGGGCCTGGTGAGACCTTCAGAGGCCCATCCCCTTCTCCCATCATCTAAATCTTCTTTTTTTTAAAAAATATTTTATTTATTTATTTGTGAGAGAGACAGAGGCAGAGACACAGGCAGAGGGAGAAGCAGGCTCCATGCAGGGAGCCCGACGTGGGACTTGATCCCGGGTCTCCAGGATCACTCCCTGGGCCGAAGGCGGCACTAAACCGCTGAACCACCAGGGCTGCCCCTCATCTAAATCTTCTTAAAGAATTCCCTAACTCTCATCCTCACTACACCCTCACCTTCGATTTCTTAAATATGAAGTTGCCCAGGTCCCTGATCACTATTTCTCCCAGATCAAGACCTCATTACCCTTTTTGTTCACTCCAGCCCCAAGGCCCTGGCTCTGACAGGCCTAAGAAGGGCTTGGATTTCCAAAGCACTGTCCTCTGAGAGTTTGCAGAGATCCATTGTCTCAGAATGTCTTAGGCCCCATTCAGATCCTTCTATCCCTAGTGTGTGGCTCTCTTTACTGGGAAGTCATGGGGGTGTCTACTTACAGGCCTCACTGTAGCCTCAGTCTTGCTGCTCCTCTGCTGGCACTGGCCCATCAGTGATCCTCATCCTTCCTGCCATTTGCAGAGACACTCCCAGGATCCGTGCTCAGGGGACAGTGGGAGAAAGAGAGGCCTGGGCACCCCAGCCCCCACTGGCCTCAGCTCTCCTCTGGGCTTCATCCCTCGCCACTTCCGACCACAGGGGGCAGGCAGCACGACAGTCAAGATTGTCCTGAAGGAGAAACATAAGAAAGGTGGGGATGGGAACCTCCTCTGATCCCCGAGGCGGGGGTGAAAAGGGGACCCTGACTGCTCCTGTCTCCCATCCCTGCACCCCCCACTCAGTGGTTCCCTAATCTTAACTTGGCCATGAGTTTGTGGATTCAGAAAGCATCAAAACTGAAGGTGTCCTTAAAGGGTACTGAGGTTGAGAGTACAGGGTGAGAGACAGAACCAGGCCTAGAACCGAGACCAGGGGGCGGCACAACAGTATTTTCTGAGCTTCTGCTGGGGATCAAGGGGCACAGAACAGAGGTGAAAAATGGTCTCTGTCCTCAAGGGGCTAGACATGTAAATAAATACTGTCATAGAAGGAAGTGGTGAGAGATGGTTTGGGACAAAGGAAGGAGGGAGTGGAGCGAGGCTGTGGGCAGATGGTCAGGATGCAGTGGGGAAGGGTGACCAGGTGGGTGGCCATGACCACAGCAGGGAGGAAAGGGGGCTCCTTGCGGGGCTTCTGATGGGGGGGGGCAGGCACAGCTGCCAAGGGATGTGTCTTGGCCGCTTCGGGACAGATGGGACAGTGAGAGCTCACACGGCCAGGCAGTGACAGAACTTGATCTCAGGCCTCCTCCTGCCAGGAGAGCCCGTGAAGGGCAGGAGGAGGCCTTTCCATCTCCAGCAAGAATTTCCTGGCCATGAGTCAGTTTTGAATGCCGAAACAGGGGAGAAGTAAGGGACGGGGACCAGTTTTATCCCTGGCCCCCACTTTGCAGGTAGTTGGCTGGGCCAGACTGGTGGAGCAGGGGCTCCCCGAATTCCCGGCCCACCTATTCCTGGACTCTGGCCCAGGTCTGTGCCACTGACCCTCCTCCCTTCCCGCCCTCCTTGGCCCAGCCTGCGTGCACAGTGGGAAGACATACTCCCATGGGGAGGTGTGGCACCCAGCTTTCCGCTCCTTTGGACCCCTGCCTTGCATCTTGTGCACCTGCCAGGACGGCCGCCAGGATTGCCAGCGGGTGACCTGCCCCACTGAGTATCCCTGCCATCACCCTGAGAAAGTAGCCGGGAAGTGCTGCAAGATTTGCCCAGGTACAAAGAGATGCTGGAGGCAGGGAGGGCACTGCCCAGAGTGGGCCCTGGGTCCCTCTCCCCAGGGCACAGATACTTGGAACATCTCCCACATGGATGGGCATGGACTCAGAGCCACAGGATTCAGGGTTTTTAGATGCACTGGAGTGGAAGAGGCCAGACTCACAAAATATTAGACGCATGGAACATTGAGTATTATAGTGACAGATTCAGAGATTCTCACACATAGACACAGAAATAATGTTCTGGATTCTGAGAAATCATAAAATCATAGGATATGAGGATTTTTAGGGGAAAGAGTCCATATTTACTGGGCACTTGCCGTGTGCCAAGGAGGTATTTCGCATACATGAATCCACGTACTCCTTCCCACAAATGGATAGGGCAGGAATCTTTTTCTCCATTTCGCAGACCAAGAGAAGACCTTGAGCTGTGTGACCTTGTCCAAGGTGTGGACCTTGGACACCTTGGACAAGGTCACACAGCTCAAGTGACAGCTGGAATCTGAACCCAGGTCTGTCTTACTCCACAGACAGTGCTCTTGACCACTGTTGTCTTCCTTCAACCCTCATCTATGTATGGGGAAAACTGAGAGCCAGAGATCCTAAATCACATAGCAAAGTAGTCGTAGAAGTTGGAATTAGAACTCAGGCTTCCAGACTTGCCAGCTGAGTTCTTCTAACACTGTCATGTGACCTGAGGATTAATGAGGGTGCAGAAGAAAACATCTGAGTATCTCCTGGGAAGAACAGCCTGTGGCTGTCAGCAGCGCTGTTGTGAGGAGCAGGCCCATTCCCTGAAGCCTGGAAGGAGAGCAAGACTGGCTGAAGTTGTGGGCTGCGATTGTGCTTCACCACATCTGGTTAGAAGGCTGGGTTGGCAAAACTAAAAGGAGAGGAATAGGGAAGAAAAAAGGGGAAGGAAACATGCATCGAGAACCTACTAGTGCCAGGTATTGTACTGTGATTTCACAGAGTCCATGTACTCCTCATCTCTCAGATAGTTTACAAATGAGATAACAGAGTGGCTGCAATTATCCTAAGTCTCCACCTCCTCCAGGGCTTTGATGTCAGGAAGCGTGTGCTTCTATATTAGCTGCTTACTGGCTGACAAGTTATTGTCCTTTCTGAGCCTCAGACAGAGGAAAACATTGAGGAAAAATGTTTTATAAATTGTAAATAAAAATCCAAATGTAAGCGATAGTATCTGAGAAATATGCTACTGGGACAGGGCTAGAGAGGGAGCATGACAAGGTGTTACCTGGACACATGAGTGGTAGGGATTCAACTTGAATTCTCCAGGAGACTGGCAGTAGCTCACTGTTAGGCTCCTTCACAAACACACCTGGTCTTAGGCCCTGCCACCAGACCCCAATCCATTTCCCCTTAAAAATATTGAGACTATGGCTTTACAACCCTTAGCAGGACATCTCAAAGGGCTTCATAACTAGTAAGAGTTTATTTTTTTATTTTTATTTTTTAAAGATTTTATTTATTTATTCATGAGAGACACACACAGAGAGAGACATAGGCAGAGGAGAAGCAGGCTTCCTGTGGGGGACCTGATATGGGTCCAATCCCAGGACCCCAGGACCATGCCCTGAACCAAAGGCAGACATTCAACCACTGAGCCACCCAGGTGTCCCCTAGTAAGAGTTTAGAAGGAAGTATGTATGTGTAGGGACTTAGTCCTTTAGTCCCTGAAAAATAGGGAATGTTGGTACGTGGAAAATTCTGGGGAATGTCCTTGGAATTCCAGCATGTTGAGGCTTTAGGATTGGATCCAATTTGGGACCAAAACCCATTACCACTATCATCATCATCCCTCCTGCACACACCCCTGCGGCCCCCTTCACCATTTCAGTCAGATCATCGCCCCCTCTACCCCCTCTCCCACCATCACAACCACCATCATTGTGGCCATGATTACCACACCCCTCCCAAACCTTCCATTCTGTGTATGTTCATAAGAGCCTTGCTTGCTGGTGTGGGTGACTCAAAAGACTTAAAGGATATAGTTCCTCCTTCACCCCATAGGTCTCTTTTAGAGAAAAACATACCCAAGGGAGGCAATTACAAGACAGTACAAGGCAGTGCAAGGCAGAATAAGGACATGAGTGGGATGCATAAGCAAGAAGGGTTTTAAAAGCTGTGAGTGGGAAGAAGCAGGGTAAGCTAAGCCGTTCCAAGTGGGCTGCCTGGAGGAGGTGGAGGATGAGCTGGGCCCAGAAAGATGACAAGTTTTCTGATATGCTAATCAACGGGAAGCAAATGGGAGAGGTGGCCCCTTCTCTTTCCCAGGGGCACCAGAACTTTCCCAAGGACTTTAAAGACCTGAGGGAGATGTCAGACCAGTGGCCTGGCTTCCTGGGCCTACCAGGCAGGGGTGGGGGTGGGGGTCAGCGTGTTCACAGGTCCCTTGTCTTCCCCAGAGGACAAGGCAGATTCTGGTCACAGTGAGATCAGTGCCACCAGGTGTCCGAAGGTGCCAGGCCGGGTCCTCGTCCACACATCAGTAGCTCCAAGCCCAGACAACCTACATCGCTTTGCCCTCGAGCATGAGGCCTCTGAGCAGGTGGAGATCTACCTCTGGAAACTGATAAAAGGTGAGCATTGGCCCGCTCCCAACGGGGCTGACCTCTGGCCCGTGCCCCCCTACCAGGGGCATTTGGTTGATCAAGTGCCTCTAGCCCAGGAACACCAGCCTCTGGCTACCCTTCTAGATTTGTCTCCAATTTCAAGATAGAGGGAGACAGAGATTCTGTGATTCTCTGACAGTTCTGATAAGCTCATCTACTCTGAGACACCAGGGCCTCCAAGTGCTCCCTCTCCTGGGAGGAAGGGGTTGTTGCACTTGCAAAGTGCCAGGACGTGGTAAAGTCTATGTGGTTGAAGCAAAGGCATGTCTACTGGTAGAGCTTCAGCACTCTGTGAGGGGAGAGCTTTTCAGGCAGAAGGGCCTTCATGGCATCCTCAAAGCAGGAGGGCCTCAAGGCTAGAATCATTCAACCTCTTCCATGTGGTGGATTCCATCCCTCCAATAAGTTGACATCAGAATATATTTCTCACTCACCCGATGCAACGGGGACACTCATATCACCAGCTGAAGGTCAAGAGGAATTGCCATTGAGAAGGAAATTGCCGAGAGTTGGGCTTTTTGGCTCTTCCTGCCAAACACAGATCCCCTGGGTAGAATAAAAGAAACTAAACCCTTTAAGTGTGAATCAGCTATAAGATCACTTTTCTCTACTGATGGGTCTGGCTGGAGTGGGCGGGGGTGGAAGAGGGGATGCTGATAATGATGGTAATGATAATGATAACCAATGCGTGGAGCACTTTAGAGTTTACAAAGTGCTTCACATTCGTTATCTCATTTGATCCTCAACGATCCTGAGAGTTAGGTATTATTATCCCCATTTTACAGATGAGGAAACTGAGGCTCAGAGAGGTGAAGTACCTGGCCCAAGGCCACACAGCCAGTAAGTGGAGGACGGGAGCTAGAGCCTATGTCTTGTGACGTCAGATGCGGCTCTTTCCCTGGTCTACTCTGCCTCCTGTCCTAGGAGGAATGGACGAAGAAAGCGGAGCCGTTCAGCCTGGAGAAGAGAAGACTCAGGGGGACAGGACCATTGGCTTCCTGGCTCTGAAGGACTGCCCCACACAGGGGAGCCATTGTGTTCTGAGTGACTACAAGGGTCAGAACAACAAGCGGGGGCTTTAGGAATCAGACAGACCTGAGTTTGAATCCTGGCTCTGCTATTTCTTAGCTGTGGCCTCGGGCAATCACTTGACCTCTCTGGGCCTCAACTGTTTTCTTCTGTTAACTGGGGAGGAGGGTTTCTAGAGGATTAAATGAAATAACTTGGGTACAGCCTTTCCTATAATAGGGAGTAACAACATTTGTATCTTCATTCTACCTCCTTAGAATTATGGCGAAGCACGTTTCCATCAGAGAGGAAGCACTTTCTCATACCTAGACCCTTTCTGTAAAAGAAGGGAGGGAGCAAGCTCAGTTCACAGGAGTGTGCAAGCGGCCGGCTGGGTGAGGGTTCTGCCGCAGTTGAGGAGTTGGAGTCAGCAACCCTTATACTTGTTTTGCGCCTTGAAATTCCATCAGTCCCTGGACAGGTGCTGGTTTACTCCAGACCTTCCCCTCAAGCCCACCAAGTACTGAGACCACAGGGAATAATAGGCCCCAGCCTTTGTCCTCAGGAGCCCAGGACCTAGTGACTCGGATGCAGTAGGAGCTCCTCGGGAGCTGAGCGGAGTCAGGCTGGAAGGCTTCATGGAGGAGGGGCCAGTGGCTGGAACAGGAGTTAGGAAGGCAAGAGGGGCACAGGCAGGTGAGGGGGGCAGCGACAGCTTCAGACTGGCCCTGGAGCCTACGCTTACCTGCCCCGTGCCCTGTGATTGGTGGGCAGTGGGCCCTGTGCTAATCTGTTCCATTTCAGCCACGTGAGAAACCTGAGGGATATGCATTCATGCACCTGCAGATAAAACTGAGTCTGGGAGGTAAAATGACATGCTCAAAGTTACACAGTTCAAGCAGGAAAGCAAAGATTCAAACCCAGGTCTGACTGTCCTCAGATCCACCTCCACGGAGGTGACCTAATGCCTTCAGAGAGGTGCCTGAGGAAGGCCATGGGGTGCCCAGGACGGCATAGACCGGGGAGCTGTAGCTCGAGGCCCGTCTCATTACCGCCAGGTCCAGCAATAAAAGGAGCAGGTGGTGGGGGTTCTTTAACTTCTCAGTGCCAGCTGTACCATTGCGTCACTGGCAAACACCCCTCCCCATCTCCTGACCCCCTGGGCGGCCTAATAGCCTCTTCAGGCTCTCTGTTACCTCCTGTCCCAGACTGTGGGCATCAAAGCAAATACTCAAGGTCTGATTCTCAGTGGGAAACCTTGTTTCTTCACCCAGAGGAGTGGTATCAGCAAGCCTTGGGGGTGGTGCAGGGAGAATAAGGGCAGAATTGGCCTGGAGACACGGACACCTGGGCTGAGGCCACACCACTGTGGGACCAGTGTCAGGCCCCAGAAGCTGAGCAGAGGGCTGTCTGATTGTTAAGAGCCTTGTAGATTCTGGAGTTTCAGACTAGAAGGGACCTCAGGGATCCTGATTCCAACCCCCATCTAGGAAGGAAGCCCCCTACAGCCTCCCTGATGGTCTCCAGCCCCTGACTGCATATGGCCCCTCCCCACCTCCACTGTGGACAGCTCCATCCAGAAACGGTTTGTGTCCACATTGAGCTGAGCATGTCCTATCTCCTGGGACTCACCTGCCAGTGCCTTCTCTGCCCTGGGGGTCCACAGAGCCCTGCTGCCCTCAGACAGGGCACATCCCCAGAAGGCATGGCCGTGCTCCTCAGGCTAGCTCTTGATTCCAAGTCTAAGAGCTCTGTCCCTACAATCATGCTTTAGCTAGAGTGTGAGGACCCTCCCTCACCCCGTCATTTCCTCTCTAATTTGTATTCTGGGGTGTGTGCAGTGGCGGGCCTGAGCAGAAGGACCTATCCCCATTTCGGGCTTGTAATGTAGCCTGGGCCTTTGGAGCGAGTGTCTCCCAGACCCTAGTCCTTGGCATCTGGACTGGGGGTCCTGAGAACAATGCTGGACATTCCCAGCCTCCTGGACCTGAGTGCTGACGGTTCTCCTCAGTGGGATCCTACTCAGATTTCCATAAGCAAGGCCAATTCTTAGTTTTCTTTCTTAGCAGAGGCCTCACTGTCACACCTGTTCTTTCTGGCCACGGACCCTGGTGGTCACAGCTGGATAGCCCATGTGCTCGGGGCCTCTGTGCCATGCGTGGTGCACATGGCCAGCTCCCCAAGGGACGCAAACATCAGAAGATCTAGCTAATACCTCGTTGCCTTCAGGGCCCAGGCTAGATTGGGTACACGTATGTTTCCTTACCCATCCATTCATCAAGGGATCATTCACTCGTTTGTTAATTCACTCATTTATCCTACATGATTCACGAGTGCCAGGCTCAGGGGAGCCAGAGAGGAAAGCCCTCCAGGAGTAACCAGGGGAGGCAAGAAGAGACATAATGATAGCACATTAGAAATAGGTACAATGACCAACAGAAGCTAAGAGCTGTGGGTGCCCCAAGGAGAGGAGATAAAGGAAGACTTCCCAGCTAAAGCTTAGAGGATGAGTAGGAGTTCATCCGATGGCAGCAGGAGAATCAGAAGTCAATAGGGGAAGGAGTTGCAGCAGAGGGGGCAGCCTAGGTAAAGGCTTGGGCCCTTTGGGGGACTTTAAGCAGTTGGTGAGGGTTAGAGCACAGGAAGGCCGCTCAGGGGTGAACAGAGCCTCGTGCTGTAAGGGGGCCTACCACTCTGACATTTGATGTTCTTTGGAGTCTAATAAGCACCCCTATTGATTTTTATCACACATTCTATGGGCAGACCATATGGGCCTCCCCCTCCCTCCACCCCACGTTGCGGACTGGTGAGCAGTGTGAGAGCAGGATGCTGAGGGTGACAGGTGGTGGAGGGTCGACAAGAAGTCAGGGAAAGGGAATGGCAAGGTGATGTATAGTTTTGAATGCCTGCATTTAGAATCACAGATTGAAGGGAGAGGAAAGAGGTCCGAAGTCTAGTGTAGTGCCCAGGCAGGATGTGATGGGACCTGAATGGGGAGGCTGGCAGTGGAGGTGGGGGGATAGGTCCAAAATACTTGGGAAATTTAGTCTGTAGGATTTGGGGTCTGGTCGGGAAAGGGGAGGAGAGGGGTGGTAAGATCCAGTCTGTGTCTAAGTTGCCCTGTTCCATTGACTACCTCACCTTTCCTGCTCATGCCCTCGCCTCTGCCTTCAGGAATCTTCCACTTGATTCAGATCAAGAAAGTCAGGAAGCAAGACTTCCAGAAAGAGGCACAGAACTTCCGGCTACTCACCAGCACCCATGAAGGTGGGACGTTAGGCTAAGGACTGGGGCCTGGGAAAAGAGCTGAGCCAGAGGCTGGGGCCTCTTGGGGAGTTCCAGGCTGCTGGTTCTGGGAGGGGGGCAGGGTGCTTGTCAGCCACAGACGTCAGTTCCCGGCACAGGAATCCAGTGGGCGTCTGGGCCAGAGATTTCTCAACTCAGGGCGCTTGGGAGCGGGAAGGTGAAGCAGAACCATCTGGATTTGGTCCTGGGAGTGAGGGAGACAGGGCTGTGAGGGAGGGAGGCCTGAGCCCCCAAACCCTGATGCTGCCTACCCCCTCTCTATTGGAACATTTCCTATCGAAACCCTCCTAACCACTTTCCTCCCGATGCCTTTCATTTGCCCTACACTATACTGAGGAAGATGGACTCAGGTGGGGCTTCGGGTGGGGGAGAGGAAGTCATAGATGGGAGTGTCCCCAACAGGTGTTAGGAAGCCAGCCCAGCTCCAGACGCCAGTTGGCTGAAGGTGGGGTCGTGTGCCAAAACTGATCGCAATACGGGGTTAAGATGGAAATACCCATCCTCTTCTTCCTAGGGACTCCAAACCCAGGCCCTCACCATCCTTCTTGTCCTCAGTTTTTCCCATCCCAGTCACCCTGCCTCTGCTGTGCACAGTACATGCACACACCCCTGCACACACATGCACACATCCCACCCCTGACCCCCATCCCTACACGCCTCTTCTGCTTTCCTCAATGCAGGTTACTGGAATGTTTTCCTAGCCCAGACCCCGGAGCTGAAGGTCACAGCCAGTCCAGACAAAGCAACCAAGACCTTATAATGAAGACCTAAGCAGTTGCAGATACGAGCTTTACCATTTTTGTTGTTGTTATATATTAATAAATGATAAGTTGCATTACTCCTCAGCCCTGCCTGCTGAGTTCATGTCCGGCTACTGTGTGTCCCCACAAGGACTAACTGCAAGGTAGGCCTGGTTATGCCCATATTATTATAGGGCTGGAGCCTGAGATGCAGTAGGGATAGAGACTAGCCCCTGTTCTTGCTTGTCACCAGAGCCAGGGCCAGTTGCCCCAGCCTCCCTGACCAGGCCCCTGTCTGGCTCTGCAGCCTCTCCCCTGCTCCATACTGCTTCTGTCCCTGGGCCCCCAGCTATGGTTCCTCCCCCTTTTATGGGTGCCCCCCTCCTGGAGCCCACAGGCACTGAGCCTAGGAAGCAGACTGACTCTAGTTAGCCAGCAGAGAGGGAAAGGGAGCCTCCAGGCACTTTCCCCAGCAAATCTTTCAGGGATCGCGATTGTCAGCCACACTCTACAAGGAGGAAACTGAATTTAGGGAGAAGAAGTCATGTGCCTGAAGCAGGCAGTAGCAGAGGTAGAATCAGTGCCAGGTCCCTTGCTCCAGGCTAGCACTCCCCCCCCCCTCCCCCCGTCTGCTGTGACCGATGTCATAAACCCAAATAGTCTCACCTCTAAGGATTTCCAAGCCTTGGCAGTCACATTGCTAACCCTGGCACCACAATCTGGGAAGAAAGCCTAACAGTTACAATTAAAGACAACATTAATAATTTATCCTGCCTACATGTACAATTACTTGCAGTTTCAAAGATGTTCTAACGCTCATGATTCCACTTAAGATGAACAGTGTAGGAATTACCCCGACGTTAAGAAGAGGAAACAGAGGACCAGGATGGGGCCAATGTCTTCCCCAAAGCCTCGCAGTAACAGCTAAGTGAGGCCAGGACTAGCACTCAGGCCCGCGTCTCCCAGACCTGTGGTTTCCCTCCAGCATAGCACTGCCTTCCACCCCAACCATGATGGGAAAGGCTGGAGTCCTGCCACCTGCTGCCACTTAGAGGGCTCTGACCATTGTCCCCTGAGCCTTGGTCTCTGTACCTGGATGTCTGAGGTCTGGGAAGTCTGCTAAGCTGCCTACCAATCCCACTCTCCCCAAACTCCCTCCGCCAGGTCCCAGGGGTCTGGTTTGAGAGGCTAGGGTTTGAGGAAATGGCTGGACTCACCCCCTAAGTCAGAAGACATTAGCTCTTCCCAGCTTCTACCTGTCACTCTGAGAGAAGACACCGAATTCTCACCTTGTTTGCCCACCACCTAGGGCTAACTTGGAACTCGGGGATGAGTTCTGAGCATCTCACGTTTGAAGTGCAGGAATCAGAACACACAGCCACTTACATGGTGAACTCTGGTCATCCTTCAACTTAGCTCAGATGTCCTGTCTCAGTAAAGCTTTCCTGGAGGCCCCCTACCCTGCCCCTGCACGATGCCCCCCCCCCCCCCCCCCCCCCCCCCCCCCGCTGGAGAATGGGGTTGGAGGCAGGACTCTGTAATCAGAAGTACCTCTGAGGCCTCAGGACAGGAATGGACTGTATACTTTTCCTGATGCTGCAGACCAACCACTTTCTTGGTTTCTTTGATGGGCTTATCTGAAGCCTGTGATGTTCACCCCAAACCTTTTCCATGGTGGGAGGCACATTCTGCATATCAGTACCTCCTCCTTTTGATCCAGATGTTTCTGAGTATGCACATGTAAGGTTTGCCTTGGGAACCTCTCGGTAGCTTTCCCACGAGTTTATGCCTTTCTGACTTGTATTCCCCTTTCATGTATTCATTCATAAAACACTTTCTCAGCTGCTCGGGGATAGGCCTTATGCTACATGACCCACACAGAGTAAGGAACCAAAGTCTTGAGGAGGAGATGGGATGTCACAATACCAGGAGTGCTAAGGGCTCTGACAGCAGGGCCCTGGGGAGCACAGGCCTGCCCAGACCGAGGACACTTCAGCAGGCTCTGAAGGATGAAGAGGATTAGAAGAAAAGATGGAGGGATGGAGGGAGTGAGGAAGGAAACGACACAGGAAGACATGGTACATGGGAGATGAAAGAGAGCATGTTATAGGGGGAATCACAAACAGCTCACTGTTCCTGGACAGTATAATTTGAGGCAAAGAGCTAAGGGAGGTGAGGGTGAACACCCAGCTGGGGAGCTCTGGCTTCATCCTGAGGGGAGCTGGGAGCCCTGGAAGGGTTTTAGTGCTTTGGTCAGATCTGTGGGTTAGCAAGCTGGGAGGCAGGAACAGGTTTTGGGGAGCTGAGGTGGTGTCAGGGAGGTGAGGAAACAGACAAGTGTTTGAAGACTTTGGTGGTAAAGGAGAGGGGAGTGGCCGGGCAGTGGCTGGCAGTGGACATGGATCAAAGAAGAAGAGGGTTTTTCTGATGGGAGAGATGTAAGCAAGTCTTGGTGATGAGGAGACCTCACAGGACACGGAAAAGTAGAAGAAACAGGAGTGAGGATGGAAGAGGGGAGGTTTAAGGACAAGTTAAAATCCATTCTTCCTCAGCCACTAACTCACTGTGTAACCCTGCAGGTCTCCCCATGAGTGTGATGAGGGAGAAGGAAGTGGGGGTTTCCCAGGGCTGCCCAGCTTTTCCACTCATAGGACTCCCTGAGACTCCAGCAGGGAGTCCTAGTTGGTGACGAGGCTGGGCTCTGATTGAAATAGTGGCATCCTGGGAATCCCAGGTGGCTCAGCAGTTTAGAGTCACCTTCAGCCCAGGGTGTGATCCTGGAGACCTAGGATCGAGTCCCGTGTCAGGCTCCCTGCTTGGAGCCTGCTTCTCCCTTGGCCTGTGTTTGTGCCTCTCGCTCTCTGTGTCTCTCATGAATAAATAAGTAAAATATTGAGAAAAAAAAAAAGAAATAGTGGCATCCCCTCCCATAGGCTGGCCATTGTTAACAATGTACGTTCAAGTCTGTTGTCTCATCCGATCTCTAGGACAGCCCTGTGAGGTGGGGACTGTTGGCCATATTAAGAAATGAGGAAATTGAGGCACAGGGAGAGGAAGTGACCTATTCAAGATCATATACTGGTAAATGGAGGGGTTGGATTCCAGCCAAGGTCTGTGATTCTGTACCCTGATGGGTCCTAGAACACCGAATAGGCCAGGTCCTGGGCTGGGGCAGGTGAAACGAACCTGGTAGCCTCCTGGTCCCCAATCCTGATCTTCCTATTCTGATGCCAAGCCTGCCCTCTGGGTTTCCTGGGGAGGCTTCTTCCTCCTCCTCCAGCAGCTATGAAACCACCTCCCCCTGTCCCTCCACGAACCCTGGGCTCTGGGAAATGTCAGTATTTCTGAGAAACAGGACGTGGCCTGTGGTTTAGGGCTGGCCTGGGGGTAAGGGAAGGCCTAGGGCCCCACCAGGCACAATGGTGTCTCTCTGCAGGGCAGGCCCAACCACCCCCCTTCCCCTCACTCTAGTCCCTGGAAGACACACTGCCTGTCTTCCCCTCCTGCAAGGCCAGTTCGTGGAAGATGGACAGGAGGTGCTGCAGGCAGCCGACTGACATTGGAAGGGGTGGCGTGATATGTGTTCCTGTGTACAGGGAGCTATCTCAGACCTTCTAGAATGGGAGTTAGGACCTAGATGTCTGCCCCAGCCCAAGGCTGCTTGAATGACCATATGACCTCTGGCATCTCTCCCCAGTCCTACCTTTCACCTCCAACACAAAACAGAGCCACGACATTCGCCAAAGGTCCAATAGTGACCTAGAGTTGGGCCCTTATAGGGTCTGACTTCCACGTCTACCTCCTCTCCATGCCCTATGATGTCAGGGCTGGAGGGGAGATCAGCCTATTCACCAGCTCTTCTGCTGCCCCCCTCCCGCCCCCTGAACCACTCCCCTCCCCAGCAAGTCTCGCCTGCCACCCCAGAGCCATCTTTCAGAAACACAAATCTGCTCTTTCTCCCCATGAAGCCCCTTCTTCGGTGCCTTCCCTCCTGGTCCCTCAGGATCCGACTCCTGTGGCTTCTTTGGCCCCAACTCCCCATCACCTCTCCTAGCAGCACGCTGAGATCCAGTTTGCTGCTCTACCTGACCAAGCTGGGATGGATCTGAGCTCCTGGAAGACTGGATCACGGACTCTGACACCATCAGGACATTCTCTGTTGCCCCCTGCATACCAATCTGTTTTTCCCAACCAACTCTTTCAAGAAGCAGATAGGACACCATGCACTGCTCAGGCTTCTAACAGCTCTCAATCAGACAGGGGAGAAAGGATCTGCCCTTCCAATTCTCATAGAAAGATTCTGGAGAACGATGCTGGTTGGTCCATCTTGGCTACATAATCAATCTTAGGTGGTTAGGGATGAGGTATTAGAATCATGACTGGAGTAGGAGGAGCAGTTTCCTCAAATAAAGAGGTAGCACACACATCGTCAGTAAAGGGATCCCTATTCCCAGCTGCCACCACTACAATTTCGGACCACTTAAACCAGTGTCCTCTCTTCCACACCTTAACCACACTGTTCCTTCTTTCTGAAACGTCTTTCCCTAGTCTCTTCCTACAGTACTCCAGCTTATGCTCCAAATCCTCTTAGGAGAAAAAGTTCCCCTGGGCCTCTCTGCTGCCCCAACATTATTATATGCTTTGCTATAACCAAACACATGCTTTTGTATTGCAATGATCTGTTCCTGAGCCTTTCTTCCACTGGACAGTAAGCTCCTTGAGCCAGAGACCACATGGTCATCTGTGCATTCCCAGCCCCTAGTCCACAGGAGGCATTCAATGCATGCTTACTGAAGAAAGAAATGAGAGAAGGAGGAATGACATTGATGGCGAAGACAACAGTGGTGAAGTGTGGCTGAGTGCTGATGTGGAATAGATGCTCAGCAAGTGGTTATTGAGCTTTGAATGATCACCACTGCTATTCTTACTACCGTTACCTCCGCCGCCACCACCACCATGACTGCCACTCCACTACCAGGACCACCCCTCCCATTGCAGTGTCCAAATGGAACTTGCACATCATATCCTAAATATTTAAAAGGTATAAATCAGACTACCAAATTATTAAATAAATATGTCCTATCTTCCTGCCTTGACAAATGTACCTTCCTAATGATTTAGAAGGCCAAACTTTAAATTTTCTGACTTCTTCTTTGCCAGAACAATGGAAACACACAGAGAGTTAACATTTGGCCCCTGATTTCCAGTTCTTAGTCTACATCTCTTTTCTCTCTCTCTCTTTCTATCCCTCTCTCTCCCTCTCTTTAAAGTTAAATTCAATTTGCCAACATATAGTATAACATCCATTGTGCATCCCATCAAGTGCCCTCCTCAGTGCCCGTCACCCAGCTACCCCACCCCCTACCCACCTCCCCTTCCACGACCCTTTATTTGTTTCCCAGAGTTAGGAGTCTCTCATGGTTTGTCCCCCTCTCTAATTTTTCCCACTCAGTTCCCCTCCTTTCCCTTGTAATCCCTTTCACTATTTTTTTAAAGATTTTATTTATTTATTCATGAGAGACACAGAGAGGGAGAGAGGCAGAGACATGCTCCATGCAAGGAACCCGACATGGGACTCGATCCTGGGTCTCCAGGATCACGCCCTGGGCTGAAGACGGCGCTAAACCGCTGAGCTACCCGGGCTGCCCCCTTTCACTATTTCTTATATTCCACGTAGGAGTGAAACCATATGATGATTGTCCTTCTCTGACTGACTTACTTGACTCATCATAATACCCTCCAGTTCCATCCACGTCGAAGCAAATGGTGGGTATTTGTCCTTTCTGATGGCTGAGAAATATTTCATTGTGTATATAGACGACATTTTCTTTATCCATTCATCTGTCGAAGGACATCGTGGCTCCTTCCACAGTTTGGCTATTGTGGACATTGCTGCTATGAACGTTGGGGTGCAGGTGTCCTGGCGTTTCACTACATCTGTATCTTTGGATAAATACCCAGTAGTGCAATTGCTGGGTCATAGGGCAGCTCTATTTTTAACTTCTTGAGGAACCTCCACACTCTTTTCCAGAGTGGCTGCACCAGCTTGCATTCCCACCAACAGTGCAAGAGGGTTCCCCTTTCTCCACATCCTCTCCAACATTTGTTCTTTCCTGTCTTGTTAATTTTCCCCATTCTCACTGGCATGAGGTGGTATATCTCATTGTGGTTTTGATTTGTATTTCCCTGATGGCAAGTGATGTGGACATTTTTCCATGTGCTTGTTGGCCATGTGTATGTCTTCTTTGGAGAAATTTCTGTTCATGTCTTCTGCCCATTTCATGACTGGATTGTTTGTTTCTTGGGTGTTGAGTTTGATAAGTTCTTTATAGATTGGAAACTAGCCCTTTATCTGATATGTAATTTGCAAATATCTTCTCCCATTCTGTAGGTTGTCTTTTAGTTTGCTTGACTGTTCTTTTGCTGTGCATTAGTTTTTTATCTTAAGTCCCAGTATATCTTGATTAAGTCCAATAGGTCCACCTTTCTTCTCATTTCAACTCTGCCCTAGAGTGTGAAGGGCCTCATGCATGCACAAGTAGACACCCCAGTCTGCATGCCTTTGGTGGTTTAAAAATATGTCCAGTGTGATTTTATACTCCTCCCATTGAAAAGTCTGGCCCATGCCCTCTCCCCTTTAATCTGAGTGGGCTGTGACTCATTTTAGCCAACAGAATGAAGCAGGAATTATGCTGGGTGACTTCCAAGGCCAGAGCACAAAGGGTGATACAGCTACTGCTCTGTTTAATGAGATAGTTGCCCTTGGCATCTGGAACCAGTATGTAAGAAGTCTAAGTAACTCTGAGGTCGCCATGCTGTGAGGAAGCCCAAGCACCTGGAGGGGCCACACAGATACTCTAGTGGACAGCCCCAGCTGAGCTCCCAGTCAGCTCCCAGCATCGTCATCTGATCTATGGGTAAACACCTGTTCAGATGATTCCAGCGACCAGCCACTGAGCTTTCCCAATGGAGGCCCAGACATAGTAGAACAGAAACAGACCATTCCCATTGTGCCCTGCCCAAATTCCTGACCTGCAGAATTCATGAGCATTAAAAAAAAAAAAAAAAAAAAAAAAGCTTTTGTAATCTGCTCAGCTTGGGAGTAATTTGTTACCTAGTGATAGCAGCCAAAATAACATCCAAGCTACATCCAAGCCCACCTCCCTGGGCGAACTATCCCTTCTGGACAGTTGAAGAATAGACCTAGAGAAGAGGACAACGTGGTCCCGGTTGCAGACTTGGGCTGTTTGGACCAAGAATTCCAGGATCCTGGGTTCTCAGAGTGTAGGAAGGAGGGTGGGGGCACACATCCTCTTGAACCCGTAGACTTCTTGTGTTATGGATGGGGGTGCAGCTGAAAGAAGGTCAGAGTGGAGCTGGGTCTGAGAGTGGTCCTACCCTCCACTATCACCACCACCTCCATCACCACCTACTACTACCAACACAGGGGATGCAACTGTCCCATGTGTCCCACTGTGCCCTTGGAAAGATCCCCATCTGGTGAGAGAGAAGGGGACATTTACAATGATGGAAGAAAGTACAGAGGCCATGAGAGACCACAACGGGGTGGGGGACAGGAGGAGTATCAGAGAAAGTGTCCTGGAAGAAGGGGCACCCAAATGGAGGCTTTAAAGAAGTAGCCAGGAGACGTGGAGAAATCCTGATCCAGTCCTGGGAAAGAGCACATTCAGGAGCCTGGGGACAAGTGGTACATTTGGGGAAGGTCAAGCAGATCAGGCTGACAAGAGAGCTGTGTTGGCCCAGGGCAAGCGGGCGTGGGGGTGGGGGTGGGTGGGAAAAACAGTCTCTAGAGTCAAGCCAAGAAAGAGAGGTAGGCAGGCAGGGGCCAGCTAAACAGGGCCCTTAAAACAGGGCTGATTCTCAGGGAGGATGTGCTGACCCAGCTGTCAATGTTGGTGCCTATCCTGATTGTCCAGGGCCCACTCCAAGCCAGTATTTACTCTGAATATCACTACCCGTCCTCACCCCGCCCTTTTTCTTGAGCCTGGAAGGATTTTAAGCAGGGATATAACTCAATCAGATTTGTGTTTTACAAAGATCCGTCAGGCTTCTGTGGGAGAAAGACTTAGAGGGAGCCAAGAATGGAAGCTGAGCAATCCATGAGTAAGCCATCACAGCTACCAGTGAGAGAGGTGATGGCAGTCTGGACTACGGTGTGGCAACACACGGAGAGAAACAGATAGGGTTACTATTTAGAGGGTCGAATCAACAGAAGCAAGGGTAAGCCAGACACAGCCCCAACCTTCAATGAGCTCAGTGCAACAGGGAAAAAGCAGCGTGGATAAACACAGCAATTAAAATCAGCTCATTTAATCCTCATCATGAATCTCAGAGGCAGGCACCAATATTACCCTTTTGCAAATGAGGAAAAGTGATGACCTGTGGCAGATACTCTTGGGTGTCCACCCCGCCATCTCCCCTACCTCCTCCTCACTCACGGAACTCCATCTGGATAGAGGCTCAGCACCCAGGGTGAACCACTGACCCGTCTAAGCCAGCCTTAGCAACCCAACTCTCCACTGGTCTAGGGCTAGGTATGTGATCCAATTCTGGTGACGTGTGGAAGGGGAGGATTTTCCTCATCAAAGGAGAGAGTCACATGAGGAGAAATCCTGTGTGCTGCTGCCCTCTTTTGCTTTCTACTTCAGATGCTCTCAGCTAAGGAGATGAGATATGGGGCTGCAGCAGCCATCTTGTGACTATGAGGCTGAGGATATGAAAGCCAGCAGTGCTGAGGAAGGCTGTAAGGAGCCAGAGTCCTCGATGACATCAATGACTCACACTGAGCCAATCTGGGGACCACCTACGTTTCTTGTTAAGCAAACAACAGATGTCCTTATAGCTTATGCCACCACAGCAGCACTGCCAATGACCTTCTCATCCTTTTAACATTTTCATACACACCGGCTCTACTCCCAGCAGCCACCACCTGCTTCCCCTTGTCAGAGGATGGCCTTCAGGCTGCTGGAGCCCACTCTGACTATGAGCATGGAAAGCCAGAAGAGCCTGGGAATTTACACCCCTGCCCTACCCAAAGGGAGGCCCTTAGCCAATGACAGAAGAGTATGGAGGTGTCAGTCCTCCAGCTGCCTTGCACTCACTGATCTGGCCAGCTCTGGGGGGTGATCTGCATTGTCCCCAGAACTCCTCTGCAAGATGGAGCCAAAGCTCCTCTTTGTGGGACTTGGCTTGATCAAATTCCCCCTCCAGTCCCACTTCTTCACTCCCCTACTACTGGTTTGTCTTAGACACTCTTCCTAATATATTATTTTTCACATGACTCCTTGCCTTAAGTTCTGCTTTTAAGAATACCAACCCAAGACAGCCACTACTAGTCAGGTTTTCTGTATTTGCAGCCTAGAGTAACCTAACAGACATAACCCAGCAAGAGGAAGTTCTCGTAGCAAGTTTGTTCAAATGTAGTTTTCTGGCTTGCAAATCTTATGGTTTTTGTAAACACACTAATAAGTTGGTGATTAAAATTTATTTTTGTAAAGTGGTGTATTATAAACATAATTACAATGATAGCTAATTACTAATGAATAGCTCCCATGAACTAGTAGCAAGCTGTTAGCTTTACCTCAGTGACCTCATTTAAGCTTTACCAGAACTCTACAAGGTAGATACTATTTATATTTGTTTTCTATGCTGGGTAGCAAACTACCACAAATTTAGCCACTTAAAACACATTTATTATCTCACAGTTTATATATAGGTCAGGCACAGCTTAGCTGGGTTCTCTGCTAGGGTCCTAACAGTCCACGATCCAGGTATCCATAGGGGTGTGGTCTCATCCGAGGGGATGAGACCCACTTGCAAGCTCCCTCAGGTTATTGGCAAAATCTGTCTCCCTGTAGTCATAGGCTTGAAGTCCCTGTGTTCTTGCTGGCTGTCTTCCAGGGGCCACTCAGTGCCTATAGACTACCAGGTGGTCTTACTTCTTCAAGGTTCAAAGTTTGGAGGAGAGTCTCTGACTCCAGCGAGGATCCAGTTCCTCTTTTAAGGGCTTTTACCTGATTCAATCAGGCCCACCCAAGATAATCTCCCTTCTGAGTGACTCAAATCTCATTCGGGATCTTAATCCTGCAAAATCCCTTCACCTTTGTCATATTCCACTGGCCAGTGGCAAATCACAGGTCCCACCCACACTCAAAGACAGTGATTATACAAGGTGTGAACATCACGGGGACCCTACGGACTGTCTACCACACTATTATTATCCAAATTGTGTAGTTAGGGAAACTGAGGCAACGACTTCAGTAATCTTACCCAAAGTCATACTGCCAATGAGTGGACATAGAATGTGTTTCAAACCTGTGCACTCCAGTTCAGAGCCTGTACTGTTAACCATGATCCTGCACTCACGAGGCTCTGCCCCAAGTTCTTTCCCTTTCCTTATGTCCCTAAATCCCATCAATAATCATAAAAAGGAAATAGAGGCTCAGAGAGGTTAAGAGACTCACCCAAAGTCACACAGTGGTGGAGTCAGGGTAACAAACCAGGTTGATCAAACTCTCAAGCCCAAGATTTTAACCAATGTTAAAGATAGCACCTTAATAGAAGAATAGAGGCTGAAAAAGTTCATGGGAGATGAAGGACACTCCACTGGAGCAGGTGTGGGGCAGGAATGGAGGAGGTAGCTTTGCAACAGGGTCATAAGGAAATTAAAAAATTTGGCTATTTGAAATCAAGTCGGGAGGTGGTAGGGAGGAAGTATATCTCCAAAAAGGGAGAGAGCTTGGGCAAAGGCAAGGAAGCAGGAAAGCACAGGTGTTTGAGATGAGGTAGGGATGGAGGGTGGCTTCAGACCAAGCTGGGGGACTATGAGAAAGCAGGCTAGAGATGTGGCCAGGGCCCAACTTGGAACACCAGGATAAGGAGTGCGAGTCTTATGTGAAGGCAATTGGGAGCCACAGCAGGATGTTGAGCAGCAGCAGCAGCCATGCACCAAAATGCCTTTAGAGGTGTTAATGGCAGAGCATGAGAGAGGGAACTGTGAGAGTTTTCCTGCTTCTGATGGCCTTTTCCACTCAAGAACACCTTTGAGTCTCCCAAAGCCCAAGGAAGGAGGGTGGTTGAATGAGGTCGTGCCCCTTTTATGAGCAAGGACACTGAGATCCTGGGGGACTCTGTGAGGGGAATGAGGCTAAGCAGCAGGCCCAAATGTCTCACTTCAGTCATGGTGCTGGGGAGATGGGAAGCAAGGATTGTGTTTTTCTTACAAAATACGGCTCATTCCTCCTTTGCACATCCTACACTCATGCACCAGAAGCAACACAGGGATTGTTCAAAATAAGGATTTTGAGGCTCCAAACCCAGAGGTTCTGATTCAGCAGGTGTGGAACGGGGCCAGGTTTTGGCGTTTTAAACAAGCACCCCAGGCAGACCGGAAGGTCCGTCCAGGGCACCCTTTTAAGAAGCCCTCAAGAGCATAAGGGTCGAAAATTCGGACTTAGAGTGGGGTCCACGACGCAGCCTCCCCCTACCCCACCCCTCGCCCCCAACAAGGCCTTCTCCCCCTCCCTGTTCCTCTGGAGTCAGACCTCATCGACCGGCCCAACACTTTAAGAACCAGCCGCTGGAGCCGGGGGTGTGACCCTGGAGACCCAGGACCGAGTCCCACAGGGATCGGGCTCCCTGCTTGGGGCCTGCTTCTCCCTCTGCCTGTGTGTGTGTGTGTCTCGTGAATAAACAAATAAAATATTAAAATAAAAAAAAAGCCGGCTGCCGGGCGGGCGGAGCGCCGCAGTGCGGGGGACACTGAGGCCGGGGCGCCCGCGCCGCAGAAGGCGCGGTTCGAACCCGCGGCGGCTCCGGCTGCGGCTCCGGCTGCGGCTCGGGCTCCGGGAGGGCTCCGGCTCGGGCTCCGGGAGGGCTCCGGGAGGGCTCCGGGAGGGCTCCGGGAGGGCTCCACTTCCCGCGGCCGCCAGCAGGGGTTCGCGGAGCCTGGGGACCGGCGGCCGGCGGCGGGGGTCGGGGCCGGGGCGCTGGAAGAACGGGGGCTTTGAGCGGCGTCTCCCGGCGCAGACCCAGACGCTAATTAACGCCGCCTGGGCCGCGGGGGCGGCGGGGCGGGCACAAAGCCGGCTTTGAGCGGGCGGCGGCGGCGCTGGCGGGCGCGGGGCGGCGCGCACAGGGGCCGCTTGTGGGCCGTGTTTGTTTTTGCTCGTAAAGCGGGCGGCCGAGCGGTGCCGGGGCGGCGAGGGGGGCCGGAGCCGGAGAGGGCCCCTGAGGCCACGGCCCGCCGCCCCCGCTCGGCCCGCTCGGCCCGCTCGCCCGCTGCGCACGCCCCGCCGGTCCCTTCCCGCGCTGGGCCTCAGTTTCCCCGTGAATCCCGCGGGGCCTAGTAGCCTCACTGCCATGAATGCTTACCGAGCGCGCACTGCGTTCCAAGGCCTGGGCGGAGGCTTTCGCCCCACTTCGTTTCATTTAGTCCTCCAGCTTCATTAATATCCCCATTTTACAGATGAAGCCTGGAGAGGTTGAGCGCCTTGCCCCCAAGGTCAGGCAGCTCTCAATGAGACAGCCGGGCCTGGAACCCAAGCCTGTGACTCCGGGAGTTATGGGAGGCTGTCTCCCTAGCAGAGCAAGGCTAGGGCCAGCTGGAACTCACAGGAAGGTAGGTTTCAGCAGGAAGAATTTTCCTAGTCAGAGCTTGCTCACTCCCTATCAAGGTGTCCCTGGGACTGAGCTCCCCAGCATTGGGGTATTCAAGCAGAGTCCCAACACAGCCAGTGGTGGCTCTCTGGGGTCCCTTCCAGCCCTGGTCTTTAGGATCCCTGGCTATGCAAAGAGGCACTGCCCTGCAAGGGAGGCACCTTCCATCCTGGGCTGTCTTGGGCACTGGGGTTGGAGTGGGGACCAGGAAAAGATGGGAGCCTCCTCCTTGGAAGCCCCTGTGGTTGGAGGGATCCTCTGCTTCCATGGTCACAGAATCACTGAACCTTAGGCTCACACTCTGGGCCTTTACACTGCAGCCTCCAGTGATAAGAATTTGCTCCAGCCATATGGATCTCTCTTCCACCCACTTTTCACCTGACTTCTGCTCACGCTTTAGTTGTCAGCTCAGAGCAAGTTCCACTCTTGAGGACAAACCCACCATTTGTCCTTTGGAATACCCACCACAGTGGTAAGAACATCCTTGATGTCCTTGTCATCCCTGTCAGGTCAGGGCCCCTGATGGTGGGACCATATGGGCTTGCCACCTGCCAGTCCCCTCCCTTGATGGACTGGGCCAGGAAGATGATGGGGATCAGAGCTTCAGGCTCTATTAAGTCCTGTCTGGGGAACATGGGGTGAGGGTGGATGCCATCAGAGAGATACAGAACCCTGGTGGGAGCTCAAGTTCACTGCTTAAGGAGGTGACAGACCAGGCAACTGACAGTGCCCATCCAGTGATGTGGTCACTGAAAGAAGTGTCCTGTGGCTGGGGGTCCCGCCTCCCCTCTGAGACTGGACTCTAGCAACCTGAGCTCTAAGCCTCCCCACCTTCCTCCACCCCTACCCTCACCTCTACCCACCACGGGCATGTGTCTGCACGCAGATGGCTGTCCCCCCACTGATCCCAGCCACCTGTGAGGAGGAGAGCACGAATGGGGGGGGGGAGAACCAGGAGGGTGGGTTTCTGCAAGACTCTCCCCCTCTCTAAGTCCTGGGAGCCAGAGCTTGGACAGAGACACTATTAACACAAAATTTGCAAACATGGCTTCTAAAAATAGCTCTGGCTGGCAAGGCCCACCTGGCATCGGCTGTACCTTCTCGCGGCTGCTGGCTGGCTCCCCTCGGAGTACCGCCTTGGTCTGTCAGCGAGCATGTCACTCTGCCCTCCCCCCCACCCCGTTGGGAGAGCGGCTGGAACCTCAAGATGAGGCCTGGCCCAATCTGAAGAGGGTGGGGATGCATAGACAGAGGGGGACCCCATAGAGTCTTCCTATAAGGAGGGTGGGGGAGACAGTTCTGCCCATAGGGAGATCCCCCCAATGAGGGTTGGGGGTGGGTGGGTACATCCGTACAAAAGGCAAAGCAGCATTTAAACTCCCGCAAGTGAAGACAGCCTGATCAGAGTAAAACATACCAAGAATAAAGAAGGGACACCTGGGTGACTCAGCAGTTGAGCGTCTGCTTTCAGTTCAGGGTGTGATCCCGGGGTCCTGGGATCGAGTCCCGCATCAGGCTCCCTCCATGGAGCCTGCTTCTCCCTCTGCCTGTGTCTCTGCCTTTCTTTCTGTGTTTCTCATTAATAAATACATAAAATCAAGAGAAGAAGAAGAAGGAGAAGGAGAAGGAGAAGAAGAAGGGAAGAAGGAAAGAAGAAGGAAAGAAAACTCCAGGGGGGAGGGCAGGGCCAGGAGCATGGCCCCATGGTTCCCAAGAACCCAGATGGGGCAAGCACACAGTCACCCCCCAGCAAATCCTCAGGACCAGAGCACCAGGCAGTTGCCCAAGAACCCCTCTTGTCCAGCCTTTTCATTGAACAAATGAGGAGGCTGAGGCCCAGCCTGGTGACATGACTTGCCCTGGATTCCTCAGCAAGGCAGTGGCAAGACAGGGCTACAACTCGGGTCGGTTGACCTGATGCCCTGTTCAGAGGCCTGCCTCTCTGCTGGCTGATGGGATGACTGTCACTGATAATGAGTGTCAAGATGCTCCTTTTCCATTGTGGGCTTACTTAGAAATGATTTTCTGAGCACCTGTTGTGTACTGGGTACACAATGGTAAACTGGACAGGTAGGTCCTAATTTCTGGTAAATTCCACTCCAGTCTAATGGCAAGAACTGCTCAGGTAGGCACAGAGCTCTGCTGTGTTCAAGGTGCTTCCTGTAAATGCACAGAAAAGAATACCTATTGTGTTCTTGAGTTTACAGTTGAGGAAACTGAGGCTTAGGAAGCTGATAATTTGCCTGAGGTCACCCAGTAGAGTTGGGAATAGAGCCTCCTTATGTTGCCTCAGGAGGCCTTGGGTTCCTTCGAAATCAGTGGGGATGGCTTGAAGGAGCCCACTCCCTCGCTCCTGGAAGCCTCCTGTTCTGGATGAGAGCTAAGAGGGCCCTGGGAGGCCCCAGGATCAAAAACACCAGATTATCCTGTAGTGCTTTGCTTTTGTTTGGATCCAGTGGCATCCCCTGGACCCATGACACAGGGAAATCCCAGCCCTCATAAGGGCATGGAAAGCCTGGCTGCTCCCGACTGGGCAGCTTCTACCCTGCTCTCCCTAGCCCTCCCCATGCATCCATCCAAGCAGATACAAATGCTCATTCCTGGAATAGGAAAGTAAAGCCAGAGCTATAATGTGCCTGGCTTTCACACAGGCCCCATTCAGGTGTCATAGCAGGGAGGGGTCATGACGGTCAGCAGATGTGAAGACACATCACCTCCCTTGAAGGAGTCCTGGTGGTGCTGGGTCCCTCACAATAGCCCCTGGGGCATTGCCCCCCTGTGGTCTCTCGATCCCTAAGCTCACCCTGGCTATGGACCTGAGTACCATTTCTTCCCCTTTGTGAATTCTACTCCATAACGGGCTCACTCCAGGTGAGTTTATCTGGGGTTTGTACGTTCACTCCAGCCATTTCCCCCACACCCACAGGGGTGCCTCACCACATCTACATCTTTCCACTTGCTGCCTAGAACTTTCCATGATGCAATGCTTGTCTTGAGTCCCCATTTATCACACACCTTATGGGCTGACAGGGCTCTGACCATGGGCCCAGGGAATAACTGGCTGTTCCACTCTGCCCACAGACTCTGAGATCCATCTGCAACAGAGAACCATCCCCTACCTCAGAGGGCCTACTACTCTCACAGTGCCTTCTGATACAGATGGCCACTTTGGACACATAAATTGCCAGCTTTAAATTATATGTCCCTTCCACCCTAGCCACACTTAAGGCAAAGGCATCTATCTCTAGGTTAGATCTAAGAGAGACCAAGTGCTCTAAGAGGTAGACTGGCCCAGGAATACTACCCCAAGGGGCACTCCAGGGTAAATAGAGGCAAATCCAATCTGAAGGCACAAAGGATATTTGCAGCCCTGTCCAACATTTTCTTTTGATGAAACAACTACGCTACCCTGCCCCTTTTCAAAGAAGCAGTGCTGGGCAGGTGTTTGCATTGGGGAGGCCGCTGATGAGACCAGAGGTAGTCAAGTGAGGTGATCTGCTTGCCAGTGGTGGAATAGCTCAGTCTTCTGAATGCTTCCTGCAGGGGTCTGGCCTGGGACCTGCCATAGCAATGGGCAGGTGAAAGTGGAGGAGGATGGAGCATATGGAGCTGTCTTGGTGTCTGAGCCATTCTAGGCCATGCATTTCTCCTCCGGCCCACCCCCAGGCCTCTAGAGAAGAAATCCTAAGATGGCCTGAGAGCCCAGGGTCCTTGCAACCAAAATGTGTGTCTAGGTAATAGATTCTGTTTCGTAGGGAACTTAAATGGGAGGCCCAGAGAGTGGGCAGAAAAGAGTACAGACGAGTGGGAGGCTGAGTCATGGGACGAGGAGAGCCTAATCTGGGATTGGGGATGACCTGGAGAGGGCTCTGTAAGGGGCTGCCAGGCCAGCAGAAGTACAGTTTTTTTTTTTTTCAAAGATTTTATTTATTTATTCATGAGAGAGATTGAGAGAGAGAGAGAGAGAGAGAGAGAAAGGCAGAGATACAGGCAGAGGGAGAAGCAGGCTCCATGCAGGGTGCCTGACAAGGGACTCGATCCTGGGTCTCTAGGATCAGGCTCTGGGCTGAAGGCAGCGCTAAACCGCTGAGCCACCCAGGCTGCCCCAGAATTACAGTTTAGACACTGATTCAAAATGACTGGGTTGCCTGAGAAGTCTTCTTACCATCCCCCACCTCCCCCACAGTACCTCAGTGGGTCTCTATTCCTTGAAACCTGAGTGACCCAAATTTACCACTGGACTCTGACAAAAACTCTCAGGTTTGAAGGGAGAAGGCCTGACCATGCTGTCAAATGCCAGGTGACCCAGATAAGTCACTCAGCCTCTCCCAAACTCAATTTTCCCATCTGGAAATTGGGGAGACCGATCCCAGTTTCTCCAAATCCTCCCACAAGACATGATGTTGGCAGGGGGCAGGGGTTGTGCGAATAAAATGAGATCACAAATTGGAAACCACACGGAGACTCAGCATCCAATTACACGTGATTCATCATTTATGACCTCACCCGCGTGAAAACACCAAATGGCAAATCCTCGCCTTTTTCCCTCACTCAGGTTAGAGATTATTCAGTCATTTGGTCAACGGATACAGAAAAAGCCACACTTGGGTGCCTGGCACCATTTGGGTCTTTAGAGGCACAAAAGAAAAAGATCCCGGCATAGCCCTCCAAGGGCTTACAGTCTGTCTGGAAGGTAAAGTTCAGACAAAACCTAATCACCACCATTTTTTGGCGCCCTCTATGCCAGCACTGTGCAGCGTGCTCTGTACATGATGTTTCATTGTACCGATCACTGGTGGGTGGTATTATCCTCTGTCCACAAGAGAGGAACCTGAGATTCAGGGCAGCTACTGGGGAGGCTTGTCCAACTCCATATAATTAGTGGAGGTGAGGCATCGGCACTGTGGTCTTTGCAGTTTCCCTGGCGTTCTGTGGATACTGTTGAGAGGGGTCTGCGTGCAGCAGGAGGTGTTGCCCATTATCACTCCCTGAAGGCTGCTCTGGCCTGGCCCTGTGCTGGGTGCTGGCATCTGCATCAGAATTTTCAGCTTTTACTTAAAAACATGTGGTCTGGCCAGAACTGCATTTCAACCCCATATCTCCTGGTTCTCCCTCCCAGTGTACGCACCCCTACCCTGGCACATCTGACCCCTCACGAGTAAGAACTGCAGCTCCTGTGTGTGCATGCAACTAGCTCCTCAGAAAGATTATGAGCTCTGTGTTCAACAGGTTAGAGAGACTGAATCCTCCTCATCTTTGACCCTTCATGGGGTCAGGCCCTGGGTCTAAGAAGTGGAGTGCAACTTAGGGTCTTGACAATAGTGGCCCAGTGCGAGCCGAGGGTGTCTGCAGGAGTCACACAGCTGCCATTTACTGTAGTTAAATGTGTGTGCCAAACCTCGTGCTGGGTCTTTGCCCTGCATTGTCTTATCTAATATGTACATAAAATGTTATTGCCATCCAATTTTACAGATGAGGATATGGAGGCTTAGAGAGGTTAGTGACTTGCCCAAATCACACAACTAGTAAACGATGGAGCCAGGCCTCGGTCTTGTCCCCTGATTCTGTACATCCTACAGAATCAAATCTTCCTGCTGACATTTAAAACTTTTAGCAGGATGACCGCAAAACCATCAATCAGAAGGGTCTCCTTCCTTACTGTACTTCTCAGGGCTCACCACCTGGAGCCCTTCCCTCTGCAAGGAGCTCTAGCACATAAAGGATGGGGGGATGGAGACTGAGGACAGTTAGGAGGGGAGAGAAGGGAGCAAGGGATACCCCAAAACAAGAAAGGTGGGACACTGGGAGAGAGGCCAGCATCTCCTCAGGACCCACGGGTTTGTTTCTCCCTTTATACATGCTGCAGTCCATTGACCCAGTGCCACAGACTGTGAATGTTACCCCGAGCAAAGCGCAGTCTACTCCCCCCTCCACTGGGGCCCACCCCGCCCTCCCTAGAAGGAGCGGGCTTCAGAGACCTTGCCAGCTCCCACACTCTGGCCCGGAATGGCAGCTGCTTGGCCTTTGCCCACCCTGCTTGTGGTCCTCCTGCCACGAGCGCTCCCTTGCTGCGGACAGGAGAGTGGCACCCACCAACCCCCCCCTCCCCCATCACCCTCACAGCACACCAGTCCTCTGGAAGCAGGGAGGGATCCAGCCTTGGGGGTGCTCCACAGCAGGAAGGCTCTCAAGAGCAGGGGAGTAAGAGGCAGGACCCCTGGGTTCTGGTTCTGGTTCCACTCTGTCTAGTGTTGTCGGGCAGACTAGTTTTCGTCTCTCAGCCTATCTCTTCAGCTGTGAAATCGGGGTGGAGGGCCTAGCCTAGCCTCTAAGCATGCTTCCAGTCCTGACAGTGGAGGAGTTAGCTGCAGCAGAGCAATTCCAGGCGTGAGCAGGGGAAGTTGGGGGTAGGCTTTGCGGCCCCTGGACAGCAGGGCCTCAGGCACTGGCTGCTGTCTCCACCTGGGCAGCTGCTGGGGCTGGCTGAGCAGCACGGAGAAGAGGGCCAGGGGCTTTGAGAAGGAGAGGTGCCTGACAGAGGAGACAGGGATGACAAGGGAAGAGGTTGAGTGGGGGAAAAGGGAGAGGTGGAGACAGAGAGAGAGAGAGAGGATGAACAGGCTGGTCAGACTGGCAGAGCAGGAGGCAGGGGAAGGGCTTAATCAGATCCCCTGCTGCACACCTGGGGCAGTTAGCACCAACCGTGGCATGAAGGGGAGGCCAGTGCAAAGCTTCTTGCTATTTTTCATAAGAAAAAATTGGGGCCCCACCAACTGTGGGAACATTCAGGACCCCATGATGTCTCTCCTGAACTCTTCTGGTATAGAATTGTAAAATCACACAGACATCAACTAAGTAAAAGTGATATGTACAGAGAAAAGCCTAGAAGGACCACTGATCAGGGAGGGAGGGAACACAATGGGAAAGAGGTACACCAGACATCAATGATATATGTAATCACTTATTTTTAAGCCAGTGAGCAAGTACACTGGTGTTGATAATATTATTCCTATACTTCTCCACATGTTGACATATTTTATTAAAAAAGAAATCCCTGTACGGGAATTTGCCAGTCTTTTTTAAAAAATATTTTATTTATTTATTCATGAGAGACCCACAAAGAGAAGCAGAGTCATAGGCAGAGGGAGAAGCAGGCTCTCTGTGGGGAGCCCAATGTGGGACTTGCTCCCAGGACCCCAGGATCATGACCTGAGCCAAAGGCAGAGGCTCAACCACTGAGCCACCCAGGCATCCCACATCTGCCAAAATCTTAATGGTGGTTCTTTGGGAGAATGGGATTATCACAATTGTTACTATCTTCTTTTAATTCTGGTATTTTCCAAATGTTCTACATTGAACATATATGGAAAAAAATAACTAAACCCTTTAAAATAAATTTTTCCTGCTACGACCATCTTTTTAGTCTTCAGTGGAAATTAAACACAACTGTCTGAGCTACCTCATCCTCAAATCCTTTCCCTCATCACTTCACAGGCTCAGTAAACCATCAGTCCCTCTGCATTCTTCCTCCCTACCCTGCAGCCCATGCTTCTCCAAGGTAAGGCTTCCAGCCCTCTTTGTTCCTCAAGCCCAGTAATGCTCTAGGTAGAGAGGAAAGATTATTAGGTTAAATATAAGACAGAAAGGGGCTTGAGACTTTACTGGTTTGGGCACTTGACCACTCAAATTTTATTTTCCCTTATTTCTCTTTTTCCTTATTTTATAAATATATAAAATAACCCAAGATTTTTGTGAGGCCCCAACAAGATAATACATATAAAGCATTCAGCATTAATGAACAGTGCCTAAAATATAGCAAATATTTAATCATTATCATTATCATTGATGACTGCCTACTGCTTCCTCTAGGAAGCCTTCTTGACTTGATGAAAGAAATATTTCATCTTGAACTGGGCACCAAGCTGGCTTTTTCCTCCTGGCAAAAAACCTGGATCCCAGTCTCAACTCTGTCAGTAGCTATGTGACATTGAGCAAGCTCCTCCCCTTCCCAATGCTTTAGTTTCCTCATCTGCAAAATGGTAGGATTGGACTTCCTGTTCCAATAGTCAATGACTAGGGTAACCATATAAACCAGAATTTTTTTTTAAGATTTTATTTATTTATTCATGAGAGACACAGAGAGAAAGAGAGAAAGAGAGAGAGAGAGAGAGGCAGAGACACAGGCAGAGGGAGAAGCAGGCTCCATGCAGGGAGCCCGACGTGGGACTCCATCCTGGGTCTCCAGGATTACGCCCCGGGCCGAAGGTGGCCCTAAACTGCTTGGCCACTGGGGCTGCCCAAGCCAGAAAGTTTTTGAGAGAGAAATGGGCACTATCAATAATCATTTAGGGATGACAGGTTTAAGGCAGAACCTGGCATACTGGGAAGTCTGGTCATTCCACGCTTCAGAGATCTATTATTTCCTTGCCCACCAGTGTGGTAGGCAAAATAATTCTTCCTCTCCCAAAGATGGCCACTTCCTAATCCCTGGAAACCTGAGGTTATGTTAGATCACCTGACGTACGGGATTAAGGTTATAGCTCAGTTGACCTTGAGAGGGGTCAACTGGATTATCTGGGTGAGCCCAATGTAATCACAAAGATCCTAATAAACTAAAGAGGGAAATAAAAAAGAGAGTGCCAAAGTGAAACAATGTAAGAAAGGTTTGACCAGCCATTGCTAGCTTTGAAGATGGATCCAAGGAATGTAGGCAGCCTCTAGATGCTAGAAAAGGTAAGAAAATGGATTTTCCCCTAGAGCCTCCAGAAAGGGATGCAGACCTGCTGATACCCCGATTTTAGCCCACTGAGGCCCATTTTGAACTTCTGACATGCAGAACTGTGAGACAATAAGTATGTTGTTCTCAGCCACTAAGTTTGTGGTGATTTGTTTGTTATAGCAGCAATAGGAAACTGATACACCTAGTATGGCTCAGCAGGTCCCTTTGGCTGGCTGTTCCATGAGTGCTGTCCTTGGAGCAGAGACAGAGAACTGTCTAAGCACCAGGAGAGCTGGATTCTAGTCCCTGCTCTGATATTAACTCACTCTGGGCCCTTGGACAGGTCACGTAACTCGGTTTTTTCTGTAAAGTAGGGAGATAATAATCCCTGCCTCATCTATCTTTGTGGTGATGAGTGGGTGGAGTGTCCCACATTCACTGACTTATTCTATGCTCAACTCTGTGCTGGGGGCTGGAGCTAGTCCCAACCTCATCTCTGCTCTTGAGATGAGTAAAGAGACAGACATGTAAGCAGGTAATTAAAATATAATGTGATGAACATAAAGAGAGATTTTTTTTTAAGATTTTATTTTTATTCATGAGAGACACACAGAGAGAGGCAGAGATATAGGCAGAGAGAAACAGGCTCCCTGTGGGGATTCCGATGTGGGACTCGATCCCAGGACCCCAGGATCACAACCTGAACCAAAGGCAGATGTTCAACCACTGAGCCACCCAGGTGCCCCATAAAGAGAGATTATTATAAGTGTACACTGAGAAATATATAAGCCCACCTGCTGGGAGTGGGGGCTCCCTATCCAGTCAGGGCAGGCTCCATAGAAAAGGTGATGTCAGAGCTGGGTCCTAAAGGATGAGTAGGAGAAGCCAGGCAGAGCAGACAAGGAGGACAAGAACAATCCGGACAAAACAGCAGAGAAGCAAGCCCCCAGAGATATGAGTCAGCATGGCTTGGGGGACAGAGGTACAAGCAGCTTTATGGTGTTGATGTAGAAAGCCTGAGTGTAAATGGGATGCTATGAAGATTAAATGGAATGATGGGTTAAGGCATGACATGAGCACAAGGTTGCATTATCGGTCTGTGTGTCCCCCAGACCGGTGCTGGGTCAGGAGACAATCTGTAATGCACAATTCCTCTTGACCCAGCTTGAGTGATCTCTCCTGGTTGTCTCATCCTCATATTCCCCCCAGACATGTGCCAAAAGTCTGGCAGCTGCCCCAGCCTACTGGGGGGGATGAAGCCGTGCAAAATTACAGCCACTGAAAGAGGCCGGCGTGACCTCAGGAGCTGAGTTTCATCATTCTGAAATCATGCTCCTGGCCTTAGTCAGAGGCAGAGAGGTGGGGAGGAGAGGGTGGGAAAGCAGAGCGGGTGGCAGCAGGTTTGGGCGAGGTGCCGGGGCTGAGGAAGAAAGCAGCTGGAACCAGCAGGGGGTGAGATTCCAGCTTGGATTGTATCCATCATGCTGTGTGACCTCAGGCCAGATCCTTGCCCATGCTGGGTCTCTCTGGGCAGGATGGGTTCTTGGTGCTGTTCCCAAGGCCTGTCCCAACTGGAGCCTCCTTGTGGAGGTAAGAACCCTGGGGTTCTGCTGGTCACTCCTGCGGATGTGGTTCTTTGTAGAAGAGTAGGAGCCTGGGATCCCTGGGTGGCGCAGCGGTTTGGCGCCTGCCTTTGGCCCAGGGCGCGATCCTGGAGACCCGGGATCGAATCCCACGTCGGGCTCCCGGTGCATGGAGCCTGCTTCTCCCTCCGCCTGTGTCTCTGCCTCTCTCTCTCTCTCTGTGACTATCATAAATAAATAAAAAATTAAAAAAAAAAAAAAGAGTAGGAGCCTGTGCCAGGCCTGTCAGGGTTTGGGGCAGGACTCTGTAGGCTTCTCAGTAGCATCCACATTTCCAACAGGGTCATGCCTTTGTGAAACACATGAAGCTAACTGACTTCTATCAGGCCGAACCTATAAAGATGTCTCTAAGCTTTGGGTTACCTAGCCACACTACCCAGATGTGCTTCCCATTTGCATTCTGAATCCTTGTCCAGTTCTTTAAGAAGTAGTTCCTGAGTAAGGCTGAGTATCTTAATTTGCTGCCATTTCCTCACAATTCTAGAGGCTAGAAGTCCAAGATCAAAGTGTTGTTAGGGTTGTTTTTTTCTGACGCATCTCTTTGGCTTGTACATGGCCACCTTCTTGCTGTGGCTTCTCATGGTCTTTCCTCTCTGTGTCCTAATCTCCTCTTATAAGGACACCAGTCATATTGGATTAGGCCCATCCTGTGATTTCACTGAACTCAATTACCTGTCTAAAGACCTTATCTCCAAGTTCAATCACATTCTGAAGTACAGACGGGGTAGGACCTCAACATATGAATTTTGAAGGCGACACAATTAGGCCCATAACACTGGGCTTTGGAATCGCTAGTGGAGCTTTTCTAAGTACAGATGTCTGGGCCCATCTCCAGAGATCTGAGTGTAAACTCCATGAAGGTGGGCCAGGAGATTTGCCCATTGCCATATCCCTACTGCCTAGAACTGTGTCTATCCAGCACATGGTATATGCACACAAATATTTGTGGAATGAAAGGATGATTTAATAATCTTGGGATGGGGCCCATGTGTGTGTCATGTACAAAGTTCCATAGTTGATTCTGATTCACCAGGGGGTGAAGTCCCCTGAGATGTGATTGGGTTTCATCTTTCCTGTTGCTGGATGGGAAGCCTAAGGTTCAGTCAGGAGTGCTTGCTTTGGCAGCACATATACTAAAATTGGAACAATACAGAGACAATTAGAATGGTCCCAGCACAAGGATGACAAGGTTTAGTAAGGAAAAGAAATAGCAAGCCTAGCACTCTACAAAGAATGTGGGCTCGTTGGGTCTACCCCAGCACCTCTCTAGGACATGAGGGCAAAGGGAAGGTTGGACCTGATACTGCCTTTTGTACCTCTTTATCTAGTTACTCATCTGTATTCCTTATAATATCCTTTATTATAAGCTGGTAAACAGAAGTAAATGTTCCTCTGAGTTCTGTGAGCTGCTCTACCAAATTAATTGAACCTGAGGAACATGTTGAAGGACCTTCCAGTTTATAACCAATCGGCCAAAAGCATAGATAGGGGCAGTCTTGAGGGCCTGAGCCCTTGACCCACTGGATTGGATTCTATCTCCAGGTCGACAGCATCAGAATTGACTTAATGGCTTGGTCGTGTTGGAAAATACACGTTGGACCTGCCTTTAGCACCCTTCACATAAGGCCCATGCCAACTCCCGGCCTCACCCACCCTCACCCCTGCCCAGCCTATGCTTTAAGCCACATGACATCCAGCACCGTTCCCTGATCCTGTCATGCCGCTTACCTTCTCATCTTAGTGTGGGCTTCCCGGAATGCCTTTCCCCACCTTTTTGCTTAGGCAGTGTCTCCTCGAGCTGCACTGGAGCTCAATGCCTTCTCTCACTGCCCAGGCTGGGGGTAGTGGGGGCATCCTCTGGGCCTCTAGAGTCCCCTGTGCTGCCCTGTTATCCTATGCTGATCACCCTGGTGGCAAATGCCCATTTGGGTGCCACCTCCACCAGACTGGGAGCACCTGCATACAGGGCTGAGCTGGTAAGTAGTAGCTTGTGACTTGATGTCTTGTGCAAGGCTCTGAGTTTAAGTCCTCAGCAAGTTTTCAGGGATTGAAGAGTGAATGCATAACCATTGGTGGCTGAATGGGACCTGCTTTTGTAGCTCCTGACCTCACCTTCACCCCCCTATGTCCCAGGCCACTGCCTAGGGAGCATCTCTGAGGCAGCCTGGGGCAGCGGGTGAGCTCTCTGAACTGGCCAGTGCAGAGCAGAGGCGGGGAAGCAGAATCTTAGCCTCAGGTGGAGACCTCAGGCCGGTAGGGCTGGCCAGGAAGTTCAGAGAGGTGAGAGGGCAGTGGCCCCAAGGAGAAGAGACTGGAAAATACTAGTAATGGGGAAAGAAGGAGGGGAGGGAGGAGGTGGGCAGCTGAGAGGTCAGAGACTCAATTTTTGTTCTCAGAACTGTGGTTCGGCCTCAGGGAAGCTCCCCTGATCTGACCTTTCAGCAAGTTTCTGCCTCTGGGACTCAGGTTCTTCAACTGAAAACAGGGGCAGGCAGGCTGGGCTAGATGGTCATTAACGTCTTCTCTAGCCCTGGCCAAGAAGATTCGAGAAAAGTGTGGCTGTCTTAAAGGTACTATTTGAGAGGACTGTGTCTAGGCTGGCACAAATTTCAGGGGCTCCCATCTAGCCAGGCATTGGAAGGACGTGTCTCGGGGCCTGAAAAGAACTGGAAGCAGCCTCCCCACGCCTCCTGCGCTGGACTTGGCCCAGAGTCCCAGCCTCCCCACGCCTCCTGCGCTGGACTTGGCCCACAATCCTGGCAGGCCCAGTGCGGCCCTGAGCACTAATGAGGCTGGCCACCTGGGGAGCCATAGACATTCAACCTGGCCTATTTTGTGGTGAAACCAGGGTCACTTTTCTGCCTAACCCTGAGGTGATACTCCTGAATGTGGCCTGGGGGCTGGCAACACCATTCACAGGCCACCTGGAACCCTAAGGAGTACATCTGGTTGGGTGGGGACTGAAGGAAGCTCCAAGCCACAGAGGCCCAGGGACCAGGTCTTGGGCCATGTGGACAACCTTTGTTGGCTCCACACCCCCTGGGTCCTGCCCTGCCAGGACAGGGCCTGCTGTCCTGGCTCTTGCCTGTAACTATTCCCTGAGCCGTGATTTCTGATTCTATTGGTGAAGACAGGCCTCTTGGGATGAGCCAGTTGGCCCCTCTCGGTTATTTGCTTCTCAAAGTTGGAAAAACTACGTTGTGCACCTGGCAGTACTTGCCGCTGCTGGTTTTTTTTCCCTTTTTTCTTTTTTTTTTAAGAAACAGAAAGTAACCCCTGTGCTTACTGCAACCAAATCCATTTTATTGGCCTTCTGCATCTCCCACTGCAATAATAACAACCCCTTACATTTGATGAGTCTTTTACGGTTTACAAAGCACTTTCTTATGCATTCTTTCTTTTGGTCCAGCAACAGTTTTGGGAAAGAGGGCTGGGATTATTATACCCCACTACAGGTGAAGAAAGAGCCTCAGATAAGATCAGCTGCCTGAGGTCACACAGCAAGATGGAGGAACTTAAAGCAAATGATCTGGGTCCTCTGACTGAGTCCTCAGTTCTTTCCCCAGTACCACACACCCTTCACGCCACTTGAATGCCCAGGGTCTTAGACACCCTCTTCCAGAAACAAGGGCAGAGGGCTCAGCTGCCTGCAACCTGGACTTATTTCTGAACTTCTTTCTTTGGTGAATGTAACCATCACCTCTCCTTCCTGATCACCTCTAAGCCAATGGCTCTCACATCTGTGCTTTCCTCTGGGACCTGAGAGCTTCAGATCCCACCCTGTGTCTCCAGGTGTCTGTAATGTTCCCACCTGCCCCTCACTCACCCAGCTTAGAAAATTCAGCTTTAACATATTTTCATGTCTCTTTCACCTTCTAAATCCAGTTGGCATAGGTATATTACTTATTAATTCATTTATTCACCCAGGCAGTACTAATATATGCTAAATCTTTACAGTCTATTCTGCATCCCATTTTTACATTATACTTAGTCTTCTGTGTCTGGTTTCTTTCCCCTAGAATAATGTTTATAGGGTCCATCCATGTTGTAGTATGTATCAGTACTTTGTCTTTTTATAGCCGAATAATATTCCATTGTACATATCTACCACTTTTATTTATCTATTCATCAGTTGATGGATACTTGAGTTGTTTCTACTTTTTGGCTATTATGAATAATGCTGCTATGAACATTTGTGTACACTTTTCTATGCTTTATTTATTTATTTATTTATTTATTATTATTATTTTTTTTATTTATTGTGTACACTTTTCTATGCTTTATTTCTTTGGGTATATACCTAGGAGTAGAATTTCTGGGTCACATGGTAACTATAAACTGCCTTCCAAAATGGCTGTGCCATTTTACATTCCCACTAGCAAGGTATTAGGGTTCCAATTTGTCCATGTCCTCACCGACACTTGCTATTGTTTATCTTCTTTATTATAGCCATTACAGGGGGCATAAAGTGCTTTCTCATTGTAATTTTCATTTGCATTTCTCTAATGACTAACGATGCTGAACATTTTTTTATATGTTTTTGGCCATTTGTATGTTTGAGAAATGTCTGTTCAGATCCTTCACCTGTTTTCCAGTTGGGATTATTGTCTTTTTACTGTGGAGTTGCAATTGTTCTTTATGTATTCTGAGGATACAATTCCCTTATCAGATAAATGCAAATATTTACTCCCATTGGTGGGAGGTCTTTTCATTTCCTGAGAGCATCCTTTAAAGTCCAACTTACCTATCTTTTTTTTTGTCATTTATGCTTTTGGTGTTTAAGAAGGCTTGGTCTAACCCCAAATCACAAAGATTTACCTTAGTCTTCTTCAAAGAGTTTTATAGCTTTAGTTATTACATTTAGGTCTATGGTCCATTTTGAGTTAAACATTAAACATTTTTATTAAAAACTTTTTTTGATTGTGGTAAAATATCCATAACATAAAATGTACCATCCTAACCATTTTAAAGTACACAGTTCAGTAGTGTTAAGTACTTTTATGTTGTGCAACCAATCTTCAGAACTTTTTATCTTGTGAAACAAACTCTATATTCACTAAAGAATTTCCCTTTCCCCCACCTCTAGTCCCTGTTGAATTCATTTTTATGCACAATGTAAGAAAAAGGCCTATCTTTATTCCTTTGCATGTGGTTACCTAATTGTTCCAGCATCATTTATTGGAAAGACTATTTTTTTTTTCCATGAATTGTCTTGGCACCCTTGTCAAACATCAATTAAGCATAAATACAAAATAGGGTTTAGTTCTGGACTATCAATTCTGTTCTATGATCCATATGTCTATCCTTATGCCAGTATCAGACTGTCCTGATTACTATATCTTTGTACTAAGTTTTTATTTATTTATTTATTTATTTATTTATTTATTTATTTATTTATGATTTTATTTATTTATGAGAGAGAGGCAGAAACACAGGCAGAGGGAGAAGCAGGCTCCATGCAAGGAGCCTGATGTGGGACTCGATCCTGGGCCTCCAGGATCACGCCCTGGGCCGAAGGTGGCGCTAAACCGCTGAGCCACCCAGGCTGCCCCTGTACTGAGTTTTTTTTTTTTTTTAATTTATTTATTTGAGAAAGAGAGAGAGAGAGCACATGTGCATGGGAGTGGGGGAGGGGGAGAAGAAGAGGCAGAGAATCTCAAGAAGGCTCCCACACCCAGAGATCATGACCTGAGGAGAAATCAAGAGCTGGATGCTCAACCAACTGAGCCACTCAAGACCACCTCTTTGTAATAAGTTTTTAAATCAAGAAATATAAATCCTCCCACTTTGATATTTCTTTTCAAGATTGTTTTGAAAATTTTTGGTCCCTTGCATTTCTATATGAATTTTAGAATTAGCTTGGCAATTTCACAAAAAAAAGGCAGCTTGGATTTTGATAGAGATTACATTAAATCTGTAGATCAATGTAGGGAGTATTGCCATCTTAACAATATTAAGTTTTTTGATTCATGAACATGGAACATCTATTTATTTAGGTCTTCTTTCTTTCAACAACATTTTGTGGGTTTCAGAATATAAGTTTTGCATGTCTTTTGTTAAATTTATTCCTGTTCTTTGTGATACTATTCCACGTGAAATTATCTAATTTCATTTTTATTTTTTAAAAGATTTTATTCATTTTAAGGAGAGAGAACACAAGCAGGGTGGAGGGGCAGAGGGAGAAGCAGACTCCCTGCTGAGCAGGGAGCCCATTATGGGACTTGATCCCAGGACCCTGGGATCATGACCTGAGCCGAAGGCAGATGGTTAATCAACTGAGCCACCCAGGTGCCCCTAATTTCATTTTTAGATTGTTCATTGCTAATCTGTAGAATATAATTGGTTTGTGTATATTGATCTTTTTCCTGAAATCTTGCTGAACTTGTTTATTAATAATTTTTTAATGGATTCCTTACAATTTTCTACATCAGAAATCATGTCATATGAATATAGAACTTGTTTTACTTCTTCCTGTTATTGCTTTTTCTTGCCTAATTGCCTTAGCTAGAACTTCCAGTATAATATTAAATAGTAGTGGTAAAAGTAAGACATCCTTGTCTTATTCTTGACTATATAGGCAAAGCTTTCAGTCTCTCACTATTAAGTGTGATGTTAACTGTGGGTTTTCATAGATTCCTTTTATCAAGTTGGGAGGTTCCCTTCTACTCTTTTTTAAGTTTTTTAAATCAAGAAACAGTGTTGGACTTTGTCAAATGCTTTTTCTGACTCTAGTGAGATGATCATGTGGTTTATGTCTCTGATAAGGTATGTTATATTAACTGATTTTCAGATGTTAAACCAATCTTACATTCCTAGGCTAAATATCACTTGGTCAGAGTGAATAATCCTTTTTATATGTCACTGGATTCAGTTTGGTAGTATTTCGTTGAGAATTTGCATCTGATTCATGAGAGATATTTGTACTTTTCTTGTGATATCTTTGTCTGGTTTCTAGTCTCAGAGTAACAATGAGTTACTCATAAATAAAATGAGTTGAAAAGTGTTTTCTCCTCTTCTAATATTTGGAAGAGTTTGTGAAGAATTGGTATTAAATCTTCTTTAAATGTTTGGTAGAGTTCATTCATTTTTATTGCTGAATTGTATTGTATTATATGAATATCAGTTTGTTTATCCATTACCTGTGGATAGATAATTTGGGTTGTTTCCAGTTTTGAAATAAAGCTGCTATGGACATTAGTGTATAAATCTTTCTATGGACATATGTTTTCATTTTCTTGGGTAAATATTTACAAGTGGAATTGCTGGGTCATTTGGTAGGTGCATATTAACTTTATGAGAAAGTCCCAGACTAATTTTCAAAGTGGTTGCATCACTACACTTTACACTCCCACCAGCAATGTATTTTGCTTACTCCACTATCCTTACCACATTAGATGTGACCTGTCTTTTTTATTTTAACCATTCTAGTGGGCATGTTGTGATATCTCAATATATTTTTTAAAGATTTTATTTATTTATTCATGAAAGAGAGAGAGAGGGAGAGAGAGAGAAGGAGAGCCACAGGCAGAGGGAGAAGCAGGCTCCATGCAGGGAGCCTGACGTGGGACTCGATCCCAGGTCTCCAGGATCATGCCCTGGGCTGAAGGCGGCACTAAACCACTGAGCCGTCTGGGCTGCCCAATATCTCAATATTTTAATTTACATTTTTCTGATGAAAAATGATATTAAACACATGTCCAGGGTGCCTGGGTGGCTCAGTCATTTGGCGTCTGCCTTCAGCTTGGGTAATGATCCCAGCATGCTGGGATCAAGTCTCAAATCAAGCTCCCTGCTCAGCAGGCAGGGAGCCTGCTTCTCCCTCTCCCTCTGCCTGCTGCTCTCCCTGCTTGTGCTCTCTGTCAAAAATAAATAAATAAAATCTTTCAAAAAACCCACACATGTTCATATCTTTTGCTCATACATTTTTTTAAAAAAATTGCATTTTAATTGGGTCTTCTTACTATTGAGTTGCAGGTGTTATTTACATATTCTAGATAGAAGTCCTTTGTCAAACATTTAGACATAGAGAATATTTACCTTCCTACTCATTTTATTAATGATGTCTTTTGAGGAGCAGGAGCTTTAAACTTTAAGTTTTGTTAATTCCATTTTAATGATTTTTCTTTTATGGTTATTGCCTTCTGTGGTGGTCTAAGAAATCTTTGCCTACCCAAAGATCATGAAAATAATCTAGAAAAAATTTTCATAGCAAATTTTTTTAGCATTGTGTGTTGAACAGATTTTTCTTTCCACATTGAATTGCTTTTGCTTTTTGGATGAAATCAATTAAACACTATTTCTGTACTAACTATTCTGTTCTCATTGATTTACTTTCTATCCTTATTCCTGTACCACAATGTCTTAATTACTGTAACATTTTTGTAAGCCTAGAAATCAGGTAATGTAAATTCTTCACCTGTTTTATTTTAAGACTGTGTATTCTAGATCTTTTATATTTTCCTATAAATTTTAGAACTTGTCAGTTTCTTTTTAAAAAGTATGACTAGAAATTTGGTATTGCTCTGAACCTATTGATCAATTTGGAGAAAATTGACAAGTTAACAATATTGGGTTCTTCCAACACGTTAGCATGGTATATTTTTTCATTAATTTTGAGTTTCTTTATCTCTTCAGCATTTTGTATTTTTTTTCAAGATTTTTATTTATTTACTTATTCATGAGAGACACAGAAAGAGAGAGAGGCAGAGACACAGGCAGAGGAGAAGCAGACTCCATGCAGGGAGGGAGCCTGACACGGGACTCGATCCCGGGTCTTCAGGATCACACCCCGGGCTGCAGGCTGCACTAAACCACTGTGCCACCGGGGCTGCCCATCATTTTGTAGTTTTTAGTGTAGAGATTTCGCACATATTGTTTATGTTTTCAATGTTATTATAAGTAGTGTTAAATTTTTTAATTTTCCAATTGTTTATTGCTAGTATATGTAAATACAATTGATTCTTATAAGTTGACCTCATATTCTGTCACTTTACTAAATTCACCTATTGCCTCAAGTAGGTTTTTTCAGGTAGATTTCTTAAATTTTTCTATTTATTTATTCATACTCTTTGAAAATAAAGAAAAATTGGTTTTATTTGAATGTCTTTTAGTTACTTTTCTTGTCTTATTGCGTTGGCTAGAACCTCCAATAATATAATATTGAAAGAATTGATGATGCTAGCAGATATCATTGCCTTGTTCCTAAACTTAGTGGGAAAGTGTTCAGTATTTCACTATAAAGTATCATTTAGCCATAGAATTTTTATAGATCTGGCTTTACAGGTGGAGGATATTTTGTTCTATTTCTAGTTTGGAGAAGTTCTTTTTTTTTTTTTTTTTTCTTTTATCAAGAATAGGTGTTGAGGGAAGCCTGGTGATTCAGTTGGAAGGGTGTAGCTCTTGATCTTGGGGTTGTGAGTTTGAGCTCCACACTGGGTGTAGGGATTACTTAAATAACTTTTTAAGAAAAGAATAGGTGTTAAATTTTATAAAAATACAGATGGTTAGGCAGTCTGGGTGGCTCAGCAGTTTAGTGCCAACTTCAGCCCAGAGTGTGGTCCTGGAGACCCAGGATCAAGTCCCATGTCAGGCTCCCTGCATGGAGCCTATTTTCTCCCTCTGCCCGTGTCTGTGCCTCTCTCTGTGTGTCTCTCATGAATAAATAAAATCTTTAAAAAAAATTACAGATGGTTATCATCCATGTGCACTTAAAAAGAACAAGCATTCTGCAGTTATTGAGTGTCCTGTTTTGCAAATGTCAGTCAAGTCAAATTGATTAAGGTTTTTTAAGTCTTGTATATTATTGTTTTGAGTGCTTCTCCTTGCCCCCAATATGTGTCATAGTTTCCCAATTCTTTGCATATCTCATTTTTTGGTTTTGTTAGATAAAATGTTCTAGCAATTCTGAAATCTGAAATTTTCCCCCTACAAGCTGTTTTTGCTTTTTGTTGCTTAGTAACTTGACTGGATAGATCTGTAGAGCATGCAGTGTGCAGTCACTGAAGTCTTTTTATTTTTTATTTTTTTTAAGATTTTATTTGTTCATGAAAGACAGAGAGAGAGAGAGGCAGAGACACAGAGAAGTAGGTTCCATGCAGGGAGCCTGACGTGGGACTTGATCCCAGGTCTCCAGGATCACACCCTGGGCCAAAGGTGGCGCTAAACCACTGAGCCACCCGAGTTGCCCCCCCTCCTAAAGATTTTATGTATTTATTCATGAGAGACACAGAGAGAGAAGCAGGCTTCATGCAGGTGCCTGATGCGGAACTCGATCCCGGGACTCCAGGATCAAGATCCGGGCAGAAGACATGGGCTAAACTGCTGAGCTACCCCAGGATCCCCGTCTTTATGTTTACATCTTACTTCCTTGCCTCTGTATCTGCATTGCTAAACAGTCAGCCAATGATTGGTCAGAGGATGTGTTCAAATACATTGAGTCCATAAAACACCTTCTTCAACGGCTCTCTGATAAATCTAATGTGTGTGTTAAGAGTACATTCAAAATTCAGGCAGTTTACAAGGCTGCCACAGTTTCTACTTTCTGTTGGGCACTACTGTGTTCCTCTGTCTGCATGGCCTCAAGTTCTACCAGGATTATGTGGACAGTCAGAGCACTCTGCTCTCCTGTTCACATCAGAAATCTATGGGTACTTATCAAGACCCACTATGACAATATCATCCCTTATATATTCCTACTAAATTTCTGTCCTCTAGCTTGTCCAGCCAGGACCTCAACCTCAAGTTAGCTGAGTTGTCGCTTTCCTTGTACATTTTGTCACTGAAATTGCTACTTTTTCTTTCAATGCCCCTGGGCATGGGGTTTTCCTTCCCAGAGCAAAGATGTAGTTTTCCATGATTTGCTTCTCTATGTAGAACAATTACTGTGGTAGCTGAGCTGGCATGGTAGTGTGGGGTAAAAGGGTCAGGAGCTGCCATAGGCTAAGACATCACAGACTGCTACTGTTCTTACCAAAGGTTCGGTAGTTTTTCATGAATAAATGCTTCTCAATTTGTTGTAAGCCTTTGATCACTTTTGTTTTTGATAATTTTATAGTTTTAATGCTTTAGGTTTTTTTGTTTTTTTAAAGAGAATTTTTTTTAGCTCTTTAATCTGCCATTCCAGAAGTCCTGCCTCCATCATTCTTTATCCATGTAAATTGTGGATTTCTCTACATCTTTTTCCGGTTCTGTTAATTTTTATTTTTTTGTTTTAAAGATTTTATTTATTTATTCATGAGAGACACACACACACACACACACACAGAGAGGCAGAGACACAGGCAGAGGGAGAAGCAGGCTCCATGCAGGGAGCCTGACATGGGACTCGATCCTGGGTCTCCAGTATCAGGCCCTGGGCTGAAGGCAGCGCTAAACCGCTGAGCCAACCGCTGCCCTCTGTTAATTTTTAATTCACGAATAAAGCTGCCCTAAACATCTAGGTACAGGTTTTTGTGTGGACCTAAGTTTTCACCTCATTTAGGTAAATATCAAAGAGCACAATTGCTGGATCACATGGTAAGACTATGTAGTTTTGTAAGAAACTGCCTATCTTCCAAAGTGACTTTATCATTGTGCATTCTCACCAGCAATGAATGACAGTTCCTAATGCTCCACATCCTTGCCAGCATTTGTTGTATTTTGTATTTTAGCTTTTCTAATCAGTGTATGGTGGTATCTCATTTTTGTTTTGTTCTTTTTAAGATTTTATTTATTTATTCATGAGAGACACACAGAGAGAGGCAGACATAGGCAGAGAGAGAAGCAGGCTCCCTGCTGGGACCCTGATGGGGAGGCGGGGAACGGGACTCCATCCCAGGACTCTGGTATCACAACCTGAGCTGAAGGCAGACACTATCACTGAGCCACCCAGGTGCCCCATCTCATTGTCATTTTAATCCAGAATTCCCTAATGACAAATGATGTGAAGCATCTTTTCATGTTTGTCATGTGTATTATTTTCTTTGGTGGGATGTCTAAGTATTTTGCCCATTTTTTAAAAATTGGTTATTTTCTTGGTGAGTTTTAAGAGTTCTTCATATATTTTGAATAAGTCTTTTTTTTTTTAAGATTTTATTTATTTATTCATAAGAGAGAGAGAGAAGGCAGAGACATAGGCAGGGGAAGAAGGAGGCTCCCCACAGGGAGCCCGATGTGGGACTTGATCCTGGAACTCCGGGATCATGCCCTGAGCCGAAGGTAGATGCTCAACTGCTGAGCCAACCAGGTGTCCCGAATAAGTCTTATATCAGGTTTATCTATTGCAAATATTTTCTGAGTCTGTGACTTGTTTTCTCATTCTCCTAAGAGCATCTTTCACAGAGCATAAGTTTTCAATTTTTTTTTTTAAGATTTTTATTTATTTATTCATAGAGACACACACACACACACACACACACACAGAGGCAAAGACACAGGCAGAGGGAGAAGCAGGCTCCATCCAGGGAGCCCGACATGGGACTTGATCCTGGGCCTCCAGGATCACACCCCAGGCTGCAGGCGGCGCTAAACTGCTACGCCACAGGGGCTGCCCATAAGTTTTCAATTTTAATGAAGTCTATCAATTTTTTCTTTCATTGATTGTGGTTTTGATGTTTTGATGTTAAAAAGTAATTACCATACCCAAGGTCATCTAGGTTTTCTCCTATGTTATCTTCAAGGGGATTTATAGTTTTGTGTTTCATATTTAGGTCTATGATCCATCTATCCATCTTGAGTTAATTTTTGTGAAGGGTGTAAGGTCTGTGTCTAAATTCTTTTCTTCCTCCCACATGAATGTGCAGTTGTTCCATCACCATTTGTTGAAAAGACTATCTTTGCTCCACGTATTGCATGTGCTCCGCTGCCAATAATCAACTGGCTATATTTATGCAGGTCTACTTTGGGGGTCTCTATGCTGTTCCATTGATCTTCTATTCTTTCACCAACATCACACTGTCTTATTGTTGCTTTATAGTAAGTCTTGAAGTCAGGTAGTGACTTTGAACTTTGTTCTCCTTCAATATTGTGTTAGCTATTCTGGATTTTCTACCCCCCACCCCCACCCCAATAAACTTTAGAATTGGTTTGTCCATGTTCACAAAACAACTTGCTGGGATTGTGATTGTGATTGCTGATCAAACAGTGAATTTTTTAAAAAAGATTTATTTTAGAGAGAGCAAGCGCATGCATGTGAACGGGGGATGGGCAGAGGGAGAAGGAGATAAGCAGATTCCCTGCTGAGTGAGTGAGCCTGACCTGGGGCTCCATCCCAGGCCCCTGAGATCATGACCAGAGCTGAAATCAAGAGTCAGAGACTTAAATGACTGAACCAACCAGGTGCCCCCAATCAGTGAATTTTTTAAAAATTGTATTTTAAAAATTAAGTTCTATTTCTTTAATTCTATTTCTTTTTTTTTTTTTTGATAATTTTTGGTTCCCTGTTGAGATCCTTACTTTTCCTCATGTTTATACTTTTCTCTAATGTCTTGAACATATTTATAACTAATTAAAGCTCATTGTCTGCTAATTCCAAACATTAATGCCACTTATTGGTTTCTACTAAATTATTTTTCTTTTGACTATGAGTCACATTTCCTGCTTTGCATGTCTATTAATACTTTATTTTGTGCTGGACACTATGGATGCTACATTGTGGGGTGTCGATTTTGTTGTCTTCCTTAATGGGATATTGGGTTTTGTTCTGGCAGGCAGATAATTTAGTTGTGGATCTGGAAAACCTGATCCTTTTGAGGCTAGTTTTAAAACTTGTTAGGGTACACCTAGAGCAGCCTTTGTTCTAGGGCTAGATTAGCTTTACCCCAAGGCTTGGAATTTCTGAGCTCTACTGGATGCTTGGAGTACTCAATGAAATCTCCATATTCCAGCTAGTTATAACTCAAACACCTCAGTTCTCTGCATGCAGTAGTAGTTGTTTAGCTCACAGTTCTCCAGGAGTTGTTCCCTGCTTGTCCTTATGGATTATCTACCTATCCACGTGTAGGGGACACCTATGCATATTTCTGGAGCTCCTTTTCTATACCAATTTCATTCTCTCTGAAACCCTGCCCTGCAAATTTCAGCTGCTTCAGTAATCCTGAACTCTGATTTGTTTCCACATCCTAGTAAATCTCTGCATTAGAATCTAGAAAATGCCTCCAAATTGGGTGATAATGAGGCACATCACATTTGGTTTTATTTCTGTTAGGGATCATATTCCTACTCTGCTGTCCAACTTCTGAAAACAATTATTTCACATGTTGTATCCAATTTTATAGTTGTTTGTGGCAGGAGAGCTAATTTAGTATCAGTTATCTTACATGATCCTCTATCATTTTTTAACTGTGTGATCTTGGGCAAGTCATTAAACCTCTCTTAGCCTCAATTTTTTCATGTCAAAATTAGGCTAATAATAGTTACTTCAAAATAGTGTTATGAAGATGAAAAGAAATTATATGAATTTCTGATAGTGCCTGCACTTTTGCAGAAGCTCCACAAAGAATTACTATATATTACTGTGGTTATGGTATAATGTGTTAAAATCTGTGTTGGGCAGATATGATTGAAAAGGATAACAGGGAAGTAACATAGACAGGTAAGGAATTATACCTGAAGCCACAAGGTCTCACCATCACACACAGCAAAAAATTCAGTAGCAGTGGCATAGCCTGTAGGTTTTGGATTGTCCTAACCAGCTATTGACCTGCCGAGCTAAAGGATGGTGTTCTTGGAGCTAAGGACTAGATGAAGGCATTGTCCACAAGAAATTAAAGAGCAACAAGCAGTATGGAGGCAGTGGGATCTAGTGGAAAGAATACACAGGCTTTGGAGTCAGGCCTCAATTTCAATCCCAGATGTGTTGACTTTAGGTAGGCCACATAATCTCATCTTTAAAATTGGGGATAATATACACCTTGCAGGGTTGTTCTGAAAGTAAGAGATATTATATGTAAAGTCTATAGCATACAGCTATACAGCTGCCATTAGAGAACTATTAGCTCTATCATCTGACTATATCACCTCTTTGCTTAATAACTTCCTTGGTTTCTTGTTTCTTTTACAAAAAAATCCAAACTCCCTAATATGCCTTAGAAGACCCTCCTTGGACTGACTTCCTTCGACCTCTTCAGCCTTGAACGTTGATAATCTGAGCCCCCTTGACTTTGCTTCAGCCATGCTGAACTACTTTGTTAATCTATCCAGGCTTTTTTTTTTTTTTTTTTTTTTTAAAGAATTATTTACTCATGAGAGACACAGAGAGAGAGGCAGAGACACAGGCAGAGGGAGAAGCAGGCTCCATGCAGGGAGCCCAATGTGGGACTCCAGGATCATGCCCTAAGCCGAAGGCAGCCACTTAACCACTGAACCACCTAGGTCTCAATCCAGGCCTTTACATTGCCTTTATCTCTGTATGAAACATTATTCCCATCCTCCACTTGGCTTATCAATTTAGATATCAGTTTATCTATTCATTCCTTTGTCAACTCATTCATCAAATTTTTTTAAAAGATTTTATTTATTTATCCGAGAGAGAGAGAGAGAGAGAGAGAGAGAGAGAGAGAGAGAGAGAGAGGCAAAGACACAGGCAGAGGGAGAAGCAGGCTCCACGCAGGGAGCCCGATGCAGAACTCGATCCTGGGACTCCAGGGTCATGCCCTGGGCCGAAGGCAGGCACTCAACCACTGAGCCACCCAGGGATCCCCCTCATTCATCAAATGTTGATGGAAGGCCCATCATATGGCAGGTACTGAGATACACCAATAAACAAGGTATATACAGCCCTGTCCTCATTGAATTTATCCTATAGCCTTACTATAGACATGGCTATAGTCTAGACATGGGGGGGCCCTGCTATATGCTTTCATGGTACCTTGCACTTTTCCCCTCTTACCCCTTCTCTTAGTATTTTGTCATTGCTTATAACTTAAAATTAACCATCGCTAGATTGGAAACTCTATGTGGACATGAACCATGTAGTCCTAATCTTCATTTCTACTGCCTTGCACATTATATATTTGAATTAACAGTAAATACTGTTAACTGAAAAATGAAAACTCGGCTTGGCTCTGAAACATCCAGAGCACCTACTCTGTACAAAGTACTGTAGGGAGATCAAGATATGGGTGCATCACACCAGCCTAAGTGTGAGTAACAACTACCAAGATCTCCGATTCAGGTCTGGGTCCCCACCTGCTGAGCTAACAAAGCCCGTGCCGATACTCTCTTGATTCTGCTGGTAGTCATAACTCACCGTTGCTCTTCCCACCAACTCCGCTTCTGCTGGAAAAGTTTCTTCTTTCTCAATGCTTTTAAGAGTTCTTTCAGCTTTAGAGACCCTACTTATGTCTCCAGGAACCACACCAAATTCTGAACAGCAGCAACTGCACACACAAGACTGCCTCCTGTCAGTGAATGACCAGACTCCACAGGAGGTTACTTTCTAGCTTTCTTCTAGGCCTCTGGGAGTTTCCTGCTTCCCTTGTGTACTATCTCTATAGCTTCATCTTTTTTCCCCCAATTAATATTGTCAAAGTCTAGTTGTATTTCCTGTCTCCAAATGAACAAAATGACTAGAAACTCAGCTTTACTTAGCTTTCTTTAGAAATTAGATTGGCTTAAAGCAGTGAGAAAGTCATTCTCATGTACTGATGATGAACATCATAATTGTTATAACCTTGGGGGCGGGGAGGGCAATTAGGCAGTATGTGTCAAGAGTTCCTTAAGAATTTATATACTTCGACACAGGAATCCTACTCCTAGGAATCCTTCCTGAGGAAAATTAAAAATGCATCAAAGATTTGGTTATAGTTACCCAAAATACAAGCAGGAGAAATTGCTCAGAAGAAATATGTCTCTATGAGGCCTGCTTAAAAGTTCCTTGAGACACTGAATTTTCAGATGAGAATTATTATTATAAACTATTTAGGTCTAAAATTTAGCCATTTGGAAGATCTGAGAGGAAAAAAAGCCTCTCAATTCTACAAATGTGGCAGAGTACTGAGAGAAGTGGACAAAATTTCAAGGTTAAGCTCCACCTCTGACTTGCAAGATCACCTAACCTCCCTTTCCTCATCTACAACATAGGGTAATATCTGCCCTATCTACACTGGACAGGCATGTAAGGAGGGGACCCAACTTCCATTTTGCCTGTACTATTGAGCTCTCCATAATGATAGGAATGGTCTTTATTGGCTTCCCTTTGCCTTCAGAATGACAAAATCCTTACCATAGCCACAAAGTATCCAAGAGTCAGGCCCTCTCTACATCTCTAGCCTAATCTTGGGCATAACCTCCCTGTGGGTCACTGTTCAGCCACACTTCTCTCCAGGGCCTCCACATACACTCTTCCCTCTACCTGAAATCCTGCTTGAAATCCTTTTCCCTAGCAAACTCCTACTGATTTGTAAAATCTGAGCTTAAATGCCACTTTCATTAGGACATCCTCCCAGACTACCCCCTACCATAGGTAGGTTCTCTCTATAAATTATATTCTCTCACAGTGCCTTCTGCAGTTCCTTTGTAAGGCTTATCATCACAATGGTCCTTAAATACATTACTTATGTGGTTGCCTCTCCCTTTCAAAACTCCATGAGGGCAGGTTCTGTTTCTGATTTGTTCATGACTATATTTTCAGGGCTTTGCAGAGTGCCCAGCACAGAGACCCGAAGTTATTTGTTAAATGAGTGTATCCTTATAATCTTGTAGTGCCAGGAATGGAGATCTAATGCCTTCATTTTATAGCTGACAAAACTAAGGCCCAGAGAAGACACATGACTTTTCCAGGATCACATGGCCAGTAAGTGGACAAGGTAGTTTTACAGTTTGCTCATTCAATCAATATATATATATATATAAAGATTTATTTACGGGAGAGAGAGAGGGAGCACATGAGCAATCGGGTGGTGGGGGCAGAGGGAGAGAGAGAAAACTCAAGCTGATCTCCTGCTGAGCAAGGAGCCAGAGATGGGGCTTGATCTCATGACCCCAAGATGAAGACCTGAGACAAAACCAAGAGTTGAATGCTCAATCAACTGCACCACCCAGGTGCCCCTCAATATTTTCTATGAACCTGCTATGTTCTAGGCATGTTCGAGGTGCTGGAGTTAGAATGATGGCCAAGACAGCCCTTTACTTCCTGAAATTTACATCGTGGTGGTAGAGATGGCCAATAGGCAGATACATAAATAGCATTTATCACTATCTCATACCTTATAGATCGACAAAGAAAGAGGTTCTCTGAAGACAAAAATCACATAACCAGTGAGGACTCAAACCAATGTTTTCTGCTTCAAAGTGCAGGGCTCTTTCCACTACACCACGCTGCTTGCCCTGAGTAAACAAACAAAACCATAATTTATGAGGCTCCCTCAGCTGCCTGTGTGTGTGCTTGGTGGGGTGAAACCCTCATGCTGTCCATGAAAAAGGGCCAACATCATCAGAAGCAGCAGCTGACTGGCTTGCCTGCTAAAGCAGGTGTCACAGCATTAGCCAGCCTGGCCTCTACTGCCTTGAAACTTCACATCTGGCACCCAAAGAGAGGGAGTGTGTTTAAATAAGACAGCTATTGACCAAGTGGCTTGAGGAGGGTTGGAGTTGGCTGGTCTCTGGGAATGATGCAAACCACAAGGGGACAGTACTCAGGAGGTGAACAGAGAAAACAGATGGGCTCAAACTACAGGCGTGACTATTGCCTGAGCACCCCATACATCACTGGGGGAGGTAGGCAGAGGCCTCTTCCTGGCTGGAGATCTGTTTATTTTTTCATTTATAAAGGCGCCCCCTGAGGTCTGTATGTGGGGAAATAGAATACACACTTAAGATCACTGGCTTTCCTCTAAATTGTTTCAAGTAGACACGTGGTTGAAATGAAGAGTACAAGACTCATGGCGTGACACAGCAACCCACCTGAAAGGCTGGGGTGCTGGGAAATCAAAGGGCAGCTCAGAATCACCAGCAAGCCCACTAAAACACTGGGTCCATTAGCACCTCCTCCTTGCTTTGTCAGAACATCAGTTTTGATAGTTTCAATGTGTTGTCTATAACATAAAGTGGCCCCTCTAATAAAGGACAGTTGAAAATAAATGATGACAACTCATTTTTCTCATATAGGTTAAAGCCTAAAGTACTGCTTTGCAAATAATAGTTATCATTTACTGACCAACCACTATAAACTGGCATTTTATTATAATCTCTAATCTTTACAACAATCTTGAGATAGCTATTACCTTCATCTTACAGATGAGCAAAGTGAGGCTCAGAGAAGTTAAGTGATTCTCTAGATGTCACAAAAGTAGTCAACAGGTACTGAGCTCTAGTCTGTTCATGTTTATATACATGTTTATATACATGTTTGTATGCTCCATGCCCTGCATGGAGCCCAATGAGGGGCTTGAATTCACAATCCTGAGATCAAGACCTGGATGCTTAACAGACTGAACCACCTAGGCATCCCCAGTCTGTCCAACTTTAAAGCCCAAGTACTTTCTATAAAACCAATAAGTGACAAACACTTGCCTGATAGCAAAAAGCAAGTGTCTCTAGCTGTTCCACTGATTCTATAGGCTGGGAAGGTGAGCTATACACAATTCTAAATAAGGGTAAGGAGGCTTCATGTAGCTTCATTCAGGATAGCTTTTCCCTTACTTTAGGGGTGAGCTTTGGGGTTTGCAGCAATAGAAATAAAAGCCTATCACTGACCAGTCCCAAGTATAATGGCTGTTCAGGGAGTGACTGATCTTCACCCTAGTAATGACAGGCAATATTGCTTCCTGTGCTCCACACCACTGGAAAAAAACGCAGGGCAAGAATGGATGGTGATAGGCCACTCACAGTCTGACTCTCAAATCCTAGCTCTACCAGGTGCTAGCTGGGCAGCCTCTCTGCCACTCAATTTCCTAATTCACAAAATTGGGCTAATATTTACACCTCACAAAATTATTAGCATTAAATAACATAAAGTATATGGAAGCAGTTGGCATGGAATAAGTGTATAATAAATGTGACTTGGGATGAATTTAGTTGACCATTCTAGGACTATGGGTCATTTTGGCCCAAAGAATTCCAGGGAGATGCAGTAAGTTCCAGGTCTAAATCAGAGTTTGTGTTTGTGCGTCAGAGAATGGCCTACATGTATCCTTAGTGGAACTGTGGAACCAATCCCATCTCCATGGTTTAACTAGGACCATGGCTCAGGCAAGAGCCAGAGGATTTCCAAACATGAGATGACCCAGCAGAAGGCTAATCATTCCAAATTTGAAGCTACTCCCAATTCTCTCCTGAGTTTCCAAGGAAATCAAGAAGTCACGTGCCTAAAACTGAACTAACTCCAACTCCATATTATTTTCTTCTGCTTGCTTTATTTCAAGATGTAGTCGCAACTTGGCTCTGACTTATGACCTCCTTCATAGAGGTATTTCTTCAGGCTACAAAATGTGATTTTTCTAATGTATGATTCAGATAACTTAAAATTCATCAGTGGTTTCCTATGGTCTATAGAGTGACTCTAAACTATTTAGCAAAGACCTCTGTGATCTGGCCTCTGCTCACTTATTTGACCTCATAGCCCACTATTCCACCTCTCCTCAAACCACTTATAATCTCTAAACATTCCATGCTTTCTCTTATGCTGTATGTCTTGTTCCTTCTGCCTGGGATGCCCTTCACCTTCTCATCTGGCAAACTCAGTTTAAGCACATTGTCCTCTGAAACCTTAATCCCTAAGGCAGTCACAGACAGACCACCCTGGGGCCCACATCAAGTTGTGGACACATACCCCCCTTTACATGAGGAGGAAGGACATGGTACAGTGGAAATGCAGGCTTCAAGTCAGAAAGCCTAGCATTCAAATTCTGGCTCTCCAGGCCAACCAGAGGAGAGAGCCTCAGTCTCTAGCCTAATGTATAGTCCACTGGTGTGGTTTTCCCTACGTAAAGATAGAAGCAGGGCATCATAGCCAAGAGTCAGGGACTTGAACCACTGGCAAGATCATCCCTATCTGAGATCAATAATTTTAAAGGTGTAATTCATTTTACTCCTTTATTCACTTGCACACCTGACAGGGAGTCAGCTTCCTATACAGGTTTGCTAATCCCAATCATTCAAGTATTCCAGTTCCTCTAATTTTTCATTATAAATTTATTAAACATACATCTCAGGACACCTGGCTGGTTCAGGTGGTGGAGCATGTGATTCTCCATCTGAGGGTTGTTAAGTTCGAGCCCCACGATGGGTGTAGAGATTACTTAAAATCTTTAAAAAGAAGAGGGACACTTGGGTGCCTCAGTTGGTTAAGTGTTCAACTCTTGATTTTAGCTCTGGTCATGAACTCACAGTCGTGGGGATTGAGCCCCAGTCGGTACCACTCTCAGTGCAGAGCCTACTGGAGATTCTCTCTCCTTCTTCCTCTGCCCCTTCCCAGGCTCACTGCCTACTCTCACTCTAAATGAACACACAAATCTTTTAAAAAGACAAAAAAGACATATCTTACCGTTGACACTTATTGGGCAAATCATGTAACTCTCTGAGACTCCCTAACTTCATTTGGAAATGAAAGTGTTGTGAGGTTTAGAGAAAGTTGATTTAGATATCTTGCACAAATTTTGGCCCTTGATAAGCACTCGAAAGTATGATAGTATTATAGCACATTATAATTACTTGTCTACATCTCTCTCTCTACTAGATAGTAAATTCCTCAAGGGTAAGAAATTCATCTTTGTACCCCTAGTATCTAGCACAATAGTGCTGGGGACACAGTAAACTTTTAACAAAAGTCTGTGAAATGCATAAACATGCACATTTGCCTTTCCAATGATGGTCTGGTCCAGGAAAGCAGAGAACTTGTCATTTGCTTCTCTCCTGTTTTCAAAGCTGCCATCATGGGTGTCAGGCAAATCAGTAGGCATTTTCAAAGCACACTTATGAGTGGACCAATACATTCTTACTAGAGGCAGTAAAGTCACACGACATCAAGTCTGAAGACTTTGGTTCTAGCCCTGGTTCACTCCCTTACTGTGAGATGTTGGACATACTAGCTAAGCAACTGAGGCTTGTTTTCTGCAAAACAGGGAAGAGAAGAACTTTGCAGATTATCACAAGGATGAAATAAGATAAAGCCCCACATAAAAGCAAACTAAGAGATACAAGGGAAACACACACGTATCAGGCTTTATGATTCGCAGGAAAATGGTTCTGCTTCCTGTACATCCCCCTCCATGATAGAATAAAACACAATATCATGATTATGCTATGTTTATATATTCTTCACAAACCTTTTAGAAAAACTTGGGGTTTTTTTTTGTTTTAGTTTTATTTAAGTAATCTCTATACCCAACATGGGGGCTTGAACTCACAATTCTGAGATCAAGCGTCTCATGCTTTTCCAACTGAGTCAGCCAGGTACCCCAAACTTGGTTTTGATATTCAAAATGTAAAACACAGCCTTGTCCTACTCCAGTGCAATAAGTGAACAATAAATGTTCAGGGGCTTTCTCTGTGAACCTGCAGCACTCCTTAAATAGGATAAAAAATGCCAAATTTCCTCTTGTCTTACACGGTTAAATCAAAGGCAAGGCCAAAAATTGGACAATCTTTTTTCAAAGAAAAACAGTGTTCTTGATTTAAACTGAAACCAACTAAATGCATTGCTTAGAGAACTATGCTCTATTTAGAAGAGTTTCTCGTGATCTAAAATTAATCAGAAAACTTTATTTTATTCCAGCCTCTCTTTAAATTCTTCTTAACATTTATTAGTCTACTTATCTAACTTGGTAATTTAGTAAGCATGGTATACTGAGCATAATGGAATCTTTGTTTATAGACTCAAGACCACTTGGCAGGGATACTGTAGAGAGGACTCAAGCAGCAGCAGATGAGTGGTTGAGTTAGATAAACATTAAGATCGCCTTCACATCTCACAATCTGGGAACTGAACAACTAGTTGTACTTTCACTTATAAAAATGAACATCAATCATCATTGGGCAGTATCAAAGTGTGAACTAATATAGAGCCAAGAGCAAGATAGCATAGTGGCTGAGACTGCAGGCACTGAAGCCAAATGGTCAAGATTTGTATCTTGGCTCTGTGTCACCTGCTAACTGTGAACTCTGGGACTTTGAACAAGTTAATTAACTTTTCTGCCTTAGTTTCTTCATGTAAAACTGGAATAAAAGTACCTATTTCATAGGGTTGCTATGAGCATTAAGAGTTAATACTTCTTAATATACTTGAACAGTGCCTGACACATAGTAGGTGCTCCAAAGTGTGAGTTTAATACATGTCCAATAGTAGGAGCTGCCTGTGGAGTATTTCATTAAAGCCTTAAAACCTTTTAAGTAAGTAGCTCACTGTAAAGATGAGTAGGGGCACCTGGGTGGTTCAGTCAGTTAAGAGTCCAACTCTTGATTTCAGTTCAGGTCATGAGATCGAGTCCCATGTTGGGCTCCACTCAGTGCAGTCTGCTTGAGATTCTCTCTCTCTCTCTCTCCTGCCCCTCCCTCTACCCGCTCATATGCTCACTCTAATATATAAAATCTTCTTTAAAATAAATAAATAAAGATGAGGACTCAAGTTCTTGGAGAATGAGTACCTTACTAAAGTCAGTACCTTAGACTTTAGAGCTCTCTACCTCCCAACTTGTACAGTTTCCATCAAAGCACCCTGCTCTCCCAGTATGCCAAAACTGAGCATGCACAAAACTAAGTTCAATTTATGCTAATGCAATATATATTCCATAAATTAGCTTTGGGAATAATCCTTGGTACCCGCTTCTTTCCTATCAATATTCTCATTCTTAGGACAGAAATAACTCCACTAAAGGTTCACTTAATAGTGGATTACTTATACCATGACTGTGTAAATGATGAGTGACATTCTAACAGTTAAATAAAATCCACTCAAATGGTGAACCTTCCCCAGCCTGTGTCTTGAGTTAACTCCTCTGTTGTTCTTACAAAAGACTATGAAATGTTGCCCATTATGATTATCCTGGTTATTTTCTGAATTATTAAGTCCCTTGTATATCACTTCTCTAAGTGTCATCTACACTGCTACATAATGCTATTTAGGGTGCATGTCCTGCCACTTCAAAATGATAAACCTCTGAGCTCTAGCAGTCTCTAAAGTATCCTATTCAGGAGTAAACATAACTAGCATTCAACAACTGCTTGACACTTTGGATTTGAATGATCCAAAGCAGCTATTAACGTGGTTTTTCCATTCTTCAAGAGCAGTCCAGTAAAAGATGTGAAAGAACCTGAAGAAAGCCTGAAAAACCAAAAGAAAGAAGTCAAAGAAGGACTGGCTATGAGGAACTTTTGAGTATTAAAAAAAGAAAAAAAGAGGAGGAGAAGCCAAAGAGAAGCCTCAAGAAACAAGGAGTCTGGCAAGAGCAAGTGAGAAAAAAAGAGAGGGAATGGTGTGGGGGAGCCAGACGATATTTAGAGTTTGAAATGAAAGGGCAATTCTAGAATTAAGGTGGGTTTGGACCAGAAGCCTTACCAAGTTTCTCTGGCTAAAGAGCCTGGGTGGCAATCTGTGGGTGGCCCACACTTAAGAACACAAAAAAACTGGACACAGATACAAGTGGTGAGGAGTGTCATGCAGCAGGGAGTGGCAAGAGTCAATCCTAAATGCAGTCATTTGGGTACAATGTACCCTTCAGAGAGGGCATGGTGACAGCATGGGCTAATTTACAGAGCCGCCAGGGCAATAACTCAGAAAGCAATACTGCCTTCTCACAACAAAACGAGGCAGCCCCAGAATGTTTCATGGTGGTAAAAAGCTGCATTACAGCACACTGAGATCCCGGAACCAATGAAAGGAGACAAGTTTACCAAAACGAGTCTTGACACAGAGTACGTTTCTGGCAAATACATTATTATGCACTCATTCTACTCATGTCCTGGAGAAACTATTTAGTTTCCTTATATGGCCCTTCTCTTCAGCTCTCTCCTGTAAAAGAACTAATGTCTTCTCAGAGAAACAAAGATAGAAAAGAAATAGAACTGTTCCACTCATCCCCCCTCCCCTCCTCAGTTCTTTTCAGGGAGGTGAGTAGAGGCACACAGCCTTGAGTGTGCCAGAGAACTACCCAGTTCTTAAAATCAATTTCAAAAAACTGAAATGACTTCTGCTAAAGAAATCTGCATTGATGGGGGAAGAGAAGGGAAATACTGCAACGGTCTACACTGGCTGCCAGAATTAAGCAGCCTTGCTTTAACAGTGATATTTTTCATTAATCTCATTAAAACTTTTTTTTTTTAATTTTTATTTATTTATGATAGTCACAGAGAGAGAGAGAGAGAGAGAGAGAGAGGCAGAGACACAGGCAGAGGGAGAAGCAGGCTCCATGCACCGGGAGCCCGATGTGGGATTCGATCCCGGGTCTCCAGGATCGCGCCCTGGGCCAAAGGCAGGCGCTAAACCGCTGCGCCACCCAGGGATCCCTCATTAAAACTTTAATTTTAATAGTACTAGAACTAAGATATAACATGCACACATGGGTAGAAATACTATATGGCATACAAGATCAAAGAAAATGCCAGCTGCCCTCTGAGAATCAACTTCTAATGTTATTTCTCTTAAAATTCATCAATTGGCCCTCACAGTCTTCAAATAAAATCCAAACTCCTTAGCAGGACCCCAGCTTCATTTCTCAATACATTTCCTCCCAATTCCTAAGTCTATTGTCTATTTCCCCTCAAAGCCATGTTCTTCTGCCTAGAAAATCTTTTCTATTCCTCTTTGGTAAAATCCTACTCATCTTTCAAAAATATCTGCTTAGCTTTCTCTCTTCCAGAAAGAATGTCCATCCTCCTGAGCTCTCAGAGAACCCTGTGCTTATTTATCACTGAATTTACATAGAATGTTATAATTTCATTTTACTGGCTTGACTTTTCCTCTTCCACTAGAGCTTGTAGACAAGTACAGGACGCTACTATAGCCTCCTGTGCCAAGGTCAGAGGCCTGACACACAGTAGACACACATAAATGTTTTTGTGAATAGTAAATATAGCTGAGGAAACCTTACCTTCTTTCAAAAGAAAAATACCTATTCTCTAAAATTTTTCATAAAATAGGAGAATTATCTTCTCCCTTTGATCACATTTATAGTCATAATGATGACTTTGAAACAGTGTAATATCTGGCTCATATCCTTGATAACATTTCAGAAAGCTGGTAGCTGACTGCACATTTTTCACATCAGGAAGAAAGCCACCACTTGTAGAGCACCTATGTGCTACCACTTGTATACCAAATTTATGCTTATTATACCATATAATAAACATTTCTTCAGTCTTGACAATCCATAGTAATTTGTTTTAGCTCTATTTTGACAAAGAACTCGAGGCTTAGAAATGTGTCCAAGGTCACATGGCTAGCAAATGATGAAGGCAAACTAATACAATGTGCAAGATCAGGACTATATTTTCTCCTAAACAAACTAAAAAATGATGTTGGCTGAAACTAAGATTTCTCACGGGGTTGAAAAAATGATGAAGGCAGCACATAACTTGTTCATCTCAAACTATGGGTGTGCAGTTTTAACAATATAAACTGAAAACCAGCCTTGTTCCTATTCAGAGTTGAGATAACTGCACACACTGCTGCTGTTCTGTCAAGTAACAGCCTCAGCAGACATTCAGTTTGAAGCACTGTTTTAACACAACTTCTCCTATTTATTTAACTCCTGTGGAGAACATGGTGGAGTTTTGTATAAAAAGGAAAAAAAAAGGCCACCACTTTACTCCTTTCTAAGCCTTGTAGACAGCTCAAAGTTAAGGCAGCATACTGGGTGTAGTGATCATAGGATTTGCATAATCCTTTTAAAGGTGGAACTCCAACCATGAGCAAGAACTTTCCAGTTCAAAATTCAGTTATACTAGAGATCTCAGAATAATTAAAAAAAAAAAAAAAAAAAAAAAAAAAACCAGACCGTTGTTTTTTAATTTTTCATTCTTATTTAGAAAAATGACTTAGAGGCAATGACAAAAATAACCATTTTAAAAGAGATCACTCTTAAAAAAATAAAAAAATAAAAAAATAAAAAAATAAAAGAGATCACTCTTTAGAGGTTTTTTGTAAAGATAAGTGCAGGCTTTCCATCCTTTCACATTTTAAAAAGAAAAGGCTGTGGAATATGTCAACCTTTGCTTGCTACACAAAGCCTCTGCCTTCTAAGTCCTGGACATAATGCCAGGACTCATCTCTCAAACTTCTGGTCTCAATCAAGTTCACACAGTGCCTGGCCGGAGAGCTGCATGATGGCTGCTAAAGATGTTCACGTTAATCCAAGATCAGCTGCAATCATAACCTTAAACAGTGGACGGCTGACTGCATCACAACATACGCAGGCTAAGTCAGACATCCCTCATCTGTTAGTCGTGAGTCACGCCAGCAGCTGAGCCTGTGTTCTTTCCCCTGGACCTCACTGTGAAGGATCACCACCACACACCATCTCCATCCACTGAGCTCACTGTCCAGCCATCATGGAAATCACTTAAAAGTTATCACTGAAATAGATTATTTTCCATAAGTAACAAATGAAAATGTTTTACTAGCTGTTTAGTCCTACTAATAACTCAATCTCTCCATCTTTTCTTGGGCAGCCTATATTTTCAGGCAAATGGGAGGGTTACAAATACAGATGAACAACATCTGTATAAAAATGTGTGCTTTATCTCTTCCTCATTACATTCCTGGAAAACTGCTGTTTCTGAACATTCAGGTTCCTCAATAAGGAGAAATTTTACTCCATTTGACTGCCTGGGTTTTACTAAGTATTGAGAGTGGGAGAGGGGAGGAGACAAAGATCACAAAGAGCAGTGTAAAGCATGCCCTGTGTCAGCAGCATGGCAAGGTCTCTACTGTCGTCAATGCTAACACTAAGTAATTTCTGGTAGAGTTGAATACATCATTACATTTCTATTTGTGCTCTGCCTGAGGCCTTTCCCTACTTACTAATTGCAAGTGAAGGTCCAGAGAATTTTTGTGAAAGGGGGAGAACACAAGCAATGAGCTGGTCTGTAGCCAGGTGTCAGTGTACTTTATAACAGAGGAAGAGAGGATTAGAGGATTACGGGGAGATTTTTGTTTCAGCCTTTAGTCCAACCAAGATTTAAAAGACTTACAGAAAATGGCTTCACACAGAAGTACAGTAGTGGGAAAGAGGTTACAGGGGGAGTGGTAAACATGTCGAGTAAACTTCAGGGATAAATGAAGACCCACACAAGTCCACAGAATGCAAAGGAACAAGGAGGAATACTTCCTGAGCCATAAGTGCTCAGGGCGCAGAGTAGGTAGGGCCCAGTGAATGAGCAACTAACTAGCTTCAGTGATAATTCTGAAACCTGTTATAATTTATTTTTGGAGTGAATTCTTCTCCAGAACAGGTCAAAGATTGTGCTTAAAAAAATGTCCTTAGAACATATAACAGCTTCTCAAATATTCTTTTTGCCTCTTGCTTCCAGGTGCTTTCCCTTTGGTTAAAAACCAGAAACAGTGTAAAGCTCACAGGATGGAAGAAGTCTTTTGATACAGGCAAGGTGAGGCACAGGATGAACTTACACAGTAAGTGAGAGTCTGCCTTGGTCTTCTCCCTTGACCACTCCACACCTCAGAACTAACAGAGATGGCTGTTCACTTCCTCTGGAAGAAGCCAGTGATGGATACTTGTCTGTTGGCTTTGCCCAGAGCAGCAGTCCCTTTTTTTGGGCCCTTTCGTTCTTCTTTGGGTTCTTTTTTCACAGTCATAGTGGAGGGTCTGTGTATGGAGGAGGTCTTCATCTTAAGTTCTTCTTCACTATCTGTGCAGGATTCACTCTCATAGACTTTTTCAGTCACTGGCAGAAGAAGGAAAAAATGGGATAGGAATGGGTCAAGTCATTTAGAGCACTACTATTAAGAGAATGAGATGTCTCATTCACTCTGATTCCCTCAGACCCTCTGATCAAGGCGAGTGTGCTCACCTGGTACCAAAGCTTTCTCCCACCAGGAGATCACATCCGGCCACAGGCAGGAAGTACAAATCCTGAGCTCATATGGCCTCAGAACCAACATTCATCCTAAATGTCTCACTGCTATGTCCCATGCCTTTCAATGGGCCCTTATCATTTGATTGCCCAAATTCTGCATTTGGGTCCTGGTCTATGCTAGCTAACTTCCTGAATTCTGCACTGGAACTGTCTATATTTCAGATACCTACTTCTATCTCTACCTCTATGCCTTGACTTCTTCAGTTTCACTTCCCTGGTCAACAGTGCTTGCCTATGTCCACTGCTGGTTTCCCTGGCCTTAATTTCTGCTCTATATGCCAGTCCCCATCCTGTCTAGCTGGGCGCACAGTCATGGACTCTCCTGGCTAGTTCTATCCTGATATCACCCACTCTGTATATCCCAAGTACAAAGAATTATAGATTACTCAATTGTTTGATTCTTAGGTCTGAATGACCCAAGACTTAACAGTAGTCTACATCATAAAGATAACTGCCCCAAGCAAATTCAATCATAGGACAAACTTGATAGTTTTAAGTAAGGACAATAATAAAATGAGAAACCAAGGTTACCAATTCTTTTAACTCCCTATCAGCCAAAGGCATATTTTGCCTTCTCTTACATCAATAAAATTCACTGACCCCCTCCCCAAAGGAAACTTTGAAAAGAAGTATATCAGTGAGCAGTCAGTACAAAGAAGCTGAAAAGGGCACAAGCAATAACTTCCAACAATGAGGTCAGAGACTGATGAGGGTCTCTTTAGTATTACTGTGGTACACAAACCAAACACGAGAAATAGTACAATGCCACCTTCCTGTGACTTGAGAGAGCTGCAGCAGCTGTATAACCAGTTGTATTAACCTCTAAATTCTTTCTCAGCCTTAATGGCTGCAGCCAGAGGTTGAAGAGAAGCAATAAGGGAAAACATCTCCTCTTGGTTGAACACAGTAACCTAATATGCATAATAAATGCTCAAGCAATTGAAGTGAAAGGTATTTTTCCACTTAAAGAACAATAATAGGTTCAAGCACTTAATTAATTTTTATAAAGATTTTATTTATATGAGAGAGAGAGAGACGGGAAGGCAGAGACACAGGCAGAGGAAAAAGCAGCTCCATGCAGGAAGCCTGATGTGGGACTCGATCCCAGGACCCCAGGATCACACCCTGAGCTAAAGGCAGATGCTTTTTTTTTTTTTTTAAGATTTATTTATTTATTTATTCATGATAGACACACACACTGAGAGAGAGAGAGAGAGAGAGAGAGAGGCAGAGACACAGGAGGTCGGGGAAGCAGGCTGCATGCTGGGAGCCCAACGCGGGACTCCATCCTGGGACTCCAGGATCGCGCCCTGGGCCAAAGGCAGGCTGAGCCACCCAGGGATCCCCTAGGCAGATGCTTTAACCGCTGAGCCACCCAGGTGTCCCAATTATTTATTTTTTTAAAAGATTTTATTTATTTGAAAGAGAGAGAGAGCATGCGGGGGGGAGAGGGGCAATGGGAGAGGGAGAAGCAGACTCCCCACCAAGCAGGGAGCCCAACGCAGAACTCGAGCCCAAGACCCCGGATTCATGACCCAAGTTGAAGGCAGACGCTTAACCAACTGAACCACACAGGTGCTCCTAATCACTTAATTATTGATTGTTCTTTTTAATGAAATATACTAGTCAAATTGTTCTAGAGGCAGTGTCTTTGGAATCAAACATATCTGCATTTTAGTATCAGTCTGCCACTTACATATTCTCAAACTTTTGATGTGCATCAGGATCACCTGCAGGGCTTGTTCAAACAGATTGCTGGACTGTATTTCCAGAGTTTCAGATTCAGTAGGTTGGGGATAGAACTGAGAATTCGCTTTTCTTTTTTTTTTTTTAATTTTATTTATTTATGAGAGAGAGAGAGAGAGAGAGGCAGAGACAAAGGCAGAGGGACAAGCAGGCTTCATGGAGGGAGCCTGATGTGGGACTCTATCCCGGGTCTCCGGGATCAGGCCCTGAGCTGAAGGTGACACTAAACTGCTGAGCCACCCGGGCTGCCTGAGAATTCGCTTTTCTAACACGTTCTCAGGGAATGCTGGTGCTGCTGGTCTGGGGATCACACTTTGACAATCACTGTTCTTTCCTCCCCTGTAAAATGGGGTACACTGTCTCACAGAAAGTACGGATGCACCTAGTAATCTTAGGGCAAGTACCCCTCCATGCTATTTTTCCCCCTCATAATGGGAAAGTCATATTAGAGGTAAACTAGCTGTTGGCAGTAGAGCTTCCTTTCTCTGTACCCATCTAATCCCACTAAGGTTGAATAATTAATGGTTCCCTCCTTAAGAGTTTCTAGGATCTGTCATTACTTTCAAGAGCCTAGAATTCATTTTGTTGATTCCTGTCAACTTAGAGGCGCTACACACACACACACACACACACACACACAGTATTCTCAAAGGCCTTATTACTCAACTGTGCTCCACAGACCAGAGGCATTAGAACCTCCCATGAGTTTACTAGAAATGCAGAATTTCAGATCCTGCCTAAGGGCCTCTTGAATCAGAATTTAGATTTTATCAAGATCCTCAAGTAATGCATATACTTAGACAAGTTTGAGAAATGTTGCACTAAGATACTTAAGGAATTCCCATGATATACCTGTAGGTTCAGCAATTATGATCCCTGAACACTACCACCATCTTATAGACAAATTGAAAAGATTATTGGAACTTATGAGCTACTATTTACTCGGTATCTTCAATTAGGAAAGTATGAGAGTCACATGCAGATACAGAAAAGAAACAACTTACTAGTAGTTGTTAGCGTAAGACTTGCTCCTTCATAAGCTGTATTTTGTATTCAAATGGCAGCAGGTCTATAATATTAAACTCTAAAATCAATTAGCTCATTATTTCATTACTTATTACTGAAACCACTGGTTGTCTCATTGCCAATTCTGTGCAATGCATTGCTTGGCGGAGGGGGGGGAAGGGGGGGTTGTTAAAAACCAGTGAGGGCAACACTGACAAAGTTTCTTAAGCAGCACATGTGGTATACACCAAGAGCTAAAAGAAGGATTTCTATATTGAAAGCTGTAGTTATTTCAAATTACAAGACAAAGAAGATTTCAACTTAAAGATTAGAACTTTTATTTTACTTTAACTGAATAACATGCAACTGGTCTGTGCTGCCACAAGACAACCCAGTTAATGTGGGTAACATCAGAATTATTCTCCATTCAAACGTTTTGCTCTTGGAAATCCACCTCATCCAGAAGTCTACCCCAAACTTATCTCAGGGGCTCAAATCCCTAGTCCCTGCAGCAAAATCACAAAAAGGGAAAGATCAGTTTTTAAAACCCCCATACCAACTCTGATCCAACATAGGACAGGGCAAGCCCCCTATGCTGGTACACTTGGAATAGTCCAAACAGAGAGAGGAAAGCACAACTCCTTTGTTGGTAACAGGAGCCAAGATTCATTGGTTGAGTTTGGACTAAAAACCTTAAAAAAAAAAAAAAAAAAGTGCTATGTGAGCACAGTTTTCTTTGTTGCATCCAAAGCTCTTTATAGTCCTGTCTGGAGACAGGAGTGCAAAAAGCCCACATCCCATACCTGGCCCAAACTTGAGTACTGTTTTGAACAAAGCAATAGGTAATTAGCCACAAACTCCCAGTGAATGCTCACAATGATATATCTCACATTTTTCTGTTGGGGTAGAAGGAGGAAAAAACTGGCACTGAGCCTTTTGTCCTCTTAAATTTAAAAGAAAAGAAAAACATGAATTTCAATAGTAAATATATATAATATCACCAATAGTCAAACAAAAAAAAAGGCCTGAGAATATACTATTAAAAGACTGAAAGCAGACAAAACCAAACAGAACGAAAAACCAAAAATCCAACCCTGCTCAAAGTCCAGAATTCACAGGCTCACAAAAAATTTGGCACTGAAAAGACAAATTTCCACATGTAAGGAATTTTATTCCCTGATCATCTGCTACGATTAAAACAGCACAGGCCTTTTCAGAGGGGTGGGAGGTGGGGGAACAATGAGATGGAGCTCACACTAGTTCTAACAACCACATATCCTAGAAAAAGTGGATTCTTTGGAGTTGATCAATCTTTTTAGGATGTAAATTTTGAACCAGAAAAGGAAAATCAAGAAAGGGAAAAAATACTTTAGGAGAGCAAGTGCCACAGGAAGGGAGAAACTACAATTATGAGCTAGCCAACTTACAAGAGGTTCAGAAGCCTAAGCCCACAACCTTCTCTAAACACAGAAAGACAGCACCAGGACTGGAGGTTGCATGGTGAAAGGCCCACAGAAACTTGGCTCAACTAGGGAAGGTAAGATAAGCTTAAGCAATGGCTGGAGAATCACTTATAACTCAAAGTCTAAATTCTAATACCTCTCTAGGTCACCATAGAAAGCCTGTGACTTACAAATAGGAAACATAAAGGAAGTGATGTGGAAGAGTCAAACCCTTCTGTAGAACAAATGGGACAAAATACCAAGAAGACTCTCGACTCTCTTCAGAGTCTCATCATCTATGGGGCTTCTTTTCCACTGTTCAAATGTATAAAACAACCATTGTAAAAAGTTTCTCAACGTCTGTAACATCTTAGGTTGGTACTATTTCCATCTTGAAAGCGTGTTTTTTTTTTTAAAGATTTGACACACACACACAACACACACACACACAACACACACACACACAACACACACACGGAGAACGAGCAGGTGTGGGGAGGGGCAGAAGGAAAGAATCTCCAGCAGACTCCCTGCTAAATAGGGAACCTGATACCAGTCTCGATCTTATGACCCTAGGATCATGACCTAAAAAATCAAGAGTCAGATGCTCAACCTACTGGTAGCCACCAGGTGCCCCAAAAGTGGTTTTTAAATCTTACTTCACCTGCATCTTCACAACTCCACATACACATAAAAAATGGATATTTTACATCCATTCCATAGATCAAGAAACTCCCCACCAGAGGTGATGTGACTTTCATCCAAGATCTCAAAGCTCATTTCTATAGCATACGGCCCAAATAAGGACCCACGTTCTGACTTTAGTTGTAGTGTTCTCTATACTCTGCTACTCAGAGTGTGTGCCACAGACCAGCAGCACGGCCTCACTTAGGGATGAGTCATGTGCACACTCAAGTTCAAAGAGCACTGCTCTGTATGAGATTACGAAGCCTCTTTACAGTAATAGCTCTATCTCTAGATTTGGAGCCAAAAACTCCTCTTACCTATGCAGCCTTCCTCATCCACAAAGGTTTTTGATTTCAGCACCCGTTTTCGTTTTCTTTTTTCTCCACTTGAGCTCTTAAAAAAAAAAAAATCACAGGGAGATCAGAGGTTACAACATCTAGCCAACCAATTAATCTATAGAGAAGAATAACAAAAGCTTTTTAATCTATAACAATCACTCTCCAAATATTTATTCCATGATGATAAAAAGTTGAATGAGGAACTCTACCCATTTCCTTTCAGGGACTAGTCCTACCACACAGACAAGTTCTGTTCTTATACATGCAGGCTGGATGTTTAATTGTTTATGAGATGAGAAGCAAATTCAGCAAAGAACTATGTTCATTTGGGGATGCCTGGGTGCTCAATAGTTGAGCTTCTGCCTTTTGGCTCAGGGTGTGATCCTGGAGTCCCAGGATCGAGTCCCACATTGGGCCCTCTGCATGGAGCCTGCTTCTTCTCCCTCTTCCTATGTCTCTGCCTCTCTCTGTTGTCTCTCATCAATAAATTAAAAAATCTAAAAAACAACAACAAAACTGTTCATTCAGTCAACAAACTTTGGTTGAGTAGTGTCGGCCCCATGGCTGAAAAGACCAATAGGACAAGGACTCAGTCAGGGAGAGAAATAAGACAAACAGACCTCTGCAGTTCACTGTGGTAAGGTCTTTGATGGAGGGCGGTGGCAGACATTATGGGAGCAAAAGGGAAGGCCCCTAAACCACATGAGAGGTCTCCAAGGCAACCCCCCCTTGCTGTAGATACTTGCTATTTCAGCCTCGACACTGCAACATTGCCTCCATCTAATTTAGTCTCACATAGGTTATTATTAATATCAATTTCCTTTCATCTCCACTGGTCTTTTATCCATTTTCTCTTCAGCTAATGAATAAATCAGTGCAAAATTTAAATGACAGTCTTAATATAATTAAGGAAAACTAATAGTCATAAAAGGAAAAAAAAACTTGTTAGCACCCCTTTCCTTAACTCTTCATTATCTACACTAATAGATACAAACAAGGTGCAGTTGAAGATCATTCAAAACTATATTTCCCCATTTGTTACCAGCTTTTCTCACCTTGCCCTGTTCCAGGAGAGTTCATGAAGAGCAATAAATGTATATAAGTTGCAAGCAAGACCTTATTTTGCACAATTTCAACAGGAGTTGGGTAGCACAGCAGTCCTGATGCTAGAAGTCATGAAAAACAAAACTCCCAGGCCTGACCTCTGCAACCTTCCTAGGATTCTGCCCCTTTGGCCAAACTCTTATTTCAGGTGAGAAGAGAGGGAATGCCCAGTCTATAGTACCTACAGAAGAGCAAAATGAGACAAGAGCCCTCTACTGGTATCTGTGAAATGTACAGCAGCATCTGATTCAGCAAAGGAGTTTCAGATCCTTGGGAGACAAAGGACAGATGGAAAGGCAACCATCCCAGTACAGTTTTACCTTGACGGAAGGAGGCTCTTGCTCAGTCTTTGGCACTGGTTCAGGAGGTGGAGAAGGAGGAGGAGGTGGGGATGGTGACTCAGCTTCATAATCCCCAGGAGAATCTGCTATGACTGAAATAATGAAATAAGCTTAGATAAGAGAGAGAACTGTGGTACTATCTGGTACAATACCTTCTCCAGTGGCTTTTTAAACTTCCACATCCAACAAGACATTTTGCAAGCAGTAATTCATGACAACCAAAGACTGTGCAGTTATATATCTTTAAAATACACTTTTTCTTCAGGCATCTAGGTAGCTCAGTCAGTTAAGTGTCTGACTCTTGGTTTTAGCTCAGGTCATGATCTCATGGGTTGTGGGATCAAGCTCCCTCTGGGTCTCTGCACTCAGCAGGGAGTCTGCCTGAAGATTCTTTCCCTCTGCCCCTTCCCCTGCTCACTCTCTGTCTCCCTCTCTCCTTGGAATAGATAGATAAATCTTTAAAAAAAAAAAATGAAACACATTTTCTTAATTTTATACAAAGAAAATGAGAGAATTAAGAATTACTAAAGCTGGAATATACCTTAGAGATCATCTTATCTAAACTTTTTACTTTACAGGAAAGTCAGGATATAAAGTTGTTTTACAAATATCTGTTGATCATCTAACATGTGTCATGTATTCTGCTTGTATTTCATTTTTCCTCACAACAACCCTAAGAGACAAATATTATTATTCACACATTACAGTTGAGTAAAAAGAGATTCAAAGAGGTTAATGAACTTGCCAAGATCACAGAGCTTATAATTGAGGCAAGAGGTTTTCAACCTCAGTCAGTCTGATGCCACAGCCTTACTATCCCAACTATCCTGTGTTGCCTCACCATTAAGGGCAGACATTTTCTTTAAGTGGATATAATGCTCGGATTATACCAAATGTTCCATGCTCGGGTTATATCACAGTCTTTGGGACTGTGATATAAAGATTATTTGCAATCACCTAAGATGTTAGATCAAAAATTTCCAGCTGACTTTAAGAGCATAAACTTTGGAAGAAAAACCACTTTGAAATATTCACAATTATAACTCTAACAACTTAAACTTGCTCAATATTGTATAGGGCAATTATTTCTAGTAATTTTGGTACACTGATCTGCTACAGTGAGATTGGCAGGAAAGAACACTTTTAGGAAAGAAATATTGACCTGGAAGTGGTATCACCCGAGAAGAGAGAATCACCAGAAGGATCCCACCATTCCGGAACAGTTCCAGAAATACTGGTCTTGTATAAAGTCCATGAGAGAGGAAGTGAAAATCCTCAGCTGACCTATTGCTTAATCATCACAAAGAAATTGCTGGTAAAAAGACTGGGTAGCTGCTTAGCCTCACCTGCTCCCTGAATCTCCTGGCTGTATTCAAATTCTTAGCACAAGTCTTGGATCTGAAATTCTCCCAACTGATTAGGTCAGTGTTAAAAATTATGACACTGGAGGGTTCAAGGCCAAATGACCTAAAGAGGTGAAGTACAACAAGAGCCAGAATGAAACAATAAATTATACACTTCAGTATGAAATGGGCCCCAAAACTTTATAAGCTCTGGGAAGCAAGAGTCAGAAACATATGAGGAAAGTGGTCCAGCTAGCAACCCAGCTGTGGGAAGCTAGAACATGACAGGAGCTCAAGTAAGCAAGAGCAAAGTCAAATCACAGAACCAAGCTTCTATTTTTCTAAAGGTATAGCAATTAAGAAAACTGTGTCACATGTTTTACAGGGGCAGGAGGAAAGTTTACACAGTGAGGAAGCCAAAGAAAAGGAATCCAGAGTACTCATAGTAATAAATTTAGTTTTAATTCTATTTCCACTTCAGTAACCACAAAAACACTTAATCTTAGTGGCACCCTCTAAGACCCCTCTCACGACACTGTATGGAACTGTTTGTTTATCTAGCTCCCCCTCTGACTCTAACCTCTGTAGAGGCAGAGACACCACAATTCCCCTGGCACTGAACACAGTATTTTTAATAAAGGAAAACAATCATTTTCTGAACTAAATTTGGGATGAGGGGCTTCTGGGTCAAAGAAGAGTCAGCATAAACGTCCCTCTCCCTTCCCACATCCCCCCAAAAATAATCATTACAATGATTGTGATGGCAAAGGAATGAAATGCTGTGAACCTGCCCCTCCACCCCTATCCCCACCATAACAGGGAAGAGAAAAGAGAGCCAGGAACTTGTAATGAATAAGAATTTTCAACAAATTCCCAGAAGATGGAAGGCAGATGGGAGAAAAGTTGACAAGAGAAGCATCAGTCAATTAGATGAGTCAGACAGGAAAGGTTACTATCTATTACAAAACTTCTATTTTATTTAATTTTTCAAATTGTGTCTCACTTTAAGAAAATTTTTTAAGTAAAATATTTTAAGGAAGGAAGGATGGGGAAAACAACTAGAATCTTCTGGGCTTTACAAACATTAATCATTCATTTTCATAATAACCCAACAAAAATCACTATTTCCATTATTTTATTTACCTGAGATTCAAAGATTTTTAAAAATTTGGCCACATTCATATGCTATAACCCATGTTTATCTACTTTAGTTTTTACCATCAGGGCAAGCATTCTCCCTTGATATATTTTTAGAGACATAAGCATAAGGAATGTTTTACATTAGTGTATTTAAAAAATATTTGTAATGAATTTGCAGCCCTTCAGATGAAAAGGTACTCAGGTGGTAAATGCTAACACTTACCCCAGGAAAGCAACCTTTATTGGGGCAGAATAAGAACTGTGGTAAAACTAATTTCAGGGATCCAGCAATGTAATCACTGTTTAATCAATGAGTTCAATGGCAGAGACAGATAATTACAATTCCTGGAAATCATTCATAGGTTCCTAGGAAATTTTTTAAACTACTTATCTGACTCTAAAAAGAGGAAGGTCATTTGCTCCATAAGCAATTTGCAAAAACTGAAAATGTCAGCAAAAACTTAAACATATCAGTTAAAACTATTTCTTTCTAGCAATGTGGACATCACTCTTAATGTGATTTCTTTCTGGGTCTGGCTTCTCTTGCTTTATAAACAGAGTACGTAGAACTGCTAAAGGTGCTTATGACTGCCAGGAAGAGAAACAAAGGAAAAGTCCCCTGAGTAGTTAAAGATATGAAGTTGAACAGAATTTCTAAGAGACTTACTATTGTTTAGCACTTACAGAACACCTCCATAGAAAAAGTGGGGTGAACTGTAAGAATACCTGCTATATCAACCACTGTCCTGGCACTGTTGATGTATCTTACTTGATGTTCATAAAAAATCTACAGTGTGTGATAACATCCCCAATTTAGAGATGGGGAAACAAGGAAGTGGAGAAGTTAAACAATCTGCCTAAAGTCACACAGTAAGTGGCAGAGGTAAGATTTAAACCCAGGTCTGTTTGACTCCAAGGTCTCTGCCATTTCCCTTACTCCTGTTGCTCATCTACTAATTTCTAGCTGAAGTCAGCATACTGAATAGTATATACTGGTAATAAAATGGTAATAGGTTAGAGACTATGTGAAGGTTTAAAATAAAAGCCCATTGGCTTTGAGACAAACAATTCAGGAATAAAATGGCAAAGGTTTATGTATTTAGTCAGATCCTAAAAATTATCTTTTCTAGATAAAAAATCTGAGCCTCTCATCTATAGTCTTATTATTTTTTAAAGATTTTATTTATTTATTCATGAGAGACATAGAGAGAGAAAGAGGCAGAGACATTGGCAGAGGGAGAAGCAGGCTCCATGCAGGAAGCCCGATGCGGGACTCGATCCCGGGACTCCAGGATCACGCCCTGGGTCAAAGGCGGTGCTAAACCACTGAGCCACCCAGGTGTCCCTATATTATCTATTATTATGGGTTATCCACTTCTATCACATTTCTTCTCTCTTCTTTCCAAACTAATAGCCCCACTCATATTTCTAATCACCCACAGGTACTATTTTTGTGGGCTAAGTATCAGAACTACAGAGATATTTCAGAAGTACATAATGAGTGCTTAACCACAGTAATTCCTTGACTTAGAGGTGACTCCTTTCACTAAAGTATCTAGTTTACCTTTTCTAAGTACATTAGGCTGCTGGCTTGAAAGACTGTTCCAGAATCTTCCCCAAGTCGTTTTCCTGGTTGAAATAGGGAAGACTATTCCAATTAGCACATATCTGTTACTTCCTAATTATTTTCCCCATGTATCTGCATGGAGTTGCCTCCATTTCTCCGTAATTCTTAACTAGTCAGAATGTTTCTTGATGGTTCTTGTTGCATCCACATGTTTGTGTATCTTCTTTTCAGTAGTCTTGGTCAAAGCATTTTGATAAAGCTCATGCAATGAGTATATAGCAACGTCACTCTGGGATGCTCACAATGCCCTATTTCTACCTATTCCAAAGTGATTAAATAATCACAGCTCTGGTAGGCACTATACCTCTCACAGGATATCAAAGGCCATAAACTCCATGGGTGACAGGCACTGAGAAGGGCACTTGATGGCATGAGCACTGGGTGTTATATGTTGGCAAACTGAATTTAAATTAATAAAAAAAGCCTATAACCTCCAACATGTAAGCATGGCTATTAGGATCTAAATCCATTGAAGAGTCAAAGATGTACCTCTATCACAGATTTAATTTACTTGTGTAGGGATCCCTGGGTGGCGCAACGGTTTGGCGCCTGCCTTTGGCCCAGGGCGCGATCCTGGAGACCCGGGATCGAATCCCACATCAGGCTCCCGGTGCATGGAGCCTGCTTCTTCCTCAGCCTGTGTCTCTGCCTCTCTCTCTCTCTCTCTGTGACTATCATAAATAAATTAAAAAAAAAAAAAAATTTTAATTTCCTTGTGTAATTTCTTAGGTCTGTTCATCTCTTTTGCATTACAGTCATTTGTTTATACAATTTGGTTTTTCACTCATTTGTACATATACCGTTGCTGAGTTGCTTTGGGGGAGCCTCCTCTGCCATTTTCAGATCTTCCAGCAGTTTCTGGTAAGAGTAGAGTCTAGCCAGTTTATTTTGTCCCACAACAGCAGAACACGTTTTTTTCCATATTTGTTATTCTTCTTTAATCTCTTTTAGCATCAGTTTGTCTTTGTACCTTTTGCTGAATTCCTTTGGACTAGATTTAGATTTCTCTAACCCCTCAAAATCTTTTATACCCAGCATGGCAAAAAATCATGGAGAACTGATTACAGAAACTCAAGCTTTTCATCACTGTTCTCAAAGCAGGGTAGAAGTCATCTGGCGTATCAGTTCAACCAAGGCATCTTTCTCCTCAGCAGCCTATTCTTTCTTTACACCTTCATTTACACATTTACACTCTTTGGGAAGAGATCTTGGTATTAGAATACTTGATATTATTTGAAAAGGCACATTAATTTTCCAGGTAAGAATCTTGTCCTTATTCTATTTATCTTAAAATAGAGCCCACAGCCTGAAACCGAAAGGGTTCATGGTTCCCTTTCAACAATGAACTATAGATTTTTAATCTTAGCACAGTTATACTTATGTGGTGCAGAACACCACTGTACCACCTCCACCCTTGATGCCTACAATATTACCCATTTTAAAAGACTGACATGAAGTTGGCCAAAAGCATATCCCCAATTCATTTTCTAAAGAGAAAAGGCCTTTGATAATATATATAATAATAATCCTTATTCTCTTTCATATTTGTTATTTTGGCACATTACCAGAAAATGACAGTTCTGGTCAAAAGGCTAATGGAGACTTTAATGGTGCTATATGTCTCACAAAACTAGGATTGCTACTGTTACTGTGATCTATAATAAATTACTTCTTAACTCCCTGAGCATCATAAGAATTGACTCCTGCTACGGACTGAGTGTTTGTGTTCCCCCAAAATTCATATGCTGAAGCTCTAATCCTTAAAGTGATGTTATCTAGAGGTGAGGCCATGGGGGAAGTAATTAATGGAATGAGATTACTGTCCATATAAGAGAGAGGATTTCTCTACCACGTGAAGATATGGCAAGAAGTTATCCTACAAACTAGGAAGAGAGCTCCTCATCCAGAACTACACATCAGACAGTGCCTTGATTTTGGACTTCTCAGTCTTCAGAACTGTGAGGAACAAATTTGTCTTATTTAAGCTATCCAGTGTATGGTATTTTTGTTATAGCAGCCTGACTGAGACAATCCCATTAGCCAAAAATTAATAGCAATGCTCACCTTCATCTTCACTGCTATCAGACTCAGGAAGTTTGATTCTTCTCCTCTTTTTCTTCAGATTTTCAGTTTCTTTTGTTTCATCATCGGATAACTCCACTCGCTTCCCCCTGTTGCTATTTAGGAAAAATTTAAGCATGTTACACAAAATAAAAATATGAGTATTTATATGCTATTATGAGTCTTGCTTCATAATTCATGGTCTTAATTCCAGAAGACAGAAGAGTCAAAGTAGACTAATAAGGATTCTTTTTAAGGATATTCTGTTGACAACCTAGTCTCTTCATGGGATGACCAGAATTAAACATTTTTCTAGCTCTCTATATAGATCATTAGAAGCTACTCACCAATTCATAAAGAATCACTACAAATTCCTTCTTACTTCTATTGGCATTTCAATCATTCAACAAGCATTAAATAAGCAGCTACTACATACACATAGGCTCTTTGCTAAACACTGAGGATGAAAGATGAAGAAAATACTGTTCTCAAGAAGCTCTGGCAAGAGAAATAAAAACCAATACACAGGAGACAATGTGATAAATATTACTGGATGAATAAAATGTTATGGGACAAAACTCTTATTTGAAAACTGAAAGCTAAGTGGAAGTGTATCAGATAAAAAAGGGAGATAAATATTTTAAAGAGAAATATGGGCAAAGGTATAGACTTAAGACCTTAAGGTGATTCTAATGACATAATAAAAACCTAGACTCTATCTTGACATTAGTTAGCTCCTCTGGATACTCTATCACACTACTCAAATATGTATGAGACATAGTTTTTATCTTCAAGTAACTTACTTCTTATGTAACTTTAAATATCAATTTACCTTTCTAACTCAAGCTAGAAAAAAAAACAACAAATTAAACGCCAAATGAGTAGGAAAAAATAAAAAAGAGCAGAAATCAATGAAATAAAATAGAAAAAATTAAAGCCAAAAATTGTTATTTTGGGGCTAATGATTAATAACCTTAATAAGCCCTTTTATAACCCTGATTAGAGGAAGACAAAACTACATATTGCCAATATTAGGAATGAAAGAATAAAGGAATCTGTGGTGATAAGTACAGATTCTACAGATACTCAAAGAATAAAGCTGTATTAGGAACTTTATGGCAATAAACTCAACAACTTAGAATAAATTCCTTTAAAAACATAAGCAAAACTGACCCAATAAGAAACAAGAAAATTTGAATAGCTCTATTTTTAAAAATCAAATAAATAAAATAAACCTTCCCACAAAGAAAACTCTGGGCTCGGATTCACTGGTGAATTTTATCAAACCTTTAACGAAAAAAAAAATAATGCATATCTTATACTCTTTCAGAAAACAGAAGGATACTGCTCCCAGCTAATTTTATGAGGCTAGCATAACTTTGATACTGAAATCTGATAAAGACATTATCAGAAAAGAAAATAACTGATGTGTAGCCCTCACAGATACAGTGGCAAAAATATCCTTATAATATTAGCAGATAGAAAAAAAAAATATTAGCAGATAGCATCCAACAATTTATAAAAAGGATACCCTATTATGACCAAAGTGAGGTTTATCTCAAGAATGCAAGGTTGGTTTAACATTTTAAAACCAATTAAGGTAAATTCCCCACCTTAACAGTAACACCAAATGATCATCTCAATAAATGTAGAAAAAGCATCTGTCAAAATTCACCCACTCATACAACACCTCTCTGCAAACTAGGAATAGAAAAGGATTGCCTCTGTCTGGTAAAGGGCATCTACTAAAAACATACAGTTAACATCATACTTGGTAATGAAATGGCTGTAACCTGGCTATAGCCATCAACCATGAGTGCCTTTCCCATGGGATAGTGACATTTTAATCCAACCACATCACATATTCCTAGGAGGTAAGGCCCATTGGAGAGAGCCTTGACCCTTTGGAACTTCAGCATTTTGTTGATGTTTTCTACTAGAGTAGCCCCAGTCTTGCTACAAAAGTCAAGTATTTCTGGGCCTATCAGTGCTGACAGTGTCTTTAGAATTTCTTTCAACAGACTAATTCCTACCAACTATGAGGTAGTGTCTCAAATTCCTGGATCCATTTTTAACAGCTTGTGTGCTTTTTATTTTCTTTTCTAATTACATTTTACCACTTGAAAAATAAACTCATTGATATAAAAAGAAAACAAAGAACTTTTTCTCTTAAATTTAACTGGAAACAGCAACCCTTCACTTGGCAATCTGAAGTGCAAAACAGACACAATCAGGCACACTTATGCTATGTCCACAAATTTAAAACAAAGTAAAGAAAAAGACAATCAATTTAGATTGATGGGGCCCAAAACTTTGGCTTTGGGCTCTAAATCATCTAAACTGGCTGATTCCACAGTTCTACTTCACTAGATAAGCTACTTAGCTTCTCTCTTCATTTTGGTTATACAGCTGTATCCCTAAGGCATTAAGTGGGATTTAGTACTCAACTGAAAACTGCATGTCAATAAGCCCAAACAGACCTTCTCACCCCCAGCAGCGACGCTCCTCTCTTACAGGCAACAAAATTTTCCTACCTTTTTTTTTCCTTCTGCTGCATCTTAACAGGCTCTGCTTTTTTGCTGGATTTCTTCAGGCCTGTAGGGACTGCCAGTTTTGGTTCAGTGACAGACACTGGAGGTTGCTCCACTATTTTTTCTTCTTTAACTGCTTGTTCTGAATCCAAATTGACTTTAAGTTTATCTACAAATACAGTATAGCAGATGATATATAACCTCACCGTGCAATATTAATCTATCATTCCCCTGACAGTCTACTAAGTGCCAAGTAATTTGTTAGAGGCAGAGGCTAAAGGGATAAAAAACAGTCCTGTCTTAACAGAACTCAGGGTCTAGTCAGAGAACATTTCTCCTTTCCAACTACCACCCTACCTATAACTGTTTTCATTTCTGCCTCTTGCTAATCCCTCATTATATCACAGCCCCCAGGCCAAATAATAGTAAAAGCAGGGCTTACAAAAAGCAAATACAACTTTATGAGGTAACATCATTCTTATTTATTTGATGAGAAAATTAAGAGTCTGAGGAATAAAAGATGTGTCCCAAGAGCACACAGTTTTCAAATAGTGACAACAGAAATTCATACCAAGATCTTGTTTTCTATCTTCTTAAACCTGGATACTCTTATTATCTCACTACCATCTTAATGATATATAATTAAAAGACTACTATGGAATCAGAAAAGTTTGATTCAAATTGTTTTACTCTGGGTAAGTGACCTAAAGGTCAATCTTCTCTAAAAAAAAAAAAAAAAAAACTGAAGTAATATTTATGAGATTACTTCAAGGATTAAAAAGGATTAGTATGTGAAGTTACATGACTTATCCAAGGTAACACTGATAAAAAAGGCTGAGTCAAGATTTGAATGTCGGTCAGTTTAACCCCTCAAAATCCTTACCTCTTTTCCTACACCAAGCTGAAAAACACAAAAACAACTACTATGCTGTGCAGAGGACTAAGAAATGCAAGCAAGATGGGCCTAGCCATCTGAGAAATTATATATATAAGAATAGCCTTTGTGCTATAATGAATAATAGTTTTTTTCAAGAGAAGTCACAAAATACTCATACAAAGCTGGGAACAGCATAAGGTTCTTCAATAAGTAGCTTTGGTTATATGCTGTAAAATAGCTTAAACCAGCTATAGTATATATATAAAAAAAAAAAAACCATTGATACCTTAGCCTTAGCCATCATACATTGCTTAGTATAACAATTTATAAAGTAAATTATTTGAAAGAACAGATGATGGATAAAAGTATAACATGCAATCTGTTTATATTTAATTTTTTTTGAAGACTTTACTAAGAATTCTGAATGGTGGAATCTATCAGAGAATGACGGCATTCTCCCCTGCCTTTTCAAAACTGATGCTCTCAAGTATCAGAACTCCTCAAACTTTTATACCAAATTGTACGAGAGTAAACATGCATTGCCAGGAGATCGAGTCAGTATGATATATAACCTCACCGTGCAATATTAATCTATCATTCCCGATAGTCTACTATGTGCCAAGTAATTTGTTAGGAACAGGGACTAAAGTGATGGTCAAAAAACAAAACAAAACAAAACAAAACCCAGTTCTCTAAAGTTGCACGTATATCCTTAAAGTTTATGCACATTTTGAATTCTGTTACATGGGACAGCCTGGGTGGCTCAGCAGTTTACCACCTGCCTTTGGCCCAGGGCATGATCCTGGAGTCCTGGGATCCAGTTCTGCATCGGGCTCCCTGAATGGAGCCTGATTCTCCCTCTGCCTGTGTCTCTGCCTCTCTCTTTCTCTGGGTCTCTAATGAATAAATAAATAAAATCTTTTAAAAAAATGAATTCTGTTACAGAATTTCTATCATATTGATAGCAGTTGTTTTAAAATTACAAAAAACTGTTAACTATTTCCTCCCTCCCTCTTGGGATAAGGAAAGTGAGGCTATTGCATTGAGTTTACCAATTGCAAGAAACTGATGTTAATTAAAATACCAGTGACCAAACAGTTTCAGTACCCAGAGTTTTTACTCTTTGTTGTGGTTTCACAGTATTTAAGGAACTCTCAACTCATTCACATAAGCAACTACAATTGGCCAATTAGCTGGCAAAGAGGCAGTTCACTGAAACATTCTCAGACTACGGTTAAGGAAAATTTAATCACATTTCTTTCTTTTAATCTGAATGATCAAGTCATTTGTAGCATTTGACTAATTAAAAGCATCTCCTAGGGCAGCCCCGGTGGCAGCGGTTTAGCACTGCCTTTGGCCCAGGGCGTGATCCTGGAGACCTGGGATCGAGTCCCACATCAGGCTCCCTGCATGGAGCCTGCTTCTCTCTCTGCCTGTGTCTCTGCGCCTCTCTCTTTCTCTGTGTCTCTCATGAATAAATAAAATCTTTTAAAAAAATAAAAATAAAAAATAAAAGCATCTCCCTCTTATACTCAAGGAAATATGAAACACCTTGATAAGATACAGATGACCTCTTAATTTCGTCACCAAAGCTGTAATTTTTCTCACATACTAAGCATTAAAGTTCTTATTAATGAGATAATTCACATACCAAAAAATTTACCCTTTTAAAGTGTAAAATTTAAAAAAAAGTGTAAAATTCAGTGGTTTTTAATTGTGCAAACATCACCGCTGTCCAATTTTAGAACATTTTCATCACCCCAAAAAGGAACCCTGTACCCATTAGCAGTCACTCTCCAATCCCAACCCAGCCCACGACACTAATCTACTAATAATCTACATTCGGTCTCTAAAGATTTGCCTATTCTGGAAATTTGTATAAATGGAATTATATAGTATGTGGCCTTTCCTGTCTAGCTTCTTTCATTTCACGTTTCAAAGTTCATCCATATTACAGTATGGGTTCATTCCTTTTTTTTTTTTTTTTTTTTTAAGATTTTATTTATTCATGACAGAGAATGAGAGAGAAAGAAAAACAGGCAGAGGGAAAAGCAGGCTCTGTGCAGGGAGCCTGACGTGGGACTCGATCCCGGGTCTCCAGGATCACACCCCAGGCTGAAGGCGGCACTAAACCGCTGGGCCACTGGGGCTGCCCTCATTCCTTTTTTTTACGGCTCAATAATATTTCATTGTGGGGCACCTGGGTGGCTCAGTCAGTTGAGCATCCGACTTTGGCTTAGGTTGTGATCTTGAGGTCCTGAGATCAAGCCCTGCATCAGGCTCCCCACTGGGTGAGGAGTCTGCTTGTCCTTCTCCCTCTCTGTACACACACATGCACGTGCTCACTCTCTCTCTAATAAATACAATCTTAAAATAAATAATAGTAATACTCCATTGTGTGGTTATATCACATTTTGTTTATTCATTCATCAGATGGACCTTTGGGTTGTTTCCACTTTTAGGCTATTATGAATAATGCTGCTATGAACACTTTTGTACAAGTGTCTGTGTGGACATATAGTTTTAATTCACTTGAGTAGATATGTAGGAGTGGAAGTGTTGGATAATTGTTTAACTTTTTGAAATACTGCCATACTGTTTTTAGAGCAAGCATATCATTTTATATTCTCCACAGCAATGTATGTGGGTTTGACTTCTCTACATCCTTGCCAACACTTGTTATTGTCCAGCATTAAGTTTTAAATGCTTCAAAGTCGCCACAACTCTTTTCATCCAACTGTCTTCATTTTCATTGCAATGATCTTGTCATGTGTCAAATACAATAAAAATATTGTTTTATTTTTATTATTTTTTTAAGATTTTATTTATTTATTCACGAGAGAGAGAGAGAGAGAGAGAGAGAGAGAGAGAGAGACACAGGCAGAGGGAGGAGCAGGCTCCACACAGGGGGCCTGAAATGGGACTCAATCCCGGGTCTCCAGGATCAGGCCCTGGACTAAAGGTGGTGCTAAACCGCAGAGCCACCCGGGCTGCCCAATATTCATCGTTTTAGTCTAAACATTCATCTTTAAAAAAGATCTGTTCAATAAATCAACTTTAGAAGCCATTCTTTTTTTTTTTTTAAGATATTATTTATTCATGAGAAACACAGAAAGAAAGGCAGAGACACAGGCAGAGGGAGAAGCAGGCTCCATGCAGGGATCCTGATGTGGGACCAAGGCAGGCACTAAACTGCTGAGCCATCCAGGGATCCCTTTTTTTAATTTATTTTTAAAGCCATTCTTTTTATTAGGTAAGTATTTCTTTTATTTTATCCAGTTTCCCCACTCTATTACTGTTATTGTCTGCCTAGCAATTACAATCATTAAGTATTTTATTCTTTATTTATTTGTTGGTCTCTACTAGTATATAAGGACCACAAGGGCAGAGATCTCACCCTTTGGAGAGATTTTTCCATTGTATCACCATGCATATTAGCACCAAGTACATAGTAGTTGCTCAGTAAATATGTCCTAAATAAACACATGAATAAATAAATGTATACTTCTGTATGGCTTGACTTTTTTATGACTAGGAAAAATTCATGGCTTATATATTTTAGAAATAAAATTTTTTAAATTCACTGGTTACAAAGGCACAAAAAACAAAACAAAACAAAAGTGGACCTAAAAGTCACCAAGAAACCACATAATCTGATTCAGTTCAGTGGACCAGTATCAGCCATGCAAGCCAGTGACCTTAGCACCAACGATTTCCACAGAAGTAGGGAGCCCTCCTTGTGCACTCTGCCTGCAATACAACATGCTTACCAATAACCTGAAAGTATCAAATTTTCCATATACTTTCAGAACACAAAAACCTTCTCTGATAGTTTTTACGGCAAACAAACACCATCTCCCCAAAAGCCTCCTCCAACCACTAATTTGACCATCATGGGAAAGGAGAATTCTGACTAATTTTGCTTGCATAGGCATGTAACAAAATGCCTTACCACAAGATCTTTGTAAAACTGATGGTCCAAGAGAGTGTGCCATAATTATCCTGCGGCTCCTGAATTCTTTCTGGTATTATGCCACATACCCTCGGGGGATGTGTACTTGGTATGAGAAGTATGAAAATATGTGACTACTGGTTCTTTCCATATGAATTCTTATTTTTAAAAAAAATTTAAATAAAGGCAATTTTGTTTTCTCAAAAAGTATTATTTTCAAACGGCCAGTACCATCTGGGCCCTTCTAATTCATACTGAAGTCTAGTTCATTACCAGGAGTAATTTGCAAAAAAATAACTATAGAAAGTCAAGAGATTTGTTTTTGCATCCCCTGGGAGACAGGGGTAATAATTAATGATGGTCACACGAGGCAAGCTGACCCTACCACCTAGGATATTAACCTCAACACTGTACTGTTTAACCAAGCAGCCTCCCTTCTATTTTGTCACCCATTTTCAAAAGCTCTATGAAACAAATTCTCTTTTCAAGGCAGAAAGTCAAAACAGGAGTAGTAAACTACCCTTCAAGAGATCTAAACTGAACTCAGCTCACCCATAAAATCAAATCGACTGTTCCAGTTGGATTATTTCCATTCAATATACTGGTGAGGAGACTGAAAATTTACGTTAGGATGCAGGAAGGCTACAATGATATACTAGATGGGCAAAAACTGGACAAGTTGCCTTTTACCTCAAATATGTTATTATACTAACATTTATGGATTAATCAAAGGAAGGTAAAAATATGCTTACTCATAGCAGCTTTTCCAAAAAAATTGCTCATCACATTCCCTTTTCCTGGTGCCTTGTTGCCTACAGAAGATACCTAAAAGCAGAAAACACATGATTTTTTTTCTAGTGTCTAGGCTGTTCTTCAAGTAGTAATCATAAACAATCTCTTCAATAGCAGGGCACAGTGTCATGATGGCACAATCACTACATAATCATGCCAAAATGTGTCGGCATTAGATTTAAGAACAAATCCAGGCCAGAGCCTCCGATGTTAATCTCCAAAGTTTAGTTGCTCATAGTCCTTACAGACTTACTATCCATGAATGTGTCTAAACTTTTGAGTATATTTAAAAACTACTTAGTTTTATGGAATTAAAACAGATCAAAGGCAATATGGTACATAAGGGGTCGGGGGTGGAGGGGAGAACCTCTAAAATGTTACATTTGTAATAATCACAAGTGGATCTGAACGCTGGTTATGCCACTTAATAGCAATCTGATATCCAGGCAAATCACTCAAAAAGTCTAGCACTTAGTTTCACCACATACAAAATGGAGATCTCTCCTCCTCACTGAACTGTTAGGAGGATTTAAGCAAAGATCAAACTACTGGTACACAGTGTTTTCTCTCCACTCCCCTCTCCTTTCCCAAAGTGGAAGTTGTAAAATCACAATGAAGGGATTAACAGTAATAACAATAGTTATGCTTTTTGGGAGTATTTTTAAATAGTTTTTTAATGAGACTTCTTAACTCGGTGTAGTTCAAGTTACTTTATATGAGTGAATAATAAAAAACTAAGGGAAGCAGATAAAGAAAAAAGCAAAAATTCAGAAAACAGAACGGGAATGTTAAATATACTAAGAAGAAAAGCATACATGGCATAGTTCAGAATATAAGATGTTCCCAAAATGATGTATTGCTAATACACAATTCCTTGAACTTTGTAATTTTCAAGTATTTTTGTATGCTTCATTTCAATTGGCTTGTACACAACAATTTTGCAATGTGCACAGGGCCATTTTACAGGAGAAATGGAGGGATTTGGGGAGAAGCTTTATTGAAAGAAAAAGGACTATTTCAAATGAGAATATCAAGAATTAAAGGATTCAGACTAAAGTAGAAAAACTAGAACATATTATTATATATCAGAACCTTATGTGATTAAATTACTACCACTAGAACTATAATGCTTTTCTAGTTAACCATTTTGAGCTACAAAGACATACCTTTAAAGAAGACTTACATTTGTTACCTCTTTAGTCTCTGTTTTGGTTTCTTTGTTGACATCTTGGGTTTTAGAAACAGCTTTAGAGGCAAACATTCCCATTATTCCTTTGGGCTGCTGTAAAATCTGTTTGGAGGTAGGTGGACTGTGACCATTGGTTGTCAACTCATGATTGGCTGGTGTCTCACTTGATACTTGAAGATTTGACTGCTCAAACTTTTCAGAAGATGAGGATTCAGCAGGAGCTCTGGGCACTGCAGCTGCACACTGTATGGCACTAAACCTGAGGTCACAGATGTTACATTAGTTTCAAAGTCTTGCTTCTTCCACATAATACTTTCTAACTCTAATACTATTAAATTAGAAAATTTTATAACTAAAATGGATTTTAGAAATTACTTTGCACAAAACTCTCATTTAGATACAAAACAAGTATTGGAGAGACACTGAAGGACTTGCCCTAGATTATACGTCTAGTTAATAACAGAACTGGAACTGTTCTACTGTACCATTTTGAGTATCTTTACTTTTCTCAAGAAAGTATATTAATTCAAAACAATAAGGACACACTAAAAATAACAAAAGATTAGTAATTTCACTATCCTTGGGAAATCAAATGGTTATCTCTTGTTTTTAAAGACCTTCAACTTACAGGACTACATATACAATAAATATTGACTGATCCAAAATTATTAACTTTAAATATTAACAAATTTCCTGGCAACTATCCTGGCCAGAATGGATCATGCTTTAAAACAAGGAAGAAGCTGGGAACAGAGCCTCTGGCTCCTAAGACTGGTGGTCCTTTCACTGTTGTTTGCTAATAATTTCTAATAATACCAACAGAGGCAGACAAGTATGCCCAAAGCCAAGTGAAGAAATCTGGAACAGTATACGTGGCATATTAAAGGGAACATTAATCTCTTCTATAATCATTATAGATGTGCCTGTTTCACACAAATCATAGCTGTACTTAAAGCAAAGTTCTCCAACTTTTCTAACAAAGGACATTTAATTTCCCCCAGTCTTTAGCTTACTGGAGGTAGGTGAGAGCTCCTTGGATGTAGGAAGGGTATTCATTATTCATCTTTTGTATTTTAGGTATGCAGTACAAGACCTGGCACACTGAAGTACTAGTGAAAGAATGATAACTGATGTCCCTGGAAGTGAGGCTTCTGGTTTCTCTCTCCAATGTATCACCTCAACTTGGAGTGGGAGAAGATGGAGATTAAGAAAGAAACTATATGGTAATAGTAATTTTCTAGGAGATCAACCAAGCACAGCTTCAAGATTAACTGCTAGAATAACCAGCCTAAGAAAAAGTCTCTGATAAATCATTTAATTTTAGAAGTAACTTTAAACTGAGCAGCCCCAAAGCTAGAGTGAATAGCTCCAAGAACCTTCCACTGATTTACTATGGTCCATTTCAGAAAACCCCATACTAACACAAATATTTTGTGCACCAGAGTTAAGAACAGACGGAAATCATTTCCTTTCACCCACTAGTCTTCCTCTCTAGCCTTGCAGTGCTTCCACGTACGAGGAAAAGTGCAATGTTCATTTCATTGTCAACATCTAAAGTTGGCCCTGAGACAGACTCTTTCTCCATTTGGTCTACAATCCACACCTTAGGGTCAGGACCAGAAACTAGCAATAAGGAAGAGACCAAGTTAGGCTGGGAACATGTCCGAAGGCAGAAGAATCTGCTCAGTTCTAAAATTTCAACTTTCTTCCTGTCATAGCACTTCTTAGAACACACAAAACAATGAGTCAGATCTCAGTTGGCCCATAATTCTCAGGACAAAATACAAACTTCTTTATTGGAGATAAATTCTTCACATTTCTACCCATGATACTTTAAGTATTTAAGTAACATTTCATTAAAGTGCTTCCTATTATTACATTTCTACTTGCCATGTTTACTTGAGTGGTCCCTGAGCAAATTTCATTTTCAACTTTTGAGTCACCTTTATTCCTGTTTGCTTACTTATTAGGTACAACAGAATAACTGATTTTTAGAGCTTCATATGCCATGACAACATTTTAATACAAGTTATTTTTGGAATCTTATAATTTACATAAACATATCAGGGTATTCATCTTTTCCTGGGATTCTTCCCTAAAAAACACCACTTATAAATTATTATTCTTTAGGTATGTAATTATATTTACTTATTTAATAAACATCTGTATGCCTATTATACTTAAGGTTTTGAGCTGTAGAAAAAAGAACTAATGTCTATCATTAATTCACTCAACAGTTACTTATCAAATGCTTAACCATTTGCTAGGAACATTTTGGGTACAAAACAGACACAACCCCTATTCTTATGGAAGTTCAGAAACTATTTTCGGGAAGTCTATTATCTATTTCTCCTCAAGAACTTGATTCTATCAGTTATCCCATCTTCCCCAGTAGCTTCAACCAATTTCTTCTTTTTTTTTTTTTTTTTTTTCCAATTTCTTCTTTTATGGCTCTTTCCTAATAATACATGTTCAAAGCCTTCTCAACTTTAAAAATTTATATATCCTCCCTTAGTCTCAATTCCTTTTTAGTTACCTCTCTTTTCTCTCCATTTCACAAAAATTTCCTGGAAAGAGTTGTTCATATTTGGTGTCCCACTTTCTCATGCTCCCATTTACTCAGTTGACCAGAATCTGGTCACTCCACTGAAACTCTCTTACCAAGGCCATCACTAAATCCAATGGACTCTTCAGTTCCTTTTTTTTTTTTTTTTTAAGATTTTATTTATTTATTCATGAGAGTGTGTACACAGAGAAAGAGAGGCAGAGACACAGGCAGAGGGAGTGAGCAGGCTTCTTGCAGGGAGCCCAATGTGGAACTTGATCCCAGGTCTCCAGGGTCACACCCTGGGCTGAAGGCAGCACTAAACCACTGAGCCACCCAGGCTGCCCTTCAGTTCCTATTTTAGCCTCTCAGCAAGGTATGATATTGTCAATCAGTTCCTCCCTGAAATGCTTTCCTTTGCTTTTAGAATCCCATATACTCTTGGGATTTTCCTCTCATCTCTGGTTGCTCCCATTCAGGCTCCCCCTCTCTTGCCCATTTTTTGAAAAACGGTTATCACTTAAATAGTGCTTACTATGTGCCAAGCACCATTCTAAGTATTTTATATATATTCATTTACTCCTTGACAACCCTTTGATGTTGGAACTATTGTTAGCTTCATTTTACTGATGAGGAAGCTGAGGTACCAAGAGGTTAAATAATTTGCTCAAGGTTATATAGCTAGTAATTGTGGCCTAGAGTTTTACTTTCTGCCCTCTTTCATTCTATTGATTCTCTCTGCATGACTATATCTACTGCTGTGGCCCAATTAATTAATTATTTTCTCTGATTCCAAAATTTCTATCTTTACATCAAATTTCTCTCCTGAACTCTGGACTATTGCATGGACATCTCCACTTGAACTCCCCACCAGTTTCCCAGATTCAACATGTTCAAACCCAATTCATCATTTTCCTTCTCTCCCCAAGCCTACTCCTCCCCACATATTCCCTTTCTTGGTGATGACAACGTCACCTAAGCAGACACCCAAGTCAGACACGTGGCCATCACCCTTAACAGCATGAACACCCCTCTCCTACTTCCACCCCCCACCCCTGGTCCCCAAGCATTACAATATCCAGGTTTTGACAGCATGATTCTTTAACCTTTATACCTCTTCACCCTCAACATCACTACTACACTTCAGGTAACTGTCATCTCCACTCTGAATCACTGCAATATTTTTCAATGATGGCTTTGTCTCTTGATTATTCCCTTCTGATCTATGTTCACCAATGCAGCCAAGTGATTTTTTTTTTTTAAAGATTCTATTTATTTATCTAGAGAGAGGGAACGTGCACGTCCAAGTGTGTGAGCAGCGGAGGGGCAAAGGAAGAGGGAGCAAGAATCTCAAGCAGACTCCCTGCTGAACATGGAGCCCAATACAGGGCTCAGTCTCACAACCCTGAGATCATGACCTGAGCCAAAATCAAGAGCCAGATGTTTGACTGAGCTACCCAGGCACCCCCAAGTGATCTTTTTTTTTTTTTCCAAGTGATCTTTCTATAATACAATTCTGATCATTTTATCCCTTGGCTTCAAAATCTTCAGTGGTACCCTCAGATAAAGTCTAAACTCCTTATCCTAGTAGTCAAAGCATATAATCTGACACCTACTTCCATTCTTATACCTCATTATTTCCTACCTCTCACTCTAAGTTTCTGCCATAGAAAATGACTGTGGTCCCACACAAGCATCAGGTTTTCTCGTAGCTCTGTCCTTACATTCCTACTTCTTTAACTAGCTACTTCTACTCAGGCCTTCAGGCTTCACTTAGTTGCCACACCCTCAAGGAAGCCTTCGTTTTGCCTCCTCACTCAAAAGTGGAGGATGAATACTCCCCAAACATCCTCCCATGGTATTACTCCTACTACAGCTCTGTCACACGATACTGTAATTGTCTCCCATAGGACCATCAGTTCCATAAGCAGGTATTGGGCCATATTCACTCTATAGTGTGTGGCATGTCATAGGTACTCATCAGATCTTTGTGGAATGAATTCAAATTATCTCACTTAGTACCTGTCAAAGTAATAGGTGCTTAACACATCTGGGGAACTGACTTGAATCCTTGTACAACCCCACAAAGTAGGCATTATTATATCTAATTTAAAAATGAAAAAGCCAAAGCTCAAGCTTAAAAATGAAAAGCCAAAGCCAAAGAGTTTAAGTAATTTGTCCAAAGCCACCAGACTATTAAGCAGCAAAGCCACAACACAAGCCTGTGTATTATATAGTCCATCTCCTCATGGAAGATGATACAAAGAATACAAAAGACGAACAAGATCTGATCCTGGCTGTGGAAGATCAAATGTTTTTTGATGGAAGGCAGAGGGATAACAAAGTAGAAATAGTTTTTGAAAGACATCTGAACTGGTTCTTGAAAAATGGGTAGGATTTAGACAAGTAGAGACTAGGGTAAGGGAGTAATGAGGGGACACAACAAACATTTCTGGTGGCGGTGACAGGATAAATACATGAGAAATAGATTTATGGGGAGTCCATTGGGGTTTTCAGTATGGGTTGTGGCTGCTATTTTTCACCTTATGATGTACTAATAAAACCAGGCATGTGTCTTACTGCAAGATAAATGGGGTTTTACTAGACTTGGCATTCACTCTTAAGAGGCAGCCACTGTGTAAACATCTTACAAAATCAATTCGTAAAGAAGCCCACAAGGAACATTAAGGAGCTCACTTGCTGCAGTTCTGCAAGTTGCTTTTAAGGATGTCATAGTCGGTATTGAACAGAGGCCCACTGTCCTTTAGCATGGCTTTCTGGATGCTGTACACATGGATGCTGGCAGTCACAGCTAGCTTGGACTTCACTGCTACAAGTCAACAGGAAAAGCAGTCTGTTAATACACAAACTTCATAGCATGTGGGGACTTTAACAAGAAACCCTTCTGCATTAAAACCATTTGCAATCTGTGGTGGTCTAAAAAGCACTAAAAGGCCAAAGAGTCACATACACAGCATAACATCAACTCTTCTGTCTACAACTGAGACATCATGACAAGGTAGGTGGTGGTGAGTCAGTTCTAAGTACAACACCTGTGAGGGTATCACTCATCCAGTGGACATTCAGTAAATATTAATAAATGATTGATGATGATTTTGAAGTGTTCTTTTTTTTTTTCAGGGAAGAATCCTTCACTCTAGCATATAATTAGATAAGTAATTTCTATTTGAGAAGACTCAATTATATAACTCAATTTTTCTGTAGAGAAAGCAACTCTATAGCAAAATACTAGTAGCCAGGTAAGTCTGCAGAGAAAAAACACAAAAGAACATTACAAGAACAAATGTTAGATTCCATGAAGAAAGGGAATTTGCTTCATTTATGTATCTACTGAATGAATAAATCTCGCTTTGGCCACCACTGTGGGGGAATTCAGAAAGACAAAAGTGGACATCACCACCATTAAGTAGTTCAGAGTTAATTTGTAAGAAAACCACACCACTGGTAGGAGTCTTTGTATACAAAGTACAATAGGGCAGGTTTTATCTTGAGATGTATGTCCAGACAATGTAGACCCTGTTATAAAAATCCTTTGAACTGGATTTTTAAATAATAGAACCATAGCATTAATAGTCTTGAAATGAGAGGATACATTTAATTTAGAAGTTATTTTAAGACTTTCTGACTTCAGAAAAGCATTCTTTAATTTTCTTCCTAAAAAACCGTTATGGAACACAATACAATGTTTAGAGACTACTGTCTTTTTTCAGGTGATGAGGTGTCCCATATGGCATTCATGATAGTTTTTTGCAATGAAAGACATGAGTTTTGAAATCTTGTAATAAAAGTACTTTGTAAATGTTGGCAGCTATTGGTCTTAAAATGGGAAGTTAGGCAGATGTGGTATCCTATTTTAACAGGTTTCAGAAACTACTAACAAAAGGAATATTCAGCTCTTCAGTTAAGTAGCTAAATATATTATATGCAGATGCTAGGGGGCGATTTTTTACTGTACCTACATTGATACCATAAGAGGAAAATCTTGCTAAGTCGCTGAAACTTACCTTCCAATTTATCTTCTCTCACTACCGCAACCTTGTGGCACTGTAAGGAAATAACACTTCATTAGTGTTTAAAGTAGTAGTACAACTTGCAATTCTAAAGCTTCTTTGCTAATAAATTCAGTTGCACGTGGATGTGAAATTAGGAATATCAAGTACCCCTAAAAAATCTGTGTACAGGGTGCCTACGTGGCTCAGTCAGTTGAGTGTCCCACTCTTGGTTTCCACTCAGGTCATGATCTCAGAGTCCTAGGATCCAGCCAGGGAAGGAAATCTGCTTACCCCTCTCCTTCCCCCTTTGGCCACCCCTGCTAAATTAAATACCTACATACACACATACATACATAAAATCCTCTTTAAAAATCTGTGTACAGTTTAATAAAGTCAGATTTATTTTTAACTTACTTTAAAATTTCTCCATCTGGGTAAGAAAAGTGACAGAACATACATATCAATACAATCCAAAAACAAACAGCAGCCCCCAGTTCACAGTGCTACCAGCCCACAGAAGAGGGTGAGTGTGCAGCGAGGCCAAAGCCCCAGTATCTGTGGGGCCCAGGCCTACTGAGCACATTGATCATGATGGCACTGATGTTGGGCAAGGTGTACCATCGAACATCACCAATACTTCAAGCTGAAACACCTCTCCAGCAGGGGCCCCTCTGAAATAGATTTGGGGCACAGAAATTGGTGTGTTAGCCAAGACTTCGACTGAACAAGAGAAGCTCATTTCAAACAAGGTCATGACTCAGCTTGGCCCTTCATGAGCTGAAAAACTCATCCAATGTAGCTGGCTATTGGATAGTTTTCCAAGGTACTTCCACAGGTAGAAGCCCTGGACAGTTTATCAGAGTGATTAATCTAAACATGCCCTGTAAGGTCATTAAGCAATATCTCACTGCTTGCTAAATTCATCCCCCTAGCCACCAAGTCTACATCAAATTCGACCCTCCCAAAAGGGTGATCTGACTAGAGAGCCTCTCATCCAGTGTAACAGATTAAAGATGGTTCTCAAGAGATTGCAGGCTTACAAAGCCCAAACAGAGCTGGTCCTGGAATATCACCTACCAGACAAAAGGGGTGTTGGAAACATTCTCCAGAACAGAAACTAACAAGATCTGTCCCTATAACAAAGTTCAACAAATAAACCAGAAAGTAGTTATTCCATGAAGAAATAACCACATTTACCTAGAAAGCTGAGACGCTCCTCATCCATGCATTGAGAAGCTCCTTGTCCTAAGATTGGCATGTATGAATTCTTTGAAAATTATATTAATTTCATTTCTACTGATTTTATCTGGAAATTAAGGATGTGCCAAATGAGTCAGATATGAAGATTCATCTTTTGAAATCATCTAGTGTGTTTTATTCAGTTATCTTCTATCAGTGCACAACTGAAAGACATCAGAAATGTCTAAATTAAAAATCTTTAGAGCATAATTAAAAGAGCAATTGATAGTAACCTAACATTTGTTCAGAAGATTAAGTGATTGATAATGTTTCCTTACTTTCTGGAAAAGAAACAAAAAAATTCCATGTCATTTGGGGAAAAGTATCTCACCAGAGGCTTTTGCATAGATTGATGCCAAAAGGACATCTTTAGCATGGTGGTATATGGCTCTGTGAGATACTAGGTCTATAAAATTCCGGAAAAAAAAAAAACAATTGGATTTACAGACTAGTTGCAGGATGCAAATTCACTGCTGCCTTTACACTATTACTTTTTTTTTTTTTTTTTAAGATTTGAGAGAGAGAGAGAAAGAGAGAAAGAGCATAAGCAAGTGAGCAGAAGGGTGGGGCAAAGGGAGAAAAACCCCAAGCAGACTCCTCATTGAGCACAGAGCCCAAAACAGGGCTCAACCTCACAAACCATGAGACCACAACCTCAGCCAAAACCAAGAGTCAGACACCTAACTGATTGAGCCCCCCAGCCCCCCATACTAAGACACTTATAATCTAGCCATATATGCTGAATTTATTTTGTTAAACAAACCTTCAGTTTATTCAGAATTTTCAGTTTACTATAAAAATGTATTAATATAGCACATAGGAAAATTTATTTTCCTAAGACTTTTCTCTTGAAAATACATGTGCACCAAGGGATATGATTTATGTTAGAAATTGACATAAGTTCTTGCAAAAACACCAAAGTTGAATTTTCAACAGAAAATGTAGTCTTATGTTTTTAGATGTTAATCAGTATAGAAATGTGTGCTTTAGGATCTACTTGCTAGTTTCACTATTTAATCAAATATAAGATCTACTTTGATGAGTAACAAAGTACAAAAAAAAAAAAAAAAGAAAAGAAAACCCATGGCACTAGTAAAACAAGCATACTTTATCATCAGGAAATAGAAATAGTATGCTTGGGGAAAATTCCCTTGATATATATAATAATCATAATTAGTAAATAGGTATAGCACTTAAAAGGATTTACATGACAGGTTAAAAAAGACCAGGAAAATAACTGAGTTTGCTAAATGAGTTCTTTATTCCTAATCCAAGAAGTTAACACCTGGAACATTAACTGCATAGTTACATCCAGTGTTATCTGGAAGGAAAAAACTACTGGCGAGTATAATCTAAGTAGCCATATTAAAATGAAAATGCTTTGATTCCTTAATGGAACAACAAGGATGCTTGCTGACATCCTATGGCCTGGTAAGAAGAATAGAGCAATATGAGAGCTGGAGGAGAAACTTGACTCTTCAATGGCATATTTACACTTACTTTACTTGGTGCTAAGTCAAATGAAACCAATCCTTGTACAAACTGTTATTAACTGCCTTTGAAAATTTAGTCCATTTTATTCTGGGCACTTAAAATGCAAATGCCAATAAGTGGTTCTTATGTATTTTGTGGGGGGAAAAAATTATTTTCCTTTTTTTTTCTATTTTAAAAATTCAATGTTGATCTTTCAAAATGGACCAAGGCTTTTAAAAGGATTACAGTAGGGGTGCCTGGGTGGCTCAATTGGTTAAGCATCTGTCTTTGGTTCAGGTCATGATCCCAGAGTCTGGGATCAAGGGGCGCATTAAACTCCCTGCTCCTTGGGGAGCCTGCTTCTCCCTCTCCCTCTGCCTGCCACTCCCCCTGCTTGTGCTCTGTCAAATAAATAAATAAAATCTTAAAAAAAAAAAAGATTATAATAAACATTCTTTACAACCTGAGCTGAAGGCAGATGTTTAAACCAACTGAGCCATCCAGGTGCCTCTACAAAATTTTCTATAAATATTTACTATGTGCTTTTAAAATATGTTGTGAACTTCTAAACTTATGAATTATCACTAGCTTAAGTGGCATACATTAGTATTAATATATTAGAATGAAACTAAATTTTAGAACTGTGAAAACAAACACAAAAAAACAAACACCATATCAAATAGGGTGAGTAAAAGAAAACTTCTTAGTAAGTGATGTAATGAGAATAAATATATAATCATACAGAACCAAAACTGGATCTGTCTCTCATAGATTTGGAATACATTCTAAAACAAGCAAAGACTTAAATGTAAAGAATGAAACCATACATATACCATAAGAAAATATGGATGATTCTTCTATAAACAGATAAATGTAAACTGATATAACCGGAGAATGAGGAAAGTTTCCTAATAATAAACAATAAGAAATAACTTAAATAATCCATAAAAACTAATACACAACTTTTGAATGACAAAAATAAACTTTAAGCACAAAATACAAAGACAAATCATAAAGTGGGAAAATATCTGTAACTCATATCACAAAGAGTTTAGAGTTTCTAAAATAGAGAAAAATATTCCTTTAGAAAAATAGGCAAAAAGTATGAACAGATAAGTTCACCCTGAAACAGATGACAACATGCATTTTGTGGAGAAGGGGGCTCTAAATATTACTAGTGGGAATGAAAAATGGAGAGGTATTTGGCAATTACCCAATGAAATACATATACATCCTAGGAATCCTAGGAAATTTAACCCTAAAAGTGGCAAAAATATACAAAACACATATTTATTATAGCACTATTTGTAATAGCCAAATATTTTAAGTGACTCAACAAACTAATCAATAAGGGACTGCTGAAAAAACTAACATAGATCAATGTAGGTTCAGGTGGTCATAATAAGGAATGAGGAATATTTCTGTAACTGCTATGGAATGATGTTCAGGATCCACAGTTAAGTAAAAGAGCAAAGTGTAAAATAAGGTATATAGAATGAAAGTTTTATCTAAGAAAGGGGGGTAATATGAATATATACTTGAATATATTAAAAACAAATACAATAATAATGGAAGGGGAAGCAAAATCTATTAAAACTATTACCTGTAAGGAAAAGCAAGAAATCTAAAAATTGAAAGTGGGAAAAGATCTAAATTTAACTAGATACTGAGTTGGTGGCTTAACCATAGAGAAGAGAGGGATCCCTGGGTGGCGCAGCGGTTTGGCGCCTGCCTTTGGCCCAGGGCGCGATCCTGGAGACCGGGGATCGAATCCCACATCGGGCTCCCGGTGCATGGAGCCTGCTTCTCCCTCTGCCTATGTCTCTGCCTCTCTCTCTTTCTCTCTCTCTCTCTCTGTGACTATCATAAATAAATTAAAAAAAAAAAAACCATAGAGAAGAGTTATTGCAAGTGACTAGAACACAAGCTGATTGTGCATTCCTAGAAGGATATATTCTATAAACAAAAGGAATTGGAAAGAAATCTTAAACTGTTTTCAGTAGTCGTATTATCAGTAAATATAGTAGGTTTGCTTTTCTAAATCTCTTATGTTTGGCTTAAGCAAATATATATTTATGAAAAACATTAGGAACTACTAAAATTTACAACATAAGAGAAAAAAACGGTATAAAATCAAAGTTAAAAAAAAAGGATAGTTATAAATTTAAACTGAGAGGGATCCCTGGGTGGTGCAGCGGTTTGGCGCCTGCCTTTGGCCCAGGGCGCGATCCTGGAGACCCGGGATCGAATCCCACATCAGGCTCCCGGTGCATGGAGCCTGCTTCTCCCTCTGCCTGTGTCTCTGCCTCTCTCTCTCTCTCTCTCTCTCTCTCTCTCTCTCTCTCTGTGTGTGTGTGTGTGTGTGTGACTATCATAAATAAATAAAAATTTATTTAAAAAAAAAATTTAAACTGAGAATATCAGTATGTTTTCATAATGTATTTTCTCTTTAAAAAAACAAAAGCCATTCCAAAAAATGTCATATTCTGTAAACTATACAATAAAAATTACAGAGCTAATGAGAAAAGGAACAGTAGGAATTAACCACTCAAATTTATGCAGCTTTGTAAAGTAAGGCCCTAAAAAACAAAAATTGGTAGCTTCAGGAGAAAATCTGGACATCTCAGACAGTTCAGTGTGGCTAAATGCTGCCCCAGGGAATACTGAAAATGCCTAAAAATGACAGTCAAAATGCCAACTTGCTGATGTTCAATAACATAGACTAGGGTAGAGCTCTGCTTCAGTGAGTTCCTTCTACGATGGACACAGGAGTAAGTTCAGCATCCACAAACCCAGATCCTGGTTGGGGTAAGCCCTCTGCATTTTTCAGCAATTAAAGGAAGAAAGGGAAATATGGCTATTTAATGAAAGAAAGTTGTTCTTTATAGAAAAATTCCAGCCAATAAATTCAGAAAGAATGACAGAACATTACCATTTTGTAACTCCTAGTGAATTAATAATCTAGGTAATGATAAAAATCAATCTTGGCTAAGATCTTTAGATGAACAGCTAATGGGGAACTTTCACAAAGCATGGATTAGGCTGTCAACCTTAAATACCACAAAAAGAAAGTTAACAAAACATTCCCTTGAAATTTTCAGATAATTCTCTGGAAGATTCTCTGGGTTGAGATTAAAAAGAGGCTTTCACTTCCTACATGTAAAAAAAAAAAATTTTGTACAATAATGACCACTGGAAAATAAAAATCATTTTTAAAAATCCATCATTTTTCTTTTTTAAAGACCTTTTTCTTCCTAAAAACACACACTTAAAAAAGAAATTAGAAGGAAAAGAACTAAACCTGATATTATGCATAATCATCTGCCTTTCCTTAGGAGAGCTCTCTTTAAGGGTAAGCATCCACATTTGATCTATTAATTCTACAGGGTTCCACAAAGGGGCCCTGTGGGGCTGTTTGGAGGGTGAGTACAAGGCTCCAAAATTCTCACACCCACTTCAACCACAGCAACTCTCCTCTTAATATATTTAATATATTAGGATTCTAAGATTTCATTTGAAAAACCAAAGCAGAATTTGAATGTTGTTAAATTGGTAGAATGCCTTCTATAAGCCATAGTATAGAAATTTTTTTAACTGATTGAGTTATACATGAATTTGAAAGATGGTCTCAAAAAATGAGAGGAATTTTGAAATTTTTGAAAACTGAGGAATACAATTTAAATGCTTTTTTTTTTTTTAATGCACTTTCAGGGATCCTCACCCTGAAGATCATCCAAGGATTTGAAATTAAGAACCTCTGTCATGTGGGTCAGAATGAAAATATATAACTTTACCTTAAAACATAAATTCTTAACCTTGAACTCTGTTCCAGAAGATCTGTGAACACTCAAAATTTTATGAATATGTCAACATATGTACTTTCAGATTCTCAAAGGAATCAACGATCAAATAAAGAATAAAAATCAGGGATGCCTGGGTGGCTCAGCAGTTAAGTGTCTCCTTTCTGCCCAGGGTGTCATCCTGGAGTCCCAGGATCAAGTCCCACATCAGGCTCCCTGTGTGGAGCCTGCTTCTCCTTCTGCCTAGGTCTCTGCCTCTCTCTCTGTCTCTCATGAATAAATAAAATCTTTAAAAAAAATAAAAACCACTGCTTTAAAGGAATACACAATGATTCCTAGGTAAAGAACTGACATGAGCCTGGGTGGCTCAGCACTTTAGTCCCACCTTCAGCCCAGGGCATGATCTTAGAGACCTGGGATTGAGTCCCACGTCAGGCTTCCTGCATGGAGCCTGCTTCTCCCTCTGCCTGTCTGTCTCTCTCTCTCTCCTGTCTCTTATTAATAAATAAATAAATAAAATCTTAAAAAAAAAAAAAAGAACTGACATGGCTGGATTGAAGGCATTGACTAATTAAAGAAACAAAGGGGTCAGTTAATCCTGGAAACAAAAGGAAAGAAGACATTCAGATGTAAACCTAGGCCATGCGTGGAAAGGATGCTAGTGGCAGGTTTACTTCTGAGAATGAATGAATCAGATCTACTTAATTTTGTGTTTCTAATATATGACGACATCTGATTCTGTCTACACTTATAATAAATATCTTGATTATCATCTGGCTTGCCAAATAGCTTACCAATAAGGAAAGAATATGCTGGTCATAGAATATAAGGATCTATTCCCCATAACAGTTGTTTCTCCTTATAGATTAATTACTAAATTGCCATTCTAGTTTTAAATCTCAAATACTTGGGACTCTTGCTACAAGATAAATCCAGTTAGCATTTCGAAAATCAGGATTTTCTGATCTTAGGACTAAGAGAAAGTCAAAAGGGAAGACAAAAAACATGTATTAGTGGATCACTGAGAAGGAAACCTAATCCTTGGGCTAAATTCTATGGCGCTGATGGTGGGAGCAAAAGGGCCTTCAGAGTAGAGGTTTGGGGTAGTGAGAATAGAAGAAGTGTGAAGTGTGCCTTACTTTTGGCAGGAAGCCAGAGAGGAGAAATTATCAAAGTTCCCAAGGATCAGTCTGGTGCAGGGAAAGGAACAAGTTATATCAGCAGAGCTTCTGATGCCTAACCAGACACAGGAGTATAAGATGATCCCTGTGCCCCTAAAAGGGACAAAGAAGTAGCTAAGAGAAAGTCAGTAAGCCCAGGAAAGCTTTGTGGTCAGGATGATGAAAACACAACGGTGACTTGTGTTAATGGATGACCCGATACCAGATGAGACTATAAAAAGACACAGGAGAATAAAAATGCTCCTGGCCTTTGCACTAGCTCAGCCCCTTGCCAACACCCCCATCCTTCAGCCACTCAGACATAAGCCTACCAAAATGAAAGCTCAAACTGAAATCAAGTTCAGTTTAAAAATAAAACTGGACTTCCTCAACACCTGAATTTTTGGCCTAATGTCTGAACAGTCTAGAAATTAACCATCACTGTTCCTAATATACTTTCAAGAGGAAAAAGGAGGAATAACAGAGCAGTCTCCTAAAGTCTTGTTGCCTAAGAAAACTACATAATTATGATATTGTCTCTGCATCACAGCCAAGATACTACCCAAACTTCTGAGTTTTAGGTTTGGTCTCAAAATTCAAAACAATCGGGATCCCTGGGTGGCGCAGCGGTTTGGCGCCTGCCTTTGGCCCAGGGTGCAATCCTGGAGACCCGGGATCAAATCCCACATCAGGCTCCCGGTGCATGGAGCCTGCTTCTCCCTCTGCCTGTGTCTCTGCCTCTCTCTCTCTCTCTCTGTGACTATCATAAATTAAAAAAATAAAAAATAAAAAATAAAAAAATAAAAAAAATTCAAAACAATCATCTTGAAGCTGTCTTAAAACTTCCACAATACTAAATCCTGTTTTTTTTCCCTATGTTTTATAACACAGTTCAATAGCTCAAACATATTTCAGTTCATCATAAGATTCTGACAACTTACGGAATGTCCATTCTGAATGAGACTGCCAGACACTAAATAGGTTACATGCAGTTGGGCTCCTGAATTCTCCTTTCTCTTCCTTTCAACATAATCGTATAGCATCCTGTTCCAAATAGAAGGTAAAAGTCATTATTAGTAAGTTTTTACCTCACAACTTTTAATTCATGGTTTAAAAGTTAGATATATTAAATCTGACAGTCCATCAAATTCTTTACAGAGTATTTTTGATCCTATGGACAGAGAGTTATAAGAAGATGGACTTTAGACAGGACATATAGGTTGGGATCAGCTAGTATTGAGTTGGCACAGTGACCAAACAACTGAAATAAAAGAAATCTAATTATAAACCAAGAGAGACTGAATCTGCATTAAAACAGTGGCAATAACATACAATGGACACAACAATGAATCAAGAAAAAGTTCAGTCACTAATTATATGATCCTGGGTAAGTTAAATAATTTTTCTAGGCCTCTTAATCCTGAGGTATTAAACCAGGAGGCTGTATTATATCAGTGATTCTCTTAACCTGGGATTCATATGGACATTTATAACCCTCCACCCCCAAAACTGTAAGCAAAATGCATATGTATTTTTCAGGGGGAGCCAGTTCAGGGTCTTCAGTAGATTCTCAGAGGGATTGCTCTAAAACATTAAGAATCACTATGTATATAAGTGTTTAGTTCTGAAATTTCAATTTTATGTTCACTCAGACTCCGTGCTATTTCAGAACTGCAAAATTTAACAGCTTACTCACACTGCCTAGTATTCAGAATATTCATAAACCTGAAATGGCCACTCCATGTAGAAATAATGCTTTTAGTATTATCCCTACATTCCTTTTTGTCCTTGTGTTCCAGCAAGCATCAGAAGGTGGCTCCCTGTAAAAACTTACAGTTTAAGGAAAGAGTTTAACAAAAACAATAAAAGAGATACATCATTTGTGTCTTTTACTTCAAGAAACATTTAATGAGCGACTAAAACGCCACTCATACTTCTGCCACAATTAAAAACTCAAAAATTCCAAGGGAAACTCAACCCAACTGTTAACCACTCTTCTTGAAGCATCAGCTCTCTTAGCTTCCATGATCCCATGCCCCACTGAATCTCATTATTTCTACATGGAGTGATCAACTGCTTCTGCCCCATTCCTGCATAGACCTGACTACTTCTGGGCAGCCCGGGTGGCTCAGTGGTTTAGCGCCGCCTACAGCCCAGGGCCTGATCCTGGAGATCCGGGATAGAGTCCCACGTGAGGCTCCCTGCATGGAGCCTGCTTCTCCCTCTGCCTGTGTCTCCGCCTCTCTCTCTCTCCTCTCTGTGTATTCTCATGAATAAATAAATAAAATCTTAAAAAAAAAAAAAAAAAAAAAAGACTTGACTACTTCTTTTTCCATATGGCTGGAATTCTGTTGTCAGCTACCTTTTTTTAATTTATAGAGAGACCAATCATCTAGATGTGCCTGGATCTTGGGGGTTTTCTGAGACATAGACTTTTAGTGCTAAAACTGACAGTCCTAGGCACACCAGGATGGTTGGTCACCTTACTACTTATTCTCCCTTTGGTTTCATTCATCCCCATGTTTTCATTTAATCCTGTCAACATCATCTGCTCAAACCACCCAAGCCAGAAATCAAGAGGTCAACCTGCATTTCTCCTTATCCGGTGAGTTTCTAAATCTCATTGGTTCTTCCTCCCAAGTAATTTTTGACTCCACGCCCCAAACCTCTTACCTGGACTGTTTCAATTTCAAACGTCAATTCTACCCTGCCTCTTTCCCATTACCTACAAGGCCACCACAGTGAAGTTTTAAAAACGCAAATCAAGGGAAGCCCAGGTGGCTCAGCGGTTTAGCGCCACCCTCAGCCCAAGGCGTGAGCCTGGAGACCTGGGATCCAGTCCCATGTCAGGCTTCCTGCATGGAGCCTGCTTCTCCCTCTGCCTGTGTCTCTGCCTCTTTCTCTATGTCTCTCGTGAATAAATAAATAAAATCTTTAAAAACAAACAAAAAAATGTAAATCAAGTCATTTGAGCAATACAATTTTACTTTATGTTTTATGCCTTAAGGATAGAGCAGTAAACAAAGGAGTTAAAACTCCTACCCTTATATCATAGAAGAGAAAAAAAAAATAAGTATATAATGTCAGACAGTAGTAAAGCTATGGAAAAAAACAAAGGTAAGAAGATTAGAAAGTGCCTGAGAAGTTTTGTTATTTTATATAAGGTCATTAGGGAAGACCTCATGAGCAGAAGAGCCTTGCAGGAAGTGAGGGAGCCGCCAATGTGGATATCCTGGGGAAGAAAGTTCAGGCACAGCGAACAAGAATGTAAAGGTTCTGAAGTAAATATGCAAATAAGCAAGGTCCAAGGAACAGGAAAGAGGCAAGTGTGGAGGAAGAAGACTGGTAGGGAAAAGAGAGCCAAGTGCCAGACGTGCAGGGCTTTATAGGATTTCAAGCAAGGAAGTCATTAGAAGGTTTAGAATAGAAATAACATGATTAGAAGGATTCCTACTGCTGTGTGGACAATATACTATTGAGGGGCAAGGGAGGACGCAGGGAGGCTAGTTAGGAGGCTACTGCAGTAATCTGGGCTAGAGATTATGGTAGCTCAACAAGGACATTAACAATGGAGGTAGCAATTAGTAGACGGATTCTGGGTATAATTTAAAGGAAGAAAAAAGAATTTGAGGTGGGCTGATTTTGGGAAATGAGAGAAAGAGGAGTCAAGAATGATTCAAAGAATAAAATTGTCATTTATGGCAACAGGAAAAAGCAGGTGCTGGGGGAGAAATTAGAGGTTAGGTTTTAGGCAATCTTAAGTCTGAGATGACTTTTAGTCAATAAGTGATATTGAGAGGTAGTCTGAATTCTTTTCTGAATATCCTTGTTCCAAAGTCTTCAGTCTTTCCCAATCTCTTCAGGATTGACTCCAATATCCTAACGATGATAGGGAAGACCCTTCTGGTTCTAGCCCCTCTATCTCTCACCATTCCCCATATTCATACAGTTTTCAGCCTTAGGAAACATTCTGTGGTTCCCCTTGCTCCTCTGTATGACTGTTCTTCTGCCTAGAATGCTCTTTTCAGACCTCATCCACCTAACTCCTCATCGAGACAACAAACAGCTGTTACCACCTGCATGCCCAATCACTTCCTCAGTACCACCAATGATACTTAAAATGCTTCTACTATAGATAAAATTTTAAAACATGACAGGACACTTAGGTCTTAATTTTCTCAATTGTTTTTTTTTTTTTTAAAGGTATTTTTATTTATTTATTTATGATAGTCACAGATAGAAAGAGAGAGAGAGAGGCAGAAGCAGGCTCCATGCTCCGGGAGCCCGACGTGGGATTTGATCCCGGGTCTCCAGGATCACGCCCTGGGCCAAAGGCAGGCGCTAAACCACTGTGCCACCCAGGGATCCCAATTTTCTCAATTGTTAAAGAGGTTGATAACATCCATCATATTGGACTGTTACAAAGATTATGTGAGACACGTGTTTGTGAAAATATCTACCATAGTGCTTAGTACTCACTCAAATATTTATTGGCCCTTATTAATAAGAGCCAGACACTGAAGGTACAATGATTGTGGCATACTGTATTTTCCAAAGATGGCTATAATATCTCCCATCCAATATGCTCTTCTACATTCTCCCATAAAGAGGTGGAGTCCATCCCCACCCCTTGAATCTGGGAGGGCTAGTGATTAATTTTAACCAAAAGAATGAAGCAGACATGACACTGCTTGACTTCTGAGGGTAGTCAGAAAAGGTAATCAGCTTCTGCCTTGTGCTGGAACATCAGCTTTTGGAGTCCTGAGCTGCTATGTAAGAAGTCCAACCACCTGGAAACCCCACTGACGAAGCCCAGGCCATATACAAAGACACATGCAATATCTGATCAATAGCCCCGGTTGAAGTTCCAGCAAATAACCAGCATCAACCGACAGATATGTGCATAAAGATCCCCACAGAGGATTTGTCCCCCACCATTGAGTCTTCCCAGCTGAAGACCAGACATTATAGAGCAGAAATAAACCATTTTCCCCGTGCCCTGCCCAAATTCCAAACCAAAAGAATCTATGAACATAATAAAATGGGTGTTTCAAGCTGCTAAATTTTGGGATAATTTGTTTCACAGCAATAGTGAGTGGAAAAGTGATAAATTTGATAAACATGTTTCCCCACCTTCATGCAGTTTATACCCTAGTAGAAGCAGGCAGACCTAGAAAATGTCAGAGTGATGATTATAAAATTCTGGATCAACTGGATATACACATCTAAAAAAAAATGAAACTGGACCCTTTCCTTACACTATATACAAAATGATTCCTGGAGGAAATAGTGTCTATATTTGAGGGCTTCATTTAAAATTAGCTTCAGCTGGGGCACTTGGGTGGCTCAGTTAAGCACCTACCTCTTGATTTCAGCTCAGGTTATGATCTCAGGGTTGTGGTATTGAGCTCCCCATTGGGCTCTGTGCTGGGCATGGAGCCTGCTTGAGATTTTCTCTCTCCCTCTTTCTCTGCCCCTCCCCCACCCCTCTCTAAAAAAATTAAAAATAAAAATTAATAAAATAAGCTTGAGCCAACACCTAATTTTAAAATTACAGCGTATTCTTATTATGAGGCCTGAAGGATTTTTAAGATGTGAACAAGCACATGATATGGAGAAACCTAGAATATAGTGATAGTTATTGTTGTAAGAGCTAAAACTACAAAACTCTTAGAATAAACATAGAAGTAAATCTTCATGACCTTAAGTTGGGCAAAGCCTTCTTAGATACATACTATATACAAAGCACAAGCAACAAAAGATAAAACAGGGGCACCTGGATGGCTCAATTGGTAGAGCGTGCAATTCTTGATTTTGGGGTCCTGAATTCAAACCCCACATTGGGCATAGTGCTTACTTAAAAATAATATTTTTAAAAAAGGTAAAAGAAATTGGGCTTCATCAACAATAAAAACTGTGCTTCAAAAAGTACCACCAAGAAAGTGCAAAGACACCCTTTCACGAAGATGGTGCCAAAGACAAAGAAGGAAGCCCCTGTGCCTCCCAAAGCCAAAGCCAAGGCTTTGAAAGCTAAAAAAGCAGTGCTGAAAGGTGTGCACAGTCACAAAAAAAAAGATCCACACGTCACATACATTCCGATGACCCAAGACTGCATCTCTAAAGCGGCAGCCCAAATATCCTAGAAAGAGAACCCCCAGGAGAAACAAGCTTGATCCCTAGGCCATCGAGTTCCATCTGACTACTGCGTCAGCCATGAAGAAAAATAAAAGACAACACATTCATGTTCATTGTGGATGTCAAGGCCAATAAGCACCAGATCAAACAGGCTGCCAAGAAGCTCTATAACATTGATGTGGCCAAAGTCAACACCTTGATCAGGCCTGATGGAGTGAAGAAAGCATATATTCAACTGGCTCCTGATTATGATGCTTTGGATGTTGCCAACAAAATTAGGATCATCTAAACTGAGTCCAGCTGGGTATAAATTTAAATTTCTTCACCAAAAAAAAAAAAAAAAAGTGCAAAGACAACCCAAAGAATAGGAGAAAATTTTTGCAGATCATGTATCTGATCAGGTGTTCACTTCAGCAGCACATACATATTTGATCAGGGTCTTGCATCCAGAATATATAAAAATACTCTTTACAATTTAACAAGACAACTCAGTGAAAAAAATAGGCAAAGGATCTGAGTAGGCATAGTTACACAAATGGCTAATAAACACATGAAAAGATCAACATCATTGGTCATTATGGAAATGCAAATCAAAACCATAATGATACCAATTCATACCTACTAGGAGATGGCTAAAACAAAAAAGATGATAAAGACTTGGCAAGAATGTGGAGAAACTGCAACCCATAACCTACTGCTGGGATTTTAAATTAGTGTGGCCACTCTGAAAAACAGCTTGGCAGTTCCTCAAACTGTTCTATGACACAGACATAGGTATGTATCCAAGAGAACTGAATACGTATATCCACATAAAAACGTGTATACAAATGTCCATAGTAGCATTATTCATGATATCCAAAATGTAGAAACAACCCAAATGTCCATCATTGTACTATTTAAGTGTGTTATGGGTTGAACTGTGCCTGCCCCCCCACACACCAGAAAAAGATATGTTGATATCCTAAACACCAGTACCCCAGAGTGTGACCTTCTTTGGAAAGAGGATCTTTGCAGATGTAATTAGGTAAGATGAGGTCATACTGGAGTAGCGTGGGCTCCTAATTCAATGACTGGTATATGATGGCCATGTAAGATATGGCACACAGGAAGAATGCAATGTAACAACAAAGACACTGGGGTTATGCAGCTATAAGCCAAAGAATGCCAAAGGTTGCCAGCAAACCACCAGAATCTAGGAAGGAATGAAGGATTCTTCTCTATAGGTTTCAGAGAGAGTATGGCCCTGTCAACACCTTAATTTCGGATTTCTAGCCCCTAGAACTGCAAGACAATAAATTTCTAATGTTTTAAGCCACATAGTTCATAGCATTCTGTTATGGCAGCCCTAGGAAACTAACTTGCCATATAATGGAATATTATTCAGCCCCAAAAAGGAATTAAGTACTGATATATGCTACAACATGGACAAACCTTGAAGACATTACGCTAAGCAAAAGAAACCAGACACGAGACTATATATTACAGGATTCCATTCATATGAAATGGCCAGGATAGGTAAATCTATAGACAGAGTTTACTAATGATTGCCTAATGTTGGGAGGGTGGGGGAAGGATGTGAAAGGAGTGGAGAGAAAATGCTAAGTGCGTGCTAATGGATACAGGGTTTCTTTTGGAGGTGATGAGAATGTTCTACAATTAATTATAGTGATGGCTGCGTAACTCTGTGAACATATTAAAAACTACTGAATTATACATTTTCGGTGGGTGAATTGTACGGTGTGTTAATTTTATCACAATAAAGCTGCTTTTCAAAAAAAATTAAGAAAGTAGTTAACAGGGATCCCTGGGTGGCGCAGCAGTTTGGCGCCTGCCTTTGGCCCGGGGCGCGATCCTGGAGACCCAGGATCGAATCCCGCATCGGGCTCCCGGTGCATGGAGCCTGCTTCTCCCTCTGCCTGTGTCTCTGCCTCTCTCTCTCTCTCTCTCTGTGACTATCATAAATAAATTAAAAAATTAAAAAAAAAAAGAAAGTAGTTAACAGAGTGATATTACAGAGAGGAAGGGATGGGGATCCCTGAAATAAAGCATTAGAGAAGGGTGGTTGCAAAAAGTAATGTGTGACATTTGAGCTAAAACGTGAAGGATGAGAACAGCTGGCAGAAGAGCATTCCAGACAGAGGGAATGGTTCAAATGTTCTAAGTCAGAATGAGCCTGGCATATTTGACGGACAAAAAGACGAATATGGCTACAGTTTAAGTAAGGTAGAGAGAGGCACAGGATGAAGTTGGTTGAGAGACAGGGGCTAGACAGTGTGTTAATTCTTTAAAAATTACAAGCAATCAAAGTAACTACGATAAAATCGCAGGCAACTTTATTTCATCTCCAGCCCTCAATATGCACCTTTAAGCCCCAACAGGCTTATATAGTAATAGTTATTTCATAAATATCTATAAGCATAACAATTACTCATATATGTCCGTTCTGAAAGTTACCTGAAACCCTTGGGTTTGGGCCAGCACTGGCATTAGCAACAGAAAATCTCAGATAAAGGTCAGTCCAAATTCATCCCTAGGCCAAGAGTTTCAGGTCTTGAAGGCATAATCATAGCCAAAGCCAGATTCTGGGTCTGTCAAAAGTAGCCCACATAAAGCCAAATCAACCCATTCTAGTTATCAGGAATTTCCTAAGATTCATGGAACATTGCCTGACTCAAAGAAAGCTCCCACGACTCAAAAAATTGGGGGAAAAAAAAATCAGACCACTTTAGGAATAAATTGAACTAAATGAGTATTTAACTCAATATATATGCTCTCAGCCTATTTACCAATTCCTCCTGTTGGGATAGAGACAAGATTTTTAAGAAATTTTGGAAGTTAATTCAAAAGCTTGCCTTTTCCCTTTTGGCCTCAAGTTGAACTACAAGTTTCAGCAAGCAAAGGTGATAAAGCAAAAGTTCAAGAAAGGCAATGCTCTGCATCATCCTGAACACTCCCATTTTAGTTCATTTAAATAGTCCTCCCCAGTACACCTGTTGACCTCATTATGAAAGTACTTCAATAACACCCAGATGTGGGCCTAAGGAGCACATGTGAAAATGTAACGAAGATACAAGATGACAAGCATACAAAATCTGAGATGTAGCCCGTTTAATAAATTTGAAGTAACAAAATGATGTTAACCAGAGGCCAAGGCTACAAATAAATCCAGCAAATATACAACCACATATTTGTATATAAGTCCACCTATCTCCTAAATAAATACGAATCTAGTGAAAGGTAGTAAAAATAGTATTCTTTCCTATTTTCCAGGGGGAAAAAAAATTTCTAACCTCAAGGCTATCTGCAAAGCTTAAAACAAAGCAAAACAAAACAAACAAAACACACACACATACACACACAACTCCAGTGTGAATAAAAATCGTAGTAAATTGTACTTACTGTTTGGCCTGGTTAACATGAACCCCTAGTGTATAGCTCAGCCATTTGTATGTCACCTGCAAGAAGAAGGAATTGGTTTTTTAATGTTAAAAAACATTAATGACAATAACATTAAATGATTCCAGCGTGCAGGTTAGTCCCAGGGGCTCCTAAAGATTCCTACTCTCAGATGATTGTGCCTTATAAATTACAGTGGATGCCACCCTAGTTTTGCCAAGAACAGTCCATCTGGGTAGGTAGGACTGAGATATTTATCTTACACTAAAAAGTGTTTCATAGGCTAATACAAAAGTCTAAAATGAAAGGCTGAATATACATACAAAGAAAAAGTTCTCATTTTCCTCACATTCTTTGTTTTATCTTTTATTCACACTCTGTCCTTTTTTGTGGCCACCACTGATAACTATTAAAATTCATCCAGAAGCTAGATTAGTTTGCAGTGTATGACATAAACGTCTAAGGAAAAGTTGCAGCCGTGCCTGTTTGCTAATGCAAACATTAGCAGGCACAGGTGGTGCAGGGGCCAGGGAATTAAGGAAGTGGATGGGGGCAGCCAGGGTTGGCTCAGCGGTTTAGCGCCGCCTTCAGCCCAGGGCCTGATCCTGGAGACCTGGGATCAAATCCTATGTCGGGCTCCCTGCATGGAGCCTGCTTCTCCCTCTGCCTGTGTCTCTGCCTCTCTCTCTAATAAATAATAAAACAAAATATTAAAAAAAAAAAAAGAAGTGGACGAATGCTGTATTTGGGGTTAGACTGGAATCCACTGGCATCAAGCCTTGGTCTTCCTTCCATCCTTCCCTGAACTCTCTTGTCAAAGAGATAATAACATAATTACAAGTAAGTAATGTGGTTCCTCTGCTTCAAGTATAGGGATACGTCCGGCGCCCTTTGGGGTCGCTGCAAAGATTAAATGCAATATTGTACATCCCAGGCTCACAGCAGGCATTCAGTCGTCACGGTCTGTAGGTCTGTAAAGTCCATTCACATTCATCTTCTCAGGCAATCTTTCATTCCAACCCTGAGGGGGCTGGTCAAGCCTACGAATACCAACTGACGGCTGAAAGGTGAAACTAGTCACCTAACCCAATCACGGCACAACTTCGTCAACGGTCAACTTGGGGCTTTAAACTACCATTTCACCTCATCGGACAGACGCAGAAACACCTCAGAATTATTATCTACCAGGGCCCTTCCCTCCACGCCTGTTCTTGGCCCCTGCTCCTTGCACAGCACCCGGCACGCCCAACCCAAGGGACGCGGACTAGCGCGCGCCAGAGGAATTCCCCCTGCGAGCCCTCGCGAGCCCTCGCGAGCCCTGGGGCACGAGACGTGGGGACCCGTCGCCCCTCGGCCAGTCCCCACCAGGCCAAGCGCAGAGGGGTCAAGGCCCCTGCCGCCCTCAGGACTCCAGTCTCCTGCCCACATTCCCCAGTCCTAGCTCCTCACGATCTTGTTCTGGTCCGTGACGAACTCGTCTATATTTTCCAGATAAAGCTGGTCAGCCATCGTGCGGCACAGCTGCGAGCCCCGCCACCACAAACGCAGCTCCCGCCGGCGGGAAACGTCTTTCCTCTCTCCCGGGTTCGGGGTCGTTTCCCACAGCAACGGAGGCGACGCGCTACGGCGGCCGCCCGAGGGTCAAACTAGTGACGGAGACGGCGCCGGCTCAAGTAGGCGGAGCTAGTAGGTAGGAGCCAACGGAAGCGCGGACCAGGAACCTGCGCGGGATCTGGGGAGGGTGTTTCTGGAGCCCTGGTTTTAAATCTGCCGTCTGCAATTTAATGACTAACCCAAAGCAAAATACCTCCTCCGTAGGAGCCACAGCCTTACCACCTGTAAATTGATAACATAATCCTTGCCCTTTCATACCTTTATTCAAAAAATGCTTATCAAGTACCTACCTATTCCGGGCACTTCTTAGGCGCTGGGGACACAGCGGTGAATGATCCAGACAGAAATAAACCAGTAATTTTAGTAGAGTGATGGCAGCTGGAATGAAGCACTCCTTGTTATAATCCCTCAGAATTGAGAAATTAGGGGCGGCTTTCCAGAAGGGATGGGATAAGAGAAATGTTTCAGATAGAAGCAAGAGCTTTTGCTGGGAAGAAAAGAAAACACCTAGATTTGGAATCTAAATCTTTAGGTAAATGGTGGTGCATTTGACTACTGAACTGTGGAAGACTGAGAGAAAGAGCAGATGAAGAAAATCAAAGAATTCTATGTGGCCACAGTTATAATGGAGAAAACATATAAAAACCCTCACACCATGCCTGTACAGAATAAAATTAATAGCAGTTGGGTTATATTACTATACACAGGGTACACTGTATTAGGTGCTTTGAGAGTGAGATTTCATTTACTCCCTAGAGCAACCCTTCAAATGGATTGTGTTTGTCCATATTTTATAGAGTAGATTGCTGAAATTTAAGAGAGCAAAGATGAATTTTCGAGGTCACAGGGTTGGACGGTAGTGCTGGAATAGGAATTCAAGTTTCTTTTCATTGTTCCACAGGGATGGGAAGTAAGTCAAGATAATTGACCAGAGTCTTGATGCTATCTCCATGCCAAAGGGAGCAAATGATAATACTATATAGAATACTTGACCCAACATGGCCCTAGATATACCAATATTAAAAGGTTGTGTGATGTTTAGAAGCCAGATTAGTGGTTAACCTTGAGATGCCTACCCAGCTTGAACATTCCTACCTCAGGGAAGAGGAGCTGAATGGAAGACATATAGAAGAAATATATTTTTCTTTTAAAAAGGAAGCAAACAAACAAAAACCTGGGATTGAATCCCAGCTTTACCACTTCCTAGCTGTATGGCTGTAGGCAAATCACTTAACGTCTCTAGTCCTCAATTTCATGATCTTTAAAAGATGGGACAATAGAACGCAGTGGTATACTAATAAATGTTTAACAGCCAAATTTAAAAAGCCCTGATTTGTAGTGGTTGACAACATCTGTGATGTGTATACTGCCATCACAGCAGACTTCAAACTCCTGATAGTGACATCACTGAACACAGGTAGAGACACACAATATCACACAATTACCTCCACAATACATGTAGAATAAACAAATAACCTCAAGAGCATATATGGCAGTAAAATAATTAGGAAGTGGTTATATTGAATATTTGTTGTCTTTGTTTTTAATGATTTAATTATAAATTTATAGTTTAAGTTTTAACTATGGCTCTCCTGAAAAATTAATAAAAGGAAACCTAGTTTGGGGTCAGCATGGGGAGCTCTCAGGCCCTATCATTCCTTGTCAATTACCAACTCAACAGGCCATGTTCTGTGCCTGGGGCATCTGCAATGTAAAATTAACTCCTTATTCCAGGCATTGGGAACATCTTTCCTATTTGAAATGTAACCAGCAAATCTCCAAAAGGGAAAAGTACCACCATTTCTACCTCTACCAGGAAGGGACGGAGGAAGGAAGGGAAGGAGGGAGGGAGGGCACCTGAGTAGCTCAGTGTTTGAGCATCTGCCTTTGGCTCAGGTGGTGATCCTGGAATTGAGTCCTGCATGGGGCTTCCCCGCAGGGAGCTTGCTTCTCTGCCTGTGTCTCTGCCTCTCTCCACGTGTCTCTCTTGAATAAATAAATAAAATCTTAAAAAAAGAAAAAAAGAATTCAGTCCCTCTTCCTTAAAGATGAAGCTTCACATCAATGTCAAAAACAAGAGCAGTTCTCCAGGAATCAGAAAAACCAACTAAAGCATTTCCTAAGCACACGAGGCCAGACAAAACTTGGAGATGGTAGTGTCAGCTGATACCAGAAGTGAGAGCCATAGGATCAAGATTCTCAGCCTTCATGTTTCAAAGAGGTTGATGTTAGAAGACTGACATTCTTATTTCCTCCTTTTCATCCCCACTTCATCCCAGAAATGATTGGCATAAGAAAATCTAATGATTGTGACAAGGCATGGGATGGGAAATCTAGCCTGGACCCAATATTGGGGAAAACATGAAGAGTAGTCAACCCCTGCAGGCAGGACCCCCAGACTAAAAGTAGGGGAAAGAGGCCAGGCTTCTGACCAGGAAATGGGGCCTGTGGGAGCAGCTCAGGAGCACAACCAGCTGGCTGGGCTACGGGGCTTCAAATCGCTGGGGGTCCACAATGGTCATTCCAGAGTCCTGGGGATCCAGAACTTATTAACACCAAGGTATTTAGCATTAGATCATTCATACATTCATTCATCAAATACTATTCAAGGCCTCCTGTCTATCAGGCCCTGTGTGACAAATGGGAACACAGCATGCTCTTCATCTCTGGAAGTTTAGTCTGTGGGGAGTAAACAGCTGCCCTGTGAGGAAGCACAGAGTGCCATGGAAACCTGGGAAAGGCAATTAACCCAACCTAGGGATCAGAATAAATGTGGGGAAAACTGGATTTAGGTATCTAGGACTAGGTAGCATGTATCCTTTCACTTTAGGTGAAATATATAAGAAATGAAATCAGAGTGCTGTCATTACAGCTTCTTACATGCACAACAAGCCAATATAAAAAGAGCTACTTTATGAGAACATATGTACCTTACCTTGTTCAGACTGTCTTGTGGAATGTACAGCTATCAAGGCCAGGACACATCAACCTTCTTGACAGCTGGGGAGGAAAGATCCAGGGAAGGCCAAAACAACATCCTGTTCTAACACACCTTATCAGTTCTATAAAAATCAATATTAAACCCCTCAGTTACCAAGCCAAAGCAGGTGAGCCAAGAGGGCACTCAGACACTGGTTCCCTTGTTTCCCCTATTTCCTACCCACTGCCACTCTGCCACACACACCCCAGCCCATGCTTGCACCTCAGCCTGTTTATTTCTCAGCTCAGTCACCAAAAGGGTCACTTTGCTACCTTTGTTGCCTCAGTCACACAGAAAAAGAGCAGAAAGATCCCACCCACACTCCCATCTTGCAATTGCTTTGTATATTATTTTCCTTTTCCCATCCCCTTTGGGGCTGGAAGGGTGCTTTGGAGGAGTGTGTGTCCATATTTTCACTGAAAGCATCTTTGCTGCAAGCATTTTAGCCACATAACTTAATTAGCCAAAAGACAATTTCACCATAAAAGATAAAATCACGAAAAATAAAAGAGGGACGTTCACTAAAATGGACATAATTAAAAGTGAAGAACTTAAAAAGACTTTATGGCAAAATACAAAATATTTGAATACATTCAAAATGTATAGTGTAGATTCATGGCAGTACTGCCATAAATAACTGATTTTTAAAAGATTTTATTTATTTATTCATGATAGAGAGAGAGAGAGAGGCAGAGACACAGGCAGAGGGAGAAGCAGGCTCCCCATGGAGAGCCCCACGTGGGACTTGATCCTGGGACTCCAGGATCACACCCTAGCCGAAAGCAGATGCTCAACTGCTCAGCCACCCACACATCCCTAAATAACTGATTTTATTTTGTGGATTGTACCTAAGCATTTGTCTTCAAAGTCTTTCATTCATGGTATTATACTTTTTTTTTTTTTTTTGGCTTGTTGGTTCATCTCCTCATTGGACATTGAATGTTTTTTGCTAAGGTTTCTTCCTTCATTAAAAGAGGTATCAGTTTCCAAGAAGTAGGATGCATTTCTGTAATTGAACTTTGTATTGCATCGTGAAAGCCTTCTACACTGTCGTTTGTTCTTGGCATATTGCCACATGTCCTTTGCTAGACATACAAAGTTCTATGGGAAATGTGGTTTCAAAACTCTGTGCCACTGTATGAGGGCTAAGATTTATATAATGTAAAAATGGGAGTTCTGCATAAATGGAAAAATGAAACCAAGTTGATAAAACCAATAAAATAAACCAATAAAAACCAATAAATAAGCCAATAAATGTCACCTTTTACTTTTGAGCCAATATTGCCTTATAGCCAATTAGTTATGTGGCAAAGATGCTTATGGCAAAATTATCTAAAGCCAGAGGGGGATGGTAAAAGTGGAAATAATTGGTTATGGGAAGTTTTGTCCTAAGCACACCATTTTTGAATTATTAGATTGAGGTGGGCGGGGCGGGGGTGCGGGTAGGGGGAGGCTTGGCATTCAGGGCTAGAAAGAAAAATGATCCTTCTCTAGAGACCATTGCTCTCTGGCCCCCAGCATGGCTGGTTGGGAAGATTTCCTGAGGAAATGTCAAGGGCCTCAGCTTTGGTATGGAGTAAAGAAGAGGCAAAAGCCATTCTAGACACAGTGGAGGGAGTACCTGCTCTCTTTGCCTCATTGTCTCTTTCCTGTATCTCTGCTTCTCTCTCTACAACTATTCTGTTTGACTTTGGCTTAATCACAGTTATTTCCTCATAGTTTTAGTTAAAACACACCCATAAGTTACCAGGGCTCATCTACCTTCAGCTTTCACCACATTATTACAGATGCTCTTGATAATTCTCCATTCTGTAATTCCTAAATGATTGAACCTGATTTGCTCAGCTTATCTCAGTGTTTGGTCTTTTAAATCTCAGATTATCAGGGTTCCTGGGTGGCTTAGTCAGTTAAGCATCTTGATTTTGGCTCAGATCATGATCTCAAGGTCATGAGATCAAACCCCAGTCCAGCTCCATGTTATGCATGGAGCCTGCTTAAAACTCTCTCTCTCCCTCTCCCTCTGCTGTCTACCCATAAGCAAATCTATCTCAGGTTGTTGATATCTTTTTCAGGATACTGAGCAGCCATGGACAAGTTCCTCTTGAACAGATGTTCCTTATTCATTCCAACTGGTCATTGAATTCCTTCTATAAGCCCATTATATATATGAGATACAGTAGAATACAAGATATCCAGATGCAGAATTAGACTGGGGATCTACAACATCTAGATGGGCCACCAAGGGACAGGGCTGAAGGCAGAACCTTAAGGAACATCAGCAGATAAGGGACATGCAAAAAAGAAAAGGCCTAGAAAGGGAACTGAAAGAGAGAAGTAGCCCTGGGAGGGTTTAGCGTGGAAACAAAAGAAGTGAGTTTGAAGGAAGGAGTCTGAAACAGTGTCAAATGCTTCCCTGAAATGGTGTTGGGAGCAATTGAGAGGAAAGCATTGGATTTAGCAGTCAGAAGGCCTCTGTTGACATGGGCCCAAGGGCAAGAGTCACAAAAGCCAGATGGCAGTGAGTTAAGAGTGAGAAAAAGAAGAGGAACTGAACATGGAGACTAAAGACAACTCTGGCCAATTAACTATGTGGAAGTGGAGAAATGGTTGGGAGCGAGCGTAGCCATGAACTTCACAACATATCTGCCCAAGCAATAGTGGTGGGAGTTGGTGATGGACACTTGTCTTAGAAAAAAGTATGACAGGCATTCTGGGGCATTTTCCATCTGGACTGTCCTCAGTAGGGATGCCTCAGAAACTTCAGGCTGGAATCTGCAGAAGGAGGGCATACAGTAGATCCTCAGTTCCCACAGAATGGAGATTTCTTAAAGACTTTTCATCCCTGCATTCCCAGCACCCAGAGTGGTCATAGCTGGCACAGGGTAGGTCCTAAGCAAATATGCATTGACTCGTAACTGAATGGCTAAATGAATCAATGGGTGAATAAAATAGAATTCAATATTGTTCTGTTCTATAATCCCTTTTGTTGATCTACAGAATATTGTTTGTGGAAGGTGTTGTCTACCTTCCCTTCCACCACTCAAACTATTACATGGTCTGTTATCACAGTGAGCATTGCTGATAAGCTAACTGGGGAAACCCAGCTTTCTTCAAAGGCTCAGTGATCAGAAATGGGGCAGAGGTGTGGGGGTGCTTTTATGGACAAAAGTTAGGACCAAGCACAGGTCCTAAACAACCTTGAGAGCTGCACAGAGTACTGCTGCTGGAGACCCCGAAGAGTGGCTTCATACATTCCTATATATATAAACTTCATACACAGTGGTTTATCTAGTAAATTTGGTCTAGTAAATATTCCATGGATTGACTAACTTGAAGTATCTTACCTTTCAATATTTTCTCCCAAGAGTCTGGAGTAAAAACAAAATCAAGGGGTAAACTTCACTCAAATTGTCATTTCCCCTTTCTCTGACCATAAATAAATGGCTCCATTACACCTTTCATTTCTCTCTACCTATCCAATTTCAGGACCTCCTTATCATTAGTCTGTTTTTCTTAACTTGTTTTTTGCTTGTTAAGGAAATTCATGTTAATCTCCATCTTCTCCAGCCTCATCTCTGTTCCAATCTGCACCATGACCCATCTTCATTTTTTTATTCTTTTAAAAAAATTTATTTATTTATTCATGAGAGACACACACAGAGAGAGGCAGAGACACAGGCAGAGGGAGAAGCAGACTCCATGCAGGGAGCCAGATGTGGAACTCAATCCCGGGCCCCCAGGATCATGCCCTGGGCCGAAGGCAGATGCTCAACTGCTGAGCCACCCAGGCACCCCAATGGTCCATCTTTAATACCAGTTCTAAGGTGATGTTATTCTTTTTTCTTTTCTTTCTTTCTTTCTTTCTTTCTTTCTTTCTTTCTTTCTTTCTTTCTTTCTGTTTTAGAAGGGGAGAGAGAGAGGGTAAGGGAGAGAGAGAATCCCAAGTAGGCTCCACACCCAGCTCAGAGCCCAACACAGGGCTCCATCTCACAACCCTGAGATCATGACCTGAACAGAGATCAAGAGTTGGACATTTAGCTAACTGAGCTACCCAGGTGCTCCCAGGATCATGCTACTAAAACATAAATCTGATGGTGTTACCCCCCACTTAAAACCACAATCCAATTTTAGAACACTTCCAACAGCCCCAAAATATTCCTGTGTTCCCTCATTCCCCACTTACACAATCACTCCCTATTCCCAACCCTGACTCCAGGTAACCACTCATCTGTTCTCTGTCTTTATAATTTTGTCTTTTCATAGAGATGGAACCTACAATATATAGTTATTGCATATGGCTTCTGTTATGGGCTGAATTGTGTCCCCCCAAACCCAACAATATACTGAAGTCCTAATCCCCAGTACCTCAGAATGTGATTGTATTTGGAGATAGAGTTTTTAAAGAGGTAATTAAGTTAAAATGAGGTTATTAGGATGGACCTTAATCTAATAAGACTGGTCTCTGTGTAAGAAGAGTAAATCAGACAGTATAAACAATTAGAGGAGAGACCAAGTAAAAACACAGGATCAGAAGAACTGCCTCATGGAGGGAGCCATTGTTCAGATGGGTATACAAGAAATGAAAAAGTTAAAGTCCCAGATGTTTAGTGATTTTCCCCAAGCTCACAACAGAAAAAAACTGAGCTTGGGACTCCCACTGGGACTTTGTAACCCCCATCCAGTCTAGGATTCCTGATAAACTCCTCAGGGGGAGAAGGCTGGGTGTGGGAGGGGCATTCAGTGTCCACATGATGACAGAGTACCTCATGTCTGATCTCATTATGAAGCCAAAATTGGCAAGTTAATAAATGACCAAACTGAAGTTTTATACAAATTAATCTGGTAGCATAAAGTGCAACTCATTGGTGGACATTGGTAGCTCCACCCCTTCAGTCTCTGGGTCCCATATCTCCCTAAGTCTGTTTCTTTTCCATCCTGTTTTCTCAAATCACTTTTTTCTCTCATTTTCTTACCTTAGCCCTTGCCCCATGCCTAGAGATCTAAAACACCCTCCAACTTCATTTGGTATCTCCTGCTCCGGTCCCTTCTCCTTTCCCCACATCCTTCTTTAGCCACACTTTGGGCTGTATTCCAGTACAACCCTGATGCTTATCAGAGGTTAGGTTCTATTCATGGATTGTACCCAGGAACTGGCTAAGTGGCTTCTGATTATTGAGAAGAAAGACCTCCATGTGCTTCAGATACCCATACATTAAACAAGGGGCCCGTGACAAGGCCCTTCCAGATCAGAACCTTTCAAAGGGTGATGCTCAAACCCTAAAAACGGACTTACTATGTACTGTCATCCATGAGCCGCAGATAGCAGTCACCTTTCCTTCTGTCATCTCCCATTAGGAGGCGCTGGTGCTCCTTCTCATGAGAAGTGTAACACTGGCTATAGAAGCTCAACAACTAATTAGAAAACACCCTATGGGCCACTCTGAATTAATTGCCTGAATTTAAAGAACAAAGGATTTCACATTAAAAATCAGATTTCAGGTCTTATTTATTAATCCAAACAACTAGCTGTCATGTTCTGCCAAGGATATTTTGCCATTGGCCAAAGTACTTGCTCTATTATTTTTCTCAAACCCTTTTCTTATAAGTGAAATATTTCTTGGTTACTTATTCAATAAAAGGAAAGAAAGAGCTACATTGAGGACCATGAGTTTCAGAAAAAGAGGGGGAAAGAATGGAATTTTTGTGAAAATGAAGTAAGCACAGTGTTGCCTATATTGAAAGAATACAACCTGAAAACGCCATTATGAAAATAAAGCAAAATAAGAACTAAGAGGAATACAGAAAAGATGTGAGATGAAAAAGCAACAAAATGGAAGGAGTAAAACATCAACAGAATTTATTTTTAATTCAGGTAAATGTTTCAGCTATAAACTTTAATTAAAAGACAATAAATTGGGGATCCCTGGGTGGCTCAACAGTTTAACACCTGCCTTTGGTCCAGGGCGTGATCCTGGAGTCCTGGGATTGAGTCGCACGTCAGGCTCCCTGCATGGAGCCTGCTTCTTCCTCTGCCTGTGTCTCTGCCTTTCTCTCCGTGTGTCTCTCATGAATAAATAGATAAAATCTTTTTTTAAAAAAGGGAATAAGTTATAAGTGAATGAAATAGAACAGAATAAATAACACAGTAGCACCTTACAGAGGCTGTAGGCATTTGAGATTCTGTCTAATTCAACCTCTTCCCCCAGGATCCTTTCCCTCTTCTGTGGATGGAACTAGCTGAGGCCCAGAAACATTGGGTAAATTGTCCAAGGTCACAAAGGTAGGAAGTGGCAAAGTTGGGAATAGAAATCATGTCCTTGGACTCTATATTTCTGCTTCTTCCATGTATCCTATGGCCACAGAGCTTGACAAACATTTGTTGAGTTGGTAAAAGGAAACCTAGTATAAAGAAAATAAATTATGATGGAGAGTCCTAAATTCTAGTTCTAGGTATGCCACTGACTGGCTGTGTGACCTATGGCAAGTCACTTTCTCTCTTTGGACTTGAATATTCACAATTAAAATATAGAGTTGAGACTTAGAAGGTTAATTGGGAAATGTGTCACATCAACCAAGATAACTCTTTTATCCTGGGGCTAAGAACCTGGCCCCAAAGGAAAGGAGTAAAAACCTCATGGTTGTAAACAATAGAAGTCAACTCTGGCTGATTTGAGTAAGAAATAAATTTGTTAAGATGTTCTTCTATAGCTCATAGAGTCACCAAAAAGCCTGAAGAAGTAGGGTAAAAATGTGGGCTGACAATGAAAGCCTTTGTCCACACAGACACTTGTACACAAATGTTTATAGTGGTATTATTCATAATAGCCAAAAGTAGAAAAGGCCCAAATGTCATCAACTGATGACTGAATGAACAAGATCTGGAATGCAGTGGAATATTATTCAGTCATAAAAGAGAGTGAAGTACTGACATAAGATATAGTATAGACAAACCTTGAAAAAATTGTGCTAAATGAAATAAGCCAGTCACAAAGACTACCTACTATGTGATTCTATTCATATGAAAGGAATGAGGAAATCTATAGACAGAAAGTGGATTAGTGGTTGCTCAGGGCTGGGGAATGGATTGGGGATGGAGAAGCAAGAGGAGTGGGCTTAAAGATCTTGAGGTTTCTTTTTTAGATGATAAAAATGTCCTAAAATTGCCTATGGTGATGGCTGCACATATCTATGAATATTCTAGAAAATCATTTACTTTAAATGGGTGAATTATATGGTATGTGAATTATATCTCAATAAAGGTGTTAGAACAATCGGCAGAAACAAAGGGAGTCAGCAGGTACAACTTCATCCCTAATCTATCATGCTACAGGCCCAATCCAGTAAGGACACCACTGCCACCTTTATCCCTGCCCTGAACACTGGACCCAGAGGCCACCACTCACTCTGCTGGCTTTGCTGCCCTAAAACCTAGGCTGCCCTGCCACTACCCCCACCAATGCCAAACTCTCCACCATCCCTGATTCTTTGCAATACAGGCATCTTATTCTAAGTTCCAGGATAATATAACTGACTGATAGAGTCTAAATCATATATACATACCCTAGCTGTAAGGGAGAGCTGGAAATCAAATTTCTAGCCTTTTTTACTTCTATAATAGGAGACAAGATCTGTCTTTCTCTAAGACTCTTATGGTGAAGAATTCTCCAAATATAAGAAAGGAGTTTAGAGTTGGACAAGTGAGCAAACCAACCAATCAAGCAACAAACAAAAATAAAAAAAATCAAGCCTCTATACATATATATAATCCCAGTTGAAATGCAACTATTTCAGATTAACCTATCCTTCAAACATTCATTCATGTATGCCCCAAGTCACTGTAAGCACTTAGTAAGTACTAAAATCTCTTTGTTGGCCTTAGGCTATGCCCCATAGACTCAGAAACAAATAAAACACTGACCTCGCACTCAAGCAGTGAGCAGGAGAAAAAGTGGAGTGGTATGGGTCCCAGGCTAAAAGGATAAGGAGGAAAACAAGGGCACAAACAAGGGATTGGTCAATTCTCCTTGGGAAGAAGGCTAGAAAGTCTTTGCAGAGGAGAATCTTTGAAGAGAAACTCGAAAGGTAAGTTGGTGCCTTGCTAAGCAGAAGAAAGGAAATCAGGGCATGGACCAGCCAAGTGCATTAGGGAAAACCATGGGCAACACAACAGTGAACACTTGGGGTGTGAGACCGCACAGCAAGACGGGGGCTGGACAGGTCCCGGGGAAAAGATCATTAAGGGCTATAGAGTTCAGACAAGTATGGACTTCCTTTTTTTCCATAGAGAGCTACTGGAGGATATTTTATTTTCAAAATATCATTTTGTTGCTGTGCAGAGGATGAACTGGAGGAGAGAGTGTGCAAAGAGGTCAGTGAGAAGGCAGTTGCCATATTCTAGATGTTTGATGACAGAAGAGAACTAGGGTGGTAGCAGTGGCAATGGAGAGGGTCAGACATGGATATGAGCAAGCAGAAGTTGAGTAGACCTTGTCAGAATTGCTTAAGTGAGAACAGAACCCTGGCAACCCAACTGTCCCATCTCAACACTCATTCATTCCCCAACATGTACCGATGTGTAAGTGCTGGGAAGTGCTGGGGGTGTAGAAATGACTCCCAGTTTAGAGGGGCTCTGTCTAGAGGCATCTCAATAGACAATTATAAAGAGCAAGGTGGCTGCCAGGAGACTTCTGGATAGAAGATGCTGTGGGGGTATTGTGGCTAGGGAGTTCAAGGAGGACTTCACCCAGATTTGAGACCTTTTTTTTGAAAAGAGCAAGAGGAGTTAGCCAAAAAGAAAAAGCTAGAAAAGAGGGACTGCAGGTAGAGAAAAGAGCATGTATGGGGTCATGAAAAGGTGCCTTGCAGATCTCCAACTATGGGAGTGTAATAGACCAAGGGCACCGACACTGCTCTGTAAAGTCCACCACCTTATTTGTGCTGATATCACACCTCCTTTGAGCTGTTACCAGCCAAGGACTGTGCAGCAGGGAGACTAAGTAGACATATTCCTGAGGAACAAGGACTCCTCCGACAGCCAACTCTGGCTTCATGACAGCCCAACCTTCTTTAGACTGCACAGTGGTCTAGGATACTTTCCACCCAACCTTCCCTCCCCTTCTGCTTACTTAGGGTCAGACTTGCATGGAGGATTAATGGTTCAACCAACCTCTCCCTTTTCATTTTTTAATCACCTGTTGTCATATGAGTAAATTTCTTGTATGTTTAATCCCCTCTCTGTTCTGCTTCTTGGGAGACCTGAACTAACATATCTGTGTAAAAGCATAAATTCTTCAAGAACTCTGGACTTCACTCTGGATGAATTCACAACACTGGGGATACCTTTAGTAAGTTATATTGAGACAAAATAAAAGTTGAAGTTTGGAGGTGGCTGGCCTACAGGTGTGGAGAGAGGGGAGAAGGGATGAGATTACAAATAGTTGTAATTGGGGCTGCTGAGCTTTAGGACATTTTCATGTCTGGAGAGTCCTCATCTTATGAGATAGACAGAGCCAGCTTCCCATCATAGAAATTGAAAATGCTAGACTTGCTTTCCCAGCAATCCCTGCAACTAAGGCATGGCACATGACCTAAACCCTGCCAGTCAGATGATTACCCTTAGGCCAACCTTGAATTGGATGCTAGTAAGGCAAAGAAGCAGGAGTGTACAGAATCAGTGTGAGCCACAGCTAGCAGCAGAGGAAGCAGCTATACTGGTAGAGTCCAGGGTCTGGCATTGATCATTTTGATGGTGCAGGCAGTAGAACCCACTCCCTAGAGCAGTGGTTGTCACATGTTCATTAGGCCAGTTCTGTGTAGTGAATTTGGAAGTTGACCCTGGGGTGAAAGCTTCTCTGGCCCTCCAGGAGATTCTGTGAGCTACCTAATATCCCTTCAACAATTCCTTTTCTGTATTTTGCTTTGTTTTGTTTTAAAGATTTGTTTATTATTTTAGAGAGAGAGAGAGAGAGCACAGTGGTTGGGGGAGGGCAGAGGGAGAGAGAGAATTTCAAGCAGACTCCTCCACCTAGCAAGGGGCCTAACATGGAGCTCAATCCCAGGACCCTGGAATTTTGGTTGAGCCAAAATCAAAAGTCAGATGTTGAACCAACTGAGTCACCCAGGCGCCCTTCCGTTTCTGTTTTAATAAGCAAAAATGTGGTTCCGTTTGCAGCAAAGAATCCTGCTTGATAAAGGTAAGAAGAAATAGGAGGTATTAGTAGTTTTAGTGGATAAGGATGGAGAAAGGTAGTAGGACAGTGTCATATGCTGTGAAAATCTGTCATATGCTGTGAAGCTCTGCAGCAATGGGACTTACATTTGTATCGTAGTTCTTCATTTATGTCTCAGTCAGCTCAGGCTGCTGTAACAAAACACTGTAGACTGGCTGGTTTAAACAAACATTGATTTCTCACAGTTCTGGGAGCTGGGAGATCCAGTGAGAGCCCGTTCCTGGTTTGCAGATTGCCACTTTCTTGTGGCATCCTCACATGATACAGAGAGAGGGAGAGAGAGCTCTAGTCTCATTCTTATAAGGACAATAATCCTTGATAAGGAGCTCTACCCTTAGGACCTCATCTAAACCTAATTACCTCTCAAAGTCTCCACCTCCAAATGCCATCACTATGGGCATTGGGACTTCAACATATGAATTTGGGGGGACACATTCAGTCCATAGCAACCTATTAGCCAAGTGACAGTGACCTTGAGTAAGTCATTTATCTTTCTGAGCTTCAGTTACCTTACCTGTAAAATGGGGATATTGAGTTTTAGCTCCCTTGTAGGCCTGTTGTCAAGATTAACTGAGAAAATAGGTTAATGAAAATGCTTTATAAACATAAAATGAACTCTATGAATGTTTATAATTTAGCTTAACAATTCTTAACACAAAGTGTGGGGAACAGAAAGTGCTCTTTAAATGTTTGAAGTAAGGAAGTGCCTGGGTGGCTATGTCAGTTAAGCATCAGACTCTTGCTTTCAGCTCAGGTCTGATCTCAGGGTCCTGGGATTGAGCCCAGCCTGGAGCTCTGCCTAGGGCTCCAAGCTCATCAGGGAGTCTCTTTGAGGATTCTCTTCCTCTCTCTGCTCCTATCCCCATCCCATGCACTACCCGGTGTGTGATCTCTCTCTTTCTCTCTCTCTCTCTCTCTCTCTCTAAAATAAATAAATCTTTTAAAAGAACATTTGAGGGACACCTGGGTGGCTCGGTGGTTGAGCATCTGCCTTTGGCTCAGGTCGTGATCGCGGGGTCCTGGGATCGAGTCCCATATCCAGCTCCCTAGAAGGAGCCTGCTTCTCCCTCTGCCCATGTCTCTGCCTCTCTCTGTGTCTCTCATAAATAAATAAATAAATAAATAAATAAATAAATAATCTTTTAAAAAATAAAAAGAACGTTTGAAGTAACAGGAAAGAATAATAATTATTGTAGGAACAATTACAGTGTACCAGCCACTTTAATAAATGCTTCATCAGCATTATCTTCCCAATAGCCTAAGATGACCAACCTAAGGCAGGATTCTGTGGGTTTAGTACTGAAAGACCCACATGCTGGGAATCCCCTGAGATTTGGACATAGGTTTGAGTATCATGCCCATTTTACACTTTAGGAAACTGAGACTTAGACTGTGCAACATGCCCCAAATCACATTTAGTAAGTGACAAAGTCAAAATTTGAACCTAGATCTGTCTAGGAGGAAACGTGGGAGGAGAAGGGTCTTCAGAATGAAAGAGGATCAAAACTCTGCTCTTTAGCTGCATGACCCCATCTCAAGCCCAGTTTGATTTTAGGGGCTGGTGTTGGGAGATTGCCCAGAGAATGACAAAAACTGGCCCAGCCCCAAGTCACCTGTTCCTCCAGGGCAGTCCCTGGCAGTTCTTTGTTTTGTTTTTTACTTCATAGGAACTCTCCTGTTTCTATAGAGTAATTAAGCCCTCATGCTTTATCCTGTTTATATTTTGCCTTTTCCTTTTGTTTTGCTTATGAATGAAAGAAAAATCAACCTTGCTAACTCCTTAAGGCAGGTGTTTTGGGACCTTGAGCAATAGGATTACTATAAATACTGATAGGGAGGTGGGGATTTCTGTGCTGAGCCAGGGTCAGAAGCAAAGTATCTCTCAGATGGTGATGGGTAAATTTTGCTTGGGGTGCAGAGGAAGAGTGGTCAGTATGGAAAGAAAACCTGGTTAATTTCAAGATCACACTTCCTTTTTGCTCAGATACCATCTGTATTTGCCCCATTTTATCTCCCATAGATTCATTCTATGCTGTGCCGTTGGATCTAGAGTTGGGAGGCTGGCACAAGGCCCCCAGCTTTGCCACTAGTAAAGTGTGTGACTTAGACCATCTCTTCCCTCTCTGAGCTTCAGTTTTCTCATTTGTCAAATGCAGGAATCAGATTAGTACAGTAGGTGCTCCCTAAGGATCCTTGTGGTGTTGACACTCTAGGACACTGTAACGATACATAGAACTGAACTGCTTTTGAAGGCAGGCTCTGGACTAGTGATGTGAGTGTGTGTGTGTGCATGTACACATACATGTGCATGAGAATTGGAGTGTGAGTGAGGGCATGTGACGTGTGAATGTGCCTATGCTTGAAATTCTAGCTCTGGTCAAAGCCCTTCATCCCACCTCTGCCTAATTCTCCTGATTGGTTTTCCAGACTCAGCTCTCCCATATATTGGAAGTAAAAGCATTTCTTTTGGTAGACAGGACCATGATGCAGAATGAACCTGGAGTCAGACTCGGGTTTGAATCCTGGCTGCACTCTGTACTTGGTATTTACCAAAGCTTAAATTTCATCAATGGTTAATGAGAGCTAACAATCCTTAGCTCAGCATAGTTAGAGGGTGGAATGATACCAGTATGTCAAGTACCTGGCTTAGAACCTAACACATGGGACATTCTCAATTGTGCACACAACAGGACCAGTTGTGCAACTTGTGGGGCCCAGTACAAAATGAAAACATGGGCTTCTTTTTGAGAAATTATCATGAAAAAAAAAAAGAAATTATCATGAATTTCACGATGGCAACAGCAGAGCTTAAACCAAGCATGAGGTCCTTTTAAGTACAGGCCCTGGGCACCCATAAAAGAATATCCTATTGATGTTAACTTTCTTTCAGGCAGGTGAGCTAAGTTGTTGGGAGAAGAGTGATGGATGTAAGGTGATGTCATAGGTAAGGATCCCCAAATTACTCACAAAGCAAAAATTGAGTCTTGGAAACCTCTTCCATCCCCACCCCCCACCCTGCCGAAACTACCCTCCCTGGCCATGGGAAGGCACAGATGAAGGTCAAAGCAGGTGACTCACTTGCTTCCTTAACCACCGAGAATATTTTTCCCACTCTGTGAATTCAGCCTTCCTCTCTCCCAGATGCGGAGACTTAGCTTAGGATAAGACATCATGCATCCTTTCCCAGAGAGTCAATCTTCATTTCTTATACCCACTTTTACGTCACCTAAGTCCTTCTGGATTCTCTGGAAAGGAACTGGGGGCCTGGGGCCCAATGACAAGGAAGGAGTTTCTGAGGGAGGTCACTGTCTGAGGGGCAGAAGGGATCCTCCAGACCAGAGTATTGCTGAACACTTGGGAGCTGGGAAGTCAGCCAGCGTTTCATCTTTTGTTTTTTCCTCCTGGGGCTTCCTGTCCCAGAGGTGGATGGAAAGGGGTCATGGGGGACTTCCTGATCGCTACAAATAAACCTTTCCTTTGTATTTGGCCAGGCAGCACTTCCAGCCCAGACAGACGAGACTGATAGGCAATAGCAGAGGGGGACAGCAATGCTGCCTTCAGAGGAGGCTCACCCCTAGTTCCATCAAAGATTCCAGCAAGAGGAGGCTATGCTCGATGGGGGTGGAAAAGGCAGTCATGTGGGACGCCAGGACTGACTGCCCACCGGGAGTGGAGGGTGAATGGGAAGTGGTAGAAGCATCAGAGAATGTGAGGGCCAGAAGGGTCCTCAGAGGCCATCTGCTTTGTTCTCTGCTGACTCTCAGTGCCCAGAAATGTTCCAGGCACATCGTAGATGCTCAATAATCATTTACTGAATAAATGTGTGAATCTGATCCAGGCTCTTCATTTAACTGACCCCAGGAAGCAAGGCCCAGAATGGAAAGGAAAGTTTCCCAAGGACACAGTAAGTCAGACTAGAGCTCAGAGTCCTTGAATTCCACACAAATTATCTTTCTCCTGAATAGTGATCAGTGCATTGGGCAAGGAGTATATTCCCCTCCTTCCTTAAGCTAAGGGAGTTAGGAGAATTCCAGAAAAACTACTCAGAGAGCTTGACATGTGAATCTGGAGTTTGGGAGTCATAAGACATAACTTGACACATGCTTGAGGACCTCTGTGATGAGAGGCCAAATGAAATTTGTAGGACAAGGAGAGAGATGGTTGTGTTAAGAGTAAACTGTTCTCCCACTGGCCATGGGGCAAAGACAGGCGTGTCCTAGGAATTGATGTAGACTGAGAAGAAGGAAGCTGACTGGGATCTCCTTAAGAGTGACCTACCCTCAAAGAATCGCATGGAAGGCAGTGTGATTCCAACAAAGAGGATGGAATACTAGAAGCTCAGGAGCTAATTTAAAGGGGAGGCCTTGCCTTGTTAAGCAAAGCCCAGGTAAAGGCTCTAGGGGGGGATCTCCAAAAGATCTGCTAAAGCCTTTCAAAGAGAAAGAATTGATTTAGGACATCTGATCCACCCTACATGGCAGCATCATACTGCAGTTCATGCCCTGTGTTCCTCATCTTCTCCCTTCCTTGGAACCAGGGATAGATATACCTTGAAACTAACAAAGCTTGTGTTTCAGTGTGCCTCCTTGCATGAACCCCTTTAGGCCCCTTTATAATTTTGGATTCTTTTCCTTAAAGAGTATATTTATTTTCTATTAATATGTAACAAAGTACCACAAATGTAGCAACTTAAAACAACACAGGTTTCTTATTTCAGTTTTTGTGTGCTGGAAGTCTATACATGGCATAATTGAATTCTCTGTTCAGAATCTCACCAGGCTAAATTCAAAGTGTTTGTCAGGTCTGGGGCTCAGGGTCCTCTTTCAAGCTCTGCTTATTGGCAGAATTCAGCCATTTATGATTGTAGGACTGAGGTCCCTGTTTTCCTGCTGTCAACTAGAGACCACTCTGAGCTCTTAGAGGCCATTCCAATACTTTGCCATGGGATCCCTTGTTATGTACTGAATGTTTGTCTTCCTCTCCTCCCCACAAATTCATATGTTGAAGACCTAACCTCCAATGTGATTATTATTTGGAAATGGGGACTCTGGGAGGTAAAATTAAGCTTAAGTAAGGTAATAAGGGTGGGATCTAATCCAATAGGATCTCAGACTTCTAGCCTCCAGATCAGTGAAGAAATAAACTTCCATTGTTTAAGCCTGTGGTATTTTGTCATGGCAGCTAAGCTGCCTAATACAGCCCCTATGGAGTTTGCAACATAAATGCTTGCTTTCTTCCAAACCAAACAGAGCTCATCTTTCTAATTTTATCTTCTTTTTAATATTTGAAAGCACTTGGAGAATTCTTATTACCTGAGGACCAAAACAAACAAACAAACAAACAAACAAAAAACCCAATGGGATCTGTCCAAGATTTTATTTATTTAGAAAAACTATTCAGGACACAGAAATTTAGAGAAACTTGGTGATAAAAAATAAAGTTTTCTGTCTACAGCAGTTATGAGCTCACTTTGTTACACTAACTAGTTACACTAACAAACTAGTTACACTAACATTATGGCAGAGGAGACATAAATGTAATAAAACAAATACACAGCACAACAACAATGACAACAAAAATACATAATAGTTCAGGAGATGACCACAGTAGAGAAAATCCTGGGTTGGAAGTTGGGAGATTGGGTTGTAGTCCTGATACTTTTACTGACCACTTTAGTTACAGTGTGGAATGTGTACAAGATGAACAACCCACAGAGAAAAATGGATAGATATGAATAGGCGATTCACAGAAGAGGTTAATGCACATGGACAGGAAATATGAAAAGATGCTCAAACTCACTAGTTGTTAGGAAAATGTAAACTTTTAAAAATAGGATGCACCTTTACGAAATATGACTGACAAAAATTCTTTTAATTTTTGAGAGCATCCAGCTGTTGTTAGAGGGTAAGGAATAAGACACCATTACACATTGCTGGTGAAGGTGTAATTACACCATAAAGTACTCTGGAAGAATCTATTAAAATTTAAAATGTATATACCTTTTGGTTTAGTATCTCTCTTTTAACACTTTATATTATTGGAGTAAATGTATTAGTACTATATATATATGTATATATATATATATATATATGGATATTTATAACAACATTGCTTATAGTGGCAAAAACAAACAAATACTGGATATAACTTGAATGTCCAACAGTAAAGAAATGATTGAGTACATTTTTGTGCATTTACATGTATTATGGAATATGAGCTAGCTATTTAAAATATGAATTAAATTTAGAGGTACCTCAGTAGCTCAGTTGGTTGAGAGTCTGACTCTTGCTTTTGGCCCAGGTCATTATCTCATGGGTTGTGGGATTGACCCCTATGCTGGGCTCCACACTCAGCAGGAAGTCTGCTTGAAGATTCTCTCTGCCCCTCCCCCTGCTTGTGCACTGCTCTCTCTAAAATAAATAAGTCTTAAAAAATAAATAAAATATGATTTAAATTTATATATGTTAACCAGGAAGAGTGAAAAGCAAGTTGCACAGTAGTGTGTATTACATGTAACTATTTTTGTTAAGAAAAAAAAGAAAACCCTTTTTTAGGTTTGTATATTTGTGTTAGCAAAAAGAAAGGTGTAGAAGGTTATACAGCACAGTGTTAATATTGATAATTAGGGATTATCAATATTAGGTTGGAAGATATAGGGAGGGAATGGTAAAGGTATTAGAGGAAAGTAGGGGAAGATTATCATGTGCTTTATATGTTAATTCTCCCATTGTTTGACATATTATAAAGAATATATATTACACTTCTTAGTTTTTTTTTTAAGATTTTATTAATTTATTTGAGAGAGAGCAAGAGAGGGAAAGAGAGCACAGGAGAGGGAGAAACCGACTCCTTGCAGAGCCTCGATCTCAGAACCGCAAGATCATGACCTAAGCCAAAGGCAGGCACTTAACCAACGGAGCCACCCAGGCACCCCTACACTTCTTAGTTTTTAAAAAGTATGTTTAGGGGCACTTGGTTGGCTCAGTTGATGGAGCTTGAAACTCTTGATCTTGGGGTTGTGGGTTTGAGCCCTGTGTTAGATGTACAGATCACTTAAAAATGAAATAAAAAAAAAAAAAAGATGCTTAGGGGTGCCAGGGTGGTTCAGTTGTTAAGCACCTGTCTCTTGATTTAAGTTCAGGTCATGATGTCAGGGTTACGAGATTGAGGTCTGCACTGAGCCTTGCATTGAGTCCTCCATGCCCAACAGGGAGCCTGTTTTAACATTCTCTCTTTCCCTCTCCTTCTGGTGCTCCCCTACAAAAAAAAAAAAAAAAAAAAAAAAAAAGGCAGGATCAGAGAATGTCTGTGAGAAGCCCTAGATGTCAGACTTAATAGACAGACTTCAAAGTAGTCATTATGCTTTATGAACATTTATTCAATGTTCAGTATTCAAAGTTCAAAGAATTCAAACAAAAGAGCTGAAAGAATTTTTTGCTTAGCAGACCCACCTTAAAAGAAAAGCTGAAGGAAGTTCTTCCCAGATGGTAATTCAAATCCAAATGAAAAAACAAAGAACACTGGTAAAGGTAATTATGTTAACTTTTATAATTATAGGTGCGTAATTCTCTTTTATTTTGAAACTGATTTTAAAAGCAATTGAATAAAGCAATATATATGAGATATATCATGAAAAGCTAAAACAACAAAGGAAAAGCTAAAACAAGATATATCATGAGATATATCATGAAAAGCTAAAACAACAAAGGAAAAGCTAAAACAAGATATATCATGAGATATATCATGAAAAGCTAAAACAACAAAGGAAAAAATAAATGGGGTATCATCAAAATCTAAAACTTCGGTGCTTCAAAGACATCACCAAGAAACTGAAAATAGGTGCACCTGGCTGGCTCAGTCGGTAGAATATGTGACTCTTGATCTTGGGGTTGAGCCATACATTGGGCATAGAGGTTACTATTTAAAAAGAAGTGAAAAGAAAACATACAAAATGGACACATCAGATAATTCCTTCCATGCTTTTGATTCTCTAATTTAAGTACTATTCTTATGTATTTTTGCTTCTATTTGTTTTTATATATTTATGAATGGGTCCTGACTCCCCTCAAGGGCAGGAAGTAGGTCTTAGTTATTTTAGCATAGCTTAATGGTTACTTTGATAAAAAATTTGTGGTAGAGAAGACATTCTGAGCACACCATTGGGGGAAAGGAGATTTGAATAGGGGAATGGTTACACATGGACTTGGGAAAGTTTGCCAAGCCCTATTGTAATCTCCTGTGGGAGCCAGACTGAAGGTTCCCTGGAGCACTAATGGAATTCTCTAATTCTCAAAAAGAAAAACAACAATCTCACGGGCTAAAGACTCTTTTTTTCCTGATAGCAATCTGTCCACTTAAGCTCCTGGTAAAATTCTTGCAAAACCCAGACAAGAACAAGGGCACTGGCCCTGGGCTCCTGGGAGTATCTGACAGCAGGTATGTCATGGTTACTCAGTGGACCCAGAACAAGCATGGCACCACTTAGGCAGGTTTGTGAAATGAATGAATGAAACTTCAAGGGAAAACAAAATAATTCAAGGCCAGAAATAGAACTTGTCAAAGAAGCTTTTATAATAACACATCAGCCAACACGAGAATACATCGGGAGAAAATATAATAGTCATCTTCAAGTTTTTATAGCCTGAAGCCAGTGGTGCTGGCAAATGTTTAACCATCTTTGGCAAAGGTTAGGGAAGGGGGGCAGGGAAGTAGGTTTGCTGATTTCCATGGTGTAAATGCTCCTAAATGGCCAATTTCAGACTACACCCTGCACACAACCAGCTCTGAGAGCCAGTTTATTTCTCCCTGTGCTACAAAGTATTTCAACACTGGAGCACACATGTGTGGTCACATTATTTTTCTTTTCTTACTTTATGCTTCCCAGATTCTCTCACTACTTTGTGTCTTGATCTGTTTAGTGCCAGCCTTTTTCTAATGCTTAACTATCCACATCCTTTAGGACAGTTCAGGAATCACCTCCTTTGAAAGAAGCCAAATTTTGACTATCCCAACTGGGTTAGGTGTCTCCCCTTGCCCTCCCACAACCACCTGCTGTTCCTTTTGTCATAGAACTTATCATACCTCTACTGTTTTGTTTCCTTGTCTCCCTTTCCAGCCTCTCCCACCACATAGTCCTGGTGGGAACTGCCACTACAATATACCTTCTCCTTAGTTAGTCTAGAGGCTACAACTTACGTTAGATAAGTTTGATCCTGCCATAGGAGTATTTGAACTGGAGTTGCAGAATTAAGGCTGTGAGGTTTGAGATGGGCATTTTGCTTATCAGGGTAAAGGTACTCTGAGAAAATAAGTCCAATGTGCAAAGTAAAGAAGAAATGGATGGACAGTTACATGATGCATCAAATATAACAAAATGGAACTACAATAAAATCTAAATGGTTGTGTATGTGTGTAAAAATCTTTTTTTAAACTTTTCTGTATATTGATTGTTTTTTTTTTTAATGTAAGCTCTATGTCCAGTGTGGAACTTGAGCTCATGACCCAGAGATCAAGAATCATATGCTCCCCTGACTGAGCCAGCCAGGCACCCCTGAAATTTGTTATAATAAATTATTGAAGGAGGGAGGAAGAAAGAGACAAGAGTCAGAGAGTGAGAGAATCCTGAGGAGACTCCCACCTCTGGGTTCGCTTGTCTTAAAGGTTCCAGCTGCTTTCTTGTCCTGCTCATGATTATATTTGGAAAAAAAATTCTCTTTATACTCTGCTTTGTCAAATTGGAATTTTGTCACTTACAATCAAGGAAATCCTGACTAAAAGGATAATATAATGCAACTGTTTTCACACCTATCTCCTCCACTAAACTCAACTCTGAGACAAGGATTCTGTACTATGCGTTTTTGTCCTTCCACCCTCCCAAACCAGGCATTTCAGTGGAGCAGTAAGTAGCACGGCTTTAGCAGTCAGAGGATCTGTGTATGGTCTACTGGGCTGCCATCTCACTGTGGGATAGTGGGCAACTACTTAAATCTTTCTTATCCTAGATTTCCTCACTTGTAAAATGGAGATAATATTTGCTCAGTAGAATGTGAAGATAAAAGAGGCAGTGCATGCAGAGCTTTCGGCCAAACTTCAGGCCTATGGCAAGTGCTTGATAAATGTTAGCTTTACTTAGTAGCTGACTTTTTTTTTTTTTTTTTTTTAAATTCATGACAGACAGAGAGAGGCAGAGACACAGGCGGAGGGAGAAACAGGCTCCCCACGGGGAGCCTGATGCAGGACTCTATCTCAGGACCCTGGGATCACAACACGAACCAAAGGCAGACACTCAACCACTGAGCCACCCAGATGTCCCAGTAGCTGACATATTACCTCACATTCTCTCATTCTCTGTCCTTAGTTTATAAAATTATTCAGTCCTCTCTATTCTAAACTGATGTTGATTATAAATGACACCATAGTTTATCATAAAAATGAGAAAATAGTAACACATATATGGAAAGACAGTACAGTTTGATGGTTTAAAACATGGGTGCTAGAGATAAAAGACTTCTGTGGTTTTTTTTAATTCTTTTTTATTTTTCAAGTAATCACTATACCCATCATGAATCTTAAACCCACAACCCTGAGATCAAGAGTTACATGTGCTCTTTCTACCAACTGAGCCAGCCAGGTGCCCCAGACTATCTTTGTTTTAAAGACGTTTGATAAATTGTTTAACTTTTCTAAACTCAGTTTCTCCATCAGAAATGGCAACTATTCCATATGTTCAGAAAGTTAAATAGAGGCATGGAAGACATAAAAAAAAAAGACACAAATCAAACCTTTAGAAATGAAAACCTCAGATGTCTGTGATGACACCAGGTAGGACTAAGAGTAGATTACACATAGAAGAAAAGATTAGCGAAGTTAAAGGCACAACAATATAAACTGTATAAATGAACTACATAGATAAAAATGAATTAAGAATAACAGAAAGAGCATGGGTAAGCAAATGTGACTATGGTCAACTTTATTTTCAGTATCCATTTTTTCCCCTTCTTACTAGAATTCATTAAGATACTATGACAGTCTCAGGAGATGACCCGCTCCAAGAAACTTGATCTGGCCATACATACATCTCATACCTATGCTCTGGCTACAACTTTTAAAATATAGAATGTTAAAGACGGGTAGGACTTCACCAGGCATTCCACACATACCCACACCCTGACCCATTTTACAGAGTGAGGCCCAGAGAGTTCAAATGAGTTGTCCAACCAGACACCATAGTTGCAGGGCAGGGGCTGGAGCCCAAATCTCCTGGCTTCATGTAATTCCATTCAACACAACAAATACCTAAGTGAGCCCCTGGGAACCAGGCCATGGGAAAGGAGTGGTAGGGGTTTTCTGGGAAGGGGCTCTGGATGTAGGTGACTTCACTGGGTGGGGGCTCAGAGCCAGAGAACATTTGATTGTTCCTAGCCAATCTGTCCCAGTCCTCCACCCCCAGTGGGCATGTCCTGGATAAACTGACTTTGTACAATACAAAGCTAGATTAAATTCCTGCAACCCATGAAGCTAAGCAAAATGTATGAGCACACAGGAGAAGAGCTTAATTCTGTTAAGAATTGTTAAAAGGCAGGAAAGATTTCTATAGATAAAGCTGGCAGAGTGTGAGTACTTAAGGCAATAGTTACAATCAAAGGCCATTTGCCAGTCTGAGAGTTAGGTTTGAATCCCGATTCAGCCATTTGAACAAATTCCTTTCACCTCTCTAAGCCTGTTTCTTGAGCTATAAAATTCATATTAAAAAAAAATTCATATTAAACTATTTCCATGCAAACTGGGGAAGATGAAGTGAGATAAAGTAGGAAAAGTGTTTAATGTTAATGGTGGCAATTAGAACTGTTACTACCGTACTCCAGAAGCATACACAATTAATCCTCACAATAGTCCTGATATGTAACATTTTATTAGCATAATTGTTTTATAGATTAGGGAAGTAGTGCTTGGAGAGATTAAGGACCTTATTCAAGTTGCTTACTAAGTACTGCTAAGGTACCAACCTCTGCAGCCTGGCTGAAAGTACATATTGGGGGACAGGTGAAAATGGTAAAATAAATGTCAGATATGTCAAACTCTGGAAGATGGAGTTACTTTCTAGAAGCCCTGTGCACCTTTTTTTGAACTATATGATAATAGGTTGTGGTTCATCTTTTTGGAAGTTATTTTGATCTTAGGTGGCAGGAGGAAAGACTCCCTTTATCCCCCCCCCCCAAAGACTCCCTTTAGACTCTTTTTTTTTAAACATTTTATTTATTTATTCATGAGAGACACACAGAGAGAGGCAGAGACATAGGCAGAGGCAGAGACATAGGTAGAGGCAGAAGCAGGCTCCATGCAGGGAGCCCGATGTGGGACTCGATCCTGGGACCCCAGGATCGCAACCCGAGCCATAAGCAGAGGCTCAACCACTAAGCCACCCAGGCAGCCCTCCCTTTAGACTCTAAGAAAAAAATTTTAACAATGAAAATTGTTCACCAAGCAGCTAGCAGACTGTTTCTCAAACTCAAGTTATGGATGGGCCACTACATGGCCCATTCCTACTGCCTCAGAATTCCATAGACTATGGAATAGAATTCCATAGACTATGGAATAGACTATGACTGGCTGGCTCAGTCAGTGGAGCATACAACTCTTAATCTCAGCGTTGTAGGTTTGAGTCCCATGTTGGGTGTAGAGATAACTTAAAAATAAAATTTAAAAAAAATTTTAATTCTCATGGACTCACTCCAAAGTTGACTAATTTTTATTTTAATTCCACTTACATATTTTTTAAAAAGATTTTATTTATTTATTTGAGAGTGAGAGAGAGATCACAGAAGTAGAGGGAGAAGCAAACTTGCTGCTGAGCAGGGAGCCCGATGCAAGGCTCGATCCCAGGACCCTGAGATCATGACCGGAGCCAAAGGCAGACACTTAAACCAACTAAGCCACGCAGGCACCCCTGCCACTTACATATTTATAAAAACAAAACTCAGTATACATTCTTTGTGCTTATAGTTCTTCTACAACTCTAAACCAAGACAAATGGAAAATAAAACTATAAAATTAAACCTATAAAATAAAACCTATAAAATTCAAATAAAGACTTCAATTGAATGTGATAGAAGATGGTTGTTTTGCTGAAATTAAATTGCTATTTGAAACTTGACTGTGCCTCATACAGCTTTGGCATAGTTCTTTTGAGTCTGGCACACTCATAGCACTGTGTAACTGTAGGCAGCTCCTATCATGCGTCTCTGGTCAAACTCATGGAAAATCTTGATCTTGATAGTACTCCAAGAACCCATTTGACTTTCACGTGGCATCATTTACATTAAGTCCACCTCCCTCCCATTATAACAGTTAATGTAGCACTACTGGACACCAGAGCAATCACAAGCATTAAGTAAATGCCTAAGTGGCGTGGCAGGTGATGGTCTTCCAGACAACTGAGAGCATGACTGTTTTAATTTATGTGGAATAGGGGATCCCTGGGTGGCGCAGCGGTTTAGCGCCTGCCTTTGGCCCAGGGCGTGATCCTGGAGACCCGGGATCGAATCCCACGTCGGGCTCCTGGTGCATGGAGCCTGCTTCTCCCTCTGCCTATGTCTCTGCCTCTCTCTCTCTGTGTGTGTGACTACCATAAATAAATTAAAAAAAAATTTATGTGGAAAATCACCAGAATGAAATATAACATTTTTAAAATCTCATAGACAGATTTTAGGCTTCTAAAAATCTATGAGCCATGAGGAGTCTACAGACTCTGGTTTGAGAAGCTCTGGTCCAACTATCTCCACAAGTCGGGTGTCTTTACTTAAAGAACTATAAGGAAGAACATCAGTCCCCTGGGATTGGAATGACTGAGTCACTTGTACATACACTATTCTGCTGTTTCCCCCTTTATCTGCCTGGTGAACTTCTACTTGTTCTTTGAGTGTATTCATCCTCTGGAAGTCTTTTCTGGCTTCTAGAAGCTGAGTCAGCCTTGCGTACTCTGCATTCTTACCATACATACCCGCTATGCTCAGTCTCCAGCCCCCTTAGCCCTGGTGATATAATTATTCTTTTACCCTCTTGCCTTGCCCCCGTATCATTCCCTCCATCCTTTAGACTGCAAGCTTGGTAAAGGGAAGAACTGAGTCTGACCCACTTGTGGTCCTCATTTCCCTACATAAGGACCAGGCACAGGGTATTGCTCAGATAGGAATACTAAATAGATAAATGAATGAATGAATGAATGAATTCATTAATTACTGAGCTAAGGGACCTCTCTTCTAGCTCTAGGATATTCAGCTCTGCCATCCAACTCAGCATTTTCTTTCCTGTCTTCAACTCCCACTGTTCTCTTCAAGGGCTTGAAAAAGACTCATCCTAGACTCAGGCTATCAGAGATAGAAGCACCTAATGAAATGAATACAACTAAAATGCAGAGAGGGGAAATTATTTGCCCCAGGGAACCCAGCTAGGATGTGAAAGCACTAGAAATGTAACTACATTTACATTTTGTGCTCTGATTCTCATTTCTAAGGCATTATTTATTTATCATTTATTCCTTTATTTATTTTTGATTAGACCTCCCTTGGGGGAAACCCATGTTCCCTTGTGACCTCACCTTCCCATGGCAATGTTTTGGGAACAAACTGGATTCTCACGGTTCTCCCAATGGTGGCAGGGTGCCCATGTCAGGCAAGGTATTTTTCATAATGAAAAAGAAACAAAAATAGCGTCAGAACTCATTTGTAATTTCCCCATAGCAGCCAGAATCTAAAATCTCTTTGTTTCCCTTCTCAGTTTATTATGCTGCCCTTGTCCTTGGTAAAGTAGAGGAAAAAAGTGGATTTGAGGGCTTTAAAAAAAAATCTGTACTTATTTGTTTACGTAATATTTACTCCCAGAAGCATTTATTTTTGCAGCATAGGCCAATACGGACATCCTGCAATTCCCACCCGCCTTTCCTCCTTCATTTGGATGTCTCACTTCTCTCCCATGGCTGAAAACACTAGTGTCATCCCTGACCCCCGGATATCCTTCTTCCTTCAGGCAGAAAGGCAGCCTGGCTTCTCAAGCCAGGCTTTCCCAGTGGGCCATCGTCGGTTTGACCCCACAACCACCAGATCCTCGTTCAACATTTAATCACTTCCTCTCTCGACACCCATCCTGCTCTTCTTCATCCTGCCTCTTGGCCTTGTCCCTGGAACCCAGGTGAAGAAAAATCCAGAAGGAAGGAAGGAAGGAGGAAACTCAGACACAGAGATCACCCACTGGGTGCCTGAGAACATGCTTTTTTAGTGTGGGGAATAAGGGTCGGGCTTCTCTCATTCTGGAATGATCAAATGAATGAGTGAATGAATGAGTGAATGAATTTATTTATTTATTTATTTATTTATTGAATGAATTTATTTAGTGGTAAAATACACATAACATTAAATTTACCATTTTAGCCGTATTTTAAGTATATAGCTCAGTGGCATTAACTAATTTACATTATGGTACAACAATCACTATTATCTATCTCCAAAACATTTTTTACGAACTCAAATTGAACCTCTGTACCTATAACTCCCCATTCCCCTCTTCCCAGCTCCTGGTAAACACTGAACACTTTCATATACATTATTTCATTTAGTCCTCCCATCTGCCTTATGAGGTAGATACTGCTATCCCCATCCTTGACACCTGAGAAATCTGAGGCTCAAAGAGGTTAAGCAATTCAGCTCTTAAGAATCCAGGCTGAGATTAAATTCCAAATGACTAAGCTCTTCCATTCTTTTCATTTGCGTGTATTTCTCAGGCTGTGAGAGAGTGAGAAGTGATGTGAAAGGAATGGTCTTTGCTATTAAAGAGCCTATTCTTTCAAGAAAAACGAGTATAGCTTGCCAAAATGTCTGGCTCAACATGTATAGAGGCTATGGAATGAGGGTGGGGCTGTGGCAAATACCATCAGGACTGTGCATTATCATCCATCCCTTCAATGTTTACTAGAAAATTGCTCCTTATCAGGGCTTCTGCTGGGCCCAGAGAGCCATCACACTCCACCCTAACCTGGAAGAAGTGGACAGCCTAGTCCTTCAGAGGATGAGGAGGAAGGCAGTCAGTGGAGAAGATATGGTAGGGCATTCCAGGCAGACAGCCTCACACATCTAGAACACAGAATGATCAGGAAGCAGGAAGAGGGCAGGGGTCCTGGCAGGGAGGTAGCAGGAGATGGAGCTGTTAAGATAGGTGGGCCTGGATGATAAGCCTAATAGAGTCTGGATTTGTGCTGGCAGCGCACAGACAACATCTCCATGTCCAGACCAGATTTCACCTGTCAATTTCTAAACATTTATATATGTATTGTGTTGGCATTTTTACTTGGATGTCTTTTTTTTTCTTCTAGTTGGATGTCTTATAGTCATCTCTAACTATATATTTCCCAGAAAGAATCCTGACTTACATGCTTCCTTGCCCAACCCCACCAGCAGAGATATTAAAAATATTTAGGACAGAGGCACCAGCAGGTGCCCAGTGGTTGGGATGAGCAACTCAAAGGCCCATAGTTAATAGTATTAGCACTTTAGATGCTGAAGAGTGGGAGGATCTGAAGGTCCCAGGGGAAAGTTTCCTTATGCCTATTTGCAGCCAATTTCCCCCTTCTCTCCTGCAGGCAAAATCATCCATCTAATTTCTTCACCATTGTTTAGTTTCCCTATTACAGGACTTTATGTAAATGGAACTGGACAGTGTATTCTTTTGTATCTGGCTTCTTTTGCTGTAGATATTTTATGATTGAAAGCTGGCAAAATATCAAAGATGACTGAATTTAATGGTGTTCTTTTGACAGATAGTAGTATACATGTAAAAAAAGAAATATAGGGGATCCCTGGGTGGCTCAGCGGTTAAGCCCCTGCCTTTGGCCCGGGACGTGACCCTGGACCCTGGGATCGAGTCCCAGGATCAAGTCTCACATTGGGCTCCCTGAATGGAGCCCGCTTCTCCCTCTGCCTGTGTCTCTGCCTCTCTCTCTCTGTGTCTCTCATGAATAAATAAATAAATAATCTTAAAAAAATAAAAATAAAAAAGAAATATATATATTTCATAAAACTTGTTCTTACCTTTATTCTTGCAAAATCACTAATTACATTGTAATAATCAAGATTTTTTAATAATTTTGTTTGATTGATAATAAAGTCCAAAATTAAATAAGCTTTGTTGAATTACTGTGTATTTTAGACTTTTTTTTTACTTACTAATTTCAATTTAGAAAAACTTTCCAGTAGTAATTGGAATTGTCAAAAAACTTCTTAAAGCAATATTTTATTTTTTAAAATATTTTATTTATTTATAAATAAATAGAGAATAAATAAATAGAGGGAGAATAAATAGAATAGAGAATAGAGAATAAATAGAATAGAGAATAAATAGAATAAATAGAATAGAGAATAGAGAATAAATAGAATAGAGAATAAATAGAATAAATAGAATAGAGGGAGAATAAATAGAGGGAGAGAGAAAAAGGCAGAGACACAGGCAGAGGGAGAAGCAGGCTCCATGAAGGGAGCCTGATGTGGGACTTGATCCCGGACTTCAGGATCCTCCCGGCCGAAGGCAGGCGCTAAACGGCTGAGCCACCCAGGGATCCCCATTAAAGCAATATTTTAGACGAAAAAATGTATCATGATTTTTATATGTTATGGTCAAATATTGTTGTGGGAACACATAATAAATTATGTGTTTCATAATAATTATATTTATATATCAAAGCAAATTTCTAAAACTTAGCATATGTAATAAGTTACTAAACTGAGAGCTTTTTCCCTAATGTCAGGAACAAGATTAGGATGTCTGCTCTTACTACTTTTATTCAACAGTTCTAGCTACACCAATTGGACAACAAAAAGAAATAAAAGGCATGAGGAAGAAATAAAACTTGCACTATTTGCAGATGACATGATATTATATATAGAAAACCCTAAAGACTCCAGAAAAAAATACTAGAACTGATAAATGAATTCAGTAAAGTTGCAGGATATAAAATCAATGTACAGGAATCTGTTGCATTTCTATATGCTAATAATGAAGCTGCAGAAAGAGAAAATAAAAAAACAATCCCATTTATAATTGCACCAAAACTAAAAAATACCTAGGAATAAACTTAACCTAAGAGGTAAAACAACTGTACTCTGAAAAGTATTAAACACCAATGAAAGAAATTCAAGATGACACAAAGAAATGGAAAGACATTTCATGCTCATGGGTTTGAAAATGTCTATACTACTCAAAGCAATCTACAGATTTAATGGAATCCCTATAAAAATATGTTGTTATAAAACCACCACTATTATCTATCTCCAAAACTTTTTTTATCATCCCAAACTGAACCTCTGTACCCATAATACACATTTCCCTCTGCCCAGTTCCTAAATTAAATTACTAAATTAAATGAAATAATTTAGTCCTCACATCTGCCTTATGAGGTAGGTACTGCTATCCCCATTCTTGACATCTTAGAAATCTGAGGTTCAGAGAGGTTAAGTAACTTTCCTATGGCCCCAACAGCATTTTTAACCAGACTAGAACAAACAATCCTATAATTTGTATGGAACCACAAACAATCTTGAATAGCCAAGCAATAATGAAAAAGAAAAAAAACTGGAGGAATCACAATTCTGGACTTTGAATTATATTACACATAGATGAATGGATAAAAAAGATGTGAGTTATACACACACACACACATACAAAGATGTGATCTATATACACAAAATAATAATGTATATATTATTCAGCCATAAAATGTTGTTGTCATTGCAACATGGATAGAGATAGAGAGGCAAATGCTAAGTGAAATAAGGCAATCAGAGAAAGACAAATAGCATATGATTTCACTCATGTGTGGAATTTAAGAAAACAAATGAGCAAAGCAAAAAAAAAAAAAGAGACAAACCAAGAAACAGACTCTTAACCATACAGAACAAACAGATGGTTACCAGAGGGAAGGTTAGTGGGGGAGAAAATAACGAAATTTATAAAAATTAACATATGTAACAAATTATAACAAAAAATAATCCAAAATCCTTTCATTTCATTATATAAATTATCATCAGTTATACTGTGATTTTCATCATTCCTTAAAGCAGTATCTAAGTCCATAAAGAATCAGTATCATATTCACACACGCTATAACCAGACCATATGTTTACATATAAACAAATGTAAGAGTAGTATGAATTTTTTATAATCAAAATATTTATTAGCTGCCATGGGCAACTGTTACAAATACCAAGCAATTCTTGAGTTCCTCCTAGACCACAAATTGGAACATAAAGAGCAAATAGATTCTGTTCCACTGGGAAATGATGTCTCATTATGCACTCATGCTATTTGAGAGAAAAGATTCCACAGGACCTGTTCATGTGTTTATCTCTTCCTCTACCCAAAAGCTCCGCCACTCACATGCTCCCCATACTCCAGAGCAGCAGCATCCAGCCTGATGTGGGCAGCAGCACAAGCCACAGAAATTCAGACATAGCCATGTAATGAAAGTGGTCTCCTTATGCATGATTGAGTGGAATGGTGGTTACACAGATGGATAAATTCATCTATGTACTTGGATGTGCATGTTTTATTGTATGTAAAACACACAATTTTTTTGTATTGAGGTTGTAAGGCAAGAATGGTGAAGTGGGGCAGCCCTGGTGGCTCAGCGGTTTAGCGCCGCCTTCAGCCCAGGGCCTGATCCTGGGGATCCGGGATTGAGTCCCATGTTGGGCTCCCTGCATGGAGCCTGCTTCTCTCTCTGCCTGTGTCTCTCTCTGTGTGTCTCTTGTGAATAAATAAATAAAATCTTAAAAAAAAAAAAAAAAAAAGGAATAGTGAAGTATTTCCCTGGGGCCTGAATGAGGTTAAGCCCAAAAAGGAATGTTTGGTGTATAGGACATGCAGTGTCAGCACTGAGCACCAGCTCCTGAATGTCAAGTAAACCAAGCTTTCTTTACTAAACTCTGGGGGGGGGGGGGGGGGGGGGCGGTGAGGAGGTGTGCATGCCAGGGAGGGAGGTGATATAATGCCTCTAAAGCATGGGGCCCAGGGAAGAGACCTCTCTTGCACTGGTCCATGGGTAGCATTGCATCCTTAATTCCTCCTTTTTCCTCACTCCCCACATATCCAATCCATCAGCTGGCCCTGTGGCTTCTGCCTCCCAGAATATATCTCAAATCTCTCTTCTTGCTGTACCTCTGCTGCCCTGCTCCAGCCCAGGCTGCCATCATCTTTGACTTGGACTACAACAATCTTGTTAACTGGCCTCTCTGCTTCTTCTCCTGCCTTCCTCCTACCTGCACTCGCCATAGCAACCAGCATGATATTAAAACATAAATAGCATCAGAATTGCTATCTTGCTGCAAACCATTCAACTGTATTCCCTTTGCTCTTAAGATAAAGACCAATAATTTTAGGGACCTTTAGGGTTCTCCAGGACTGTCCCCTGTGCATCTCTCTGGCCTCAAGCCATCCTCCTGATTTATTCTCAATCAGCACACCCTGTTTAGGGATTTGTGTGATTGCCCACAGATTTTTTTTCCACAGATTTTTTTTTATCTCACCCACCCACCCAAAGCAGGCAGGGGCTATCTGTTTTGTTCATTGCACTGCTGCTTGTCACAATGAAAGCATTTAATAATTACTGTTGGCCAAATAGATGCATGGATGTTTTTAAACTAAAAGGTGGCACTGACTGGGTTTTTTAAAGTCTGGGTTTTTTAAAGGTGTCCGGATGTAATGTGGAAGGTATGATAGATGGAAACAGGCTGGAGGGAGGTGGTTGCCATTTATGCATGGGTTTAGGATCTCACTGACTAACCTCTACTGTTGAGAGTAAATGATAAAAAAAGAAGTTACTTAAAGTGTGAAACAGGGAGAGAGAGGCTAAGAAGTAGAGGCATTCTGCTTTATATAATGGAGATCTATGTAAAATTTCAATGGGAAGTCTCCATTACTAAAAATGGATTTCAGAATCCTTAGTGTAACAGAAAGAACACTGGGCTGGTAGTCAGGACCTGAGTTCCAGTCCTGTTTCTTTCCCTGAATGTTCTTTGTAAGTCTTGCCTTTCCTGAATCTCAGCGAGGCCAGGGATCTGAATGATTTCTGAGGTCAGTACAGTGTTGACAAGCAGAGTCTTCACAAGTATAGCAGAGCCCTCACATGCCTTCTTTGGCTCGAGTCCTTGCTTCATTTTATCTGTGACTCCTTAAGAGGCTGAGAAGAGGGTCAACAATAATAGAGATCAGGGAACCGAGATGTCTCAGGTCTATGACATCACATGCTTATAGTATGCTGGGCCCCTGGGCATTGCTGATCAAGAAAGGGAGGGAGTTGATGGAATCTGGCAAGGGGGCCATTGTTGGCTGTGACCGTGGAGCTAAAGGTTCAGGATCAATAGTCAGAATCAGGGTCCAGAGGGGTATGCCTCAATGTAGGGGCACAGGAGCCAGCAAGAACACCAGGATTCAGACCACAGACAGTGTTGTGGATCCTTGGGGCAAGATTGCAGCTGGCAGCTGAGAAGACAAGCTATTCTGTCTCCAGTTACATGGACTGGCATCAGGCAGGACCCTGGTCCAAAAGGGACCTAGCGCAGATTTTAAAAACCCCAAAGTGAATTTCATCCCATAGACTAAGAAGTGTTCCCTGGTGAAGCAGGCTCCATGCAGGGTGCCCGATGTGGGACTCATCCCAGGACTCCAGGATCATGCCCTGGGCCAAAGGCAGGCACCAAACTGCTGAGCCCCCCAGGGATCTCCACTTTTGTTTATTTATTTATTCAAGATTTTTGCTGAGCACTTACCACATGCCATACTATAAGATGCGTGTTATGGGGTATTTGAATTCTGCTTAAGAGAAAGGACTCTGTAGCCTGACTACTCAGATTTGAATCCCATCCATAGCATTTACTAGCAGCTTAATAGTAAGCCAAGGTACTCACTTTATGCCTCAGTTTCTTCATCTGTGAAAAATAATAGTACCTATGAGTTAAGATATTAAATGCATTGATGATTTTAAAGCTTTTAGAGTGCCCAGCACATGGTATTAGCTTTACTCTGTATTCTCAGGTCACAGGTCAAGTGGGGGGTGGGAGGGTGACCAACTCAACCTACAATAACCCAGGCAGACTATATATTAGCAGAGGTACAGATAAGTTGTTAAAGGAGGGGCCAAGGCGGCATTGTGGAGGAGGCAGTCTTTGAGGTGAGGCTTGTAGGTTGAGTTTAGGCTTGATTTAGCATGCTATGGTGTACACTTTTTAGGGAGATGGTAGCCAAACATCCATCCTCATGTTCTGAAAATTTAGGGTCACTAGGGACCTGAAGGCCACCTTGATCCACTATTTTCTTTTATGGTCAAGACCCCTGGGAGTGCCTAGGTAGCTCAGTGTCTGCCTTTGGCTCAGGTCATGATCTCAGAGTCCTGGAATCAAGCCCCTAGACTCTCATCAAGCTCCCTGCTCAGTGGAAAGCCTGCTTGTCCCTCTCCCTCTGCTCCTCCCCCCACTTATCCGCACTCTTTTTCTCGCTCTCTCTCAATCCCTCTTTCTCTCTCTCTCAAATAAATAAATAAAATCTAAAAAAAGGGGGGGGGGCTGGTAAAAGGTCCTAGTTCAAGGATACACAGCTAGTTATTTATTTAACAAATAATTCATTCATTCTGCAAATAATCACTAAGAACTTACTATGTGCTAGGCACTAGGGTTGGTGGGGATCTAGGGATCAAAGTATGCCTGACCTTCCCCAAAGGAGTGGATATACTCAAATAGTGATAGAAACAGAACATGAACCCAGATCCCAGCCTCCCAGCCCAGGGCTCCTTCCAATTCCCATCAGGACCTTTCTCAGACTAAAGCACTGAGGTCATCTTCTCCAAGAACCGAGTCATGAGTCACAGTCCATACATATTTATTTATGGACTGTAGTGGACTGTAGATTCCCCTGGTACAGGGCTGATGAAACCCAACCTCTATTTCTCCCTCAGAGCCTAGAGCTATCTAAATATTATGTTTATTTTAAACAACAGCATTGTCATTGATGACTCACAATGACTCTTATAATCTGCTCTGAAACCTACCATTGTATGTGCCTGTCCATGTTATTTTGTTTCCCTTTCCAATTTCTTGATCCTAAGCTTCATTCTGGTTGTTATTCCTTTTCCCCTACCTTCCCACTTCCTCCTCTCCCACCCCTATGGACTATTTCCCCAACTACATAAGGATCGGTTGGTATCTATGTCTAAGTGTCTATATCCCCTTAGCCCCACAGCTTGCATACTGAGTCTGGCCCCAAAGCCATTTGAAAGGCTACCTTCTCGTGTAGGATGGGGGCTAGGACTGAGAGAGATCACACCTTCCCTCTCTCAGCAGCTTCATCACCCTCAGATATCTTGTATTCATTAGGCACCACAAGCCTAGCATCTGGAATTGACAAGCTTCTCAAGGCCCCTTCAAAATGTTTAGGCCAACACTCTCACATATTTTTTTATAAAATCCAAAATACAAACCTGAAACCAAAAGCAATAAATATTTAAAATGTCTAAAAATGCAAATTTATATCATCTTTGTTAGCTTTTCAATTTAATTGTGACAGTGACTGCCATGTATCTCATTCTTCCTTTATTAATAGATTGCCTGAATTTTAACTAGGCATAAGATCACCCAGCAAAAGCTAAATGTGGTCATGTGACTAATTTCTGGACATGGGGAGTGAGTAGAAGTGAATACCTACTAGTTTGGGTTGTGCAATAAAGTGAGCCCATCTTCACCTTCTTCATAGTCAGGACTTGAGACTCTGTGAGCCACAAATTATGCTACTCATGGAAGACAGTTTGTCCATCTTAATTGCTGAGCAGCATTTCATTATATAAATATACCATGTCCATTCCCTTATTGATAAACACTTGGGCTATTTCCAGTTTGGGAGTATGATGAATAAAGTTGTAGTGAACAATGTTATACAAATCTTTTTGTGATATAAATGTCTTAATTTATCATGGGTAAATCCCTAAAGAAAAAAATTAGGTCACAGGAAGGGTGTATATTTAGTTTGATAAGAAATGCCAGACCTTAGCATCTTATAGCATGCTAAATCAAACCTAAACTCAACCTACAAGCCTCACCTCAAAGACTGCCTCCTCCACAATGCTGCCTTGGCCCCTCCTTTAACAACTTATCTGTACCTCTGCTAATACTTAGTCTGCCTGGGTTATTATAGGTTGAATTGATCACCCTCCCACCCCTTACTTGACCTGTGATCTGAGAATACAGAGTAAAGCTAATACCATGTGCTGGGCACTCTAAAAGCTTTAAAATCATCAATGCATTTAATATCTTAACAACTCATAACATAGTTACTATTATTTTTCACAGATAAAGAAACTGAGGCATAAAGTGAGTACTTGACTTACTATTAAGCTGCTAGTAAATGCTATGGATGGGATTCAAATCTGAGTAGTCAGGCTACAGAATGCTTTCCCTTAAGCAGAATTCAAATACCCCATTACACGCAACTGATTTTTGCATCCTGAATTTCTATATATTTGCAATGAATACATGGACACAAATTAAAAAGACAGTACCATTTAGAATCACTCAAGAAAGAGAAACATTTAGGTATAAATCTAACAAAACATATATAGATTTGCATGCTGAAAACTACAAAATGCTGATGAAAAGAATCAAAGATATAAATAAATGGTGAGACATAACCATGTTCATGGACTGGAAGACCCAATACAGCAAATAAGTCAATTCTTCCCAAATTGATATACACGTTCAATGAAATTCCTCTCAAAATTCCATCAAGATTTTTCTAGATATAAACAAGGTTATCTTTTTTTAAAATTTTATTATTTTTTTAAAAAATTTTAAATAGGCTCCACACCCAATTTGAACTCATGACCCTGAAATTAAGAGTCACATGCTCTACCAGCTAAGCCAGTCAGGCACCCCCTAGACAAAATTATTTTAAAGTTTATATGGAAAGGCAAAAACCTAAAACGATTTAGAATAACTAAAACTATTTGGAAAAAAGAGGAATAGGGACACCTGGGTGGCTCAGAGATTGAGCGTCTATCTGCCTTCGGCTCAGGGCATGATCGTGGAGTTCCTGGATCAAGTCCCACATTGGGGTCCCTGCATGGAACCTGCTTCTCCCTCTGCCTGTGTCTCTGCCTCTCTCTCTCTGTGTCTCATGAATAAATAAATAAAATCTTCCAAAAAATAAAATAAAAATAAACCAATTTAAAAAAAAGAATAAAGTGGGAGGAATGGGGATAATTCATTTTAAGACTTATGATAGAATTATAACAATCAAGAATATATGGTATTGGGATCCCTGGGTGGCGCAGCGGTTTGGCGCCTGCCTTTGGCCCAGGGCGCGATCCTGGAGACCCGGGATCGAATCCCATGTCGGGCTCCCGGTGCATGGAGCCTGCTTCTCCCTCTGCCTGTGTCTCTGCCTCTCTCTCTCTCTCTCTCTCTCTCTCTCTCTCTGTGTGTGTGTCTCTATGAATAAATAAATAAAATCTTTAAAAAAATTAAAAAAGAGAAAAAAAATTAATTGAAATATCACCTTTTTCTCTTACAGCTCCCCACCATAAACTGGTTTCTCTCTTGTCTGAACCCTGACTGATGTAATACCCTTCATCAGACTGGGAAATTTCCCTTCTTTTCCTAGATTGCCCCAGTTTGCTGGGAGTTTTAGCCAGAGTTGGTGTTGATTTTTGCCAACTGTTTTTTTTTTGCATCTACTGAAAATAATCATATGGCTTTTTGAATTACATTATTCGATTTTATAATGTTAAACCAACCTTGCATTCCTGGGCTAGACATTACTTCATCATGATGTGTTAATCCTTTTATACATTGCTGGATTCATTTTACTAATGTCTGCTTAGGATTTTTATGTTTATATTAGGAAATCTCTTTCAGATACCTAAGTGAGCAATGTTATCAGTTTCTAAAAATAAAAAAAGACCTAAGTGAAAATAGTAAAATTTGACAATGCTGGATAGTGGGTAACAATAATTTGCTGTTACATTATTATCTACACTTTCCCGCTTTATTTTTGTTTTGCTTGCTTTCTTTTTAGTTGAACAATTCTTGCCTGTAGCTTGGAAGATAGATTCAGAAGGCAGACTGAGGACATAATAACGGGGTTCTTTATGCTATTAGGAATACAGGGGTGGGGCAGCCTTATGTATCCTCTTCTTGGTGGTATTCAGTGAAAGTTTACTGAACGAATTCAAATTTATTTGAATGACAACCCAATACAACATAATGGATACTGTGGTCCAGATCCAGCTTCTGGACCTAGTCAGTCATTCCCCCAACTTCTGGGAGTAGGCTGCTTATGGCTCATAATTCTCTGGGAATTGTCTCCTATAGAAGGATGCAGCCTTCCTGAAAGTTACAGACAGAGCCTCTATAGCCGCTCAATGATAGGATATAAACTTCTGGCCCCAGTTCTTTAATTTGGAACAATTCTTAAAGGTCATCTCAGGCTCAGAGTATCCTTTGAGATAGGCTGAGGCCTCTGCAGAGATTTGTTTCAGTTTGATTTCTCCCTCTGGGAATCCTGCTTCCATCACTCTCTTACAGCTCCCCACCATAAACTTTTTAAGATTTTATTTACTTATTCACTAGAGAGAGAGACAGACAGACAGACAGAGGCAGAGACACAGGCAGAGGGAGAAGCAGGCTCCATGCCGGGAGCCCGACGTGGGACTCGATCCCGCGACTCCAGGATCACGCCCTGGGCCGAAGGCAGGCGCTAAACTGCTGAGCCACCCAAGTGTTCACCTCCTTTTCATAGTTTCCTCTTCAGGGGAACTACCCAGGGCACACATTATCCTATTTTGCATTCTTTTCCTGGCAGTTATTAGTATGTGAAATAACCTTATTTATTTAATGCTCGAATACTTGCGTATTGTCTGCTGTAAGGCTGTCAGCTTCCCAGGAAAGGCTTTTTCCCCATATACTGTGCCCCACAGTATCAAGCCTACTGGCTGCTGGGGAGAGACACACCGGATACTAGGCCTAGGGCTCACAGCTCTCCACAGCCCGCGACCAGCGCTAAGAGCGGCGGCTGAGGACGCGCCTCCGAGTCCCCGCCCCTCCGGCCCCGCCCCCAGGCCCAGGCAGGGGCGGAACCTCGCCGACGCCCGGGCTGACGCCATGCGGCCACCCGCGGTACGGCTGGTGCGGCGAGGCCGGATGCCCTACGCCGAGCTCCTGGCCCTCCAGGAGCGCTGGCTGCGGCGGCTGCAGGCCGCGCCAGGCCCTGAGGCCCCGTCCGGGGCTGAGGCGGGCGCACTGCTGCTCTGCGAGCCCGCGGGGCCCGTGTACACGTCCGGGCTGCGTGGCGGCCTGACGCCAGAGGAGATGGCGCGGCTGCGGGCCTTGGGCGCCGAGGTACGCGCCACGGGACGCGGTGGCCTGGCCACTTTCCACGGCCCGGGCCAGCTGCTCTGCCACCCGGTGCTAGACCTGCGGCGCCTGGGCCTGCGCCTGCGCACCCACGTAGCGGCGCTGGAGGCGTGCGCAGTGCGCCTGTGCGAGTCCCAGGGCTTGCAAGGCGCCCGCGCGCGGCCCCCGCCCTACACGGGTGTCTGGCTCGGGGAACGCAAGGTCTGCGCTATCGGTTAGTGCCGGGGGCCGGGGCCGGGGGCGGGGCCGGGGCCGGGGCGGGGCTTAGCGGGAGGAAGTCTGTCTGGCGCGGGCTTTGAATCAGAGCTCCCCGCTGGTTTGAGGTCTTAAGCCTTCTCACTGATCTCTTAAACATTCACAGCCCTCAGGAGGGCTCTCAGTGGTCATCTCATCCAACATTCATCTTTTCGAGAAGTGAATTGCCAGGTTATTCCTAATTAATCACAATGCCTAGACAATAATGGAACTTAGTCATTTTCAAACTTTTTTTTTACTTTTTTTTTTTTTTAAAGCAACAGAATCTCTGTTAAAAGACATTTTCTGGAATCTCTATAATGCAGCAGCTCTGGTGTCACACACCCCTCCCCAGTCATGTCCCCCTCCCCCGATCTGTGCGCGACCCCTTCCTTGGGTGCTCAAAAACAAAGCGGGAAAGCCAGTGATGGAGTCCGGTTCCTTCATCACACTGAGGGGGATGGTGAAGCCCGAGGAGGGAGGTTACCTACTCTGAGACCCTTTGGCTTGTCTTGCAGGAGTCCGCTGTGGAAGGCACATCACGTCCCACGGCCTGGCTCTGAACTGTTCTACAGACCTTGGGTGGTTTGAGCACATTGTCCCCTGCGGGCTGGTTGGGACAGGTGTCACCTCTCTGAGTGAGGAGCTCCGAAGGCATGTCACTGTGGATGAAGTAATACCACCTTTCCTTCAGGCTTTTAAAGAGACCTACAAATGCACGTTGATCTCAGAGGACAGCCCCAACTGAAGAGTGTTCATGTTATCACTGCTGGGAGATCCTGCTTGAAAAGCATCAAGTCTAACTTGGAGTCACTGAAACCCAAATTCTAGACCTGGCCCTGTTATTCACTTACCATGAGACTATGAGCAAAGCATACATGTTTCCATATGTATGCTAGTTTATTTATATCTTCCCACCTACCTCCAATATGGTGGATTTGAAAACATGAAAAGCAACACATGCTATATAAATCTAAGACATTAACACTACTGTCTGCACCATTTTCTCAGCTTAGAAAAACTCATATATAGAGAATCAGTTCTCAAATGTTTATTACTTCCTAAATACTATATTTAATTGGGCAATTCTGGGCTCCAGTTCCTTTGATTTTTGGAGGAATCGTATTTCTATATGTGAAGGTGATATGGTGGGGTGCTTTCTGCAATAAAAGGAAAAGGGAAAGAAATCTTTAAAGAATAAAAATGAGATCTTGACTTCCTGGGTTGGATTGCCAAGCCTGATTGCTTTTTTCGGTTAGGTAACTTGAGCTAGACCAGAGGCCAGGAAAAGACAAGAATAATTTCTCACATTGTACAAATGCAAAAGGTAGAAGTAAGTTTTCCTTAAATGAGATCTCTAAGTTTATAAGCTTACCTGGGTGATTCTGGGTTGAGATCTCTCATGCGGTGTAGTCAAGACGTCAGCTGGATCAGCTGTTATCTGAAGGTTTGGGAATGGAAGATCGGTTTCCAAGATGGTTGATTCTACTTCATTGATACTGGTTGTTGATGGGGCCTACATTCCTCACCATGTGGGCCACTCCATAGAGCTATTTGTTCCCTCAAAACAAGTGATGCCAGAAAGAGACAAGGTGGAAGCCACAAGGTCTTATGACCCAGCCTTGGAAGTTGTACAGTCATTTCTACAGTTTCCGAGCAGATGAACTAGACAATGTGGAAGGGCTACTCAGGATGATGGGAAGTGAAGATCATTAGGGACCATCTTGGAGACTGGCTACCATAGGCAGTTAGGATGGAAAGATCCTTGAATGAGAACTGTCGAGTGGCTCAGGTTATAGTCCCAGCTCTTTGGGCAAGTCATTTACCCTTTCTGCGCTTCAGTTTCCCCTATATAAGCACTGTCCAATAGAAATATAATGTGAACCACCATGTAATTTAACTTTTCATATTAAAAATAAAAATAAACAGACGACATGAATAACACTTTAATTAACCTGGGGATCCCTGGATGACTCAGTGGTTTAGCGCTGCCTTCGGCCCAGGTCATGATCCTGGAGTCCCAGGATCAAGTCACACGTCGGGCTCCCTGCGTGACACCTGCTTCTCCCTCTGTGTCTCTGCCTCTCTCTCTCTCTCTGTGTCTCTCATGAATAAATAAATAAAATATTTTTTAAAAACACTTTAACCTAATATAAAAATGTTTTACATTCCCTTTCTCCATACTATATACAGACATTCAGTGTGTATTTTCTACTTAAAGTACATCTCATTTTGGAGTTGTCATACTCCAGAAGTTCAGTTGCCACATATGGTTAGTGACTACCATATTGCAAAGTGCAGCTATAGGTAATACAGCATCTAAAGTCCTTTTGAGCTTACAGGGTCCTGTGGCCCCATTGGCTTCTTAGAAGAAAGGTGAGTCTTCCCACTTCTGGGGTTTGATGTTGAACTCTGTGCACTGTTTATATCAGTTATTCAAGCTGAATTGGACTTTGGAGGTATATTCCTGTCTCCTCATTGTACAGAGATGAAACCAAGACTTGGGAAGAAACTTGCTCAAGGCACACAGTAAGGTAATCACAAAGCCAGGACTGAGTGCTAGCTATAGGCCCTGTTCTCATGCTCTTTTCCTGCTGTGCACAACTGACTTAGAGCACAGGACAGTATGCTTTAAAAATCACGGACACTTGGGGATCCCTGGGTGGCGCAGCGGTTTGGCGCCTGCCTTTGACCCAGGGCGCGATCCTGGAGACCCAGGATCGAATCTCACGTCAGGCTCCCGGTGCATGGAGCCTGTTTCTCCCTCTGCCTGTGTCTCTGCCTCTCTCTCTCTCTCTGTGACTATCATAAATAAATAAAAATAAAAAAAAAATTTAAAAAAAATCACGGACACTTGGTCAATATTAGTTGATTGGTGGTTTGTCCACCCATAATTTACCCATATCCCTTCTAGGCCCTTTGTTTTCCCTCCATAGAGCTAACAGTGCTATTGTAGGAATGTAGGGGATGGATAAAATTGATAATTATTTTACAATATTACTGACAAGAAGGGAAATAATTATTCTAGGAAAAGTGTAGTTAGACTCTCATGGTTGGAAAGATGTGCACAGTGCACAGCTGGTAGTGTTACTACCATCTAGTACGCAACTATCCTCTCTGGCAACCCTAATAAGTTACCATACAGTCTGTTCTTGAATACCTCCAGAGACGAGAAAAAAACATTTACTCAGCACTTATTTTTAGTACCAGGGTTAGCCCTCGTAAATATATTCTCTCATTCAGCAGCCTGTCCCGTGCTTCTGGACCACTGGAAATCATCCTGCATGGTGTAATAACTAAGTTACCTGACCTTCTTGAGTCTCCATTTCATTAGGCTCAAGGGTTGGCACAGAATAGGCAGCAGGAAATGTATAGTGGTTATTAATGTTGTTCACCAAATACTTTTTTGTTGTTGTTGTTCATCAAATACTTTAGGAAAAACTGTACTCGTGTGGCTCCCTTGTGGTTGGTTGGGGCCAAATGACTTGTTCCGATCAATGAGTTATGAATGGAGATGACATGCCACTTCTGAGCAAGAGCATTGAATTTCTGGTATCAGACCCCTTGGGGTTTCTCTTCCCTTCTGGAACAGTGACCAACAACATTCAAATGGTGGCAGCTTTCTGAGAGACTGCAATGAGCAGAGGCCCCTGGTGCTGCTGGACATGTGGTGGAGTTAAGCTACTGAGAGAGCTTTCTGAGAGAGTTTTTTCCTAAAAAATAAGGTGTATCTGATCACACTGCCAAAGCTGGTTCTACGTGGCTTTCTGCTAGATTCACTGGAAGAACAAGATGCCAAACGAGCCACTGCACATCCTTACATTTAGCACTTATTCACCAAACATTCTTCACCTGGACACTCTTTATTTATGGGAAGAAGATTCTGCACAAACAAGAAAAGGCCTTCTGGAGGTAAGAAAATCAGGGTGTTAAATATCCTTCTTCATATGCTCAGCTTCCTTCCTTGAGGAAGGGCCCCTGTGGGAAACCAGAGGTGGGCTCTGTCCAGGCAGGAAGACACTGGAACCCACAGCACTCTGAACCCAGAGCCCAGACTTGATCCCATGGACCTGGCCTCAGCTGAACTCTGGCCTTCTGCTCTATATGGCTGGCTCTGCTGACCCACACACGGTCCACCTGTTGTTGGAGGCTTGGCTCTTCCAGGATGCCTGGTAATCCACCCTTCAGAGGCTACTGTGGAAGAGTGGAAAGACCCAGACTGGGAGTCAGAGACTGATTCTGCTTCTTACTAACCACATAGCCTCAAACAAATAACTGAGCCTCGTTGAACCTTGGTTTTCTCATCCTTAAAATCACATTACCTAGCTTGCTGTGCTGCCAGAGGAATGGAGGAGATCATCATTTTGTCTCATTCTGGGCCCCCAACTATTTCTCTGCCCACTGCCTCTTTGCCTCCTGGGCCTGCCTCTCCTTGGCCTATACCTCATTTATCAGTCCTCTGCCCTCCTTTTCTCTCTCCAGACCTAAACCCTAACTCTTCACATCCATGCTCCAGATCCACACACCCACTGCCTCTTGGCCCTTTCCACTTGCATCTCCCACAAGTATTTCAAACTTGATTTATCTAAAACTGAATTCATTATCTTTCTCTCCAAATTTGGTCTTCACCCAGTGTTGCTTATCCTAGCAATACTTCTAGCATCCACCTAGTTGCTCAAGCCAGAAAACTAGAGATTTTCCTTAACTCTACTCCAGTATTCATGGATGACAGCAGCAGCAGCAGCAGCAGCCATCTTCCATCATGCAGCCTGGGAAACAGAGAAACAGAGAAATGTAGACTAAACCAAGAAACCTGCCAAGGAGTAGGAGAGAAAAGACTGTGTCTTTAGTACTTGATCATGAACAGACATATTTTATGTACTTGTAATTATTATGTGGATAATATTATGTATACTCTTTTAAAATAAACCTAATATTGCATACATTTTTCCCACATTGTTACATAACCTTTATAATTATATTTTTGAATGTCTTAATTTTGTTTTTCTCTTAACACTTAGAATTTAAGATTTTTTTAGAAGTAGGTAATGCAAATTTAAAATGTACAAAATGCTAGCATTGAAATATAAGTCTTGCTCCTATTCTTTTCCTGTAAACTCAGTTCTTTTCCTGGAGGCCTAAGGGATGATAAATTCTTTTTTGTATGCTTCAGAAATATTTTATGCATATATAAACAGGCATGATTATATACATTCTTTTTCATATAGTACCATACCATACCCACACAGCATTGCACTTTGGAGATTATTTCAGATCGGCATATAAAGAGCATCCTCATTTAAAAAAACTGACTACAGAGTATTCCATTCAGTGGATTTCTTATGACTTATTTCGCTAGTACAGTATTGATTACATTTAGGTTATTCCTAATCCTTTGCTTTTACAAGCAAGGCTGCAGTGAAAATTCTTTTTATCTATTTATTTGTTCATGAGAGACACAGAGAGAGAGGCAGAGACACAAGGCACAGGGAGAAGCAGTCTCCACGCAGGGAGCCCGACGTGGGACTCAATCCCGGGGCTCTAGGATCAGGCCCTGGGCTGAAGGCAGCACTAAACCACTGAGCCACGCAGGCTGCTCGAAAATTCTTGTGTGTGTGTGCGTGTGTGTGTGTTACAAATGTTGAACACAGAGGCTGCATTTTTAGAAGTAATTTTCTGAGTCAAAGGATATGTACATTTTTATTTTAATAGATATTTGCCACATTGCCTTCCATAAAAGTTATACCAGTTTATATTCCCATCATAATGTACAAGGGAGGGACTCCTGGGTGGCTGGGTGATTGAGTGTCTGCCTTTGGCTCAGGTCATGATCCTGGGGTCCTGGAATAGAGTTCTGCATCAGGTGCCCCTCAGGTAGCCTGCTTCTCCCTCTGCCTATGTCTCTGCCTCTCTTTCTGTGTGTCTCATGAATAAATAAATAAATAATTTTTCTTAAAAAAAGAAAGAAAAGTGAAGCCTGATGCTTGATATGAGTTGACAAGTCAGCTTCATAGGTAGTGGTGTGTTCCTAAGACATGCAGTATCTGTTTTTTTCTCTTTTTCATGATGATCATTCCCTAGAGTCATTATTTTGTTAGGGGTTTACTGAATGTGACACTCTCTCATGCCTTCTTCACGTACTAGCTAGAGTACGTTTATAAAACTCAACAAGACCAGTAGCATTAATGATCTTGGCATTTTATTCATGTTTTAGTTTTGTACATATTCAACAAAAGTTTGTACTGAATTAAAAAATTATCTATATAAAAGATTTGCTTTTATAGTTGCATTAGAGTTTATACCGAGCTTAAATTTGAACATATTTAGATTACCAGCACTGAGTACCTCAATAATTTTTGAGGGATCCATACATTATTCAAGTTCAAGAGACACTGGTAATAAGGCTAAAGTGTTACATTTTTGCAATACCTAAATTGTGAGGTTTTCTAAGCCAGAGACTGTTGATTTGTTTGTGTTTTATCCTAGTACCTTGCACGTAAAAGGAAGCAAGTTTAATATCTATGTTATTGTGAATAATTCCCTGTAGCCTCCACATTGGTTCTTTTGTTGACAGGCATCAATATCTGGTCTGTGAAGTGTTCTCTGTGGCTGTCCTCACGCACTTCTAGCACTTCACATATGGAGCAGGCAACCTCCCATTCCTGCATAATTCTGATCATTAGAAAGTTATTCCTCATCCTAAACTGAAACCTGCCCCCAATCTTGTCATAACTCTACCCTCCTGCAAGGCCTCCTCTGTGGGTTCTTTCCTGGCCATGTCCTACATCCCCTCTAATGGAACTGGTGACACTGTTATAGTTACTTGTTTCCATGTCTGACCCTGTCCAGACTGTGAGCTCTCCAGGCAAGGACTGTAGTTGCATCATCTGTGGCCTCCGCAGGCCCATTCTAGGGCATCACACAGAAGAGATGCCCAGAAATGGCCTGTTGGGTCAGGAAATGACTTCTATCCCAGTAGTGATCTCTTCTTCAAGTTTAACTTTCCTGATTCCTCTGTTCTTCACAGAACGTGGCTTCCAGACTCCACACTGCTACCCTCATCTCAATAGGCTCTAATTGGCTAATATGACTTTAATCTGTGTTACTTGGAATTGAAGACAATGTGGCTGGTATGGTATGGCCAGTGTGAGGTGTGTCAGCCTGTGCTGGGCCCTGAGGACACAGAGAAGGATCTGACTTCATCCCTGTCCTCAAGGAGCTCACAGCTTTGTGGAGGAGACATACTTATGAATAAAATTCATAATAAACTGTTACAAGTACCATGAGAGAAGTTTGCAGAGTACTATGGAAACATAAAAGAAGAGGTACAAACCTTAAAAGAGAGAAGGGGCAGAAAAGGCTCAACGTGACATTGAATTAGAATTCTAGATTGTAAATAGGAAAAAAAAATCCCGCCTCAAATGAGCTCAAATGAAAAGAGAACTTAGAACTCAAACAAAAAAGACAGGGGTTTGACTTCAGGCACAGATTGATCCAGGAGGAGGTAGCAGGTAAGGGTGAGTTAGCCAGCTCCAGGAAGAAGGAGCTCCAGCAAAGACAATAGCACAGCAAAGGCCTAGAGGGGATAGAGAGTATGTGGGTATTTGAGGAACTTCAGATTGTTTTCCAGCTTCTTTGTAAGGTGAACAGCCTGGGTTCATAGCCTCCTCCCAAATTCCTTCATTCTCCTGCTCCTCTCCCTTACTACTTGCCCAGAGTAGGATAAAGAGGAATGGGACAGGGATGACTCCGTGGTTCAGTGGTTGAGCGTCTGCCTTTGGCTCAGGATGTGATCCCAGGGTCCTGGTATCGAGTCCCGCATTGGGATCCCCACAGGGAGCCTGCTTCTCCCTCTGCCTGTGTCTCTGCCTCTCTCTGTGTGTCTCCCATGAATAAATAAAATCTTAAAAAAAAAAAAAAAAGAGGAATAATGGGGTAGGCCACCACCCATCAGACTGTTGCCCCTCCTGCTTGTCCCTCCAAATGCTCACCACCCTTCTCCACCTACACAGGCCTCCTTGCTCTGGAGCTTTCTTGCTTGCTTTCTTTTTCTTTTTTTTTTTTTTTAAGATTTTATTTATTTAGTCCTGAGAGACACTCATACACACACACAGAGAGAGAGAGAGAGAGAGAGAGAGGGAGAGAGAGAGGCAGAGGCATAGGCAGAGGGAGAAGCAGGCTCTATGCAAGGAGACTGACGTGGGACTCGATCCCAGGTCTCCAGGATCAGGCCCTGGGCTGAAGGCAGCGCTAAATCACTGAGCCACCCAGGCTTCCCATCTTTCTTTTCTTTTCTTCTTTTTTAAAAAGATTTATTTATTTATTTATTTATTTATTTATTTATTTATTTATGAGAGAGAGAGAGAGAGAGAGAGAGAGAGAGGCAGAGACACAGGAGGAGGGAGAAGCAGGCTCCATGCCAGGAGCCCGCCGCGGGACTCCAGGGTCACGCCCCGGGCCAAAGGCAGGCACCAAACCGCTGAGCCACCCAGGGATCCCCATCTATCTTTTAAAAAAATTTATTTATTTATTTATTCATGAGAGAAACAGAGAGAGAGGCAGAGGGAAAAGCAGGCTCCATGCAGGAAGCCTGATGTGGGACTCGATCCTGGGATTCCAGGATTACACCCTGGGCCAAAGGCAGGTGCTAAACCACTGAGCCACCCAGGCGTCCCAGCTCTGGAGCTTTCATCTGGGTTGGGGCAAAGGGAGACAGTGGTAGAAGACCATATGGAAGGAAGGAATAGAAGTACTTAATTCGTCAGCTCTCTCCCTGTTGGATCAGTATGGGTTCGGTTGGGTGTAATCTTTACCAAAAACCTGCTGCCCTCTGCAGTTTCTAGGAACCCCTTCCTCCCCTGCCCTCTGAGCCTAGCTGTGGTGTCCCTCCCCACCATTGCTAGCTAGGGGGACGGCACCATTCCTTGCTGGTTTCCTGAACCCTCCTTACACTCTCTTCAAATTACCCAGGTTCAGGGAGCCATTTGTTTCCTGCAAGAACCCTGACGAACACAAGACCCTCACCTGCAGCCAGGGGTGGGCTGGAGGCATGCCGGGCCCTGTGAAGTGCTAGGCACCTGTGTTATTTAGCTTGACTCCATTCCATCATACTCACCTCTCTCCAACCTGACCCACAAGAGCCAGAGCTGTTCTAGGCACTTTATACACTTTATGTAATCTTCACAGCAAATAACCCACAAGGTTGAATTACTGTGTTTTAAGAAGAGGAAAGTGGCTTAGCTGGAGATTTGCCCAAGTTCATACAGTTAGAGGCAGTTCCATGATTTGAACTCAAGTGTAAACTCCAGAGTCATGCATTAAACAGCACCCCTATGACTTCCATTCTGCTCCCCTCACAGATCAAGTGAAAGGACCAAATAAGACAATTGGTGCTTTGGAGACTCTGAAGAGTCCACCTACCTGGTTGGACTAAGAACTATGGTATGCCCCATGCCTTCCCCAGGAGACCAGGCTGAGTTTTTGAGAACACCGGAAGGTCAGAGCTGACAGGAGCCCCAGAGATCAGACAACCTCACCCTCACCTGTGCCCAGGAGGAAACAGCCCCAAGTGGTTCTCCTTAGGTCCTACAGGAACCATTCCTGCAGGAACCAGAATTAGGATCAAGAATGTCTGTAGACACCTCATAAACATATAAGCGAAAAGGATGTAGCATTCTCTTCAAAGAGTTTAGAAGAGAGAGAAAGGGGTGGGGATCAGGATGGGAGGTGGGACTATAGGATTTCAGATTTGGGGAATGCAAGGAATGTCAGAACCCATCCAGAAGATTCCTCTGGGGCAGCCTGGGTGGCTCAGCAGTTTAGCGCCTGACTTAAGCCCAGGGTGTGATCCTGGAGAGCCTGCTTCTCCCTCTGCCTGTCTCTCTCTCTCTCTCTCTCTCTCTCTCTCATGAATAAATAAATAAAATCTTAAAAAAATATATAGAAGACTCCTCTGATAGCAGCTTTGACAAGGAAGCTCTGCTTGCACACCTCTCCCATGATAAGAAGCCCATTCTGGCCAGAGGCAGCCTGTTGTTCCATGCTCCCAGTGAACAGACATCTGGGTTCTATGACTCCCCTGTCCCCAAGCACACTTATTTTGTGTCTTCTCTTTGGGATACATAGAACATGTCTGCTCCCTCTACCCTAGATGTGGGAGATAGGCTCACAACGCACTTAATCCCCTTCTCTTGGGACACCTGGGTGGCTCAGTGGTTGAGTGTCTGCCTTTAGCTCAGGGCATGATCTGGGAGTCCTGTATCGGGCTCCCTGCAGGAAGCCTGTTTCTCCCTCTGTCTGTGTCTCTGCCTCTCTCTGTGTCTCTCATGAATAAATAAATAAAATCTTTTTAAAAAATCCCCTCTTCTTACTTTCCCTTGGCTGTGAATCTCTGGGTACCCTCCTTCCTCCTCTCTGTCTGCCCAAATCAGAGCTGTTCTTCAAGGCCCACTTGTTTGGGCCTATACAACCTTTACCCTACTTGTACTAATAACATTCATATTTTCCTTAGGGAATCATACCCCCACCAACTTTATGTTTATTTTTTATTAAGGTATAATTGGCATATAACATTATATTAGTTTGAGGCATACAACATAATGATTTAATATTTATATACATTGTAATGTGATCACCACAATAAGTCTAATTAACACCTTTCATAGTTACAAAATTTTTTTTCTTGTGATGAGAACTTTTAAGATCTACTCTCAGCAATTTTCAAATATGCAACACAATGTTAGCAATTACAATCACCATGCTGTACCTTATGTCCCTATGACTTATTTTATAACTGGAAGTTTATACCTTTTGATCACTTTCACCCAAAAATGTAGTTTGATTAAAGATGACATCCCTGTAAGCTTCTTTCCCTGTCTTCTATGATGGGGGCAGGGATGGGCACTGGGCCTGTTTCAGGACAATAAGAGTTAGACCCAGAATTCTGACAGGAGGGTTGTGGGGGAAAGAAGCCCTCCCTATTAGTTTTACAGACAGGATAGAGTATACATATATGAAACTATAGGGCAGCCCGGGTGGCTCAGCGGTTTAGCGCCGCCTTCGGCCCCGGGTTGTGATCCTGGAGACGCGGGATCAGGCCCCACGTCCGGCTCCCTGCATGGGTCTGCTTCCCCCTCTGCCTGTGTCTCTGCCTCTCTCTCTCTCTCTCTCGCTCTATATCTCTCATGAATAAATAAATAAAATCTTAAAAAAAAAAAAAAAAAAGAGAAACTACAGGCAGCCATCTTGTTACCACAAAGTAGGATCCTGTCTCAGAATGGAGCAGCAGTGAGAAAAGTAGAACCCAAAGATGCAAAGAGACAGCTTCCTGAAGACATCATCTAAGCTGGATGGATCCTGAATCCAACAATGCCTGAAGCCATCCTTTGAATTTTGTAATTGCATGAGCCAATAAATTCCCTTTTCTACTTAAGTAAGTTTGAGTTAGGTTTTCTGCCTGTTGCAACTAAGATTTCTGACTGAGACTCGCTTCTTCTGCAAATCTTAGCCCTTACATACCCTACTTTCTTCTGCTTTGCCATAACCCTAATTGTTTAATCATAAGATTCAGAAGTCCATATTTATAACTATGAAGGCATAGGCCCTCATTAATAGTCATTCTTTATGAAACACTTGCTATGTGCCAGGTATCAGGTAAAGTACTTTATAAATAATATCTTACTGTAATCCACAGATGTAGATATTTTTACCCCCCATTCTACAGATAAGGAAACTAAGATTTAGAGAGGTTAGACTCTCATAGCCAATAAATGTCAAGGATAGGATTCCAACTCAGCTCTGTAGGACCCCAGAGGCTGTGTTCTGGACCACTTGCTTCCCAGGATGTAGCATGCATGAGGGTGAGATGGGGAGAAGATGCCACAGAGATCTTTAGTCTCCTGATGCCACACCATCCCACCCTTGCTACACCCTCTTCCAGGGGTCTTTCCACTAATCTAGGCTGCTTGCAGAGGCAAGAAGACAAAGTGTTCTGAGGGTCAAACCAACATGCCAAGAGGAGACAAATCTCAGAAGTACAGACTGCTGATGAGTAATGGAATAAAATAACTTGATGTGACCATTAAACTTCCTCTATGCTTCATGCTGTGTTTTCCTCAGCGACCCAGGCTTTTAACTCCATTGACAGACACAATCTGTGCTCATCCTACTTCCGACCCTTCTCCCCCAATACTAGGTAGACATTGAGTTACATCCTGTGTATTCTATGGTGAAAGAGACATACTTGGTCTGTGCTCTTGTAGTGCCCACAGTGTGATGGGAAAGGCAGATCCCAAGTCAATACACAGGTAGACCAAAGACCAGGTTGAGTTCTCTGAAGAAAACAAACAGGAAACTGGATGGTTCTATTTACTGAGAGAATGAGGATTGAGGGGAGCGAGGGAAGGAAGTCAAGGGTCCCAGTCCCAATGTATCATTCAGAGATGTGAAGTAGACAGTCAGATATAGAAGTCTACTGCTCAGAGGAAAGGTCTGGCTTAAAGGTTGAAAAGCATCCTGTTATCCTTCCAGGCTCTCAGGTTCTTTTTAAAAAAGATTTATTTATGTATTTGAGAGAAAGCGATTGTGCATGCATGTGTGCATGTACAAGAGCAGGGAGGGGCAGAGGGAGAAGGAGAGAGAGAATCTCAAGCAGACTCCCCACTGAGCATGGAGCCTGACACAGGGCTCTGTCTCACCATGCTGAGGTCTGATCTGAGCAGAAACCAAGAGTCAGATGCTTTAACCAACTGTGCCACCCAGGCAGCCTCCAGGCTCTCTCAGGTTCCAACTCTTCTTGCAAGTTTTCCCTGATGACGTAATTCCTAGTGATCTTCATTTTGTGACATTCATTCATTCATTCAACACATTCTCAGTAAGGTCTACTCGGTACAGAGTTAGTGTTGCCCTGGTACCCTCAAGGAGCTTATGTTCTAGGTGTGGAGTCAACAAATAAAGTAGACAGTTACAACACAGACTGGTAAGTGCTGTGTTGAAGGGAAGTGCAAGGTGCCATTGGAGAATGTATCAGCCAGATCCTGCAGGAAGCAGATGGCCATCCCATGCCAGTAATTTGAGGAGGCTCTATTCACAGAGGCAGGCAGGGAGTAGGGAAACCACAAGGGATCTTGAAGTACTCCAGAGCTGGAAGCACTTGGGCATCATTACCTCCCCAGGCCTGTAGGGGAGAGGGAAGGGGATTTTACAGGATCGTGTGAACAGGGAGCACTCTGAGATAGGACTGACAGAAGCTGGGAGCTTCAGCTGAAGCATGCAGCAAGAGAAACAAAAAAAAAAAAAAAGACTTTTTTAAAGTTAAATATATCAGGGATCCCTGGGTGGCGCAGTGGTTTGGCACCTGCCTTTGGCCCAGGGCGCAATCCTGGAGACCCGGGATCGAATCCCACGTCGGGCTCCCAGTGCATGGAGCCTGCTTCTCCCTCTGCCTCTCTCTCTCTCTCTCTCTGTGACTATCATAAATAAATAAAAGTTAAAAAAAATTAAAGTTAAATATATCAGATGATGTTAAGTATTACTGAAAAACAAGGCAGGAAAGGGAGTTAGGGGGGCAGTGGAAGGGAGGGATTAGGATTTGTAAATAGAATGATTGGGGAAGACTTCAGCTAAGACTTAGCTAAAGACTTGAAGGAGGTGTATCTCCAGGTGAGTCTTCCCCTGACCCCTTCAGTCAGTCCATCCCACCCCACACCCCGGCCCAACCTGTCCTAAGGTCTGGGCCTTGTCTCCAACTTCTTTGTATTAGACTGTTCCTGAAGATAGTTCTCAGACTATGGTCTCTCTATGACAGGAATCCTGTTCCATCTTTTCTCATCTAATAATAATAGGAGCTGCCATTTATGAAGGACATGCATTATGCTTGGCCCAACCTAGGCCCATTACACACATTGGGTCATCTAAGCCTTGTAGCAAACCCGCAAAGCACAGATAAAGAAAATGAGGCAGCTCAGTCCACTTTCTAAGAACCCCTTAGCCAGTTAGCTTCCCTAACAGAGTTCTTGCTCCATCCTCACTCCAGAGAAAGGGAAGTGGAAGACAGACCTTAAGTTTCTGAAGAACCAAAAAAAGGGAACAAAAAAATTAGGCACATACTTTATGTCTCCAGTGGGCACAAGGACCAAAGGGTAGAAGTAACAAGGAGGCAATTTTTGTTAAAACATGAAAACATCCTAACAATCAAAACCTTGGCTGCCATCAAAGGATTAATGGATAAGAAGATGTAGTCTATATATACAATGGAATATTACTCAGCCATTAGAAAAGACAAATACCCACCATTTGCTTCAACATGGATGGAACTGGAGGCTATTATGCTGAGTGAAGTAAGTCAATTGGAGAAGGACAAACATTATATGATCTCATTCATTTGGGGAATATAAAAAATAATGAAAGGGATTATAGGGGAAAGGAGAGAAAATGAATGGGAAATATCAGGGAGAGTGACAACATGAGAAACTCCTAACTCTGGGAAATGAACAAGGAGTGGTGGAAGGAGAGGCAGACAGGGGGATGGGGTGACTGGGTGACAGGCACTGAGGGGGGCACTTGACAGTATGAGCACTGGGTGTTAAGCTATATGTTGGCAAATCGAACTCCAGTAAAAACATATACAAAAAAAAAAAAAAAAAAAAAAACAAGAAGAAAAAGAAGAAGAACCTTGGCTGCCTTGGAAGCAATAGCTCCTTGTCACTCAAGGTATACAGGAGAAGCTGGACAGTCTCATGTTAAAAATCAAATATAGGGGATTTTTAGGTAAGGGATTTGACCAGATAATTTTAAGAGTCCTTCCAACTTAGATTCTATCACTAAAAGACTCTAGAACTCTAAGACGGTGTGATTCTAAGACTATGATTCTAAATCCCTATCTTCAAAGAACTCACAATCTAGTAGATGAGGTGGGCAAATAGTTACTTTTGATAACTAGTAAATAGTCCTATATGGTAAATTCAAGGCTCTGGGTAGAATGGAAGAAGGAGCCATACCTTAGCCTGGGCTGGTTCCTCAGGGCTGATCTTAAGAACCACTGGCATCATGGGAACCCTGGGTGGCGCAGTGGTTTAGTGCCTGCCTTTGGCCCAGGGTGCGATCCTGGGGATCCAGGATCGAGTCCCACATCGGGCTCCCAGTGCATGGAGCCTGCTTCTCCCTCTGCCTATGTCTCTGCCTCTCTCTCTTTGTGTGGCTATCATAAATAAATGAAAATTAAAAAAAAAAAAAAAAAGAACCACTGGCATCAGAATTAGGTGGGAAACTTTTTTTTTTTTTTTAAAGATTTTATCTATTTATTCAGGAGAGACAGAGAGAGAGAGAGAGAGAGGCAGAGACACAGGCAGAGGGAGAAGCAGGCTCCATGTAGGGAGCCCAACGTGGGACCCCATCCCAGGTCTCCAGGATCACATCCTGGGCCGAAGGCGGCGCTAAACCGCTGAGCCACCCGGGCTGCCAGGGAAACTTTTTTTTAAATGTTAAATTTCTGAGCTTCATTCCAGGTCTCTTGGATCAGAACCTCTGAAGAGGGACCCAAAAGTCTACTTTACCAGAATGAGCTCTGAGGTGATTCTTAGGCAGACTGAAATTTGATACTTCATGCCCAGGGTCAGGATGACTTCTTCCTTGAGAGGTGATTGAGCAAAAGGTGTAAGTGGGTCAAAATATGTAACCACAGAAATAACAGGGAAGTAATGTGCTTTGATAAAGAATAGCAATTTTGTATGGCATTCTGTCCATGCAGTGGGTCTTTTTAAAATGATAGCACTTCTTAAATTTAATCTGAGATTCTATGATAAGGGTACGTGCCTCAGATATTCTGGAACACATCTTTGTTTGCAAGGGAATGAGAGCTGGCCTCAGTTTATTAATAATTATGCCAAAGTAGGAGGTTGTTAAAAAGGGCTCTGATAAGGACTCCCACAGCGTCCCTCAGAGGCTTTCCCTGCCACTTGTCCACTCCTCTGCCTATAGAACCGCCCTGACTTCCCAGCTTTCCCTGGCTGTTTGTCTTTCTAGAGCCTGTAGTGTCACCAGCAAGAAAGCAATAGTGTGAGGGAGGGCCTGGTGGCCAGAAAGTGCAGAGTGTTCTGGGGCCAGGACCAGTGAGGTATGCTGGACAACAGTTTTCAGGGCATGTGAAGAGTGTTGAGACTTAGAAGAAGGAGACATTAGCTGGGGTGAAGAAGAGAAAAGTGGCATAGTGAATTCTGAGTCTGAACCCCGCCACTGTGCTGTTGGGAGCCTGGGCAAGTTCTTCCCCAAACTGGGCCCCTGCATTCTGTCTGGAAAAGATGGGTTGTGTTAGAATCAGGTGATTTCTCTAGTGACCATCGGCTTTAATGTTTTGCATTCTACGATCTCAACTAACCCAAACCAACACCGTCCGAAGCACAAATTTTACCCATTTTATAGCGAAGAAGCTATGGCCCAGTGAGGAGCAGTGACTTGCCAACCACCACACAGCCACTTAGGAGCAAAGCCTAATTCCACTAACACCCAACGCTCAGCCTAGCGTTTAGATCAGCCTGAGGCTGGGCGAGCTGAAGCCAAGTGAGAGGCACTCGGTCTCCGGTCCAGGAAGCAGGCGCTGCAGGGGACGGAAGGGTCGGAGCCCACAGCCGGCCGGCCGTGTGGGGCCAAGTAGCTCTGGGCGGAGGCGCCCGAAACCAGCCTGGGGAGAAGTGGGAGTGCTGGGGGCCGGGCGGGGCCGGGGAGGAGGCGCCCTGGGAAAGGTTAAAGGGAGCAGAGCGCAGGTCGGGGCGCAGACTGTGCAGACAGGCAGACCCAGCGCGGAGGGTTGCTGTGCCGGGGGCACCCAGGGGCACAGAGTGCGGGGTCCTATCTAGAGACCGGCGCCCCTCGGAGTCTTGCCAAGAGGCAGGTAAGGCGCACTGGCAGGGTCGGGAAGGCTGCGCTGCAGCGGGGGGTGGAAGTTAGGGGTCTTCCCGACTCCGCTGAGAACCCCGACCGGAGGTGGGGGACGGCTCACAGAACCGAGGTGCAGGGATCCCGGGGCCCCGCGTGGGAGTGCAGAGCTGGGAGCCTGGCAGTTCCAGCCTGAAAGCCACGGGGGCTTGCACCGGCACTCAGAGGCTCCAGGAGGGAGGCTTGAAAGCTCTTTCCACGTCCACAGGTATGCATGCGAACACCCGCGGGGCCGTAGCGAATGCACGCGCAGAAATGGCCTTCGGACCCTGCGCGGTCTTCTTGTTTGGCGGGAGCTGCTTGCTCTGCGGAGCCGACTTGCCCATTCGCTATTGCATTGTGCCCCGCGCCTGGGGACTCCCAAAGACGCCTTCTCCTGCTAGTAACAGAGGTGTAGGCTAGGAGTCAGGAGACCGAGCTCTATTTTACAGGTTGTGTAAACCCGTGCAAGTCTCCTACTGTACGCCTTGTACTTTCTTTGCCTGGGTCACTACCTATAAAATGAGCCTCTTAGTCCAGTTGCCTGTACACTCATGTGACATGAGAGGAACAAGGTCTGGACTTGGGATTCTTTTATTTAGAAAGCAGATGAGTTCAGACAGACCCCTGTGTGAGGGTCAGTGAAGAGCATCTCCTCCTATCCCTCCTCCCCACTCTTCACCAATTTGTATGTGGGGAAACTGAGGCCCCGGGGGGCCATAGCTTGCCAAGGGACATACCAGGAGAAGCAGAACCCAAGACTCCTCACTTCGAGTCCGGGCCTATCTCCATTTTACCTACAAAGATGCATGGTAAATGTGTAAGCTCTTCCTTATCTCCTGGGATCCATCCTCTTTGCTGGTTCCAAATGGAGGAGACCCCTGCTTGAGGCATGGGAACTGCTTTCAGATTTTCTTGACTCCTTATGATAGCCAACAACCTTCTTCATCCCTCACTCACTCCACACATCTCAAAACACATTTCTATCCATAAACTAAATGCATGGATGTTCCAAATACCTACGAGGAAGTAAGACAAAACTCCCATCTTACTGATGGGGAATATGAAGCCTAGGGTGGAAACATGACTTAACCAAGACACATGTCTAGACATGGCCAAATAGGGGCATGTCTCTTGATTCCAGCTCTGGTATGTTCTCCATCAACCCCAGGACTACCAAATGGTACCGTTAAATGAAAAGGGACTACAGGGCTGATCAGAGTATGAGAAATAAGGAAGACTTATTTTTTTTAAAGATACGTTTATTTATTTTAGAGAGAGAAAGAAAATGAACAGGAGGGGCAGAAGGAGAGGGAGAAAAAAAATCTCAAGCAGACTCCATGCTGAGCACGAGCCCAAAGAGGGACTTATCTCACAACCCTGAGATCAGGACCTGAGATAAAACTACTAGTTGGATGCTTAACTGACTGCACCTCCCAGGCACTCCAAGGAAGGTTTTTGAAGGAGGAAAGTGTGTCTGGGAATCAAGAAGAGTCATAAGAACTATTGGCTTCTCCTGAGGATAGAGAACCAAAGGAAGGGGGGAGGAGCAATATAGGGATGGCTGTTCTTGGTAATCTGGAGTTGGGGGTAGGGAAACAGAAAAGGAAACTGGCCTGAACTGCTAGTAATTCTCTCTTATGTTTCTATAATACTTGGCAAATTTTTTTAAAGATTTATTTATTTATGAGAGAGAGAGAGAGAGGCAGAGACACAGGACGAGGGAGAAGCAGGCTCCATGCTGGGAGCCCAACGTGGGACTCGCTCCCGGAACTCCAGGATTGCGCCCTGGGCCAAAGGCAGGCACCAAACCCCTGAGCCACACAGGGATCCCCAATACTTGGCAATTTCTAAAACCCCTTCCCCTCTGTTGTCTCCCCCAGTTCCCATGTAAGATAGACAGGGCAGGGATAATTATACCCATCTCATATATGAATTTCCGAGGAAATAAAGGCAGTGCTCAAGGTCACATAGCCAAGCATATGGTCAAGACTGGAACCATCAGAGGCACACATGAAAGGCAAGATCACAGGCTGGGTGACTGGAAATTGGACTGTGTATATGCAATGGGTGGGTGTGTGTGGCCACACCCTGGGTAGGTACACAGGGAACAGGGTGGCAAAACCACCGTTAGTGTTTTGGGGCCAAGAATGTTTGCCCTTTGGATTGCATGGAGTACAGGTACCGGGAATGTCTGGGCTTCCAAAGAAGGCTTAGAATTCTTCCTTCTTCGAGTCTCTTCTCTACCTGACCAAGATAGCTTCTTTTCTTTGCACCTCCCCTTTCCCAAACCAAATGGTATCTGTTTCTTCTCCAGAAGTTGCTTTAAGTACTATAAGTTGTTTTCATGAGTGTGTATGTGTGCCAGATGGGGGATTGTCTAATAAGAAGAGGCATTGATTCATTTATTCTTGAATAAGTGCCTACTATGTGCTCAGGTCCAGGGAACAAAGAAATGTAGGAGGCAAAGGTCCTTGCCCTCACACCTCACAGCACATAGTTTAACATACCTATTTATATGTATCAATGCCTACACACACACACACACACACACACACACACACACACACACACGTATATAGTTTCAGTACAGCATAGTGCTTGAATAGGGTTTATGCACTGCACTTTAGGAACAGACAAGAGGGAGAGACTAACTGGCTAGGGAGTGGGGAACAGGGGAGGGTGTCTCAGGAGAGGGTCTATAGAGGTGACATTGGAGCTGGGTCTTGAAGGATGAATAGGAGTTCACTAGAAAGATTAAAAAGAGGAAGGGGACTCCTTTGCCTAAGAAAACAGCGTAAACAAAGGCAAGAAGAGTGCAAGTGCAAAGAATGTTTGGAGAATGGCCTGTAGCTCAGTATCATATGGCACAGGGCACTAGGTAGAGCTGTGGTGAGATGGGACTAAAGGCACAGTCACATCCAAAGAAGCTTAAATGACAATCTGAGGAGGTTAGTTAGACTGTCCTACAGAAAACAGGAAACTAAAAGTAGGTCTGTGGATGGGATACCTATTTGTGGTCCCAGCACTACCCATCCTGGGCTGTGAGACCTTTCACAGGTGATCTCCTCAGGGAGGGGTGCTCTACTTTCCTCTGATTGAATGAAGGTTGTACCAACAAAATGATTATTAAGATCCCTTCCAACTCGGATTTTATTCCTGTGTGTCCTTCCAACTCTGTGTTAAGTTCCATTCCTTTAACTCCTCTCTGACTCCACTGGCTCCCTAGTCAATGGTGGTGACAACCCTGCTCTCCAGGGTTGTCTTTGGATCCCCTATCTTCCTTGTGTGTTTTTCCCCCTTGCCTCTCTTTACCACATTTCCAGGCACTTAACTCATTCATTCTGAAAGAGTAGCTGAAATATAGCAGTGGGGAAACCAAAAAAACCAATGGTAGAGTTTTACTTTTTCCCAGAAAAACCTGGAAGAAAACCTAAGATGCTCAGCTCATCCTTCAGACCACAGCTTTACACTTCTACCTCCACCTTAGACACCTGTGAGTTCAAGTCAAGAACATTTAAGGATGGGGCACCTGGCTGGCTCAGTTGGTAGAACATGTGACTCTTGATTTCAGGGTCAGGAGTTCAAGCCCCATGCTGGGCATAGAGCTTACATTAAAAAAAAAAAAAAAAAAAGGAACATTCAGGAAGAACCTGTTAATGTGCAGGAAATAGCAACAGAGTGTGGAGGAAGAGAGTACTCCTGGCTTGTCTGGGGGAACAGGAGTGAGTCTGGAGCAGAATGGACCATAGGAGGTGAGATTATAAAGAAAGGTTAACTCTTCTAAAAGATGCCAACAGCCCCCCTTGCCAGATCTTTGATTGGTGAGAATGTGCAGCCAGAAAAAAAGCAGTAGTATGGAGGTAGAGGACCTGGGACCCTAGAACGTGAGGAGGCTGTGTTTGGTGTGATGCACAGCTCAGATGCTGCCAGGGAATGTTGCCATTGGTAGTGGAAGGAGCACCCGAACAGCACATGCCTCCAAAGATCTTGGTTCTCATGAGAGATCTGCCCTTCACTAGCCATGCCATTTTGTGCAAGTCACCTTCCCTCCTGGAGCTTCAGTTTCCCCATCTACAAAATGAAGGAGTTGACCTAGAATCTAGATTCTAAATAATCTTTAAAATATCTTTCAGCATGGTCAGTCACTGTTCACCTTCCTTCCTTACTGGCCTATCTTCTGTTTCAAGTTAAGAACTCTACAGAGCAGAGCTCCATCTCCCCCATTATGAACTTCATAATCAGTGACTATCTTGATGAGTGAAGCCAAGGAGTTGAGAAAGAAGAACAAAATTCTCAGTGATGCCAATGGCCAATCTTTGGATGTAGAGGCAGTTCAAAGAGAATCAACCTGTCTCTTTATCTGCTCTCTGTCTCTCTTGACCCAGCACAATGCCCATGCACCCAGGCCCTCATTCCTACCCCAATCCAGGACCTAAATGTGTGTAATAGTGGTTTCTTTGCTTCTCCTGTCAGAACCACAAACATCCGGGTCTATCCAGAGAGGCCCCAGGAGGAAGATGTGAAGGATGAATGGTTTCATGAACCTTTAGTCCCCTCACTGAACCCTACCTTGGCGCCCACCCTGTCCCCCACACTGTCCCTCGACCCCATTTTCTGCACAGAATCTGCTTCCTTCCCTGGCTAGATCACCTGGGCAGATGGGCTGTTAAGAGAAAAAATGAACAAGTCAATCGATTTGGCTCTCAGTTTATCTAGTCAGGCATATTCAGTGTAATTCAGTCCTGGGGCTCAGTTACAAACCTTAATCTGTGAGAACAAGGTCTGCAGCCTTTTTTATCTTGTGATTTAGGGGCCAAAAGCCTCTTCCACCAACCTATATCCAATGTCCTATAGTCTCAAAGAGTAGTTTTGTGATTTGTACCCTCGTGGGATGTTAGAGCTGATCTTACCAGATTATGTAGATAAAACCCCTTCATTTTACAGATGCAGACAGAAGCTGAGCCCTAGAAAAGTCACATGCCCTATGTCACACAAGTAACAGCTGAACCAAGACAGCATTTCCTTCACTGTAAGATGAAGAAGATTAACTAGAGATTAGACTAGATGGACTCTGAAGATCCTACCAGCCTCTGCCTTGCAAAAATAAAACTGCCACCACATCTGTGCAGCGTCTAGTGTCAGGCATTGCAATTTTCTTCTTTAATTTTCACAATGAGCTGTGCTACAGATAATGCTGATGCTGTGACCATATTTTACCCAGTCTCTCCAAATAGGTTCATTGGGAACATCATTTGTTCCTATGTAAAATATTGACCCGACTGCCAGCTGCCATCATCATTCCCTTGGGTTTCAGCCTCTGTCAACCTTTTAGAGGCTTCTGCTAAGATATCTGTATGCTTGGGAAAGGGAATATTTTCGTCTGCACTATTAGCTAGTCCCTGAGCGAGAGCCCGCATGTTAAACTGAGGCTTCTCATAAAGTCACCCAGACATTGCAGGCCTGGAGTTGGGTGGCAGCAATCAGACATCCCTTGGCCACTGCACAGTTCCTGTAACTGCAACCCTAGACTGGCCTGACCCAGCTGTTGCAGGAAGGGGAGGGGAAGTGGGTGGGGGTTAGTACCCACAGCAAGGCTATTGCACAACTCTTGGGGCCCCAGCCTTGGGAAATCCACCCTGGTTCTGAAGAGTTTTATGTGTGTCTGATTCCTTCCTTTCCTGCCACGTCCCCTGCTTTCCAGCTCTGGGACTTTCCCAGCTCCCAAAGTCAATACTGAGACCCCAGATGTGTCCAGAGACACCCTGAAGAGGCTGAGAGGCTGAGGAGCCCTCAGGAAGATTCAGAGGCACCCACAGGGAGATTCCTGAAGCTGACTCTGAGCCAGAGGATTTACCTATTATTTGGTGAGTATTCCAGATTCAAGTTGCCCTTCCTCTGTCCTGTCAGTTAAAACTGCCTTGCAAGGACATCTAAGAAAACTGCTCTGGGAAAGAGTCCTGGACTACTGGGAACAAGGAGGCTTCATCTTCATTGTATGTATTGTGTATATGTATTTACTTCTCAAAAGTGGAGAATAGGATTAAAAAAATTTTTTGACCATAATAAAACTGTGTGCTCAAGCCAGGGAGGCAGGGCAGAGATGATAGTCTTCTCTTTGTTGTTGTTTTTCATTGTGGTAAAAAAAAAAAAAAACAAAAAAAAAACAAAAACATAAACTTTACCCTGTTAACCATTTTCAAGTGTATACAGCTCAGTAGTATTAACTGTATTCACATTATCATGCAACAGATCTCTAGAACTTCTTCATCTTGCAAAACTGAAACTCTGTACCTACTGAATAATTCCAGATTGAAAATCATTTTGACAGATGAGGAAACAAAAGCCCAAACAGGGCAAGCAGCTCATTTCTTTCAAAGTGGGCTCTTCCAGGCACCCCATCTGTCTGTTATCTCCTTGTAAAACAGTCCAAGGCTCTTTCTTCCCTAAACCTGTCCCCACATGTCTCTCATATCTCACCTCTCTTCTGGCCCCCACCTTGTTATCCCCATGGCCCCAGCACAGGACTCTGTGTCTTCTACCTGAACTCTTTCAAGGCCCTTGTCACTGGGCTCCCTGCCTCAATTCTTGTCCCCTCCAGTCCACATAGCAGCCAGAATGTCCTTTCAAACACAAATCTGATCATTGCATCCCCCTTTTAAAATATTGTCCCTTGGTTCTTCCCCAACTACAGGATAAAGTTCTAACTCTGCAGTGTGGCAGTCAAGGCCCTCCATAATCTAATCCAGGGCAGTTTCTCTATCCCATGTCCTATCTTATCCTTCCACACATCTTACACTCCAACCCCTTTATGCTACTTTCTATTCTTCTGAACATTCTTGTCATGCTTGTTTACCTCTTTACGTTTCTTGCCTTCTCTACCTCCTAAAAACCCTTCTAGGTCCAACTCAAATGCCTCCATCAGTCTGAATACTCTCTGAGCTCTGATCAGAATTTGTCCCTTCTTTCCTTAAGCCCCAGTAGCCCCTGGCTTGTCCCTTGCATTATGGAGCAGCTGGCAGTATGTCTCTAAGTGCAGGGACTGGGTTCGAGCCGCCTCAAGCTCCCAGCATGAGGCCTGCCCAAGAGTGGGCCTACATAAATGATGACTGGCTGAATGATTAGTTGAGCCATTAATTCATTGTGCTGCTGCTACTGCCTTCCGTTGGTCGATAAGAAGGATGAAGAAGGCACAAATTTCTTACCTGACAAGTGGGGTAGTAGATGAGAACCTCTGCCTCCTGAATCTTAATTCCACGAGCCCTTGTTCTCTTCCTTTCCTCTATACAGACAAGGTAGTCCAAGCACCACAGAGCAGGGAGCCCCCAAAGGCCTTGCATGAAATGTAGGCCAGTCCTGGGTGATTGCTGTGTTTTTGAGATTCTTCTTTTGCATTCATAAACATTGGCCATGGTCATAACTGTCATCTTTTCTGGGAAAGAGACCTGGGTAATAGTCAAGTTTGTTAACTTTGGTTGGTTGACAACTCTACCTAGATAAAGGAAGGCTTTGAAACCAGTCAATGAACTCTGAGTGTGTATGGCCTATGGAAAAAGTCCCTGAAGTAGCCATCTTTACTGGAGACCATTGGAAGAACACCCAGCAAGTCACAAGATAGACCCTGGAGGGAAGCACAACACCCAGCTAGTCTCAGGGTAGTCCTCTAGACTTTAGGGAGAGACACAGCCCTGCTGACCAGGAGCATGTAGTCTGCTGATACCCTTATCAATAACAAGAGAATAGCCACATATTGCCTTATACATAAGTGCTGGCTAAAAGGAAAGGCTGCACTGATAAAGCTTGTGGAATATGGTAAAGGGGTAGGGAGCACTCAATGAAGTCTTCCTGAAAGAAGTGAGTGTGGAGCCTTGTTTAAAAGGAATGACATGATTTTTTAGAGACTAGGATACAAGGCTGTCTTTGGATATTATTCTGTAGACTAAGAATCTCTGAGAGGAAGAAAAAGAAACATTTATTATATACCAGTATACAGTGACTTTTTTTGTCTCAAAGCAGGATAGTTGAGATGCCTGTGTTCTTTCTCTGGGGTAGGTAAAACTCCAAATCGGACTGAGTGATGCTTTCACTCCCCTCCCCTCAGCCCAACCCTGTTCTTTTCCCTGGTTCTGCAGTGATTATCAGCCTCTCCCTGCTTCCACCACCACCCACCTCATTTCCAACAGAATTTGTCCCCAATAGGTAGGAAGATCTAGAGTGTTTGTGAATAGGACACTTGAGAGATCAAACGACTGAGCCTCTGGCCTCCAGGTAGGATGAAATCTAAGCCATCCTTTCTTGTAAATGCTCCCTGTGGAATATAAAAAAAGAACTGTGTTGAAGGAGGGTTCTGGGGGAATGTCTTCTGATGGTGCCACACATTCCTGCTGATAGCTGGCCCAGGAGGCAAAGGAGCTCTAAGTTGGCCATCACAGAGAAGGACTCTTGTCTTGGCTCTACTTCCAATATTCTCTGATCATGGACAGGCCAGTTAATTCTCTCTCGGTCTTGGTTTCCTTGTGTATAAAATGGAAGCAGTTAGAATAAATAACCCCTAAGGTCCTTGAAGCCCAAAGCTCAGTGATTTATAGAATCCAAAGAAAGATTAATATGTGTTACAGTGGTGAAGGAAGGCTTTATTCCACAAGTCTATACTGAGCATCTGTTCAGCGCTGTCTTATGTGCTTGTGTATAGCAGTTAATAAAACAGATACGGTTCCTACCTTACAGTCTAATGGAGAAGACAGACAAATAAACTGTGACATTGGGATTTTAGCTGGGGCCTACAGGGGTTGGGCGGGAATTCAAACTGCAGGTGACAGAAGCCACCCCCCTCTCTTTTCTGTAACCAACAGAGTGGCCTCCTTGCTCCCACTCCGGATCTCTGTTGCTATGGAGACCACCAACGGGACTGAAACCTGGTATGAGAGCCTGCACGCAGTGCTGAAGGCTCTAAACGCCACTCTTCACAGCAACTTGCTCTGCCGGCCAGGGCCAGACGACCTGACTGGGGAGCGGCGGGCCAGCCTACCTGGCCGTGATGACAACTCCTACATGTACATTCTCTTCGTCATGTTTCTATTTGCTGCCACCGTGGGCAGCCTCATCCTGGGATATACCCGCTCCCGTAAAGTGGACAAACGCAGTGACCCCTATCATGTGTATATCAAGAACCGTGTGTCTATGATCTGATGCTAGGGGCCTGGGAATGGCCGAACATCAAGACACTGGAACTCAGTTATGGACCACATCAGGCCTCAGTGTCCCCATCTGTAAGATTAACAAGAAATAGTCCTAAGGGAGGTCATCATTACAGTGGGAGGAGAGGGGCTGGCAGACCTGGGCCTTGTTGGTAAAGATTTTGTTTTCCAGTAAAGATAGACTTTATAAACAGTGGGAGCCCCATGAACAAATATATAGAAGTTGCAAAAGATAATAACCAATGATTGGTCCAGTGGCTGGGGGTTGGGGCCTAGAGGCTGGAGGAAGGAGAAAAGGAAGTTGTAACAGAGGGAAATGAAACAGGAAGATGCACTGAGGACACATTTTTTGATGTGTTATCTTCAATGGCCATGAAAAGTAGCAGAGATTCTCCCGTATCACCATAAGAATCTGAGTAATATGACTTATTTATATTTGTTCACATTTTTTATGTGTTTGAAGATATTTAACATTTGTGATTTTACCCCCTATGAGGGAAGCAAAGTAAGTACGATTCTAGCCATTTGGGCCAGAGCAGGGCTATAAACTAGGACCTAGGAATTCTGGTTTCCTTGCCTACTGCTTTTCAAAACTGTGCCACCATACAGGACAGGATCCAGGCTTGAAACTTCTATGATTCTGGGGACCCTCCTTAAGAAAAAGAATTCAAAAATATCCTGCTTTTGCAAATATTACAAAAAACATATTGTCATGCTAATACATTACTAGGACCCCTCCTAAAGTCCTAAGAAGCCATGCAAATGCAGGCCCCTGAATATCGAGGCTTTTTAGCTCCAGCCATGTCACAGTGTTCTTCCCAGCCACATCTCCAGTCATTACCTCTAACACAGCCTCTTCTGATTTGATGAGATTCTATGAAAAATTTTCTGATACCAAATTGAAATCTGCTTCTTGAAGATTATTATTACACCTAGAGGATTATCAAATTAAAAGAAGGAGAGTATGTAGGGATCCCTGGGTGGCTCAGTGGTTTAGCGCCTGCCTTCGGCCCGGGGCATGATCCTGGAGTCCCGGGATCGAGTCCCACGTCAGGCTCCCTGGATGGAGCCTGCTTCTCTCTGTCTCTCATGAATAAATAAATAAAATCTTTAAAAAAAAAAAAAAAAGCCTCATTGTGGCTGAGCTGCTTAAAAGAAGAAGAGTATGCAAGGTAGGTACCTGATTCAGTAGAAGGATTCTGGTACATGAACTGGCTGGTTACTTCTCTGTCTGATACTTTTCTCTCTTTGGCACAATAGAATAGTAAGACCTCAAAGTCTCTAAGGGCTCTACCAGTTCTGACATTCTGGGTTTCACACACACTAGGTTAAATAATAAATTGTGTTTGTAGGTCAAAAGCAGCTGAATATCAGTGGTTTTCATATGGTCCAGTCAAATATGTGCAATGTGGCAAGTGAATACCTTACAAGCTACAAATCCCAGGTTGGAACCTCCCACTGTTCTGTTTGATTCTATTTAAGGGATCAACATGGGGTTTCCAGAAGGCCCTATTGAAACATACATATTATATATAGCAGAAACTCTGAAAGAATACTTTAATAGCAGTTATCTCTGAAGAGAAGGATTGTGGGTGATTTTCCTTTTTTACTTAAAAAATTTATGTAATATTTGATTTACTTGACCATAAGTATATTGCTTGTATAATGGGCCGGAGGGGGCTGCTTCCACTTTGGAAAGTAAAAATAAAGGCCTGTGTGTTTCTTAAATGGAAGATCACAGAACACATTCACTCCCATGAGCAGTTGGTTGTGTTCACTCTCTGCAAATCGGTGCTGAGGCCCATGTATGCTCAAGCCTCTCCTTAGCTCTACTTGAAGAAGAAGGTGAAGATCTACTGTAGAAGATCTGACATGTGGGTAGGCATCATTTTCAGAAGTCTGCAGTTGAATGGGACTTTAGAGGCCACTCAACCCAAACTCCCAAATAAAATAGGAAATATAAACATATATAGGTATGGTCAGGCTAGAAGGGTTTTAAGAAATGAGGTTGAGTAGATTTAGAGGACTCAGAGAAATCTTTTAACTGGGCTTTGAAAGATAGGACTGATCGAAGTGGGCAGAGTGAAAGAAGAGAACAAGACAAGGGAAGCTTGCAGGTAGAAATGTGGTGAAACCACACTTCTAAAGACAGTGGTTAACTGGGAAATTGAGCAGGATGTAGGCCCAGTGGGGCATGTCTGGGACTTCAGTGTCTCTACCCATGGAAGTGGATTCCCTTCACATAGCCCTCACACTTGCAGGGATTAATAATAAAATGATAGAAATTCTTTTGCTTGCAAGTTGCAGAAACCCAATGTATATTAGCATAAACACAAAAGGGGATTTATTGAGGGGAACATGGAATAATCAGTCACAAGTTCAGAAGAAGAGCTACAGACACCACAGCCTAGAGCTACTTATTTGTCTGAATTCACAAAGTAGGGGCTCAATATACCTCATTACTCCTCTTCCTCAGCCCATTTCTACCCCACCCCAACGGTTTGGAGTTCAGTGGCACTTACCTTCTTCAGTGCATGGGATATTTGATCTGCACCGGCTCTGCCCTCTGCTGGCCAGATCCCAGCACATCACGTTGAGCCCTCAAAGCAAAACTTTGATAATCACTCACTCAACAAATATTTATTGAGGACTTACTATGTGCCAAGCACTTATCTTGGCACTGTTAGGATACATAAGTAAAATAGATCAAGGAAATTCCTGCCCTAACACTTAAACATTTACTATATGTCAGCTACTAGTCTAAGCATTTTATACACATTAACTCATATAGCTTGCAATACCTTCCTAACAACCCTGAACAGTAGATATTCCTTATAATTACTTCAGCAGAGGGGCGCCTGGGTGGCTCAGTTGGCTAAGTGGCTGCTGTCAGCTCGGGTCATGATCCTGGGGTCCTAGGATGCGGCCCTGTGTCGGGCTTCCCGCTCAGCAGGGAGTCTACTTTTCTCTGCCTTACCCCCTGGTTTGTACTCTCTCTCGCTCACTTTCTCTCTAAATAAGTGAGTGAGTGAATGAATGAATGAATGAATGAATGGAAATCTCTTAAAAATAATTACTTCAGGGATCCCTGGGTGGCGCAGCGGTTTAGCGCCTGCCTTTGGCCCAGGGCGTGATCCTGGAGACCCGGGATCGAATCCCACGTCGGGCTCCCGGTGCATGGAGCCTGCTTCTCCCTCTGCCTATGTCTCTGCCTCTTTCTCTCTCTGTGTGTGTGTGTGACTATCATAAATAAATAAAAAAAATTTTTTAAATTACTTCAGTAGAGCCCACAAGTTTTTCATATAACTGCTGCACCGCCTTCAACCCAATCTTGGCACTGTGGCACAGCTAATCCAGGGTATAGATTTAAATAGTCCCTAGAAATGAATTGGAAAATGATCTGGGGAAATGATAGCAGAGCACTGACGCTGATAGTTTGAGGTTGGGTTCCCTAGAAACAGAGTCTGAGACGTATTTTTTTGACAGGACACTTTTCAGGAAAAACCAGAAAGGGATACAATGAAGCAGTTAGGAAATGAAAAGAACAAAGAGGGTCTTGGGTCTTGTCTAGCCTTGGGCTGATCCACAGGGAACTGTTCTACATGGCTGGGGCACAAACCACATAGCAGGATTACACCTCCTTGAGGCAAGGGGGCTGGCCTTTTATGCCCCCCGTATCAGTGAGTCATTGGTTTTAGACCACTCTGGGACAAGAGGAGGTTGGAAGGAGGATCTCATCACCTGAGGGCAATTCTCTGGAGATAGGTGGCACCTGTGAGCTACTGCAGGCTAGCACAGCAGAAGCAAGCTAAGTAAGGAGGTTGTATTGATTGGAGGTTTGCAACAGCCTGGCTCCTCAGGAAGGTTCTGATGAGTATTCATCACAGAATTGCCCCACCTTCTGTAGCTATCATTTTCTGCCCTGTATTGCACATCATTGGCTGCTAGCTGTTAAAGGGGTTACTTAACCTCCCAAGGGTACTCACATTTGGCTGAGGCCAAATCTCTGGAGAAGGGAGCAGCTCCAAACTGATAGCAGTCAACACCCACAGCAGCTGGGGAAGGAGGCCTCTTTGGGCTCTCTCAGTGTCTACTACAGATGTGCTATTGGGGAAATGGGAGCACATCTGTAGTCACATCTTAGGATCTTCTTCTGTTTAACAGACAAGAAGCACACACCAAATAAAGAACAAAATAACACCAAAAAGAACCATGTAGGAAACAATGTAGTTAAGTCCTAGAAAATGTAGGGAACAGATATTATAAGTGATGGTCAAGAAAAGGAGAAGAAGGAGCACCTGGGTGGCTCAGTTGGTTAAGCGTCTGCCTTCTGCTCAGGTCATGATCCAAGGGTCCAGAGATTAGGCCACCTCTGGCTACCTGCTCAGTGGGGAGTCTACTTATCCCTCTTCCTTTCTCTCTTCCACCTACTCATGTTCTCTCTCTAGTAAATAAATAAATAATTAATAATAAATAAATAAATAAGTACCTTTTAAAAAAAAAGAAGAGGAGAAAGAAGTATTCATGGATATTTCTTGGAGATTCAAAGAAGGATATGAAGAACTCTAAGAATTTGATTAGGAGGTCCAACGCAGCATTTCAAGTAGGTGGATGGTTCTGCTCTACACAGTCATTCAGGGAATTAGGATAATTACTGCCATCTTCAACATGTAGCTTCCAAGTTCACTCTGGTTGGAAGTATTTAGGAGGGAGCAAGTACAGAATTCCAGAACCACCGATTTACTCTTAAGCAAGCAAGGCAAAAGCTGCACACATTCTTTCTGCTCACAACCACTGACAAGGGCTTAGTGACATGAACATAACTGGCTGTAAGGCAAGCCAGCAAATGAGTTTCCTATCTGGGCAGTCATATCCCAGCTAAATCTCTATTACTATGGAAGGGAAGAATGAATTTTGGAGGACAGCTAGTGTTTTTCACCCTACCCTCCTCACTCTTTCCCCCAGGACTGGCCTTGAACAAAAAGACGTACAGCTTTGTCAAGGAGAAAGAAATGCTATTACTCTGATTTGATCATGTTTGGGTGATCTGTAGGGGTTGGAACCTAGTGGGTATAACTAAGACTGTCATGGCTTAAAAGTGTGACTTTTGCTCATTTTTTTTTTCTGGCATTGGTGAGTCTTGTCTCTCACTGAAATGGTAATGTCCAAGATATTGGTTTAGGCATAAGGGAAATAGACCAAGCAAGGCTTTCAGCCAACTTTGTGTAGGAAAAAGAATCATCTTTCAGGTGCCACTAAGAAACTAAGAATGAAATCAGATAATCTACCTGGATGAAATCAGAGAACCCATCTGGTGGCAGTGGTTAAACACTGACAGAGCATGAGCTCCTGGGAAACAGGAAAGTCAGAAATTAGTAACCAGGAAAGAAAAAGGGAAGAAAAACTAGTTTTTGATGAGCAACCAACCTCTGCTAGGTACTGTGCTGGGAATTTCCATGTTACCTTATTTCTTTTTCAAAAGCTCTGAAATTTTTTAATTGCCATTTTATAGATGAGGAAACAAGCTCAAAAGTGAAATAGCTCCTTTAACATTTACTTAGTGTGTGAGGCTGTCTAAATTTTAACACAGATTTGCCTGCATTCAAAGCCCATGTTCTCCCCACTGGAGCTGGTTCCTTTGAGAGTCACATTAGGTGCTTTCTTAAATCTGAACCCTCCTACTCTCTCAATAGACTGTGGCTGGCCTCTTAGTTTCCCTTCAAGGATCAAATAGAGCAGTCACAATCTCATCCCTGCTCAGCTCCTTCCATCCCCAACCAAGATGCCACAAAGAGAAGAGAGGACACTGTCACAGGTCTATGGAAATAATAAGCCAATTGGGACATTCTTAAGTGTCCCTGAGTCCCTAAAGCACTGACTCTAAACACTGGGGACAAGGAAACAGAAACCAGCCACAAAATCTGCTGGGAGATTAGAAGGGTTTAATCTCAAGAAAACATCTAATGTGAATTATTGCTAAACCTCCCTTAGGTGGAGAGAGGATGGGACTATTTAAATACATCTGAAAATAGCTCTGTGGGACAGCTACAGGCTTATAATTCTACTCTTGGTTTATCATTTATTCAACAAATATGTATTAAGTACCTAGATGTAAGCAATGTGTTTAGTACTAAGAACAAAGCAGCAAATATGGTAGGCATATGAGGGCAAGGATTAGCTCACCCACTTCAGGCCTTCTACCTATAAAAATGTTCTATTTCTATGAAGCTTTACTTTGAACCCACCTATGCCCCTCCTCTACATAGACTGAGGCTTCTTTCACTAATTTTACTGCTCTGTTTATGGTTCTATAATTTTTACCACATTGTACTCTCTTGGCATGTCTTTTCCCCTCCTAGAAAAAATGCAAAGGAGCAGGCAAGAACCATGTCTAATGTATCTCTATGCCTCCATTAACTAAGAGAAAGCTTGACACAAATTAAATGCTCAATAAATTTGAAAACGAATCAACATTATTATGAGCTACATAATCTCTCACATGTGCATACTGTTTCCGATCTTTCAAACTACTTCTGTCTCCATTATCTCATTTGATTTAGACAGTTTAGTCCAGTGGATTCAATTAAAAGTGAATGTGAGAGCACTTTGTAAAATTTAAATACTGAAGCATTGTTGTTAAACTCTCTTTCTAGCCCTTAGGCCACAATAATTTAGGTGACATACTTAAGGTCATGCAGATGGAGTCTGTGCTAGAATCTATGACTCCTGACTTTCATTTCTGGGCTTTTCCTCCCTGCATCAAGGAAAAACTGACAAAAGAGAGGAACAAGAGAGGAACAAAGTGCTCAGGATGCCTGGGAATGTGAATGCAAACTCCCAGGAGTGGATACATGGTGCTTTGCCCAGAACTTTCATATCACCCAGCTACTGGGAATGTGAGCTGCTGACAGCTCCCAGCTGGGTCCCTCACTGTTTGTTGCCCTGAGCCACAGGTAACTATTTCACCCCAAACTGGAACCTCTCCTGGGGTTCTGACAGACTGATGCAGGGATACAAAGGTCTGGTTCCATGGCATCAATTTGGGACAACTCAGGAGCCATCTCAACTCCAGGACTCCCCATTCGATCAGCTGAGGCTTCAATTGCAACCACATTGTGAGTTAGCTTCTCCCTCTGCCCACTCCTGCTTCCTCACTTCCCTACTGCATTACTACCACCCCCCCCACCCCCACCCCACCAATCCTATATGCCATCCTCCACCTCTGTCTGTTTCCAAAAGAACCAATCTTTTCCTAATGATCTATGCCCTACCACTGAGCCAGTAATTATAGAGGAATGGGAGGACAAAATATAGATGGAGGCAGTCAGTGGTTCTAACAGAACCAAAAAGAAGACAAGACAGTTACCAAGACTGGCAGTTTACCTAGTAAGAACTAGGGAATCAGAGAAAACAGCATTATGGTCATTGAATGAGCTAGCCACTAGAGGGCGCAGCACTACAGATCTATAGTTCTGCGCATCCTTACAGTAAAATTCAAATTTTGCTCTTCACTTGGCAGACATCTAGCATAACTATGTACACAGGGAAAAACATCGTTTTCCCAATGACCCATCACTTCTGTCCTTTTATATATTCCATTCACATCAGTGTCCTAACCTGTTCCAATACCCTATTACCAAGACCTCTGTGCCATTACATACAAACATACTCCTATAAATCAAGGTTTCCAAAGCCTGTGTTTTTCCCACCCACTGTGTAAAAGGTTGTTTCCACTACTCATTGTTCCCAAGAGTTTCAGAAGATCTGAAACATGGAATTCGAAATAGCTGGTTGTGAAAATTCTCACTCAGAAATGGGGAGAGTCAGCAACATAATCTGTCTAGTGCTGCCCTTACCCCAAATCCCTTTCCTATCCCAGTTTGCAGTAAAAATAAAACATGCAGGATTTGATGTGAAATATAGTGGTTAAGGGAGAAACAGCTAAAGGAGTCTTGACAGGAGATGACAAAGTTTGAGAACATGGCGTAATTGAATGAATTAATTGATTCATTTTTTCCTTCTGTAGACTTAGTAAGAAGACAAAGAGAAATTCCCTCTGCACTCTTTTAGGAAGGACAGTTAGTCCTTTGTAGGTTGGGAGGCTTTCTTTGCCTCAGGGGAACACATTCAGAGGTCCCTGTTTCCAACATATACATTCTTGAAGGGACCACACTGGATTGTTTGGGAGAGGGGAAGCAAAGCCAGGAGGAGGTAGGGACCCACACTTGGCTCTCTCCCAGTATCTCTGGCAGTGATGACCAAAAAGACACCTGGGGAATGAAGAACAAGCAGTGGCTTTGGGAGCCATGCAGGAGCTCTTGGTAGCCAAGTATAGAATAGGAGTAGATGCCTTGAGCAAATGGACGAGATATATCTGAGTGCAACACACCTGTTTGGACAATGAGCTATGACTACAATGGGCTGAAGACACTTCCCCAGGTTTTCCAGGTTGGGTAAGCCCTGAGATTTTTGCATCCCCACAAAAGCTCTGAAATTTTATGTCCCACCAACCTGGTAGGTGAGAGTGAAGCTAAATTTAATTGACTTGAATTAGAGAAATTAAGATTTGATTTGATTTAGAAAAAAGTAAAGACATCTAATGTTTTTGCATTTGTTATTGAACAAATCGAATGAGTTCTCATAGTTGGTGTTCTGATATCACGACAGCAAATCTTGGTGTGGTTAATAAAAAGGTTAATAAAAAGTAATAAAAAAAAGACAGTAATAATCTTTTGAGAGATTACCATGTGTGAAGCAATGCATTATTTTATTTAATCCTCAAAATGACCTATGAGGTAGACTGAGACAGAGAAGTACAGTGGGTCACCCTAGGTCACATGGCTAGTAAATGGTAAAACCAGGTTTGTTGGGCTCCAAGTTTGTCTAACTTCTACAGCCACTCATTCCCTGCCATCTAGCCATGTTTTTTCACTGATGTCTAGTTCATCACTCTCTAATTCATTTAGCTAGATAGTCAATCAGGAAACAGATGGTATTAATGCACTTCTTCTGTTACTGGAATAGTGAGATCTACCAGTAGTTGGAAGAACAAAAGAATCTTAGAATTATAGAATGTTTGCACTGGCAGCTGGTCTAGTGGGAAGAGCAAAAGCTTTAGAGCCCAGTAGACTAGCTTGGAATCCTGGCTCTGTTATTCATTCCCTCTGTGAACTTGAGTAATTTATTTGACCTCTTTCATTCTCAGCTTCCATTCTGTGTATCAAAAATAATAATATGCATATATTCTCACTAGACTGATATGAAGATGAGAGATAACATAGATAATCTTTCTCTTTCTGTCTCTAAATACACAAACTCACAGGATCAACTACATAATTTATGGGGCCCACTGCAAAATGAAAATGCAGAACTCCTTGTTTTTACATTTTATGAAGCATTTCAAGATGGTGATAGCAGACGGTGACATCTGATTACAACCAAGTATGACCTATGATCAGGAGCCTGATGGTATGCCAGTGCATGGCACAGAGTCAGTGTGCAATAAATGATAGTCCTTTTTTTCTCTCTAGATCATTGATTTCAAACCTCTTCTTTTGCAGATAAGGAAACTGAAGTTCAAAGATGACGAAACATGCCAGTTAGTGGCAGATCCGGGACCACAACCCAGACCTCCTCTGTTCCCAGTCAGTAGTCTTTACCTCAGCATTTCCCAAGAATGTTCTGTATGGTAACAGATATTCTAAAAGTTTCTATCTGTAAGCCAGTTTGAAAAACATTGGATTAAGGTTAAATAGACATCTTTTGCAGAGCTCTTCAAAGACTTTTCTATGAGCAACATCAGTCTCCAAGACAAGGATATAATATGGAACATTCTTCCAAAGTATTGATATGGAATCCCTTCACAAGACCATATTAGAATTCTTTTGGAAATGCTGTTCAGCATAGTGCTGTAGGGCAGTGGAAGTTTCCATGGATTTTGATCTGTGGGGTGTGGTTGTTCTTATTCTAAATTAGAAACAAATATACTCCTTCTGTTAGGCCTTTCTGTTGGCATCTCTGACCAGGCTGATTTGTGCGCCTGGGGATATGAAAATAATGAAAACCAGACTCCAGGAAGAGCACACTTGTTTACAGTCACCCAACTGCATTCAAAAGGCACATCCACTCTGCCCCTCTCCCAAAAGCAGGAATATACAGACAAAACATAAAATACAACCCCAAAATTCTTTCCATTCTGAATAATCTGCTCACAGCCACCACATTATAAAAGTAACAGCTTTAGTCCCATATGACCATACACAATCCACCAGGAAGTCATGATTCTCATCTTAGCTCCTCCACTTATTAGCCATTTGATCTAGATGGTTAATTCATCTGCTCATCCCCTTACTTTTATTGAAAATCTTCTTAGTCAAATCAATTTCTCCCTTCTTTAACTTATCATACATTTATATTCATCCTTAGCACTCCTTCCCAGGCCTTTGAGAAGCTCCCATCTTAGCTCCTCCACTTATTAGCCATTTGATCTAGATGGTTAATTCATCTGCTCATTCCCTTACTTTTATTGAAAATCTTCTTAGTCAAATCAATTTCTCCCTTCTTTAACTTATCATACATTTATATTTCATCTGTAGCACTCCTCCCCAGGCCTTTGAGAATTTCTATGAAACACAGTTTGAGAATTAGCAGACTAGATTATCTCTATAGTTCCTCTCAGCTCTGTGACTCTGTGATTCAAATTGTATATAGTTTTGCAAGCTCTTGCCTCAACCTCTTAACAAAGTTGCCCTAGCTTCTTGAGACATGTTCCTCTTCATTTCTGGGAGACCCAGAGAGTAATTCTCAAGATGCTCTATTGTTGAGATGCCAGGTGACACTGGTCCTTCTGGGGTCCCCAGTACAGAGAACCTATTATATGAGTTGTGCAGGGATCCCTGGGTGGCGCAGCGGTTTGGCGCCTGCCTTTGGCCCAGGGCGCGATCCTGGAGACCCGGGATCGAATCCCACATCAGGCTCCCGGCGCATGGAGCCTGCTTCTCCCTCTGCCTGTGTCTCTGCCTCTCTCTCTTTCTCTCTGTATGACTATCATAAATAAATAAAATTTTAAAAAAAATTAAAAAAAAAAAAAAAGAATTATATGAGTTGTGCAAAGGAGAGACTACCTTTCTCCCCTTATCATGCTATACTTTGTCACATAGGCCTCCAATAAGGATTATTTGTGTCCTTTGACTCAGGGTTTTCAGTAAAGCAGCTTTTCCATATTTTGCTGATTCCTCCAAACCCCCATTCCTCTCCACAAATTACTAAGTATGTGCTAATGGTATGGATAGGGGTAGGGCTGCCCTAAGGCCAGGAACCCAGTCTGTGATATGTTGAGCTTAGACTCCCTCCTCTTTGATTTTGAAGATTCTGTTACTGCATCCACATTGCCTATCTCCTCACTTTCCTCAGGATAAAGTCCCTCCCTCATGAAAAATAGACTTTTGGTGAGTTGAACCAACTAGGTGGGAAGTGCCTATCTGGGGCCTCCAAGAAGCAAATGGCAAGATGGAGTAAGAATTGCAAGAGATTCAACACTGGTGGGAGGCACTGGTGGGTGCTGGTGTGAGCGTAGGCCCCTGTGTGCCCAGCAGCCTCCACCTGCCCAGTAACCATGATAGGTAGGTGAGTGCCTGCCCAGTACAGCCTCTCTGCGCAGCCCCACTGGGCCTCGGGGGACAAGGACAGCCATGGTGTTCACGGGTGTCAAGTGTTAGTGTCAGGACGGCTGATTCTGTCTGTCCTTGGCCTGCGCCATGGGCTTCCCTGTGCTCGTCATGGGCCAGGAGAGTAAGTGTGTGTGTGTGTGTGTGCTCAGTCCCCATCCAGTCCGTGGTTGGACTGACTTGCTCCTGGAGACAACTTCTCCGGGGCCTGGTGGGCATCCCTCCCAAGGTGAAGGCTGGGTGGTGCGTTGCTACAGTCAGTGCACAGCTTCGCCAGACCTGGTGGGGCAAGGGGATCAGTTTGAGATCCCTAACGTGAGCCCCGGTTTCTGCCCCTCAGGGTGCCTCAGTAGCTGCCTCCCCATTAGGAACAGAGTGGGACCCAACGTTTGAAGGACTCTTTCTGGGGGGAACCCTAGTGAAACATTAAACTCTACTGGAAAGTACCTGCAATCATAATTAGAATCAAAAGAAATTCCTGCAGAGGGATTTAAACGTCTTGCTCCCTCCAGTTTTTCCTTTTAAATCTCTCATTGTAGATCTGAAATGAAAGAATCAAGAGTAAATAATAAGGATTAAGTATTTGCATAATGCATCACTATTATTTAACACAAAATGACCTAGGTGTATATTTGTAATGAAAGCTTTGGAAATGATTTATGATAATTATTTATAAACTCTGTGATGTATAAGGTTAGCAGAGTTTCTCCCTTCCAGGGCCGTTAGGCCATAAGTTTTTTTTTTTTCTTCTTAGCGGTAATCTTTGAAATTAGTGGAAATGCACAGTATGATTAGGAACCATTGCTATTTGGCGTGTTTATTATGACAGAGACTCACTCTAGATTGTGTATGGAAGATTTGGTGAGCCTATTTGGGGATTATTCCTGATGAGTGCCACTTAAAAAACACTCTTGATTGCAACAAGTGCACCTGAGGTCAGAAGTGGTCTATCCAGAAGTGGATTTTTAAAATACGTACGTTTGCATGCACTGATAGTCTTAAGTCTTTTATTTAGGAAATTAATGTTTAAATGTATAACATTCTACTCAGTGAGAGAATCATGCCAGTGATTAACTGACACTGTCTTTGTAGCAATGATAAAACCTAAGGATGTTGTCCAATTTTTCTTGCCGTTCTAGCATGGTATGACTTTTGGTGAATGACTTTTGAAAGTCATCCAATGAAGACATTTTTCTTATAAATAAATTTTTCATATAAACTTAAAAAAAAATAAGTGCAAAAGATTCACTGGGAGAAACACCTGAAAAGCATAAAGGGGAGAGGGAACAGGAGAGCCTTGGACTGCAATGCAGTCCTGACACCTCTGAAGGGGGGTGGGGGGGAGGAAGGAGGATTGGCCAAGAGAATAATAATAATCATAATGATAATAATAATGCAGCTCTGAGAAAGTCTCAGCCAGGCTAATGGGGAGCTGCAGGATAAAGACTGCCCATTAGAGGTGCCCCATGTTATGCAGGAAAGGCTTGGCTCTAGCACTTTATTTTTTTAGATTTTATTTATTTATTCATGAGAGATACAGAGAGAGAGACAGAGACATAGGCAGAGGGAGAAGCAGGCTCCATGCAGGGAGCCTGATGTGGGACTCGATCTCAGGACTTCAAGATCATGCCCTGAGCTGAAGGCAGGCGCTTTAACCACCGAGCCACCCAGGCATCCCAGGCTCTAGCACTTTAGCAGTGCTCCATCACTGATGGAGAGAAGGCCAAGAAGAGCAGGACCATGGTGTAAACACTGTAGTAGATTCCAAAGATGCTACAGCTAGAGGCTGCCTCCCAGCAGGCTCTCTGTGTGGGAAATCTGAGCAGTGCACCCCTATGCCTGCCATATTGGACATGCCTGCTGCTGTGTGAATTCAAAAAATGGGCATAATTTAAGCTCAAACTGAGGCCTGTTTTGCATATTTATGACAAATATTTATTGGACTTCTGAAAGGTAGTACACTCAGTACTAGGAGGGGACATTTATTTAGGCTACATAGCTCTCCTGTGGCTGCTTTTGTGTCTTATGGACACTACACCCATTCCCTTCACTTTAGGCTGACCTCTCCAGTGGAATGACTGAGTCTGGGAGGGTTTCAAATAATTGGGTGAGTTTTTATTATCATTATGTTTAACAACAGGCATGTACATTAATACTATGTCAAATTAGTTCAAAAGAGAAAAATCCTTAGGGAGCTCAAGGTGGGTTAGCAATAAAATATCCCTCACCCATAGGTAGCTCAGAGGAGACTTGAGGACTTTCCTCATGCTAATCACTGGATGCTCCAAGGACAAAGAGCCTTTTAGTAGAATTGGCTTGGAAGTTACCAGAGAGACCTTGAAACTGATCTGGCAGCCTGCTGGGTGGCACAAGGGCATGCTCCACCCCCAGGAGCCTGCCAGCCAAGATTCAGGATTCTCTGGAGGGGCAGGCCCAACACCTGTTGCGGCTCCTGGATCAGAGTCAAAATTTAAGAGAGACAAGGGAGGGAAAAGGAAGGAACTGGGAAAAAAAAAGAATTTATAGCTAGAAAGATAAGACAGTGGGCTTTTCAGAACCATGCCAAAATTCATCCCAACCTAATCACCTGGCAAGAGATAGTGTCAGTGGTGGAAAGAATGCCAGGCCTGATATGTAAGCTCTGACTCTAACTCCCTGGCTGACCTTTGTTATTCAATGCCCTCTCTGGGCCTGTGCTCCTTAGCTGTAATCTGCAGAACTAGGCCAGACATTCTTTAATGTTCTTCCATTTGAACAGTCTAAGATTCTATCACCTAAATTAATCTTGGAAGAGTCTGCAGAGAGGCATGAAAGGGAGGGGGTATAAAATGAATTTCCAGAGAACCCAGGAATACTATACACTATACTACACTATACTATACTATACTATACTATACTATACTATACTATACTATAATATACAACATAACACAATATAACAAGCATTATGATAAGCAGTAGAGTGTAGGAATGGGGATTAGTAACATCTCAAAAGTGGAGCTAAATTAATGATCAAGACATCTAGGGCATTGAAATGTGACTCTGTTCTATCTTTATACAGAGGTGCAGATGATCTGGGAAGGAAAATAGTTCCCCTGTCAGCTGGTTCTAGAAGATATAATATTCATATACATTCCATCAACACATGAACCCCCAATGTTACCAAAGCCAGGAAGATGGAGCTGTCCCTGTCCTTTACTGAACCCTTCCGTTTTCTCTTATAAAAACAAGCCACTTCTACTCCCTTTTAAGTCTGCATTTGCTATTTATTTTCCCTTAGATAAGAAACCTGGGAGGGGAAAGCATACTGTGGGATTTCTTTCAGGTCTAATATTTTAGCATTCTAAGAGCAACAGAATTCCATGCTCCCTTCTCATTTATTTCTCCTATTGAGCTAAGCACCACAGTTAAAAACCAAAAACAAAAAATTGCAGTCAAGGGAATGGCATAATTAGTAGCCAATCAGGAAAAGGCCATAATCCACAGGCCTTCAGATAAAGTACCTTCCAGGCTAGCCCCTCCCAGAGAGGATCAGGTTTTCTCTTGGGGTTTCTTCCTTTTTGAATTAAGCACTACTGAGGGCTCTGGTCCAGAAACACAAACTCTGAACCTAGTCTCTGGAAGATAAACAGGTCTAGGGAGATTGTATGACCTGTAGGGAGAGAGTGCTCTGAATTCCCTGGGAGACCAGGCTAAAGTGAAAGGAAAGGGAGTAGTGTCCATAAGGACACAAGAGCAGCCACAGGAGGGCCATGCAGCCTAAATAAATAATGGCCTGTTTGGCAGCAGACCCAATTCTGGGAGATGCCAGGGGCCTACAGGTAGGGAGTCTGCTAACTCACTTTTGTCCTTTAGATCTCAGTGTTAGCATTATTTCCTGCTTCCTGGGAAGCAGGGTGCCACACACAGTTATGCAGTTGCTTACTGCATATAACTAGGGTGTGCCAATTGTAGCATAGGTATGTCAGATTAATATATTTCTATTACAATTTTCCAGCAGTTAGCAGTTCAGTATTTTGAGAAATGGCACCTTTTTTTTTTTTTTTTCCTGATTCACAAACAGGTATCATATAAACTGGCAGTGACCCTGCTGTGGAGCTTCTCCTAATTCAGATTGGGTTTAGTGCCACTCTCATCTGCTTCAGAAGGACACTACGAAAAAAAAAAAAAAAGAGGGACATTATGTTTACATTTACCACACTTTATTCTAGTTGCCTATTTACTAGTCTATATTCACACTGTTTTATCAGCTTCAAGACCTTGCTCTATCTCTTACTTACCATGTGACTTTGAGCAGGTTATTCACCCCAGTATCCCTGATGCAAAACATCCTGTCTACCATGAAGGGTCATTGTAAGAAACAATTTTTTTTTTTTTTTTTTTTAAAGAGAGAGAGAAAGTGCGCTCACAGGCATGGGGGTGGGTAGGGTCAGAGGCAGAGGGAGAGAGAAGATGTTAAGCAGGCTCCAGGCTCAGCACAGAGCCTCATGTGGGGCTCAATCTGACGATCCTGAGATCATGACCTGAGCCAAAATCAAGAGTCAGATGCTTAACCGACTGAGCCACCAAAGTCCCCCATGAAAAGCAATTTAAAAGTACCACTTAGTAAATTGTAAAAATACTAGCAGGAGAAGTAAGGGGCTGTTTCAGGGAAGCTGGACCTGTGAGCCCAGGACCAGGAGTAGCCTTATCTCTGAACACAGTAAGGAGTCACTGCCAACAGGAAACAAAGATTTCTGGGTCAAGCAGTACTTTTTTGGTTGTGAGGGAAAGAAACCCAAAAACGTCAAAAGGCAAATTTATTCCCTTATATGACAAGAGGAAAGCTGTAGCTGGGTCTTCAGGACAAATGGAAACAGGTACAAACAATTATGCCACGGGTAATCTGCATTCTTGTTCTCCTCCCCCTTCCATCCACCCTACTCCATTTCCCATCTCCCTTCCTTTCTTGTCAGCCTTCATTGTGCAGGAAAGGACATGGCTACCAATAGTTTCTGAGTCCATCTCATACTTTTCCTGTCTGAAAAGGGCTTAATTCTCTTAATCCCAATTTGCAAAATCTCCCTTTGCCCAGGCTTGAGTGACACATCACCTCTGTACTAAAGGTGAGGGATCCTATGATTTCTAGCCCCTATGGCAACCACATGATTGGAGAGGAAGAATCAGCATTCAAGCAGAAGGGAGGCTACTGTTCCAAGATGAAAAGATGGGTGCCGATCAGACAGAACAATGGATATCCACTACAGTTTTCTAAAGATCATTCCCACACTGAGACCTGAAATGTGACCATTTGCAATCACTTAGCTTTGGTTTGGGTTCTGCTCCTCTAGGCTCATTTTTTCATATACCTTCTGTGGGTTCCTTATAACAGCAGAAAAGTGACAAGAGCAGGGAGACAGACAGGCAACTAAGTAAAAATCACAGTTCACTTTCCTTCACAAACATTCAGTAAATAATCAGAGGAGTGAGCTACAAATCTAGAAAGCTTATTTCCCTTTATAGAACTGGTACTACTGACTTCACCTGCTCAATATCAGATCCTAAAATCCCCTGTGCTTTGGCCAGGTTGCAGCTCAAATGACAATGGAATACTACTTAGCTAGTCTGACCACATTCACTTTCTGTTCTGTGGCATTCTTTTCTTGTCTCCTTTCAAATAGTTGACCATTAAATGCAGGGGTTAGGGGCAATGACCCTGAGTATAACTGAGTATAACTTTGACTCCCCCAAGTCTGAGTATAACTTTGACTCCCTCAAAACCTAACTACTAAAAGCTACTGTTGACCAGAAGGCTTACTGATAACATAAACAGCTGATTACCACACTTTTAGTGTATGTATTATATAATGTATTCTTACAATAAAGTAAGCTACAGAAAAGAAAAAATGTTATTTAAAAATCATAAGGAAGAAAAAATACATTTATAATATTGTACTGTATTTATTGGAAAAAATCTGCACATAAATTGGGCTCATGCTGTTCAAATCCATGTTCAAGAGTCAACTATAGTCTAACATGTATAGGTTGGAGATGGAGAAATGAGTCTCAGAGAAGGAATATTTCTTACCCAACACCATATACTAAAAGGCAGTTAATGGTCATACCAAGATCAGACTCCATGTCAACTGACACTTATTTTTCCCATTATACCACCCTTTGTTTATCTGAACACTTTACAACATGAAATATGAGCTATTCTTTAATCTCACCCTTTTTCCATTCTTTTGTCTCTCTGGGTCACCCATTCAAATGCTTCTTCTAGGGCAGTTTTCCTGTATTATTGTTCAGTCACCTCTAGGTCCCAGTCAACTGCTGTTGTCTTTTCCTTAGCTGTCAGGAATGAAATTCCAATACCCTTCACACCCCAACTATGCAGTATTCTCTCCACTACTCCTCAACGTGAACCCACCATTTAAGCAAACTAGACTTGTGGCAAATTTTCAGGCATTATCTTGGCTAACTTCTACTTACCTCTCAGATATCCATTGACATCACTTTATCTGAGGAAGTGAAATCACTTTTCACTCAGGAAGTGAAATATATATATTTTGTCTGGTCTATCTCTTCAGTCTGGATCAGAAGTACCTCCTACAAGCTATCCACTGTATCCCAAACTTTTCCCAACAAAATATTCATCACCCTGGACAGTAATTACCTCCTTACTTTGTCTCTAATTCTCCATTCCACTGTAATTTCTATGAAAGCAGAAACCATTCTGGTTTCCCTGTACTATTATTTTCCCTAGGACCCAGCAAAGAGCCTAGCACTTGGCAAATGCTGCATAAACATTTACCGAATGAACGGTTAGAACTCTGACTCCATGATTCCTAATTATGTGCACAGTAGTGATCAGATGATAAAAAGATGTGAATACTTTATAGTTGAACACATTATGTATATGTTAAGGACTTATGTTAAAAGAACTCCTTATATCAGTTATCATTATAATAAAAATTTTCTCTGCTTCTCATATGGAGATGCAAAAAAAAAATCAGCAGCCCATCCACAAAAGTTTCCAAGATTCTTAAATGTTTAGAAGATACCTGCAATTGCCACAGGCAGGCATCATCACCAAACACTGCCTTTTCGACATTACTCTCACCTCAAGGGCAGGCTGGACTCTCTGTCCCTGGTGTCTTCCTTAGTCTATTTGGTGTCCACATGTTGAGTGCTCACTGTGAGTCAGCCCCTGTTCTAAGTTTATACATGCATTAATTAATTTTTACAACAGCCCTAGGAGGAAGGTTCTGTTTTCATTGCCTTTTCACAATGGGAATACCAAGACACAGGGAGGTTCTGTGACTTGCTCAAAGCTATTGAATGATGGACCTAGGATTCTACCGCTGAGCCACCCAGGCGTCCCCAAACCCAGCTTTGAATCACTATACTGTAAGATTTTCTTTCTACTATCTCTTTGACGACAACCTTCTTACTTAGACTGGCCTCCTCCTATTACCCAAACACAAATTGGATTTTCTAATTCCACGCATCTAAAATATTATTCTAGGGATCCCTGGGTGGCGCAGCGGTTTGGCGCCTGCCTTTGGCCCAGGGCGCAATCCTGGAGACCCGGGATCGAATCCCACATCAGGCTCCCAGTGCATGGAGCCTGCTTCTCCCTCCGCCTGTGTCTCTGCCTCTCTCTCTCTCTCTCTGTGACTATCATAAAAAGTTAAAAAATAAATAAATAAATAAAATAAAATAAAATAAAATATTATTCTATTAAGAATTCAAAGGAGCCTTATAGATTACCTTATCAAATGCTCCTATGTTGTCAATAACAAAGTAGGGATCCCTGGGTGGCTCAGTGGTTTAGTGCCTGCCTTCAGCCCAAGGTGTGATCTTGGAGACCCGGGATCGAGTCCCACATCGGGCTCCCTGCAGGGAGCCTGCTTCTCCCTCTGCCTGTGTCTCTGCCTCTCTCTCTCTCTCTCTCTCTCTCTCTCTCGTGTGTGTGTGTCTCTATGAATAATAAATAAAATTTTTAAAAAAATAACAAAGTAGTACTGTGTCATGGAAAGAATACCAGCATTGGAACAAGGAATACCTAAAGTCAAAACTTGGCTGTTTCAGTAATCTATGGCTGTGTAACAAATCACTTCATAACATAGCACTTGGAACAATAACAATTTACTACCTCTCACATTTATGTCCGTCAGCTGGGCAGTTCCTCTGCTGGTTTCACCTGAGCTCACTCATGGGGCTAAATTCAGCTGGAGAGTCTGTGGGGCTACAAGGCTTGTCATGACCTCACTTACATGTCTGGCTTTGCTTGAGCGCCTTCCATGTGGCCTCTCAACCTCCAGATGTATGGTGATCTTGGTGACAGGAGCTGAAAATAATTTGTGGCCATATTTAATCTACCTCACTTCCTAGTTGGTTGACCTTGGGCAATTTACTATTTCTCTCCTGAGATCAGCTTCCTATCTGGGAAACTATGAAAGTAATCCCAATTGTCTCAGGTTCTTTTAAGTATTAAAGGAAATAATGCATGTCAAGTACCTAACAAACTCCTTCTCGTATAATAACTATTTATCCAATGTTAATTTCCATTGCTCTAAATCATATAGTTACTTGACATTTCTAGGGCCTGGAGTAAACCCTTCTCCCACTCCCTATAATCTCTTTGTAGTCTGCCTAAATCCTATAGTTCAATCAAAATACAATTCTACTCTCATTTTCTTTACAAAAATTTCCAAAATCACTAGCCTTCAATAACTGTCTATATTAGGAAATTCCAAAGTTTTGTGTACAAATGAGCAGTTCTCAACCTTTTCTTCGCATCCCCATAGAAACACTTAGTAAAGTTACATGTGAAAGGACTTATTGTTATACACAATTTATCACTTCTGGCTAGCTGGATATAATTCTACCCTTCACTCCTCAATTTAAGAAAGCATATGGAAATGTGAATATTATCCTTATCATCTGCTTGAATTTATTTTATAAAATCAAAATATTTACAAAATTTGCTTTATTATTAGCAACAAATTACTTGCAATTACTGGTCTAAATCACTCATTTGACACTAAGCACATACTCCTTTGTGTTTAAGTCTTTTAAATCTTTTTAAGGATATATCCTGTCTTCCTAACTAGATTTAAAACACTAATAAAATGAAAGACCTTGATGTATGTACACACACACATATAAATATATGCATATATGTATTTATCTTGTAGTTCTATCATAGTGCTCTAAACATAACAGAAGGGCAATACATATTTCCCATATACTCCCTGTTGAGATTTATGTCAACAATGAGCATGGAACAGTGGGAAAGAAAACTGTATGGAAGCACTGACTCCAAGTTTATGTGCTAGCCCTAGGGTTTTGGACCAAGAAGTTACTACTTAACCCTTGAGCTTCTCTGATATAATGGGAGAAAACACTGGATGAAGAAAATGGGGGCCCTTGGGTACTCAAAACTCATTATCTTAGACCAGTGGGTCTCAAAGAATGTGTGGGGGTTACTTTTTATCAATCTGCACAGGCCTGATCTTTCCCTTCCCTTACTCACTGATATACCCTAGAATGGGAAAGAAAAAGAGAAAGAGATAAATCTGGACTATGTTCTCCTGGTCAGAACTACCACAGCATCAGACTTTGAGTTTATTCAGTGTAGTTCATTCTAACGGCTTTGTGCAGTTGCAGGGAGAAACAATCTTCCTCCATATCTCCATAATTATTCTGATTACTGAGATTATTTTTATTAAATTGAACCAAGTTACTGTTTTCTCAAAGTAGATTTCTCATTTCTAGGGGCCTGAAGAGAGAAACAGAGATTCATAGGTATCATAGAGTCTACTGTCTAGTCTACTTGAAAACCCACCTAGCCAAATTCCTAACCATATAATCACTTCCTTCAATGCTTTTCTTTCTTATCACAGTCAATTCATAAAAGTCCTTATAATGTTATGAGTTTGCATAATGCCTGGAAGATAACACAATGTTTGCTGCTTAACTAATCTCCAGCTGCATAAAGGGCCGTTCTCTCTGTGATAATTCATACTAACAGTTTGTTATGGTTATATTTATATCTACTACAGTAGGAGACACCAGAAGGTGCTTAATAAGTGTTTTTGGATTGACTAGAATGACCTGTACATCTTGGTTATTTTTCAGAGCAGTGGAGAAAACCTGATAATTTAATCCAACTCTGGTTCTTAGCAGCGCAGAGATAAGTCTCTTGTGAAAAAGAAAGAGGATAAAACCTTAGGGAGGTTGTTAGCAATTTAGCATTTTTGAGTCACGTGGGAGCCTCTAATTTGCTCACTAAAGAGAGCAACTTGATCTCCAGGGTGTGACAACAACAAAGCTACTGCTAATAAAGAGCCCTTACATTTGTTTAGCCCTTTATAGGTTACAAGATGCTTTCAAATGTCTCATCTCACTTGAGCTCCCAGCAACCCTGTCAAGCAGATTTTATTAAACCTTAATTTTACAGAAGCAGAAGCCAAGGTATAGGTGGCTTACATGACATGCCCAAAGTCACACAACTAGGAAATGGCACAGCTAGAACAAGGACCAAGATACTCCTAGTTGAATTAATAATGTTTTTTCAAGACAGGAAAGAAATTTAATACAAAATAGTTTAAGCAGGAAGTAAACTTTTGGCTTATATAGCTAAAAAGGCATAAAAGATATTATGGCTATCTCTCCAAGATCTGCTCCCTTTTCACTTGTAATCTCCCCTATTTCCTTCCTCATCCAGGCTCCCACTCCATCCCAACTGTGGCACCCATGTGCTTTTGGGGAAACTGACCTGCTCCTGATTCGAAGAGAAAGGTTTATGCTCAGATTTACACTCATCAGTATAATCCCACTTCCTTGCCACAGTTATTGGTTCAAGGATGGGCATGTGACCCTATACGGACTAGTGAGAAGCAAGGAGAGGTTTATTGAAAGTTTCAGAAAAAGCATGTCCTGAATTTTCTGAGCAATTACTTGGAAGCAACTGCCTTGCACCAGATGTTAAGGGAATGAATACAATTGCCTTTTTACAACTATGTAGAAATCCAGATCCTAGAATGAAGCTGACACTGTGTATGGCAAACAGGGTCTATGATACATTATTCAACTACTAGATCAACTAATTATGCAGCACAACCTAACTCCATACGTTGCAGTTTCATAAGCCATGAGGTACCTTAGTCTACTTCATGGCAAGTAACCGAAAATTCAACTCAGGTTGATCTAGACATGAATGGGCTTCCTGTTACCTGCCTGTTTGCCATTAAGTATACCAAGATAACTGAAGCAATGGGAGGGAGAGTTGAGAAACAAGGGTTTTGGAGATTGGAATTCAGATCTCCATGGCACCAGGACTTTCCCTCTTCATCTTGCACTCTCTCGCATTCTCTTCTCCTGCAGACATGCCTTTTCCACTATGTGGCAAGTAAATGATCATCTGCCACCTCAGTGGATCAGTGGATGTGCTGACAGGTAAAGATAGGCTTTTCAGATTAAATAACCTGAGGAGAGTTTAATAAATATACAAAGATATGGGTAGAAATACCACAAAGGATAATGTAGGGCCTCAGAACTAAAAACACTTGATGAAAGGTTACCTCTCTGAAACCTGTAGGGATGAGGGAAGGTAGCAACTACTGGAATCAGAAACCAAAAGAGCTTTGTGGAGAGAATCACCTGACATCAATTATGTCAAAGGATAAATCAGATTGCATTCTAACCTCAATCTCTTCCCTTCCTTCAGTTACCTGCTCGTGTTGCCCACTGACCAACCAGACTGGAAGCAGAAGAGAAGGAAACCTGCAGAGGCTCTCTATATAGGTCAGCCTTCTGAGGCACAGTGGGCTGTAGAAGGGTAGAGGGTAGATTTAGAGGGGCATATGGAAGACATTCAGTACAATGAAGTTAGTAACCTCTGTAGAGCATTTTTTTTTTTTTTTAGTGAACAAAAAATGACAGCATTTTTAAAAATTGAGTAATCTCCAACTCACAACTCCAAGATCAAGAGTGGCATGCTCTACCAACTGAGCCAGCCAGGCACCCTCAGAGCATTTATTTTTAAGTTATCTGAATGTCAATACCAGTGTAAGAAGTCTGGCCCTATTTGGGGCAATGGCTAACTTCTTGGACCAGTTGTATAAATGTGCAGATAATTCCTTACTTTCAAAATCTACTCTGTGGAAGAGTGTATCAGGAAGAGTTTTATTATAAAACATAAATATCACCATGAATTAGCAGAATATTTAGATCTTACCTGTTTTCCACTGATATTTTATTTAAATTCAATTAATTAACATATAGTATATTAGTTTTAAAGATAGAGTTCAGTGATTCATCAGTTGTATATACCACCCAGTGCTCATTAGTTACATCATGTGCCCTCCTTAATGCCCATCACCCAGTTACCCCATCCTCCCACCCACTTCCCCTCCAGCAACCCTCAGTTTGTTCCTAGAGTTAAGAGTCTCTTATGGTTTGTCTCCCTCTCTGATTCATCTTATTTTATTTTTCCCTCCCTTCCCCTAGAATCCTATTTTGTTTCTTAAATTCTACATACGACTGAAATCATATGATAATTGTCTTTCTCTGATTGACTTATTTTGGTTAGTATAATACCCTCTAGTTCCATTTTCTACTGACCTTTTTAATTGATGCAAGTTAAACACAAGGCTAGGGCTATCATAAAGCATCTCAGATCAGTGTAGCAGTGTTATGATGGGCAATCACATTATTATTGTCATTGGTATTATTATTATTATTATTACTATTAGATTATAGTAGTATTTTTATTACTGCTAAAACAAAGTATTATTATCATTCTTGTTATTACTAAATTATAGCTTAATGGTTAGGAAAAAGACTTTTGCTCATAATAGCAAAAACTGAAAACAACTTAAATTTTCTTGTTTATGTTCTCACAATGGAATATTAACAGGAATGAAAATAGTGCTGGCAAAATTTTAGTAACAGAAAATCTCAGAAGATAATACAGATTATTAAAATCTTTTTATAAAAATATGAAATAAGTAAAACAATATAAGTGATAAAACACTTTATCCCCAAAAGCAATTATAAAAAACAAAATTCAAGAGGGTGAGTATCTTTGGGGCACCTGGGTGGCTCAGTCAGTTAAGTGTCTGACTCTTGATCTCAGCTCAGGTCTTGTTCTCAGGGTCGTAAGTTCAAGCCATGGACTGGGTTCCATGCTGGGTATGGAGCCTACTTTAAAAAAAGGGGGAGGTGAGTGTCTTAAGGAGGGAGATAAAGAGATGGAGAACATTAGAAAATGTAAGTTATCTATTCTTGGTTTAGGTGGTAGGTTCACGATGTTCACTTTATTAGAACAAATAAATGACTATGATTAGAGCTCTGAGCTGGACCAATGATGGCAGTGTATCTGTCATAAACTGAAGATTATATTTAATTCAGTACTCTCTACTTAAGAACAACAACATTCTTCACCAAGAATAATGTTCATAACAGCTTTATATGTAATAGCAAAAAACTGAAAATTACACAAATGTCTAACCCAAATAATATTAAGTGAAGTCGGTGAATGATTAAACAAAACTGGTACCTCTGTATAGTGGAATGCTACTCAGCAAAGAAAAGAAACAAACTAGTAATGAACACAAAAACCTGGGTGGATATCAAGGGCATTTTGCTTAGTAAAAAAAACTAATCTCAAAAGGCTACCCACTGCATGTTTTCATTTAATAACATTCTCAAAATGACAGGACTATAAGATGTGGATGCCAAGAAGGTAATAGGGTCGGGGCAGATATTTAAAGGAGTAACATTAGGGAGTTCCTTTGTGGTTATGAAACAGTTTTGCATCTTGAATGTGGTGGTAGTTATACAAATATATACATAAAACTACATAAAAACTTGTTTATATACACACATATATATAAACAAAACTGCATAGAATTGTGCACACACACACACACCAAGAAAACAGCATATTATAAAGATATAGTATTCTAAGCATGTTGGTACAGACACATGAATGAACAAAAAGATCAAGGTAATGGAAAAGAGAGACCAATCATGGATCCAAATACAAACAGAAATTAAGTATCTGATAAGATGACATTTCTAATCAGTGACGAAGAAAGATGGCTTATTTAATAAAAATTATCTGACCTAATTAGATCAGAGATATTATAAATAAATTTTTAAAAAAGCAAAATGGTTAAAGTTCTAAGAGAAAGCATGAGATAATTTTTCTTAAATAATCAAGGAAAATTTCAGAAAACAATATTTATATAGATAACTACGTAAAAATTAAAGATAACACACATGAACTAATACAACAAAGAAAAAAAGATAATGAACTGGAAAATATGTTTGTAAGACATACAACAGACAAAAAATCGATTTCCTTGAGATATAAAGAGGTCCTACAATAAGAGACAACCAATATAAAAATGGGAAAAGACATGAACGAAAGTTATTAACAATAACAAACTAAAACACAGCTGCAAAATATATAATATGATATGAAATCTCATTCACAATTTTAAAGCTATAAATTTAAAAATTTTTTACAAGTTTTATAATAAATTGTATTGGCCAAGGCTTGTGGAGAAAAAAATGAACTAATTAACATCTTAGAAGGTCAGAGACCCTAAATCTTACAGGTAATTATCATTTCATTCCTATGTTATTCATTCAAAAACTCACAATACTTTACACCTGCATGTGCCAGGCACTATTGGTGCTGAATATGCAGCAGTGAACAAAATAGCTAAAAACCCATGTGCTCATGAAGCTCACATTCATTCAGGTAAGGAATAGAGAGGTATGATGAGAGCTAGCTTTAGATGAAGACAGGAGTAAGATGAGAGAGACAAAGGTAAAATTTACCTATTTTGACATCTCTTCATACAAATCTCCTCCCTCTCAATTGCCTGGCAATATCCTGTCCACCTACTTCTGAGTTCATCTCTAATGTACCCTACCTCCTCCCTGACTTCTTCCCACCCACTCTACATAGTAAAAAATATTTTTACAAATTATAAAACAGTATATAATGTAGTGATATTTTTCATTTCCTCAATGTGTACAATTATGCATTTGACATATTAGGTGTTTGGTATACGAATAAATAAATTTTTGTCAAAGGCAGCATGTGAACTATGTAAGCAGTAAAGGTGTTATAAGAGAAAGCAGATGGCTTACAGGGAGGGGGTAGGAGAACAGATGACCAGGTTGCTGTTCCAAGATGCAAAATATACCTCTAATTAACTATGCAATAAACATGAATCATCAATACTGTGTCAGCAAATATGAAATCGTTTTCAATAGGTCATAATGTAGCTAAAAAAAATAATGAAATGCAGTAAAGACAGTCCAACATGCACAACCATTTTTGTTTGACTATTTGAAAACAAAGTATTAATAGGTAAGGCTATAAACACAATGAAAATATATTTAATTAATAGCTAAATGAAAATACTTTATGGTCAAAGAATTGCTTTTTGGCTTTTCACCCTCATAACTTTAACTAAAACTCTTTTGAAGTAGAATTTATTTAGTCTTTTGAAATAAAATATTTTCCCCAATGCTATTATTATAAAGCTGGAACACAACATCCTTGCCTTGGCATGTCATAAAAGCCACTTCTTTGTGTATAGCTGTAATTCAAGCATGCAGTAAAGAGAGACTGCAGAACATTCAGGAATAAAAACCAAGAACAAGTGGAAAAGAAACATAATAAAAATCCAGGATTATAATGTTCAAATACATGGTGCTGACAGCCTTAATGAATGTACTTTCAGAGGTTACACATCACCAACAGGAGGCCAGGGAGAGAGAGAGAGGAAGTAACAAAAAGGGCAGATTTAGAAATAAAGACGTGACATTAATTCAAGACAGTGATAAATTAGAAAATAATTGTTGAGAGTTAAATGACTCATAATCAATTTTAAGTGGTAACATTTTCCAATACTTATTTTGGGGAACACGTATTGCTCTACCCCTTGGAATCGGTATTGCAACAAAGAAAAAGTAATAAACAGAAATATAAAAATATATTTTAAAAATATAAAAAATATTTTTAATGTTCTATTATTTTTTTAAATTTTTATTTATTTATGATAGTCACAGAGAAAGAGAGAGAGAGAGAGAGACATAGGCAGAGGGAGAAGCAGGCTCCATGCACCGGGAGTCCAATGTGGGATTCGATCCCGGGTCTCCAGGATCGCCGTGGGCCAAAGGCAGGCAGGCCCTAAACCGCTGCGCCACCCAGGGATCCCTTTTTTAATGTTTTAAATAAAAAGTGGAGTGGCTCTGCATCTGTGATGGGTAAAAATTGGAATCAATTTTTAAAAATTTTAAATTTAATTTAAAAAAAATTTTTTTAAAGATTTTATTTATTTATTCATGAGAGACAGAGAGAGAGAGAGAGAGAGAGGCAGAGACACAGGCAGAGGGAGAAACAAGCTCCATGTAGGAAGCCTGACGCGGGACTCAATCCCGGGTCTCCAGGATCACACCCTGGCCTGGAGGCATTGCTAAACCGATGAGCCACCCGGGCTGCCCTAAAAATTTTTTTTAAATAGGCTCCATGCTAAGCATGGAGCATGGAGCCCAATGCAGGGCTCAAAGTCACGACACTGAGATCAAGCACTGCGCTGAGATCAAGAGTCAGACACTTAACCAACTGAGCCATCCACGTGCCCCAAAAATGCAATAAGTTCTGTAACTGTCCCTATGGTAGCTGGAATCCAAGAAGTGGCTGTGCCAGGGTAGAATTGTAAAGAATGAACTGCCAAGAAGGGCATCCTCTTTGAGGATCAGTCTTTACCAATGTGTACCAAATTAGGGCAGTTTCAAATTAGGTCAGGTCCAACTTGGGGGCAACAGAACGTCTTTTTTTTTTTTTTTTTTTAAAGGATTTTATTTATTTATTCATGAGAGGCACACACACACACACACAGAGGCAGAGACCCAGGCAGAGGGAGAAGCAGGCTCCATGCAGGGAGCCCAATGTGGGACTCAATCCCGGGTCCCCTGGATCATGCCCCAGGGCAGAAAGTGGTGCTAAACCACTGAGCCACCCAGGCTGCTCCAGAACCACTTCTAAGTCTCAGCTTGCCAGTGACCAGGGTCACCTCAGGAGGTGATGTTCCCCAACATCTCTTGGCTGCTCCATGAGTTGGGGACTTGGTAGTTTCTGCATTCTGGAGAGGTCCTGTCAAAGACAGCTGCTACTCTGTCACCAAATCCCTTCCTCTGAGGTCACCTCAGCAGGAAAGGATCAAGCTGGTTGTGTTCTTCTATTCAAGATACCCTGATAATAGGGAGGATAGCCAGGGGAGATTTTTATTTAGCCATTAGTTAGATACATTTCCATTGTGTTACTTGCCTACATGGTGGATCAGTCACTTACTCAGGGGTAGATTAGGGCACAAAATCTGTGGTACAAGAGGGCAAGGGACATTGTAACTACATAAATGGCCCAATGGCCTTTAAGTTATCCATGTCTTACTCTTGTACTCTGCATTGTTATACTATTCAGCATCATGCCTTGTCTTCCCTACAAAATAACATAAAATGCTCAGCATGTACACATCCACATAGCGCCCAGCTCCCATTGTTCCCTGACCTGAATCCATATTTCTACACCTGTCTCAACTCTTTCTCCTAGTCTCAATGCAGCAGCCAAAACAATTTTTCTTCCCTGTAAGGTCTCCAGTTGTCATGGTAACCAAAAGACAAGTGCAAAGAAAAAAATCACATAATGAGGCTAGATACAAAATCTGAGCTATCCCCAAGCGACTTGCTGAGACGACTTGATTTCTTTTCATTTTGAATGCATGTAATAAGTAAACCACAATCTATATGGTTAGTTTTAACTGTTTACCTGGATTAGCTAAAGAAATGTTTGGGGGGGGGGGGGCTCAACTTGTTTTGAAGAGGTTTGTTGCCAACCTTTTAAGGCAACTTGCTTTAATTGCCTCAAGTTTTTAAAAATGTCATGAAAAAACTTCAAAAGTGACTTAAAAGGAATGTAATGGAATTCCACTCACTTCAGACCAAAAAAATAAAAAATCCCATTTCTTGATAATAAAGAATGCTTTAAGTAAAAGCAGGTTATCTGTACAACTCCATCCTTGCTCATTTTGCCCTAACATCAAGCATAGAAACAATTTCTACAAGTGTTCCATAAGCACATATCATAGGGAAAACAGACTGCTCTTAGACTTTAGATCAATAATTTGAAAAAGTTTTTCAGAGATCAATTATTATTTCTTCTGATGTAAAAGTCCATGCACTCAAAAATAAGAATTGAGCCACTACTAATTACCATAGCAACTTATCTCTCCCAATGTTGATACATGTTTCGATGCCCTCCCCCAGGAAATTTTGATGCCAGAGTGCAGTATTCAAAAACCTAAGATAGTATGGCCTCTCTGTCTTTTGCTCTCTCTTTTGGTGTGTCACACACACACACATTCTCTCCCTTTTCCTCTCTCCTTCTAATTTTTTCCATCTCTCCCTGTCCTTAGCAGATATTGTTGGAGCTTCTCCATATGCCAATTCTTCCAATTCTCATGCAGATTTTATCTTTCAAGGAACTGGTCGATTTCATCTAGGTCATCAAATTTATAGGCATAGAGTTGTTCTTGGTACTCTTTATTATCCTTTTTTTAAAAAGTAAGTTCTACCCTCAACATGGGGCTTGAACTCATGATCAAGAGTTGCATGCTCTACCAACTGAGCCAGCCAGGCACCCACCTTAATTATCCTTAAAAAAAAAATTATTTTGAAGGGTGAAAGAGTTGGGGTGGGAGGAAGAGGGAAAGAATCTCAAGCAGACTCCCTGCTGAGCATGGAGCCTGCCTCAGGGCTCAGTCTCAAGACTCTGTAATCATCACCTGAGCCAAAATCAAGAGTCAGATGCTTAACTGACTGAACCACCCATGTGCCCCTCTTATCCTTTTAATAGAATCTGTAGTGATATCTTCTTTCATTTCTGATATTAGTAATTTCTGTCCTCTCTCTTTTTTTTTCCTTAGCCTAGCTAGCAGTTTATTAATTCTATTGATCTTTTCAAAGAACAAGCTTTTGAATATTTTTAAAGATTTTATTTATTCATGAGAGACCTAGAGAGGCAGAGACATAGGCAGAGGGAGAAGCAGGCTCCCTGCTGGGACCCTGATGGGGAGGCAGGGAACGGGACTCCATCCCTGGACCCCAGCATCACAACCTGAGCTGAAGGCAGTCATTCAACCACTGAGCCACCCAGATGCCCCAGCTTTTGGATTTGTTGGTTTTCTCTATTGATTTCCTGTTTTCAATATCCTTGATTTCTGTTCTAACTTTTATTATTTTTCTTCTGCTTACTTTAGATTTAATTTGCTCTTTTCTAGTTTCCTAAAATGAAAGTTTAGATTGTTGATTATAGATTTTTATTCTTTTCTAATATATGCATTCAATGCTATAAAATTCCTTCTAAGGATTGCTTTCACTATACCCCACACGTTTTGATAACTTGTATTTTCATTTAGTTCAAAACATTTTAAAATTTACCTTGAAGATTTCTTCTTTAACCCATGTGTTATTAGGAAAAATGTTTAATCACCAAATATTTTGAGATTTTCCAATTGTCTTTCTGTCATTGATATCTAGTTTAATTCCATTGTTGTCTGAGAGCAGACATTCTTTTAAATGAGTTAAAGTGTGTTTTATGGCCTAGGATGTGGGTCTATCTTGGTGAATGTTCCTATGGGCTTGAGAAGAATGTAAATTCTGTTGTTAGATGAAGAAGCCTATAGATGTCCATTATATCCAGTTGATTGATGGTACTGTTGAGTTCAAACATGTCCTTACTGATTTTCTACCCCCCTGGATATATCCATTTCTGATAGAAGGGTGATGAAATTTCCAAATGTAATAGTGAATTCATCTATTTCTCCTTGCAATTCTATCAGTTTTTGCCTTACATATTTTGCCTTCTGTCTGTTGTTGGGTGTATACACATTAAAGATTATGATGCCTTCTTGAAGAATGAACCCCTTTTTCATTATGTAATGTCCTTCTTCATCTCTGTTAACTTTCCTTGCTCTTAAGTCTATACTACCTGAAGTAATATAGCTATTCTTGCTTTATTTTGATTAGGGTTAGCATGGTATAGCTTTCTCCACCCATTTACTCATTTACTTTTAATCTACAAGTGTCTTTATATTTAAAGTGGGTTTCTTGTAGACATCATATAGTTGCTTTTTGATCCGCTTTGAAAATCTCAATCTTTTAATTGGTGTATTGGATCATCGACATTTAAAGTTATTACTGTCATAGTTAGATTAATTTTTGACATACTTGTTACTGTATTCTATTTGTTGCCCTTGTTCTTGTCCACTTTTTTGCCTTTCATCATTTTCATTGAATATATTATATAATTCCATTTTCTTTCTTAGTATGCCTTTCATATATATATATATACACAAAATTTTATATGTATATATATAAATCATACACACACATATATATGTAATTTTTTTTTTACTTTTTCTAGTAGTTGCCTTATAATTTGCAATCAATTAAAGTCCACTTTCAAATAATCCTACACTGCTTCACAGGTAGTGTGAGTGCCTTATAACAAAATAATTCCTCCCTCCCTTCCATTGTATTATTGCTATTATTTCACTTATATACATAAAAGTACATAATCAAATATTTTGCTGCCATTATTGTTTTGGACAAACTTTTTCTGTTAGATCAATTAACAATAAGAAAATGAAACTTTTTTTGAAAATTACATGCTTTTATTTCACTTTGACTTATTTCTTCTCTAATGCTTTTTTTTTTGATACAACTTTCTGACCTGAACCTTTTCCTTCTCTTTTTTTTTTAAAAAAAGATTTATTTATTTATTTATCTATCTAGTTATTTATTTATTTATTTATTTATTTAAGAGAGAGAGAGAGAGCATGTGCATGCATGAAACTGGGGAGAGGGGCAAAGGGGGAGGGGGGAGGGAGAAACTCAAGCTGACTCCTCACTGAGTACAGAGCTTGATGCAGGGCTCCATCTCAGGGTTGTTATACCAAGAGTCAGACACAACTGACTGAGCCACCCAGGCACCCCTCATTTTCCTTCTAAAGAACTTTTAACATTTCTTACAAGGCAAGTCAATTGGCAACAATTCCATTAATTTTTGCTTGTCTGAGAAACTCTTTATTTCTCCTTCACTTTTGAAAAATTAGTTTGCAGAGAACATAATTCTAGGTTGTTGTTTTTTCCTCTCAACACTTTAAATATTTCACTCCAACTCTCTTCTTGCCTGCATGGCTTTTGATGAGAAGCCAATGTAATTTGTATTTTTGCTCCTCTATAGGTAATGTTTTTTAATTTTGGGTTCTATGAGGATTTTTTCTTCATCTTGTATTATCAACAATTTGAATACAATATTCCTACATAAAGTCTTTTTTGGGCATTCATTTGCTTGGTGTTCTCTGAGTTTCCTGGATCTGTGATTTGGCGTCTGACATTAATTAAGGAGAATTCTCCTTCATTTTTGCTTTAAATATATCTTTCTTTTTTCTTTCTTTTTCTTTCTTTCTCTCTTTCTTTCTTTCTTTCTTTCTTTCTTTCTTTCTTTCTTTCTTTCTTTCTTTTCTTATATCCCCATTATGCATATGTCATACTTTTTGTAGCTGTCCCATGGTTCTTGAATATTGTTCTGTTTTTTTTTTTTTTTTTCTGTATCTTTTCTCTTGCTTTTCAGTTTTGGAAGTTTCTACTGAGATATCCTCAAGCTCGGAGAGTCTTTCCTCACCTGTGTCCAGTTGAAGAAGCCCATCAAAGGCACTCTTCATTTCTGCTAGTGTTTTTAATCTCTAGCATTTTTTCCTGACTCCTTCTTACAATTACCATCTCTATGCTTATATTACCCATCTATTCTTGCATGCTGTCTACTTTATCCATTAGAGCCCTTAGCATATTAATCAGTTGTTTTATTTATTTTTTTAAAGATTTTATTTATTTATATATTCATAGACACACACAGAGAGAGAGAGGCAGAGGCATAGGCAGAGGGAGAAGCAGGCTCCATGCAGGGAGCCTGACATGGGACTTGATCCTGGGTCTCCAGGATCACACCCTGGGCTACAGGCAGCACTAAACTGCTGAGCCACCCAGGCTGCCCTAATCAGTTGTTTTAAATTCTGATCTGATAATTCAAACAACTCTGCCATATCTGAGTCTGGTTCTGATGCTTTCTCTGTCTTTCTAAACGTTTTTTTTTTTTTTTTTTTGCCACTTAATATGTCTTACAACTTTTTCTTGATAGTTGGACATGATGTACTGGATAAAAGAACTGCTATAAATAGGTGTTTAGTAATGTGGTAAGGTGTGGGGGGAATAGAGAAGTATTCTGTAGTCCTATAATTGGTATTAGTCTTTTAAGGAGCCTGTGCCTCTCTGGATTGTGAGCTTCACAAGTACCTTTCAGTTTTCTTCCTAACCCTTAGGAGGGACAGATGGCTAGAGATGGTTTAGTTTGGGTATTTCCCTTTCCTTCAGTCAGTTAGGCTCTGGTTGAAGAGTTTCTTCTGAGGCAGGCCTTGTTAAGAACAGATGCTTGGTATATTCAAAATGGCTACTTTCCGCCTTGCCCTGCCAGAAGCATGAGGAATTTTTCTCCAATATTCACTATGAGAACATGGTCAAGGTCCTGGAGGTAAAACTGACAAGAGTATATATCCCCATATGACTGAGTCTTCTTGGAGTTTTTGGTTCTCAGACTTGGCCACATTGAGCCTCCAATAATTCATCAATTGCAGTTTTGGTTTTCCAACTCTTGCACTGGTTCCTGAGGCTTCTGCCTGTCAGTTTCTGCCATAGTAAATTGTGATTCTTCTGTTTGGCAGCAGCAGTTTGTACTGTGACCTCGCTTCTCTGATGAACCAAAGAAAGCTGTTGATTTTTCAGTTTGTTCAGCTCTTTACTGATCGTTAGCATGCAATGGCAACTTCCGAATTCCTTACATGCCTGACTAGAAACTGGAAGTCAGTTGTCATCTTTTGACCATGAGGCTGAGAGCCACACATTTAGAATGACAGTGCAGGAAAATAAAAAGGGAACTGGTCATTGTTGATGTCCTTGACTTGTTGCACTTGGATTGCCGTCCTTGGGACTTATTGTTATTTGGAAAACAAAAATACATCTCTCATTGGTTAAGCCACTCAATTTTGGTTTTCATTACAGGTAGTTAAATGCAATCGCAACTGATACATACTTTTGCCCATTTCACTCCTCACTGATATGGCTAACTAAAGGTGGGCAGGAAAATATAAGTGTGTATATTACTCAATCTAGCTTGATTTATATAGAATTTTTTTAAACAATGAAATTTACAAAAATAATACCTTTAGTCCTCCTTTTGCCATGTGATAAGGAGTTATGTTCTCCTGTTGTTTTGAGTCCAGATTCTTTAATTTTCTTCTAATCCTATAAATTTCTAGGATATATCAGGCTGTGGACATCACATCATCACAAAATCAGTTTCTCTCCCAGAGCCCAGAGCCGCCTCCAACAGATTCAATTTCCCTTCATCCACAATATATTATACTATCTGCATTTTTAAAAAAAGATTTTATTTATTTATTCATGAGAGACACACAGAGAGAGAGAAAGGCAGAGACACAGGCAGAGGGAGAAGCAGGCTCCTCACAGGGAGCCTGATGCAGGACTCAATCCCCACACTGGGATCATGCCCTAAGCTGAAGGCAGACAGATGCTCAACCACTGAGCCACCCAGCTGTCCCTATCTGCATATTTTAATAGAAGGTGGATCTTGTATTTCATCAGGAAATGAAACACTGTTTTAGAGATAGAAAACTGACCACATGGGGGATCCCTGGGTGGCGCAGCGGTTTAGCGCCTGCCTTTGGCCCAGGGCGCGATCCTGGAGACCCGGGATCGAATCCCACATCGGGCTCCCGGTGCATGGGGCCTGCTTCTCCCTCTGCCTGTGTCTCTGCCTCCCTCTCTCTCTCTCTCTCTCTGTGTGACTATCATAAATAAATAAAAATTAGAAAAAAAAAAAAAAAAGAAAACTGACCACATGCTATCAGTTCTCTCACCAAATAAATAGAAGATCTCTATAGAGAAAAGGAAACCGTAAAAAGTGCTAAACCAAATTTTGAAAAGAATCTAAAAGGATTCAATATATGTATAAAATACAATAACTGAAATTTAAACTGCAAAGACAGAGCTTTCAGGTTGGTGGACACATCCAGATACTAAGAGGGTAGCATGCCCTGGGGACATCAAAGCTCCATGCTACCCCATGCCCCAACATTTTGGCTTATGCATCTGTTCATTTGCTGGTTTTGAGCTGAAGGAGAAGGCCATGTGAAGACAGAGGCACAGATGGAGTTATGCAGCCACAAGCTAAGGAAAGGTTATAGCCATCAGAAGCTGAAAGTGTCAAGGCCCAAGGTCAGATCCCTGCTCTGAAAAGATGGCCCTCAGACTTGGCTGCTCATTGGAAACACCTAAGAAAGCTTAAAACAAAAAACAAGCAAAGAAGAAAACACTCTATACTTCAACCCAGATCAGTTGAGTCATAATTGCAGGGTGAGGTCCAGGAATCAGTTCCTTAAAATGGTATGCATCTAGGTTTAGGAATCATTACTCTGGATCAGGGATGAGCAAACTGTGGCCCACAGGCCAAATCTGGCCTGCCATCTGCTTTGTAAATAAAATTTTATTGGAACAATGCACACACACTAAAGCCCAATTTAGTAAATGAGATTCTGATGAAGAGAGAATTAGGAAACTGGAAGAAGAAAATTATATAGATTGGAATGGAAATTAATGAAATAAAGAATAGAAAAGCAATAGAGAAAATCAATTAAATTAAGCTAGTTCTTTGAAAAGAGCAACAAAATTGACAAACCTTTAGCTAGACTAACTTCCTCTCCCTGCCAAGGAAGACTCAAATAACTAGAATCAGAAATGAAAGAGTGGGCATTATTATGACCTTACAGGAAAAAAAAGATTATAAAAGAATACCATAAACAACCCTATGCCAACAAATTAGAGAGCCTTGCTGAAATGGACAAATTCCTACAAAGAAACAAACTAATGAAATTTACTCAAGAAGAAATAGACAAGTGACTAGACCTATAAAAAGTGAAGAGGTTGAGTTAATTATCAGAAAACAACTCACAAAGCTCAAACCCACATTGTTTCACCATTGAATTCTGTACTAAAAATGAAAGGAAAGGTTATGCCAATTCTTTACAAACCCTTCCAAAAGTTAGGACAGAAGGGAACACTCATTTTGTGAGGCCAGCATTACTCAGATACCAGAACCAGAAAAATACATCACAAGAAAACTACAGACTAGTATCTATTATGAATATGAACAGATTAATTCTCAACAAAATACTAGCAAAACTAAATGCACCAACATATAAAAACAGTGATATACCATGAACAAGTAGGATGCAAGTTTGGTCTAACTTCTAAAAGTCATTTAATGTAATAACTGTAATAATATAATCAACATAATCAAAAAAACTTATTTATACTTCTCAGTAGATATGTATTTTACAGCAGAAAAGTATTTTACAAAATCCAACACTCTTTCATGATAAAAACATTCAACAAACTAAAAACAGAAGAGATTTTCACCAATATGAAAAAAGCATCTACTAAAAACCCACAGTAAACATTATACTTAATGGTGAAAGACAGAATGCTTTCCCCTAAGGTCAGGAACAAGACACAGATGTCTGCTCTTTGCCACTTTGATTCAACATTGTACTGAAGTTCTAGCCAGAGCAAACAGGCAAAAAAAAAAAAAAAAAAAAAAAAAGCAAAAGACATCCAGATTTGAAAGGAAAAAGTAAAACTATCTATTCACAGATGACATGATCTTGTATACAGAAAATCCTAAAAAATTAAATAAAAAGCTATTAGAACCAATAAATGAATTCAGTGATGTTTCAGGATGTAATCAATATACAAAATCCAATTGTATTTCTACAATTGATAGTTCATTGCAAGTATACAGAAATAAAACAATAAAATTAAGACATGAAAAAAGTTTTTTAAGATTTTATTTATTTATGAGAGACACAGAGAGAGAGAGGCAGAGACATAGGCAGAGGGAGAAGCAGGCTCCATGCAGACAGCCTGATGCAGGACTCAATCCCGGGAGTCAGGGATCATGCCCTGAGCCAAAGGCAGATGCTCAACCACTGAGCCACCCAGGTGTCCCAATAAATGAAAATTAAATTAAGAAAACAATTCCATTTACAATGACATCAAAAAGAATAAAATACTTGGGAATTAATTTAACAAAAAAGCCTAAAACTTACACTCTGAAAACTATAAAATATTGTTGTAAGATATTAAAGAAAATCCACAACTAGAAAAAAAATCCCACGTTCATGGATTGGAAGATTTAACATTATTAAAATGGTGAAACTTCCTAATCTGATCTATAGATTCAGTGCATCCAATCTGGATTCCCAGCTGACTTCCTTGTAGAAATTGACAACCTAACTGTAAAATTTATTTAGAATTGTGAGGTATTTAAAATAGTCAAAACAGGGCAGCCCAGGTGGCTCAGTGGGTTTAGCGCTGCCTCCAGCCCAGGGCATGATCCCGGAGATCCAGGATCAAGTCCCACATCGGGCTCCCTGCGTGGAGCCTGCTTCTCCCTCTGCCTGTGTCTCTGCCTCTCTCTCTCTCTGTGTCTCTATGAATAAATAAATAAAATTGTTTAAAAAAATTAAAAAATAAAATAAATAAAAATAAAATAAATAAAATAGTCAAAACAATCCTGAAAAAGAAGAACATAGTAAGGCTCACACTTCCTTATTTCAAAACTTAGTACAAAGTAACAGTAACCTAGACATTGTGGTACTAACACACAGATAAACATATAGATCAATGGAATATAACAGAGTCCAGAAATAAATCTGTATGTCCATAGTCAATTAATTTTCTACAAGAATGACAAGGCCATCCAGTAGGGAAAGAGTAATTTTTACTACTGGAGAGAGTAGGGAAAAAGAATGGATCTCAGACAACTACAAGCAGAAGAATGAGGTTAGATCCCTTCCTTGAGCCATATATAAAACTAATTCAAGATGGATTGAGAATCTAAACATAAGAGTTAGAACTATAAAACTGGGCAGACAGAGTGGATCAGCGGTTTAGCACCTGCCCTCGGCCAGGTTGTGATCCTGGAGTCCTGAGATCAACTTCCACATCAGACTCCCTCCATGGGGCCTGCTTCTCTCTCTGCCTATGTCTCTGCCTCTCTCTCTCTGTCTCTCATGAATAAATAAATAAAATATTTTTTTAATCTAAAAATTAAAATTAAAAAAAAAGAGGGACACCTGGGTGGCTCCAGTGGTTGAGTGTCTGACTTCAGCTCAGGGTGATATCTCAGAGTCCCAGAATTGAGTCCCACATCATGCCTCTTGCATGGAGCCTGCTTCTCCTCCCTCTGCCTATGTCTCTGCCTCTCTCTGTGTCTCTCATGAATAAATAAAATCTTAAAAAAATAATAAATTAATTTTTACAAAAAGACTGTGAAAAGATAGGGATGAGGGAATGGGTAAAACAGGTGAAGGGGCTTATAAGATGTACAAACTTTCAGTTATAAACTAAGTTTATAGAGATGAAAAGGACAGCATAGGGAACATTGTCAATATCGCAGTGATGTATGGTGGCAGATGGTGACTACATTTATTGTGGTGAGTACTGAGTAATGTATAAAATTGTCAAATCACTATGTTGTACACTTGAAACTAATATAACACTGTATGTTGACTATACTGTAATAAATGAAGGAATGTGAAAGACAACCCACAGAATGAGGAGAAATATTTGCAAATCATTTATCTGATTTGTATCAGGAACTTATATCCAGAAACATAAGTAAATCTTACAACTCAATAATAAAAAAACAATTTAAAAAGTGGGAAAAAGATGTGAATAGATAGCTCTCCAAAGATGACATACAAATGGCCAATAAACATATGAAAAGGGGCACCTAGGCCCGTAGTGGTTGAGCGTCTGCCTTTTGCTTAGATTATGATCTTAGGGTCCTGAGATAGAACCCAGAGTTGGGCTCCATGCCAAGCACTGAGCACAGAGCCTGGAGACTGCTTAAGATTCCCTCCCTCTCTCTGCCCCTTTGCATATCCCATGCTTGCTCGCTCTCTAAAAAACAAACAATCAAATAAATATTTTAAAAATGGCTAGAATCAAAAAGTAAGATATAACAAGAGTTGGAAAATCTGTGGGAAAACCCTCACATACTGCTGGTAGGAATGTAAATGGTGCAGCTGCTTTGGAAAACAGGCCGATCCTCAAATGATTAAATACAGAGTTACCACAAGATCCAGCCAATCACCTAAGAGAAATGAAAACATATACCACACATAAACTGTACATGAATATTTGTAGCAGCGTTATAGCCAAAATTAATAGCTAAAGGACAGAAACAACCCAAATGTCATCAATGGACAAACCGATCAACAAAATGTAATACAGCCATACACTGCAATATTATTCAACTGCAAAAAGAAATTAAATAGTCCTATATGCTGCAACATGTATGGTCTTTTAAAACATTATGCTAGGGATGCCTGGATGGCTCAGTGGTTGAGCATCTGCCTTTGGCTCAAGGCATTACCTCAGAGTCCTAGGATCGAGTCCTGCATCAGGCTCTCCACAGCGAGCCTGCTTCTCCCTCTGCCTGTGTCTCTGCCTGCTTTTCTGTGTCTCTCATGAATAAATAAATAAAATCTTTTTAAAAATAAAATTAAATATGCTAAGTGGAAAAAGTCAGTCACAAAAAGACCACTTATTATATGATTCCATTTGTATGAAGGGAATTCTACATTTTACTTGTTGTTGTGTCCCTTTGGAGTTTTATGTAATAGGGCTAAAAGTAGGGAATTGTTTACAAGATATTTCCTTTCTTGACTTTTCTCTTTTTTTAAAACAGAGTTCTCTAGAGTTCATGTCAAGTATCCTTGTGAGCAACAAGAAAATACTTCTCAGGGTACCTGGGTGGCTCAGTTAGTTAAGCTACTGCGTTTGGCTCAGGTCACGATCTTGGGGTTCTGGGATCGAGCCCCACATCAGACTTCCTGCTTAGCAGGGAGCCTCTTCTCCCTCTCCCCGCTGCCTGTGCTCGCTCTCAAATAAATAAAATCTTAAAAAAAAAAACCACACAAAATAATACTTCTCTTTTCAGAGAAATCACACAGCAGAATGATAGATTTCCTCAAGATTTAAAGTCTTAAAATAGGAGGGTGATGAGAAAAGAGTCCCTGAAGTTGGCTTGGTGGCAGTACTTCAAGGAATTGGCAAAATTTTCAAGGGGATGGCCATATGATATACTTACAGGCTTTGGGGTTCATAGCCTTAACCAAGTCTCCTGACCACAGCTTATGAAGGGTATGCAAGGAGAAAGCTGTCAGATTTCCAGAGACATTATGATCCTGGACAATACAGATGTTAGCAAAAACCTTGATGAACTAGAGCTATTGACACTTTGTTTCTCTAGTACCATATAAAGCCTGGGTGAGAGGGGAGCTCCTGATATTGATGAAAATTTAATTTCTTGCAACCCGAACAGAATGAGAGCTTTGAGTCTCTCTCTCTCTTTTTTAAGATTTTATTTATTTATTTATGAGAGACACAGAGAGAAGCGCAGAGACACCGGCAGAGGGAGAAGCAGGCTCCATGCAGGGAGCCTGATGTGGGAGTCGATCCTGGGTCTCCAGGATCACACCCTGGGCTGCAGGCAGCACTAAACCACTGCACCACCGGGGCTGCCCAGCTTTGAGTCTCTTAATTCAAAATTTTAAAACAATAAACAAATAGATATTTCTTATACACTTGAGGGTTTTTTTTAATTTTTAAATTTGGAAATAATTTCATATGAAGTTGCAGAAATTAAAATAGTACAAAGATTTTCCATCTATCCTTTTACTCAGATTCACCTATTGTTAAAATTTCCATCTGATATATTATTTCCTGTTTATCTAATAAGCTTGTATGTATATTTATATAATATATACGTGCAACATATATTTGTGTGTGTATATAGTCTTTTTTTCTGAACCATTTGAGGGTAAGTTATATATATATCATGATCCTAAAATATTAAGTCATATATATTAGGACCAAGAGAGACATTCTCTTTCATAAGTACAGTTAGGGTTGCCAGATTTAGAGAACTCAGGGCAAATTCCCACAAAAAAGGAAATGATATCTTGTCATTTGCAACAACATGGATGGAACTAGAGGGTATTATGCTAAGTGAAGTTAAGTCAGTCAGAAAGTGACACACCATATGATTTCACTCATATGTGGAATTTAAGAAACAAAACAAATGAACAAAGGGAAAAAAGAGAGGGAGGCAAACCAAAAAACAGATTCTTAACTATAGAGAACAAACTGATGGTTACCAGAAGAGAGGTGGGTGGGAGGACAGGTGAAACAGGTGATGGGGATTAAGGAATGCACTTGTTGCGATGAACAGGGGGTGATGTAAGGAAGTGTTGAATCACTATGCTATACACCTGAAAATATTACACTGTAGGCTAACTAACTGAAATTTAAATAAAAACTTAAGGGCAGCCTGGGTGGCTCAGCGGTTTAGCGCTACCTTTGGCCCGGGGCGTGATCCTGGAGACCTGAGATCGAGTTCCCCAATGGACTCCTTGCGTGGAGCCTGCTTCTCCCTTTGCTTCTCATGAATAAATAAATAGAATTAAAAAAAATAACTCTGGGCAAATTCCAACAGAAATTAAAGCTTCTGAACTCTGAGTAGGAAAACTATCATACTTTCTCTCCTGGACACACACACTATTCCTTGATCTAATGAGTTCTGAGTCTCTTTGGTTACCCTTCAGTTCCTAAGCAATAAGCCAAAGATGCTGGGCAAGGTTTCTGGTAACCAGTGTATACTATAACCTTGTTGATAAAACTGAGGGCTTGATTGATTCTGGAATTGAATTAAAACTTGTACTTCTCCGGTCTTTTATACTTGCCTTATATAATTCCATCTCTTGGAAGTTCTGTTGATTTAGTAGTATTTCTCAGAATTGAATTAAACTTAAGAATTGTCTTATAAAAACCACTACTTATCAAATTTGATATGTGTAGAAATCATCATTGGATCTTATTAAAAATGTAATTCTGATTCTGTAGAACCGGGATGGGGCCTGAAATTTTGTATTTCCTGCAAGACCCTATAAGAAGACCTATTCTGTGTAGCAAGGTTATGGCCATTTATGTCACAATCAATAAATATTTGTTAAATATGTAGGAACCTAGGCCCTATCCCAATGTTCTGAGTCAGAATCTCTGGAGCAGTGGCCAGGAATACATACTTTAAAGTGAACTCCTAGGGGGACACCTGGGCTGCTCAGTAGTTGAGAATCTGCCTCTGGCTCAGGTCGTGATCCCAGGGTCCTGAGATGGAGCCTGCTTCTCCCTCTGCCTATGTCCCTGCCCCTCTCTGTGTATCTCATGAATAAATAAAATCTATAAATACATAAATACATAGAATGAACTCCTAGGAAGATTTGAGAACCAATGGGTTATGGATTTGAAATGCCCTCCACCTTTTTCTCTGCTTATTGATTTTTTGTCCTTCAAAGCCTTGTGCTTGCTGCTCTGGCCTTGTTGCTTTTATTGACCACCTCAGACTGAATTCTTTAATAGTTGTCTGCAGCAAATATTTGTTTATCATGAGTTATCTTTTCTCACACATATCCTGTCTCCCCAGACACATTTTATTTTTCGAAATGAACAGTTTTGTTATATACTTTCTTGTAGCCCTAGCTCCTAGCATAATGCTTAGCATAGAGTAAACATTTAATTAACATTTGTCATGGACAATAATGGTGATGATAGTGAACGATTAACTTATTTTCAGGGCACGTGGTTGCTTCCCAGGCCTTGTATGATTATTTTTTTAAAAAGTTTTGTTTATTTATTCATGAGAGGCAGATAGAGAGAGAGAGAGAGAGAGAAGCAGGCTCCATGTAAGGAGCCCAACATGGGACTCGATCCGGAGACTCCAGGACCACGCCCCAGGCCGAGGGCAGGCGCCAAACCGCTGAGCCACCCAGGGATCCCCGGCCTTGTGTAATTAAAAATCTGCTGATTCCAAAAAGGAAACACCCAACTGCTTAGCAAAGACTGTCAATCCCAACTGTGGCACGTTATTTTTCAGGTATTGACACTACGATCCTTCTGTATCTTGGTAGCTTGGATTTTATTATGGTGAATGGCTTGTCAAAGGAAAGAAAGGAATACTTTGAATTTATTATGTTTTTTATCTGTGAACCCTAAAGCACTCTAAAGCCATTTATTAAGTTACTGTATACCCATGGTGTAAATATTACACCCTCTCTACAAAAACGCTGACTAGGGAAAGAGCTGTAAAATACTCGGCCAAACTCACAGAGTCATTTTAAGAAGGCCAAACCAGAAAGAATCAGTAGCAGCTGAGTGTGACCGGTAAGCCTTTCTCAACATCCCCCAGACCTCAAGTTGCGTGACTTTGCAAGGTGAGCGTTCCAGAGGAGAGAAGCCAGGATAAGAAGAAATTGACGATTATCTCAATCATCTTTTTTCTTCCTCCGTATGCCGATTGCCATTGCTCTTTGTATCCCTCTTATGACGCTTGTACACTGTCGCTTGTGTTACGGTTAAATGCTGACCCATCTTCCCTCCTTAACTTCCTTGCCTGTTTTTGCAATCAATCTTGTTCTCCCTCCTCCTCCACTGCAGTAGCAGAGAAAAAAAAGAACTGCCAGCAGACGAGATCTGAAACGAGGGGGAAAAAAATTTAAAAATTAAAAAAACAAAAAAAAACAAAAACGAGTTTGGCACCCTGGTTCCATCACTTAGGAAATTCTGCCTCTTTGAAAAAGTCCCTTCACTCTGAGGTACTTTCCTCTTTGTTTGTAAAATAGGGATAGATCACGCCCACCTACCTCACAAGATGGTTGAAGCGACAGAACAAGATTCGTAAACTGTAAAGCATTAAATGGATAGAAGCGGTCCCCTTACTCCATCAGTCCTGGTTTGAATTAATTTAACTCCAGGGCAACATTGCGCAGCAAAGCAGGGACAGGGCGTGTCCACAGGGAACAGCCTCGAGGCAATATCTTTTTGAGGAGAGGGAGAGCGCGGAGCCGCTGGGTGTTGTAGTCTTTGCGGCAGTCTCCACAGGTCTTGGGGAAAGAAAAGGACTACAATTCCCGTGAAGCCGTGCGGAAACAGTCCCTTGCACCCTCCCGCCAAGTGCGTTCCCCAGGCTGAAGCGAGAGGCCGAAGGGGGTCCTAGGAGCGCGCGCGCCGTCGGTCCGCGGAGCGATCGCTGAGGAGGGCTGCTGGTGGTGGCCGTGGTAGCTGAGGAAACGAGACGCACGGGAATGTGCTACGGGATAGAGAATATATCCTGTAACAAGGGATAAGACGCGTGGCAAGAGTCAAATTAAAAAATAAAAAGCCGTGCCTAACCCCTCATCACCCTAGCTGATGCTACCTCGCGCTACTGCGGAGGGGCCGGGAGCGCGCTCTCCCGCTCGCGCTTCACGCCCCAGGGACTTAAATCAGCAGGGGCGGGAAGGGGCGGGGCCTGCGGCGCACGGGGCGGGGCGTAGGGCGGCGGCAGCGGCGGCGGCGGCAGCGGCCACGACCCAGACATCTGGGACTGTTGTTGTTCTCTCGCGGCGGGACTGCCTCAGTCCTTTCGCGCAGAAAGAGATCCCGAGCTGGTTTGGTGGGAGCGGGCGGCCGCATCCCTCTTCTCTCCTGCTTCCCCGAAGCTGCAGCAGGAGCTGGCTCAGACACCCTGCGGGTGGTCTCCGATGCCCGTCAGTGAGGAGGGGGCGTAGAACCCTGGTGAGCGCATCTCAGCCTCCCCACCCGCCAGATCTGTCTTCGCCGGCCCCCCAGGCCCTCACACCCCAGTCTGGCTGCCATGGCTGAAAACGCAGAGGGAGACCTGAACTCCAACCTGCTGCACGCCCCCTACCAAACCGGGGATCCTCAGCTAGACACGGCCATCGGGCAGTGGCTCCGTTGGGATAAGGTGGGTACCTGGTCCAGCCCGGCATCCGCCCGGTCCTCCCGTACGCCCTCCCACACGCAGTCTGCCCTTCCCGGTCCCCACCCGGTCTGGTGCTCGGCAGGCTGCAGAGGAGATGGCTCAGGCCAGCCGTTGGGGGCCAGCGGTGCCGGGCGTTGCCACCCACCTATGCCTGGGCTGCCTCCCCGGGACCGTCTCAGCCCCGCTGCCTGTAGTCTCTTTTGCAGTGCGCGGAATTGCAGCCTCCCTTTCTCACCCCCCCCCCCCCCCACCGCCCTTCAAGTGCACGTCGTCTCTCTCTCTCTCTCTCAAAATTATTATTATCATCATCATCGTCTTAAGTTAAACCTTTCATAGAGCTATTTCCTTTCTTCTCCCTTGACTTCCTTGTCTGCAAACCTGAAAGTGGGTTTTGGTACCCTTTTTAGATGTCTCTAACCGCTCACCGCTTTGCTTCTGGTCTGGTGTGTTTCCACCTTCCGTCGCTAGGTAGTCGCTGGTCTTTTATCATTCCCCGGTATTCTCTAGTATCACCTTTTGCTCTCGAGAAAGGTAAGAGTTGTCTTACCTCTTTATTTCCCTTGTCAGGAGTTATTTTCTGGAAGCAGCCTGTTCAAAGAATCACGTTTTCACGGTTTCGTTTGATGTTCCTGATACGGAAGTGTTTTTGCTTTACCCACTGCTTTTCCTCCTCTGCCCCTAACACCCCCTCCAAGTTGTTGGGGTGATTTCATCTTGTGCAGGCAGATGGGATGGATATGTGAGAGCCAGAGTTAAAACGCAGTTCTCGCACTTGTAGAAGAGGCCGCATCAGAGGAAGATGATCCAAGCTTTTGCTTTGTCAAGTGCATTAAATGCGTTGTTGAAGTAGAGAAGGCAACGGATTTGAAATAGAATTAATAATAGTGAATGAAGAAATTAGTATGGCGGTATGTGAAATCGTGTACAAAAGAATTTCCCAAAGGATTCGCTTTCTTAAAAAGTCTTTTCACTTTGCTCATTCGTGCATTTAGCAAAAAATATTTATTGAGCATTGGGTAACGTTTTCTGAGTCTGTTAGGGCCACGGAATGAATACTAATGGTGAGAAAATAGAAGGGTTTCTGCCCTCAACAAGCTTTCAGTTAGCAGATAAGACCAACAAATAAGCAATTGCAATAAGTTAGTTACTGTTACTTGATCATATGCATCTTGGACGTTCTGTTCTTCCTCTGGAGTCTAAACCAGTGCTTCTCAAACCTTAAAGTCTTTACAGATCATCTGGATCTAAAATGCAGATTCACAACTGATAGGTCTGGGGTAGGGTCTGAGATTCTTCCTCAAGAATGAGCAACCAGGTGATACAAATACTGCTGGTCTGTGGACCACTTGGAGCGGGAAGACTCTAGAGTGTTCTGATTCAAAAATCAAATTAAAGAAATCGCTCTCTTATTATAGTATTTGACCATATACATATATTTTTTAAGTCAAGTGTGCAGAATTTGTGATATCCCATTAATTACCATAAGGACGTGTAAAAAGCGAGTAACTTTAAAGCCATTTGCTGGAGGTCAGCTTGGTAAAAGAGCTAAAGCTTAGCATACAAATATATTACAAACTGACTATATAAGTGTCTTCAACAGGGAAGCCTAACCAAATTATATGAATGATAACCTTATATGTTTAATATGGATGTTTTTGGGGATCCCTGGGTGGCGCAGCGGTTTGGCGCCTGCCTTTGGCCCAGGGCGCGATCCTGGAGACCCGGGATCGAATCCCACGTCGGGCTCCCGGTGCATGGAGCCTGCTTATCCCTCTGCCTGTGTCTCTGCCTCTCTCTCTCTCTCTGTGACTATCATAAATAAATAAAATTAAAAAAAAATTTAATATGGATGTTTTTGTTTAAAGCCATCTGCTTTCATTGGTATTTTCATTGCTATTTTAAGGAAGTGAAAGTGGTTGGGCCCTTATTGTCCCTAAAGAGAAAGGAAGAGTCATGAAATTTGAAAACACTTGTAGAATTCCAACACAATTTAATTTACTAGTAACTACCATGTATGTGAAAGCTTTTGACCCCAACAATAGGAATTTGTATTCATTACCATGGATGAGATCTTTTGTTCTTTTTAGGTACCAGTTTTGTCTATACTTTTCCTAATGAGTCTCTTGATTGATTTTTTTAAAAGATTATTTGAGTGAATTAATATTTATTCATTGTCTATGCTGTGTCTAGGTATTATTGGGATATATGGAAATATAAAAAGACTATAAAATGTGTATATACATAAAAAGATAACACTAGGGCAGTATTGGTGGTAATTAAATGTTTTATAGGCAGTCCTTATAGGAATTCAGAAGTCAGAGTGACCTGTGGACTGGGATGATCAAGGAAGACTTTATAAAATGGGATACATATAAAAAGAATGAGAGGAGTCTTTATTGAAAATGGAAGAGAAATTCTTAAATTATATTTAAAGTACCCTCTCTATTTTTTTTTTTTAAAGATTTTATTTACTCATGATAGACAGAGAGAGAGAGGCAGAGACACAGGCAGAAGGAGAAGCAGGCTCCATGCAGGGAGCCTGACGTGAGACTTGATCCCAGGTCTCCAGGATCACGCCCTGGGCCAAAGGCAGCACTAAACCGCTGAGCCACCCAGGCTGACCAGAGTGCCCTCTCTATATAAGATACTAACTAAAAACCTGTGGAAGATACAAAGATGAAATAGATAGGGATTATATCTTCAAAAAACATAGAAGGGAAAATGAAACAAAAGCTCACAAAGGGAACAAGTAATACGTGTCCTTAACTGAGGAAGAAATCTAAATAATTTAAATAATTGTTTCATAAAAATAATAATTGATCCCTCTTATAATGGGAAGTAATACTTTTAATTGGTAAATAAAGGTGTATTTAATGTAGACTGATAGTGTGGGTAACCTAGGCTATATCCCAGGGCACTGAAATTTAGAGTGCAGAAATGTAAAATAATAGATCAAACCTTCAGCATTTATTACATGACATGCTGACAACATAGTGTTTTAGAAGAGGAACTGAGTTTAATACCTGATTAATATCTATTTAGTGAAAAAAAAAAAAGGAACCTATCACATGTGGCTGCTTCTGAATGACTCTGCTTGCCTAGATCACCAAAATTGCTAGTTTTAGCCTTGGTAGGGTGATGTACTTAGAAAAATCTTCATGAAAAAAAAAGTGCTACTTGTGCTAAACTTTCAGAATTGGTTAAAATTTAGATTTGTCAACATAGGATCTATTCCAAGCAGATATAGAAAGTTTGTGTACTTAGAATATTTGTTTCTGCTGTAGCTTTGGTTTGGATACATAGAGAGAAATTATTGGAAAGGTATGTAGAGACAGATCATAGAAAAGCTTCAGTATGTCTTTAGCGGCCTTGAATAAATAAAAGTGTATATAAGTGTTAAAAAGAAAATAATGCAACAAGAAAGGTTTTTTATTGGGCAGTCTGGGATACCCCATGTAATTTCCATGGGGTGGCATTATGTTGGTAAATTTCTTTTTAAGATTTTATTTATTTATTCATAGAGACACACAGAGAGAGACAGAAACAGACACAGGCAGAGGGAGAAGTGGGCTCCATGCAGGGAGCCTGACATGGGACTCAGTCCTGGGTCTCCAGGATCACGCCCCAGGCTGCAAGCGGCACTAAACTGCTGTGCCACTGGGGCTGTCCCCTGTCTTGGTAAATTTACCATAGTTCACTAACTGACCCTCAGTTTTTAAGCCTTCAGATTGTGTCTCTCTTGTCTCAGGATGAATTCACCCTCAAGAAACTGAAACTGATGTCTGAATTCAGAATGTAATTTTATTAATTTATAGTACAGATGTAATGTAAGTGGATTTGTCTCTAATCAGGGTATTTTCTAGACGTACCATAAGGGAAGTCAAAGAATCGGAAGATTTTTAGTGATCATGAAATCAAATCACAGGGATTCAGATACATGACTACATGTTCAACAGCATTGGCCTGTAATAAGTAAATGCTACCATTCTATGATGGAACTATCCTACCACTGGAACCCAACAAGTCCATGGTTCAAGGTGTTCTTCCTCCAGGTAATGTACAGATGGCTTCTGTCGTGCTCTCTCCCTTCTATGTTCTAGATCTAAGGCCCTCACTTTCTTCTACTTCTTTCAATGTTTTCATACATTCTATCACATTATAAACAAGTCTTCACTGGCCTAGAAGCCAGATTCTCTGTAACATGACTACTATCACCTGTTTCTGATCTACAGTAAATTTTAACTTTTTGAAAGCAGATATAACCAAGATATTGAGTCCTGCTCAAGTTTGGGTGCGTGAATGTGTGGGTGGGGAGTGGAACAGGACACAGGGCAGCGCTGTTCAGCCAGTTGGAGCAGCAACAGCTATATTGACAAAATGTGCAGGCAGAGATTGGCCATGGCATTTTGAAAAATAGTGGGTAGAGCACTCTGGTCTCAAAATGTAGGTGTATGCTGAGAAAGGATAGAATATAAAGTTAAAGATGGTTTAGGTTAGGTTAAGGCTATGAAATGCCTGAAAATAGAAATAAAAGACTTTAAGCCAGTGATTTTCAGATATCTAGCATAGTTAAACTTTTTCAAGCAAAATATAGCCCTGGAAAATGGTGAATGGGGATCCCTGGGTGGCACAGCGGTTTAGCGCCTGCCTTTGGCCCAGGGCGCGATCCTGGAGACACGGGATCGAATCCCATGTCGGGCTCCCGGTGCATGGAGCCTGCTTCTCCCTCTGCCTATGTCTCTGCCTCTCTCTCTTTCTCTCTCTCTCTCTCTGTGACTATCATAAATAAAAATTTTAAAAAATAAAAAAAAAGGAAAATGGTGAATGAATTTCCTTTTAAATCATCATTGTGTGATGGAAAATATACCCAAGAAACACCTCTACAAAGGCAGTCTTGTGTAATTTTATCGTATAGAGACCTAAAGAAGTTGTGGTAGAGCCTAACCAGGGCTTGTATCTGTCAGCTAGTTCAATTTTTACAAATACTCATTTATATTCCCTTTCTTGGTTCACATTTTTCTAATACTTAATTTGGTCTTTAATCACTGAAGAGAACAGAATACACATGGCTTTATTAATTTGGGGAAAATAGTACTTCCTAGTTGAATATATTTGTGTAGTTTTCAAACCGTGTAAAATATTCTAAATTTCATTTGATGCTCACAGCAACCCTGAATGGTAGGCGAGCTGGATAGTAGTTATCCCCATTTTTACAAGTAAAGAAACTTAATTTCAGAAAAGGTAAATGACTTACTCAAGGATGTATAATTTTTAAGCAGTAGAGTTGGGACTAGAATCAAGGTTACCTGACCTTTACTCTAGTTTTCTTATCACTGAACTATACTCTGTAACCTGAATATTTAGTAAATGTTAGTGATATACACCAGGTTTCAAGGACTTCATTAAAATGATTTTATTGGCTTATGTTAAACCTGAGTAGGATGTAATTGCAGAATAAATGTCATGGAATTTTTTTTAAGAGCTGAATTTGCGTATCAACAGTTGCTTTGGTCTCCCTAGCAACATTTCTCCCTCTGAGTAATTTCGTACATATAAATGAGGGTTTGAATTTATTTTACTTCTTAGAAATAAAATTCATTTTTCTTTTTATTTCCACATTTCTTACATTTTCCCCCTCAGTTTCCATCATTTCATCTTCCATGCATTTTTATTCATTTCAAAAAATACATACTTATGATAAAAAAGAAAAGTACAAAAAGGAACATAATAGAAAACGATGATGTTCCTAACTGCTTCTTGTTTTTGATTTGTTCCTTACAAGCTATTTTTAGCTGTTTTTAGTTATTCTCATGGTTACCATCAAAAGACTAAATAATATGCTAGTACCACTAGTCCTGGATTTATTTTATGCATTATTTGTCAAATATATGCTGTAAAAACTCAGAGCTTATGTACACCATTCTCTCTCTCCTAAATTTCAACATTTACGTTTTAGTTATTCACTTAAAAGTTTAAATGTACTTAGTGCTGGGATCCCTGGGTGGTGCAGTGGTTTAGCCCCAGCCTTTGGCCCAGGGCGCGATCCTGGAGACCCGGGATCGAATCCCACATCGGGCTCCCAGTGCATGGAGCCTGCTTCTCCCTCTGCCTATGTCTCTGCCTCTGTGTGTGTGTGTTTGTGTGTGTGACTATCATAAATAAATAAATAAATAATTTTTTAAAAATGTACTTAGTGCTAACTCACAAATGCAGAGCTCCCAATTGCCCATTTTATTTAAGAGGACAGTGGCAGAAAACAAACCTACATACACAAAAATAGAGAAAACCCATACCATCTTCCGAGAAAAATCTGGGGATACCAATGACTGACCAAGGATTAAGTTATGTAAAGGAAAGAAACAGCATGAAAACCAAAGAAAAAGAAAGCAATGGGTCCAGAAAAAAAAAAAAGAAAGAAAGAAAAGCTGAGGTTAACGAGATATATAGAACTTTAAAAATTTTTAGATTAAATTTAAAGAGACAATTCCATCAAATGAGGAAAGATGCTATGAAAAGGAATCAAAAGCAAGAATGAACTCTTGGAAGTTAAGAGAGAGAAAATGACTGAATCCTTCTCTACCTTCTGCCAAATGCAATAGAAACTATAAAAACTTAAGTTGAGGAAACCTACAGCAAAAAGGATATAGGAAATATAAGGGAAGCTGACATGGAGGAACTACTCCAGTGGAAAGAAATCCCAAATGACTATGGTGCCCTAGATCCACATTGGGCTTCAAGAAATGTGTCTTGAAAAAGAATGATACACACATGCCGTAAATAATAAAAAACTGGAAGATATTAATGATATGGTGAAGATGGTATATTTCTCTGGCAATAACATTAAAAAAAGAAAAGCAGTTTTCTACAGATAGTTCAGAAGAAGGGAGGGGAGGAAGGAGGGATGGGAGGAAGGAAGGAAAGAAGGAAGACCTCAGTAAGCAAGTTATGGTCTGAACATGAAGCAAACTGAAACAGGGCGTGATTTTGAACAACCAATTGATAGGACTTAAGAAAAAATTCCTTTTGATCCCAATACCTTCAGGAGACATAGATGGGCCTGAACAGAAGCAAATTTTATCCAAACCCACAACAGGGATCCACAGTGAACAATATTTAGATGATCTTAACTTGGTGTTCACATTATGTTCAATTTTGAGGATCAACCTGAAGACAAAATGTAAGATTTAATTATTTATATTGTGGTGAGAAAACACAACATAAAATTTACCATCATAACCATTTTTAAGTGTACAGTTCAGTAGTATTAATTATACTCACATTGTGAAATGCATCTCTAGAATATTTTTCATCTTTTAAGTCTGAAATCCACCCATTATATAGGTCCCTTTTTGCCTCCCCCCCCCATTCCCTGGTAACCACCATTCTACTCTTTCTATGAATTTGACTATTTTAGATACTTCATAGAAAGAAAATCATATAGTATTTGTCTTTTTGTAACTAGTTTATTCCACTTAACATAATGTCTTTAAGGTTCATCATGTTGTAGCATGTTACAGGATTTCCGTCTTTAAAACTGAATAATATGGTATACCATATTTTGTTTATACATTTAAGCATCAGTGGACACTTGGGTTGCATCCAGCCCTTGGCCATTGTGAACTGTGCTGCTGTGAACATACATGTGCAAATATTTCATCAAGACCCTGTTTTCAATTATTTTAGCTATAAACCCAGAAATGAGATTACTGGAACAAAATGTAGACATTAGAGGCATAAGTAGGGTTTTGGCTTACTGTGCTTTGTTTCATGCTCCTTTCTGACTTTCAGAAATATGTTGAAATTTCATATACTCCTTCAGGACCCACTGACCCCTTCTCCAGTTCTTTTTGCATTGTGGATTTAGTCCTTTGATACCTTTACTGTCATTTGAAAAATTCCCAGGGACACCTGGGTGGCTCGTGGTTGAGCATCTACCTTCAGCTCAGGGCATGATCCTGGGATCCCGGGATTGAATTCCGAATCCATCTTCCTGCAGGGAACCTGCTTCTCCCTCTGCCTGTCTCTGCCTCTCTCTGTGTCATGAATAAATAAATAACATCTTAAAAAATAATAATAATAAAAATAAAATAAATTCTCAGGAAGAAGAGGAGTCTTTCATCTTCAAATGAAATTCTCTATTATTTTTTCAAATTAAAAATGTACTTAAAAGTGGAAGCAACCAAGATGTCTTTCAGTAGGTGAATGGGTAAATAAACTTTGGTATATCCACACAGTAGAATACTATATATTGATTTTTTTTAAATAACCTGTCAAGCTACAAAAAAGAAATGAGCCATCCAGCCACAAAAACACAGTTAAAAAACTTTAAATACATACTACTTAATGAAAGAAGCCATTTTATAAAAGCTACGTACTGTCTGACTCCAACTGTATGTCATCCTGAAAAAGGTAGAACTGTGGAGACAATGAAAAAAAATGAACAGGGGAAAGGAGGAAGTAGATGGACCACAAGAGGTTTTTAGAGCAGTGAAGCTATTCTTGTATGATATTATAATATGTAATACATTATGTATTTGTCAAAACCCATATGTAAGTTATGGGCTTCAGTTTATCATATTGGATCAATATTGGATTAATTACAACAAATTACCACACTAATACAAGATGTTCACAACAGGGGAGACTATTGTGAAGGGGGGCATTTATGGGAACTCCCTGTACTATCTGCTCAATTTTCTATAAACCTGAAACTATTCTTTTTTTTTTTAATTTTTATTTATTTATTTTTTGATAGTCACACAGAGAGAGAGAGAGAGAGAGAGGCAGAAACATAGGCAGAGGGAGAAGCAGGCTCCATGCACCGGGAGCCCGATGTGGGATTCGATCCTGGGTCTCCAGGATCACGCCCTGGGCCAAAGGCAGGCGCCAAACCGCTGTGCCACCCAGGGATCCCCCTAAAACTATTCTAAAAAGTAAAGTCTAGGCCGCCTGTCAATAGCATGTGACTCTTGATCTTGATGTCATGAGTTTCAGCCAGCATTGAGGGTAGAGTTTACTTAATAACAAATAAACAAACAAACAAAAGATTTAAAAAGGTACAGTCTATGAATTTTAAAAATATATATGTACTTCAAAGGGAAAGGATTCATATTTGAAAGCACATCCTTTTTTCCCACCTGAAATTTTCAAAATAGGAGGACTGGCTTATTCTGCTTTTTATTTGGGGGCTTTTTTACCCTATCTTTTCTTTCATAAAGGACTTTTGTTTAGTTCCTTCAAGTTTTCTACAAGGCCATTAGAAAGCCTATGTGTATATATCTTTGATCTGGAATTATTTTCCCTCTTTCCTCCTATTTGAAAATTTTGAGGGAGCCTGAGAACCTAATGAAAAGGAATTTGTCTTCATTTGGTTCTTTCAGATTTTACTTGTAAGATACATCGAACTAATCCAATAATGTAAATATTATATTTCACCATATCAGATTTTCATGCTCCTTCCCTGTATTATCTAAGTTAGATTTCTTTCATCCTCTTGGAGAAACAGCATGATTTGCTTGTTTAGTTGTTTTTACACATTTCATGTGTCTGTTCACTTTTTTATAAATATTTTTCCCCAAAATGAAAGGATGATAGTAATTTAGTGCAAATTTTACTAAAATATTTTTTCATTAGTCAGTTTCTCTCTATTGCTAGCTCATATTAAGGCTGCTGCCCTCTGGTGTTGGGAGTTAAAGAGAAAATAATACTTTTCCAGTGGAAAAAAATATAGACGGGTAGGTACTGTATCTAATATGGCGTGGGATCCTTTACACCAGATAATTTAGTGAGCACTGGATCTTACCAAACAGAACTATGACATGGTCATATCAAATGCACAAAATAATATGAAAATTATAATGTAAATGAAAAATCTTATGCTTCTCTGATACATAGGCCTATTAGCTTTCAGCTAACCATAAGATCTCTCTAATATAGGGATCCCTGGGTGGCGCAGCGGTTTGGCGCCTGCCTTTGGCCCAGGGCGCGATCCTGGAGACCCGGGATCGAGTCCCACGTCAGGCTCCCGGTGCATGGAGCCTGCCTGTGTCTCTGCCTCTCTCTCTCTCTCTGTGACTATCATAAATAAAAAAAAAAAAAAAAAAAAAAAAAGTATACCATTAAAAAAAAAAAAAAAAGATCTCTCTAATATAAAGATCTCTTTAATGTAAATGTGGTTTTATTTTGTGGTTTCTGCTTCAGAATTTTTCTCATGTTATTTATGCCTCTGAAATATTTCATTGTTTATGCAGGTAAAATTTACAAAAAACCTAAATGCCCACCAAAGGGGGAAGGATAAACAAATTTGAACACTGCAATAGTTGAATATACTAGATTGGGGATGAATGAATAAAGAATTATGGTATATATATATACTGTGGAATATTATTCATCCATAAAAAGAAAATCCTACTATTTGTGACAACGTAGATGGAACTTGAAGGCATTATGCTAAGGGAAATAAGACACAAGAAAAACAAAGACTATATGATCTCACTTACATGTGGAATCTAAAAAAACCCAAAAGACCAAAAACACACCAAACTTCTAGAGAGATCAGATTTGTGGTTACCAGATGGGGTATGTGTATGCAGTCTTAGAGGAGGGTGGTCAAAGGGTACAAACTTATGGTGTTATGTAAGTACTAGGGATGTAACGGACAATATAATTATAGTTTATAGGGCTATATGATATATTGAAAACATTTAAGAAAGTAGATTCTAGGGGTGCTTGGGTAGCTCAATCAGTTGAATGTCTGAGTCCTGGTTTCGGCACAGGTCATGATCTCAGGGTCATGAGATCGAGTCCCACATTGGGCTCCATACTCAGCAGGGAATCTGCTTGAGATTCTTTCCCATTCCCTTTCCCTTTGCCCCTCTCCCTGCTCTCTCTCTCTCAAATAAATAAATCTCTTTTTTAAAAATGTAGATTCTAAGAGTTTTCTTCACAGAGAATTTTTTTCCTTTTATTGTATCTATATAAGATGTTAACTAAACTTATTATGCTAATCATTTCACAATACCTTGAATAGCATGAAGGTTGGGGCACCAATACCCCAAACAGTTGAAAATCTTCATGTAACTTTTTTAAAAAGATTTTTTTTAAAAGATTTTATTTATTTATTCATGAGAGACACAGAGAGAGAGAGAGGCAGAGACACAGGCAGAGGGAGGAGCAGGTTCCATGCAGGAAGCCTGATGTGGGACTCAATCCTAGGTCTCCAGGATCATGCCCTGGGCTGAAGGTGGCGCTAAACCGCTGAGCCACCTGGGCTGCCCTTTTAAAAATATTTTTAAAATTTATTTATTTATTTATTTATTTATTTATTTATTTATTTGAGAACGAGATTGAGAAAGAGAGAAAGAGAGAGAGAGCAGTACAGAGAGGGAGAAGCAGTCTCCCCACTGAGCAGAGAGAGTCTCCCCACTGAGCCCTGATGCAGGGCTCGATCCTAGGACCCTGAGATCATGATCAAAGCCAAAACCAGCTGAGCCACTCAGGCACCCCTGCATGTAACTTTTGACTCCCAGAAAACTTAACAGCCTACTGTAGACCAGAAGCCTTATCAATAAAATAAATAGCTGATTAACACAGATTTATATCTTATATGTATCATAAAATGTACTCTGAAAATAAAATAAGCTAGACAAAATGTTATTAAGAAAATTATAAAGAAGAGAAAATACATTCAGAATACTGTACTGACTTTATTGAAAAAATCTGCATATAAATAGACCTGCTTAGTTCAAACCTGTGTTGTTCAAGGGTCATTGTATATATAAATTAAACCATTATGCTGTATGTCTTAAGCTTACACAGTGATGTCAATTGTTTCTCAGTAAAACAGGAACAAAACAAAACAAAAATAGATCTGTTTGTATTGAAAGGACCCCCAAAATATATTAAGTGAAATAAGTGGCTATATAGAACCTAATGTGCAATTTGATACCATATATATAAAATAAAAAGAGAGAAAGCAAAACTACATTTCTATACATATGTAAATGCTGGTAAAGATTTGGAAGGATGCATCCCAGCAGTTCTGGTTCCCCCCACAGGAGGGGTCTGGGACCAGGGGTAAGAGTCAAAGACATCTTTAGCTTTATGTGTATTATTAGTATTTTTTTTAACTAGGAAAATGTATTGATATAGTTCAAAATTAATAATAATTTTTAAAATACAAATAAAGAGGAGCTCCTGCGTTGCTCAGTTGGTTAAGCATCTAACTCTTCATCTCAGCTCAAGTCTTGATCTCAGGGTCATGCATTCAAGCCCTACATTGGACTCCATGCTGGGCATGGAGCCTACTTTAAAAAATAAATAAAATTAAATAAGATCCAAAAAAAGAACGATTAATTGTCAACTATCTGATGCTTTTTAAGAACCATAGAAATTAAAAGTCAGGAAGACTACGTAAGAAGTAGAATTTGAGCTGGGCCTTCATGGGTAAATAGGATTGAAATAGATGATGAATATGGGAGAAAATTTAAGGTGGGAGGAATAGAAGAATAAAACGGAAAATGATACTGATCAGGAAAATGAAACTGAATGGGCAGCATGCAAGAATAAAATTTTTTTTAACTCGAGTATAGCATACATGTTAGACTGCTGTTGTGAAGATTACGTAAAAGAAAAAGGAAATCTCATGTTTATTGAGTGATCATGTGCCAGATGTGTTAATAGATGCTCTCATGTAAAAAAATCTCTTTTAATCCTTCAAGGATTGTTTGAGGTAGTTATTCCCATTTTTTAACCTATGTAATACAGACTCAGAGAAATGGAGAGAGTATTTGAATCCAAAGAGATTTTGATCTCTGCCCTTTGGGATCTGATTCCCACCCTTCCTGACCTTTATATTTGTTGTAACCGGAATTGGACTCTATTGTTGGTTCTTGGCTGATTAATCTGCCAGAATGCAATTAGGATGAGATGGGTTGGAGATATGGAGGGTAGCCTGGAGACTCTTCTAGAATTATGGATAACAAAGTTTTACATTAGGGTGATTATAGCCTTTTTAACAAATTGACCTCTCCTTTTTAAAAACCACAGAGAATGACAAACCTCTCCTGTTTCGTTACAGTTTGCTAAATTTGAATCAGATCTCCTTTTCAAAGAAATAAATTACAGATTCAATTTAAATTCCTATATCCACTTTACTGATCCCATTTTATTCCCTTCTACCTTTCCCCAAAGTAACCAAGACTTATCTAAGAATACTAGAGTTTTGTCTTAATTTCCTGTTTGGGGGCCCGCCTGCCTGCAGCTCTAATTTTGATCCCAGGGTCCTGGGATGGAGCCACACATTGGGCTCCCTCCTCAGCGGGGAGCCTGCTTCTTCCTTTCACTCTGCCTTCTACTACTCTGCGTGCTTGTGCTCTCTCTGTGTCAAATAAATAAATAAAATCTTTTTTAAAAAATGAATAAATTCCCTGTTTGGTTGAAAAATAGCTTTATTTTCCATTAAATCAAGTAAAGATAACCCTAGAAGCTAAACAGGAGCTAAGTTCCTTTAAAAAAAAAAAAAAAAAAAGCTAAAGGAGCCAAGCTCCTTTAAAAAAAAAAAAAAATCACTTAGGGGCACCTCGGTGACTCAATTAAGTGTCTGTTCAGCTCAAGTCATGTCCCAGGGTCCTGGGATCAAGCCCAATGGGCTCCCTGCTCAGCAGGGAAGAGAAGTCGGCTTCTTCCTCTCTTCTGCTCCTCCCCACTGCTCATATTCTCTGTTGCTCTTTCTCAAATAGATAAATAAAATCTTTTTTTTTTTTAATTTTTAAAAAATAGGAGACGCCTGGGTGGCTCAGCGGTTAAGCGCCTGCCTTCCGCTCAAGGCGTGATCCTGAAGTCCCGGGATTGAGTCCCACATTGGGCTCCCTTCTTGGAGCCTGCTTATCCCTCTGCCTGTGTCTCTGCCTCTCTCTCTTTCTGTGTCTCTCATGAATAAATAAATACAATCTTTAAAATAATTAATTAATTGATTAATCAATTAAAAAATAGGTAATAGGATTTTTAAAAATCCCTTATATAACTTTTGAAAATGAGAATACCGTTAAATTATCCCTAAATAGTACCAGAAGCTACCGTTCCTTTACAAAATGCAAGTCAACAATAAAATAGCATCAATTACAGCCTCAGATGTTCACTAAATAGAAATGTCATATTTTACAATGATAGTAAGTTTCATTTGTGGTTTCTGTAAAATGAGATTCATACTTAATAGAATTAATGATTTAAATGTCCTCTCTCCCAAATATCAGGAAACTTTTATATAATTATCAGGAAAAACTTAACAGTAAGAGAGTTGATACTCTATTACAGTACAATTCACACCCATGAATTTATTTTTGTAATTTGCATGTCTTTTTTTTAACTCTCCTTCATTTTTTTAAACTCTTCTTCATAAATATAATTCAAGTATCTTTCAAGTATTTTATTTTTAACATTAAATTACATTTTTCAAATGTTTTATAAAAGGAGTTGGAAAAAACCACCTAATAGTTGCTTATTTTTAATTCATACTTCATAATGTAAATCGCTATGCATCTGGATTTATGCATATTTCCTCTACTTCAACTTCAGTTTAGGGCTTTTCTAGATATACTTTTTTTTTAAGGTTTTATTTATTTATTCACGAGAGACACAGAGAGAGAGGCAGAGACATAAGCAGAGGGAGAAGCAGGCTCCATGCAAGGAACCTGATGCGGGACTTGATCCCCGGACCCCAGGATCACACCCTGAGCTGAAGGCAGACGCTCAACTGTTGAGCCACCCAGGACTCCCTATATATACTTTTTTTAAAGTCATGCTGATTGAGGTATAATTTATATTTACATAATTGACAGTAAATTTCATTTTTTTAGGTGTTCCATTTAATGAATTTTGAAAAGTATATGCAATTGCAGAACCAACATCACAAAGAGCATTTGTATCACTGCCGAAAATATTCTTGTGCCCCTTTTATAGTGAATCCCCTTGATCTAGCCCTTGTCAACCACTGATCTAATTTTGCCCAGTAGTTGTCAATTAGGATATAGTTCACATGATGTGGGCAGCCCGGGTGGCGCAGCGGTTTAGCGCCGCCTGCAGCCTGGGGTGTGATCCTGGAGGCCCTGGATCGAGTCCCACGTCAGGCTTCTTGTATGGCGCCTGCTTCTCCCTCTGCCTGTGTCTCTCTCTGCCTCTCTCTGTGTCTCTATGAATGAATTAAAAAAAAAAAAATCATTAAAAAAAAGGATATAGTTCACATAATGTGAAATAAAATTCACCATTTTGAAATGTATAAATCACTGGGTTTTAGTATATTCAAAAGGTTGTTCAATTGTCAGCACTCTCCAATTCCCAAACATTTTAATCACCCTAGAAAGAAACTTCATACCCAATAGTAGTCATTCCCCATACCTCCTTCTCCCTCAGCTCCTGACAACCACTCATTTGTCTAGATTTGCCTATTCTGCACCTTTCATATAAATGGAAGCATACTATGGTTGTATGTGGCCTTTGTGTCTGCCTTCCTTCACTTAGCATATTTTCAAAGTTCATCCATGTTGTAGCATGAATCAATACTTATTACAGCTAATTGGCTATATATATCTTCTTTAGTGAATCCTTTGCCCCTTTTTATTTTTATTTTTTAAGATTTTATTTATTTGAGGGATGCCTGAGTGGCTCAGCAGTTAAGCATCTGCCTTCAGCTCAGGACGTGATCCTGGGGTCTGGGGATTGAGTCCTGGATCCGACTCCTGCATGGAGCCTGCTTCTCCTCCCTCTGCCTATATCTCTGCCTCTCTGTGTCTCTCATAAATAAATAAATAAAATCTTTAAAAAAATATATTTTATTTATTTGAGAGCACACGTGGGGTCAGAGAGGGGGAGAGGGAGAAGCAGATTACCTGCTGAGCAGGGATCCTGATGTGGAGCCCATCCCAGGGGCTCGATCCCAGGACCCCAAGATCAGACCCCAGCCAAAGTCAGGCACTCAACTAACTGAGCCACCCAGGTGCCCCTCCTTTGCCTCTTTTTAAATTGGGCGAGTTTTTTTATTGTTGAGTTTTAATAGTTTTTTACTGTTCCTATAGTTTGCATTTGCAAAAATCATACAGGTTATATAGACTTTTTGTGTCTGGCTTCCTTCACTTAACATAATGCTTATGAGATTTATCCATTTTATTGTCTATTTCATCAGTTTATTCCTTTTTATTGCTAAATGTTATTCCATTTTATGGATGTACAACAATCTGTTCATTCATTCACCACTTGATGGACAACTGGTTTCAACTGTTAAGAATAAATCTACCATTAAAATTCACTTACAGATCTTTGTGTGAACATGTTTCATTTCTCTTGGTTAGATCCTCCTGGAATTACATTAAAAATTTAGTGAGAAATTTAAAAATAATTATTGGGTGTTGAATTTTTTCAAATGTTTTCTCTGCATCTACTGAGATATTGTTTTTTCTGTTATTTTTTTAAAATTAAGACTAGTTTTTAAGAGCAGTTTTAGTCAAGAAAAGTATCAGAATACCTGGAGCAAAACAGCAAACATTTGAAATGTTTTATTTTGATTGCCTTATATGAGAAATATTTTTTGTTTAAAGTTTAATGGATACTTGAGTATGACTATGTTATTGAACAGTAAAATTCGGCTCAGTGTGTGTGCTTTGTTAGAAAAAAGACTATGTCTATGTAATCTTAATTTTTTAAATAATCAACATTTTGATCTTTCACACTAATTTTGGTATATTTGGTATTATACTTAAATGATAACAATATATTATATTTGAAATCATATTTTCTGCTTTTTGAATAGTTAGAATATTTATTTCCTGGATATAATTTTTTATATTCATTAAGTGATTATTTCTCAAAGTTTATTAAGCCAATTATTAATAATGAAATCTCACTTTATATGACAAGGATAATCATTCAGATTTATCTAAGCCAATTTAATTTAATCCAATTTCTATACATTTTTTTAAAAAGATAAATTATTTTACTTATATTTGGAATCAAAAGACAAAACAAATGAACAAACAAAAACCAAAAATAGACTCATAAATACAGAGAACAAACTGGTGGTAGCCAGAGGAGAGAGGTGTGGAGGCATGTGCAAAATAGGCAAAAAGGATTGTGAAAAATACAAAATTCCAGTTATGGAATTTCTCCAGTTATGGAGATGAAGAGTACAGCATAAAGAATATAGTCAATAATATTGTGTTAACATGATATGACAGATGGTATAACTAACTACACTCACCATGGTGAACATTTTGTAATCTATAGAATTATTGAATCACTGTGTTTTATACCTAAAACTAATATAATGCTTTCTGTTAACTATATACTTCAATATGAAAAGAAATTTAAAGATAGACAAATTAAATTTATAATTACACAAAGACCCTTAAATGGGAAAAAATTATTGGTTAGCAAGATATATTTTGGATTCAATAAGGAAGCATCTGGTTGGGAAAAACATGTTCTGCTTCAGGTCTCTAGATTTGGATCTTCAAGCTGGCTGACCCCGAGAAGTAAATGTCAGTTGCATTTACCCTTCAGATTTTCAGACTGCAGTTTCCTATTTTAACTTCTGTTTAGAAATAAACTTAAAGGACGCCTGGGTGGCTCAGCAGTTGAGCGTCTGTCTGCCTTTGGCTTAGGTTGTGATCCAGAGGTCCTGGGATCAAGTTCTGCATTGGGCTTCCCGCAAGGAGCCTGCTTCTTCCTCTGTCTGCGTGTCTCTCTCTCTCTCTCTCTCTCTCTGTCTTCATGAATAAATAAATAAAACATTTTTTTAAAAAAAGAAATAAACTTAAATATGTTTTCTCTGTAAATAAAACTGGTATTTATGTTTAGACACTAGCCTCTGTCCGTAACATTTTCAAATGTTATTTACAGCTTTGCCGTTGGATATATTTGAGCCACTACAAAGTCAGTTTTGTATATTGCCTCATCTTTAGATATATAATAATATTAGGATTTGGATTGTAAATACATACTATGTTCTTTTAGATCTGTTCTAATCTTCTAAACAATGAAGTTCACATTTTAAATTGTTTTTAAGCTGTTAGATTTAGTACTAGAATACAAATAGAGTAGATTCAAGTTGTATAAAAATTATACAAATATTAGGTTTATAAAAGAGTTAGGAAAGAAGATTTATAGGTGAATTCCTCATTGGCAAACTTGATTTGTTTTATATAATGATGATTAACTACTTTTATATATTTTTATGTATACTTATATTTATTACACATAAATAATATAGAAACCCCCTAATTATGAATAGAATAGGTTCAGAAAAGCTTGGGTGAATACTTTCATTTGATGGCAGGCAGAGTTGGAGTGGCTTTGATCTGGTATATAGCTTTATTCACATCTATGAGAGTTTGTAAGTTTGTAAGAAGTATGTTAAAAGAGGTACTTCTTTATATATATGTATATATATATATATATATATATATATATATATATATATAAACTGCTGCCTTTCTTTTTTCTTTTGTTTTTTGGTAAATCAGTTCTTTCATGTTTTCTTTGAATTTGGGCTTTATGGACCTACACTATGGAAAAAACAGAATTCCACAGAGTATTATGTAAGAAGATACTGTATTTTCTTCATTTCAGCCATATAAAGTTGCAGCAATCCATAGATTAGAACCTAAAGGAAAATTTTGGGTAAACAGGTAAAATTTGAAAATAATGCATGGCTTTAATTTTGTATTCTCTAGCTTACTGATTTCCTACTAAACAATCAGCTTTATTCCCGATGAAGCATAGAAAATGCTAGCGGTCACTAAAATTTTTTTGGATTTTCTGCAAGATTACTATTTTGGGGTACTAAAATTATTAGGATTCTAAGATATGCTAGTTAAGAGCAAATTTAGTTCAGATTGAATGCATTTACTTTCTAAAAAAATTAATTTTCATTTTATATGATAGATCAATAAGTGCATTACCAAAAAGTATGTAAATCATATAACTTCTCCACAGACTTACAGGATAATTTTAGAGGCCCTTTCTTTACAGTTGACACCAGTTGAACCAGTTTTTTTCTTTTTTGGCTGATTCGCTTCTCTTCCTAATGAGTAATGAGTGCATTGTAAATAAGAAAGTACAGGGGCACCTGGGTGGCTGAGTGGTTGAGCTTCTGCCTTTGGCTCAGGTCCTGATCCTGGAGTCCTGGGATTGAGTCCCACATCAGGCTGTCTTCAGGGAGCCTGCTTCTTCCTCTACCTCTCTCTTTGTGTCTCTCATGAGTGAATAAATAAATAAAATCTTTTAAAAAATGAGAGAGTACATTTAGAAAGCAAACAATAATTTATATTTGAGAAAGCTCTAATATACATTTTACTAATAGTCTTTTATGGGTACTGTTCTAAAAAGAACAATTTATGAGATAAAAAGTATTCATGTAAACATACAAATAGTAGTTTTTCTTAGCCATCATACTTACCTAGTTTTTACCATAAAATAAGTAATACATCCATAATATATCCAAATAGTACCGAGGCTGTACAATAAAAATGTCACTTTTCTACCTCAGACCTCACTCCTGGTTTCCCATCAGAGGTAATCACCATTTTTAGCCTCTTATATTTATTTGCACGGGTTTTTTCTGGAATGATATATAAGTATACACATACCTCTTTTTACATAAATTAAAACACTTTATACACATTTCTGCTTTTCATTTACTACATCCGAGTTCTGTGTGGAAATGATATTTAAAAAAATAATTTGTAGTTCTTTAGAATCTTCATATAGGATAGCTTGTAAAAAACATGGTTATTTGAAGATTTTAACAACAAAATACAAATGCAATTTCATCTGAATGGAAAATATATGATAATCATGGTTACATATAAAGCCCTTTAGGTCTATTTTTAAACATCTGTAACATCAACATCTAATTTAATGTCTAGCAATGAAATAGTGGAGATTTAACTTTACATATGCCTGTCACTGTAATTACTTAGCACTTTTTATCATAAAAATATACTTACGTCTATGCATCATGATTTTTAATCCATTTTTATTTTTTTCTACTTCACGGGATTTTTCAGAACCAGGAATAAGGTTAGGACACTGGTTGCAATGTTTATAATGGAGAATGGAATGTTTAGGCCCTTACTGTGGTAGCTGTGCAGTTAAACATTAGGAAGTACTCAGTACCCTAATAGTATTCATGTCTGGTAGATCATTTTTATATGGCTGTAATTAAAAGGAATAATGTTTTACTTTTTAGTTAGAGTGAATTATTATTAGAAGCATCACAAGCCTGCCCTACATAGTTATTTTGTTGTTTCTAGGATTTAGAGCCAGACCAACCTGGATTCAAATCTTGTCTAAACCTCCAATATTAACTCCAGGTTACTTAGGCTCCCTCTCTAAATCTTAATTTTGTTATCAATATAGTGGTAATAATACTACTCCCAGTAAAATGCTCTAATCAACATTCTTGTATGAATAAATAAATTTTTTTGTTTGGGTGAAGATATTGCTGTGGACAGAGAAGTTTATGGGCCAAAAGTTATATGCAGTTTAAATCTTGATAATTGTTGCAGACTTTAAAAAGAGTATCCCAATTTTTTGTTTGTTTGTTTAATTTTAGTAATCTCTACAACCAACATGGGGTTTGAACTCATGACCTCGAGATCAAAAGTCTCATGCTCTCTGACTAAGCCGGCCAGATGCCCCAGGACTATCCCAATTTCAATGTCACTAATTATATGACGCTGTCACTTACCCTCTACAGAATGGAGGTTTTTTAGTCTTCAGTTTTTGTCATTCTTATACTTGTTTTTAAATGTTAGCCCTCTTCTTTTTTTTAAAAAAAAGATTTTATGTATTTATTAACAAGAAAGAGAGAAACAGAGAGAGACAGAGAGAGACAGAGGGAGAAGCAGGCTCCATGTAGGGAGCCTGACATGGGACTCAATCCTGGGTCTCCAAGATTAGGCCCTGGACTAAAGGTGGCACTAAACCGCTGAGCCACCTGGGCTTGTTAGCCCTCTTCAAGTCTCTTTGACCTCTGTATCAAGTCTGGTCATATATTAGACATTGAAATAATATATAGTTGCCCAGGTAATCTTATTGTTTAGATTCTTAATAGCTATTCATATTTTGGGACACCTCAGTTGGTTAAGTGTCTGCTTTCGGCTCAGGTCATGATCTCAGGATCCTGAGACTGAGCCCTGTGTCAGGGTCCCTACTTAGCAGGGAGCCTGCTTCTCCCTCCCCTTCTGCCCCTCTGCTCATGCCCCTACCAAATAAATAAATAAAATCTTAAAAAAAAAATAGCTATGCATATTTTTATGTAGCCCATGTATTTGTTAGTGTGTGCCATTTATAAAATGGAGATTCTTTGAATCAAGGTTTTATGTGTCTGTATATATATGTATATATATAAATATATATGTTGTATAGTTTATCCATTTTTAGCAGATTACAATTTCAGTTAATCAGAATGCTCATGGCTTCTCATTAGTTTGTGGCATTACTCCGGTTACTTTAATTCCACTATAACCAGAAAACTTTTTGTTTAAATTATTTATTAATATGTTTTTATTTCTTTGCAAGTTCAGATATGCTCTATTTATACTTTGGGGTTTTGGTTTTTTTTTTTTGTACTTTGCAAGTACAAATATGCACCTATTAGGTGCCTTGGTTTATCATTCCGAATATTCTGAATATTCATTCATCATTGTATAGGCTATAAATGTAGAAGATCTAAGTTGTTAGTATGGACTAAATCCATACTATACATAGCATGGAAGGGAGTTGTGGTTCACTTTATTTTCATAATATTTGACTCTTACTCTTGAAAAGAAAATACTGGAAAATTTCATTCAAATTTTATTCTAATTATAATTGTATTTCTATTTTAAGTTTGCTAATTGTTTGTGAAGTCCTATATCAGTCAGGGCATCTTTGAGCTTTATGAAAATAAGGTAAAGGATGTGATAATGAAACACAGAATCCTAAAATATAGATGTTAGTGTGTCCTGCTTCGCAAGCCAAGTTTGGACTGAATTTTCATTCTCATTCTTAACTAAATCCACATTTAACATCTAAGACCTTTTTATGATCACCTTTACTGTAGATACACTGAATGGTTTCCTGTGACTTTAAAGAGCAGGAAGGCTTATCTGGTCATTTTGAATGGCAGAGATTTAGGAAGTAGTTGGTAGGCATGTGTTGAATGGCTTTTACCCAATAACTTCCATATTTCTTTTAAGACTTAATATAGACTCCAATTTAATTAATGTTATTTTTTGACTAGGAGGCTTATTTTGGATCCACAGCTCTTAAGTTTATCAATTTGTCAATTTGTTAAAAAATTCTTGAATATTGTTTGCTATGACAATTAGAGATATGTAAATCCGACTTCAGTAAGGGCTTGGCTCCTTGGGGGACTCAGTGAATGGCTGGTATTGTTTTACTATACATACTAAGATTGACCAGTAGCACTGTGGAATTTATAGTTTGTCTAGAACCTTGTGATATATGCATACTTAGCTGGCTCCTCAGATGGGCTTCACATTAGGAATCTGCTTATGATCCTGATTAATCTGAATACTTTTTTATAGAATCCGAAAACGAAAGAGCAGATTGAAAATCTGTTACGGAATGGGATGAACAAGGAACTGCGAGATCGTCTTTGTTGCCGAATGACTTTTGGGACTGCAGGACTTCGTTCTGCTATGGGGGCAGGATTTTGCTATATTAATGACCTTACGGTAATACAGTCAACACAGGTAAGTATTACAAAGTATTATATATATACTTTTTCTCACTGTATTTTTTGGCTTTATAAATTAGGTAGTGCCTTTCTAAAAAAAACCACAGACAAATTTATATCTAGGAAGGTACTTGTAAATAAAAAATGTGGGATAAATGCTGACCTTTGGTCTTGCACAACATTTATCTTAGAAGTCATTTGTGTATATTCAAGGTCATAGACTAATTTTTTGATTAAGAGTTCTTTTGGCTACCATTGTCAAACTCTTGACAATGTTACTTTGCATTTGCAATCAGGAAATGGATATTGACATTTCCAATTAATACAGAGAAACAAAGATAGAAAAAAAGAATTACTCATTTTGGCATATAGCCGTTGATAAAGGTTAACCAGAGTATTTGGAAATTTTCGTTGAAAATATTTCCTTTTAATGTGGTTTTCCATATCCATTTGAGAATTCTTTTTTTTTTTTTTCATTTGAGAATTCTTTAAGACAGTGTATGATATATGATTTGTTTCTCCCCACTTTTATAAAACTTTCTCTAGAAACAAATTACTTCTTTTTTAGTGAATCATTCTCACAGCTTTAAGGAACTACACTTGAGGCTAAAACACATTTAGCATATACTAAAAATAGTTCTGGGCTAGAGAACTGCTCAGTAGATATAATTCTAATCAATACTGCCAAACAGTAAATCATTTTTAGCCTCGTTGTAAAGGAATTCTCAAAGGCAAAGGCTAATTGCAGGGGATGAGGAAGAAGTGATGACAAAATGATTAAATGGGTAGGATATGTGCCACTTCCTGCACCTCTGTCCCCTTACTTTTCCTCATCCAGAGATATATCAGCTTACTCTTTTTAATAAATTGGTTTCCTCATAAGCTTTCATTTTAAATGAAGATCCTTGACTTTACAAAAAGAGTTGGAGGAGTGTTTGAAAATCAGTTTCTGTGGAAGTGTAAATTTTTTACTGGACTTGAAATTCCATGTGTGAAATGGAAAAGCCTAATGGAATCTGATTCTTTTACCCTAACCCTTTTCAGAATCTAGGAATAGGGGTTTTAAGATATGATAAATTTTTATACTAGAGAATAATAGCAAGTTCTGTGAGGTTTTAAGGTGGCATCATCATTAGAAATAAATTAGTGAAACTAACCAATTAGTGGGGTAGGTTAAGCATGCGTGCATGCACACATACACATACACACACACTCATAGGGAGTGTAACTGGAGTACAGGAGTGCAAGAGCACCTGGCTCTGAGCGTCCTAAGTAGACCAGGTTCGGCCACTTGCCACTGACAAAATCCAAAGGCAGAGACAAGCGGTGGTGAAACAAAAAAGGAATTTATGAGGCCAACACTAGGAAGGCAGTGGACTTACCATCTCAAAGACTGTCTCCAAAGTGCTGAAAAATCTTCGAAGCTTATATAAGGAAAATGTGGGACAAAAGTAGGAGTATGTGCAGGTGGGCAGTAAAGATCAAACTGATTATTTTCTTGGGGTCACTCATGCAGGGTCTTGCTGACATTGTTATTTGAAGGATAGGTAGTTTTGGTTCTTGTCACAGGATGCTTTGCCAGCCAAGTCTTTTGCCTGATTTTAAGAGATAAGCTGGAAAGAAGAGCTTAATCAAATAGAGTATACAGACTGAGGCCAAAATGGAGGTAGTTGAAACCCTCTTTTCAGAAACTTCTGAAAGAAGTTGGAAAGAATAATTATACTTGAAAGAGTCATGACAAAAACCGGTTCAAAAGTCACTAGGGCCTCATTTGATGCTGCCACATTGTTTCTTAGTAGTGTCGCCATACGGTTGGTCTTCAATAAATTAGAATAAGGTAGTTTTAGTTGAATGAATGGCCTTGGGCAGGTCGTTAAGTGGAGCTTCAATCTTACTCTGTCTCCTCTTTCTTTGAAGAGATGTTGAAAGATGGACAAAAATAGAAAAAATATCTACATTCCTTCCCTTTGAGGTCGTAAGGACTAAATGTGGCAACATTTGTGAAAGTGGTTTTAAACAACTATTACAATATGAAGTGTTATTTTTAGAGATGAAAGAACTTATTAAGGTTAGCAAATCATTCATAGGATAGTTAAATGGTTTTAGTTTATCACTGTGATGTTTTAAATATTAAATATTTCATTTCTTTTTTGGTCACCATTAACTGCAAATTTCCTAGTTCATGAAGTTTTCTTTCTGTGAGATTTTAAAACTAAGGAATTACTAATGGGATCAGCAATCTTAAGAAATGCTCTAATGGGGGGATGCCTGGGTGGCTAAGCGGTTGAGCGCCTGCCTTGGGCTCAGGGTATGATTCCAGATACTGAATCGCATCCCACATTGGGCTCCATGCGGGAAGCCTGCTCCTCCCTCTGCCTGTGTCTCGGCTTCTCTCTCTCTCTGTGTCTCATGAATTTATAAAATAAAATCTTAAAAAAAATGTTCTAATGGGGCGTTGGCTGGCTCAGTCAGTAAAATGTGCAATTCTTTTTTTTTTTAATTTTTATTTATTTATGATAGTCACACACACACACACACAGAGAGAGAGAGAGAGAGGCAGAGACACAGGCAGAGGGAGAAGCAGGCTCCATGCAGGGAGCCCGACATGGGACTGGGTTCCAGGTCCCCAGGATCAGGCCCAGCCGAAGGCGGTGCTAAACCACTGATCCACCCGGGCTGCCCAAGAAAGGTCCTAATGAAGGTTAATGTTGCTGATTAAAAATGTTTCTCATAAGTAGCTCAAATCTTTTTGGTTGGCTTCAGTCTTATGATTTAGCAGGGCCTAAAATGATCAAGATTCTGTTCTCTATAGCCTTAAGGCAAGAAACATTTTTTTTTTGGTTCTTCTAACAATTTTTTTAAGCATACTCACTCTCTTTGTCCCTTCTTTTTTCCCTAATGTTTTATATCATAATGGCTTTTATAGTTACGTAATTGATATTTCTGTGATAGAAAATGTATCTGAAACTTGAGGAAATAAATGTTTGTCATCTCATATTTGAAGACTGAACAGTACTGTTCCCATACTGGTATATATGAGCATAAAGGCGGAAGCCAGTTTCCTATGAACCAGTAAGTGGCACACTACACATAAAAATAATAGATCTTAAGTTATGGAAAATGCAGGTATTAGTCGGAACTAATCTTTTGTGTTTATCTGCTTCAGGGAATGTACAAATACCTTGAAAGATGTTTCTCAGACTTCAAGCAGAGAGGCTTTGTTGTTGGGTATGACACCCGAGGTCAAGTAACTAGCAGCTGCAGCAGCCAGAGGTACAGTGTTAATTGTTTCAGAGATTAAGTTGGATTGGAGTAAAGCCTGAAAAAAAAATTAGGATTTCTGAAACGGGAAACTGTCAAATAGAAATGTGATCACATGCTGATGTTTATTTTGGAGCTGAAATAGAAGCATTTTAAACCTTCCAGTATAACCTTTAGCTCTTACAGGCAGGATTAAAATTTTTAAATAGAGTTAGTATTTAGAATGACACCATCATAGCTTATGATTTTTATATTTTGGCAAAAACTTTCAGTAGAAGTGATTATACAGCTAGTATTCTCTCATTATTCTCCTATTTAATTAGTTTTGGGGTATTTTCACACATAGATAATCATGAGATAGTGATACCTTTTTCAGGGTTTTTTTTTGTGTGTTTTTTTTGTGTTTATCCAAGTGTTTTTTTGTGTTTATCCAAGTCTCTTATTTCACTTTCCTCCGTTCTTTCTTGCCTTTTTGGGGTCTTATTTCTTAGTAAAGGAGCCATCAAAAGATGAATGAGGAAAAAGGAAGAAATTAAAATATCAGTTCTATTTCTTATTAAGTTCCTTTTTAAAAAAATCTTACTTAATGTTTTTAAATTGGAGCATGAAGCCTAAATAACCAGTGATTGTAAGAATTGGTTGTATTAGGCTACTATATATTCAGAATAATTACAATATGAAATATTTATGGAAGTTTGGGTTTTAAAATGTATGGTAAGCTAAAAACTAAGTGAAATCTCTCTCTCTCTCTCTCTCTCTCTCTCTCTCTCTTTTAGACTTGCTAAACTCACTGCTGCAGTCTTACTGGCCAAAGATGTTCCTGTGTACCTTTTTTCAAGATATGTTCCTACACCTTTTGTAGTAAGTGTGCCATGTTATTGATTGTACAATTTGTTGCTCTTGAAAAGATTTAACTCAACTGGAATTCACATCTTTGTCATGCTCGTAGTTCTCTATTAAGTGATATGAAAGACCAAAGAAGGAAAACAAATATTGCTCTGAGCTTATTTTCATTCAACAAGCATGTGTTGGCCCACCAAAGAATTTGATCTATAACAAGATAAATCCACAGTAATGGTCTGATGTCTTAATACTCTTCTTTCAGAAACTGATTTATCAAGCAGATAAAAATGAGGATAAATTTAAACACTATTAACATGCTTGATCTGAGTGGGGGCGGTGTGTGAAAACCCTGTATTCAGTAATGGCAGGATATTCATTCTTACCAAGTAAGGCCACAAAGGAAATTTCAATAAATATCTGAGAACTGCTTATCAAGCCATGGTCCTGAACCCCAATGCAATGAGATTGGAGATAAGAAACTCACAAAACTCCATATATTTGGAATTTTAAAAACATAGTTATAAATAATTCCTGGATTAAGGAAGATATCATAATAAAGGTTAGAAACTACAAGCAGTCCTTGCTTTGCATTGGAGTACAGGACTGTAAAGACAACTACAAGCTGAAACCATGCACAGTGATCCTTAATAAACAATAGAGGGGCACCTGGGTGGCTCAGTTAAGTGTCTGCCTTCAGCTCAGGTTGTGATCTCAGGGTCCTGGGGTCAAGCCCCACCTCAGGCTCCCTGCTCAGTGGAGAGTCTGCTTTTCCCTCTACCTCTGCCTGCTGCTCCCCCTGCTTGTATTCTCTCTCTCTTTCTGTGTCAAACGAATAAATAAAATCTTTAAAAAAAAAATGGAAAAATTACAACTGTTCTGTGAACTTTAAAATTTTTTGTCAAAACATTAATACCCTCTTCTTGGTTAAAAATGTATAAGGAAAAGAAAAAAATAGTAAAATTGATGGTTATTTTAGTACACTCTAATTTAAACATTAAAAACATTGAGAATAAAATATTTCATTTCTTGGAAAAAATTTATCAAGAGTATGAACAGTACAGGGGCATCTGGCTGGCTCAGTTGGAAAAGCATGTGACTCTTGATCTTGGTGTCATGAGTTTGAGCCCCATGTTGGGTATAGAGATTACTTAGACAGACAGATTTAGGTAACCTACTTGGTAGGTAGATAGATAAAGAGTATGAATAGTACTTACTTTTTGTTGTATAACTTAATATGAGTGAGCATCCTTTCTATCTATGTCTTGGTGAATTATCATGTTCCTATATAAGTTTCGATCAGCTTCCCATATTTTATCTGTTGTGCTTTCAATATTGTGATTTTTCTCTGAGAGTTCCTTTAATGTGAGCTTTGTTTGCCAATATCACTTCCCCTGGGACATCTTCATCCTTTTCATCACAACCACATTCCTTTTATATCCATATGTTCACTAAATTCATCGGGTTGCATGTCTAGAGTCTCTTGAATGACAGCAATGTCAACATTCCTAACTGTTTTTTTCTATAATTCCATTTATGTTTGATTCAAATTTCCCTTCCATTGTTGTTACTTTGTTTCTTTGCTGCACTCTCATATTTATTGGCCAGGTCTTTCTTTCAGTTATTCATTTTTGCACACTGTCACATGGATTTATCACCAGGAGTTAAGGAGGCAACACAACTACATGCTTTGCTGTCTGTTGAGAGCTGATAACAGATGCGCATATCACTGACAGACTTTAACATAGTGACGTGATTGGTTATTGATCATGATAGAGTTCTTATATACATACTATTTGTAGACTGAGGCACTAGCAAGTTTACACTTGATGCAGTTTCTCACAGTTAAATATACTATGGTGACTGAAATTTAAATGTGTTGTTAGGAGACTGTGTTGTTGTTGACTGTGTTGTTGGGTGTTATTTGGCTAACATGGTACCAGAAATTCATGTATCTTGAACTGTGCAAAACAAGGACTACCTATATTTGAAACCAAGCCATAATAAAAATAATAAATAGCAATAAGTATGGAATATAACTAAAGCCCTACTTCAAGGGAAATATATAGACTTAATGAACATATCAGAAAAAGGGAAGATGAAAAAATAATGTGCTAAAAACCCTTTAACTGAGTATGTTATAACCAAAATAGACTTAATCTAAATAAAGTAAAAGAAAGAGAGGAGTGAAGTTCTGAAGAAAAAATAAATTAAATAGAAAAATTTAAAAAACAGGGCATGAATAAAAGCAAAAGTTGACTCTCTGAAGAGATTAATAAAAATAGACCATCCTTTGTCAAGGATGCTCAAGAAAAAAAGAGATAGACAAATTAAAAGGGAGCATAATGTATACAGTAGAGATTAAGAAAACTACAGTATTCTGAACATAAAGCAAATAAATATGAAAGCTTAGATGAAATGGCCAGTTTCCTACAATAATTGATACATCAAAACTGATAAGAAATAGAAAACCTGGGGGCACCTGGATGGCTCAGTTGGTTAAGCATCTGCCTATGGTTCAAGTCATGATATTGGGGTCCTGGGATTGAGCCCTACATTAGGCTCCCTGATCTGCGAGGAGTCTGCTTCTCCCTCTCCCTCTGCCTCTGCCCCTCACTCATGCTTGCTTGCTCTGTCTCTCAAATAAATAAACAAAATATTTTTAAAAATAAATAGAAAACCTGAAGAGACCTGTAAGCATAATGAAACTCAACTGGAATTTTTCAAAAAGATTTTATTTATTTATTTGAAAGAGAGAGAACAAGCAGTGGGGAGGGAGAGAGAGAGAGAGGGAGAATCAGACTCCCTGGCTGGATCCCAGAACACCTGGATCATGGCCTGAGCCAAAGGCAGATGCTTAACTAACTGAGCCACCCAGGTGTCCCTCAAATGGAATTTTTAAAAAATCTTTTCAAATTAAAAATGGCAGGTCCAGATTATTTTTATAGGCAAGTTTTCTCAAATACTTGAGGAATAGATGATGTCTCTATAAAATATTCTAGTGATTAATTGGAAATATATTGAGTGGCTCAAAGAATGGCAGGAATCACTAAACAATGACCTCTAATGGATACAGAAAACAGGAAGGGTCCGGAAATCTAGACCATATCTGTAGGATTCTGCTATTTGGTTTGCCAGTTCCAACTACCTTCAATTCCTGTGTGTTGGCCTTCCTCTCTCATTACAAGTAGATTTGCTCTAATATATATGGAAGGTATTTTTGGTGGTCCCAGATTTACACCCTTTATCACCATGAGTCAAAAGGCAATTTTCCTGAACTAGCTGCAGAAGAAACATCTTGGGGAAGGACTCTGACTGGGCTTTTATGAGCCAGTCTCTGAATCATATCATCAGGCAAATAATTTACTCTGGTCAGACCTGAATCTTGTGTTCATATCCCTATGGCCAGGAGGAGAAGAATCAGATGTGATGGTAGAAGGGGTAGGGGGAACATCCTAGGCTGACAAACGATAGCTACTACAGAGAACAAAGGAAATCCAACCTGGGAATTAACTTGGGGAAGAAGATGATGAGTTGACCTATATATGTTATAAAGGTCATGGAGTATATGTAAAGATCTTCACATTGGAAGTCAGTAGAGCTATGTTCTACCTGTGAATCTTCTCCCTTATGATTTTCTAATGTGTAAAATATGATGGATTAGATGATTCCTAAACTAACTTCCAACACTAACATTTTTAAGATTATACTCACCACTCATATTACCAGAGTCTGGCATATAGGAGGTGTTCATTAAATATCTGTTAAATGAACAAAATAATAAGAAAGGTTTATAGGACTAAGGAAAATTAGACTAGGAGGAAAAAACCATTCAGTCTAACAATTAGGTAGCTATTGGTGACCTAACAGTTAGATGACTTTAGTTAGATCCCACTCAGTGTGGAGTTGATTGTTAGTTAAAGTTTTAGGCTATTTATGTCTTAATGTCTTCTCCCGCTATTTAATCAAGGTTATTCTTATGTCAAATGTGTAAGTACCTGGAAAGCAAAATGGAATTATGGTGTTACTGTTTTTTCAGCCATATGCAGTCCAGGAGCTCAAAGCAGTTGCAGGTGTGATGATTACTGCTTCTCATAACCGCAAAGAAGACAATGGATACAAGGTAAACCTTGGTCTCCTAATTTTTGCTTATTTCTTAGTTCTTAATTTAAATAATATGCACCAGGGGATCCCTGGGTGGCGCAGCGGTTTGGTGCCTGCCTTTGGTCCAGGGCACCATCCTGGAGACCCGGGATCGAATCCCACGTCTGGCTCCCGGTGCATGAAGCCTGCTTCTCCCTCTGCCTATGTCTCTGCCTGCCTCTCTCTCTCTCTCTCTCTGTGGCTATCATAAATTTAATAAATAAATAAATAAATAAATAAATAAATAAATAAATAAATAAATAAAATGCACCAGGCAGCCTGGGTGGCTCAGCGGTTTAGCACCGCCTTCAGCCCAGGGTATGGTCCTAGAGACCCAGGATCGAGTCCTACGATGGGCTCCCTGCATGGAGCCTGCTTCTCCCTCTACCTGTGTTTCTTTTTTTTTTTCTGCCTGTGTTTCTGCCTCTCTCTCTTGGTGTCTCTCATGAATGAATAAATAAAATCTTTAAAAAAAAAAAAAAAGATGAAAATAAATAAATAAATAACATGCACGGAGTATATTCTCATCACTGAGGAGCAGGCTTAGATGTTGGGGACAGGAAGATAAAAACATGAGGACCAGCCCTCTAAGAATGTGTTTCCCTGGTGACCCTTATTACTTCTCAACGTGTACAACTATGAGCCAGAGAAACAGTACCTTGATCTGATGCTCCTTTCCCTGCAGTCTTCTACTGGGACGTACCATTGGCCAAAGGATCCGTGTGATGTATTGGTCTCCAGGGCAGAAAGCGGGGTGGAGAAGGGTAAAGAGTGGCAAACAGAGGATACAACACAATATTGAGCCAGTGTGACGGGCTCCTGGCTGATGAGTGCATGACTTTATATTTGTTTCTCTTCTTGTGTGGGAGGTACACTGAGCTCTTTTTTTTTTTTTTTTTTTTTTACTAGGGACAAGAAGATTTAATACTAATTTAAGATTTTGGTCCTGGTTAGCTAAATGAGTAGTGTTACCATGCACAGAGTCAGAGAAGAAGCATGATGAATTCAGTTTGGGACATACTAAATTTGAGGCATTTGTGGGTCAACCAGGTAGCAACATCCTGTAAGCAATGGGATATATAGATCTGTTGTTTGGGGGAGAAATCTAGGCTGAAGTTACAGACTTTGGGTCCATCATACATATTAGAACATGTAAGCATATTTGGAAGTCTTTTACTTGGATCAGTGGCTCAGAGATAGTATATAGTAAAAAAAACAGGCCCAAAAGGGATCCCTAGGGAATATCAACTTTAAGAGAAGGGAGAAAGAAGAAGTGCTGGAGATATAGAAAGACCAGGAGAGATTAGTGCCATCAAAACCAAAGGGATAAGAAGAGAGTTGCAAGGAAGGAGAAGTCAACTGTCCAAGAGAGCTGAGAACCCAGATCTCTCCTCTGAGCATCAGATCAGACTCCTAAATCCAGCGATGTACTTGATACCATTGGCATGTCTAACAGACATTTCAGAATTAGTGTCTCTAGAAGTCTTAATTCCCCCACAGCCTCTCACATACATGCCCAAATGTGTTCCTCCCCCATTCTTCCCTGTCTCTATAAATTGGCATTACCACCCACCCAAACAAAAACCAAAGAATATTCTTGATTACTCCTTTTCCTTAGCATCTAACATTTAACCTACTAACAGGTTTAACAGATTCTGCCTCTAAAATGTATGTTGAGGGATGCCTGGGTGGCTCAGCGGTTGGGCATCTGCCTTCAGCTCAGGGCGTGATCCAGGGGTCCTGGGATCGAGTCCCACATCGGGTTCCCTGCAGGGAGTCTGCTTCTCCCTCTGCCTATGTCTCTGCCTCTCTCTCTCTCTCTCTCTCTCTCTCTCTCTCTCTGTGTGTGTGTGTGTCTCTCATGAATAAATAAATCTTTAAAAAAATAAAATAAAATGTATGTTGAATGTTTGCTTCTGCTCACTTCTTCTACCTCAACCATTCTAAAGCATTGTTATCCTCTATCAGAGCTAGAGCATCCTAACTGCTCTCTTCCCTGCTCCCATTGTTCCCCCTAAAATCCATTTTCCACCAAGCAGCCAGATGATCTTTTTTTTTTTCAGATGATCTTTTAAAATATGAACAGATCATGTTACTTCCCTGCTTAAAATTCTCCAGTGACTTCTCACTCTCCAAATAAAATCCAAACTCTTTGGGGTTTACAGGACTGCCTCCTGCCTCATTTCATTCATTCCCCTCCTGTGCTCACTACATTCTGGTCATACTGTCGCTTCTTTCTTCTCCTTTGTCCTCCAGTATACCAAACCCTTTCCCATCTCTGAGCCTTTGTAGATGGTTTTCCTTTGCTTTCATTGCTCTTCCTTAATCTTGCAGATTTGTTTATTTTCATCCTTCAGGTTCCTGCCCAGATGTTATTTCCTTGAAGAAGAGATCTTCCCAGGCCTCCTTATCCGAAGAGCAGACTCCCTGCTGAGCAAAGAGCCTGATGCGGGGCTCAATTCCAGGACCCTGGGATCATGACCTGAGCCAAAGGCAGATGCTTAACTGACTGAGCCACCCAGGCATCCTGCCCTTTTCATATATTTTTGAAAGATTTTATTTATTTTACAGAGAGAGAGAGAGCACAAGCAAGGGGAATAGGAGAGGGAGAAGCAGGCTCCCTGCTCAGCCCTATGCTGGGCTCCATGCCAGGATCCTGGGATCATGACCTGAGCTGAAGGCAGACACTTAACCAACTGAGGCACCCACGCACCTCCCCTTCATATTTCTTTTAAAGTTTATTCATGGGTATATTTTGTTGCATGGATTTTTCTTTTATTATATCAGATTGGGATACTTTCTGCAATAGGTTCAGAAAATCCACAAAAATGGTTAAGCTGATAGGAATTTATTTGTCACAAATAAAGTAAAGTCCACAGGTAGGTGGCTGCTAGCAGGGTTCTGTAGCTCAGTGTTGTTGGGCCTGGCATCTCTGCAGGGTTTTTTTGGCCTTTCCTTCAAGTGTAAACCTCATATAATTGTTGTACCTCTAGGCATCACATCCATATACAAAGCAAGAAGAAATGAGCAAGGAGAAAGGCTAGAAGTTCTTTCTCATGTTTTATAAATTTTCATGGTAAATTTATAAATTTCATTTATAAATTTTCCTCAAGGAGCCTATGGATAGAATCTTTTTTTGTGGCTTGGAATGTGGGAGCATCACTCGGAGCAGTGAAAGAAAATTTATCATTCTGTATTCAAGGTGGTTGTACCAATTGATAATCTCACTAACAATGTATGAGGATCTTTATCCTATACCTTCCATATTATCATTTTGGTCTTTGCCAATCAGATCAATGAAAATGTTATGTTTAATCTGCACCTGTGTTATAACTAAGGTTTGAGCAGTGATTTAAAATTTTAAATTTTTAAATTTCTACAGGAACTAGAAGTTTCACTTATTGGGGGGAATTTCTGTGTTAACTGAGACCTCAGATTTGAAAGTTTGTAAAACCTGTTGAATAGACATGCTTCCTTACACCTTTCTATACTAGTGGGCAGTACTTCTATTCTGTATTTCTACTGAAAGGGGGAACATCTTCAGGTCTCCAATTTCCTACCTTCCACATGGCATTGCAACCCAAAAACCAGAGAAGTGGACAGTTCCCAAACCCTAGGCAGTCACAGCATCAGCTCACAGCCTTAAATCACTTTGGTTTTCTTTTTTTCCCATTGCCTGAAGTTTTCCCTTTTCTTATGAACTAAGCTATGCATTTTAGGTAATGTTTTTCTGACATTAGCTCACATTTTAAGGTGTTTATAGAATGAGAATTTTTAGGTCATCTAGTCTACTATCTCGTTTGGCACAGAGCTTAGTACGTAGTCCATATATGTATTCTTCTTTCCTTCATTCAGGATGCAAAAGAGGGTAGTCCTGTCACATATATGGTTGAAGTCAGTATAGATATTCTCTAAGCAGAGTCCCTTCTAACTTTGAGATCCTATGAATTATAGAAATACATTTTCTTGCTTTTTTTTGTTAACTGTTCCTAATGTCTTATTGATCAAGCTACTTGGCAAACTGACAGTTTAATGAAATGTATTTTAATTCATTAAGTGCTGAAAATACATATACCGAAATGTATATGTGATAATTAACATGCTAATTACCCTTCCTGATATAGACTTTCTCTGCTGTGACATATACTTTTAACTGAGAAATAATTTCTTCTTTATCACAGAACTCCTTTATCATGCTAAGATTTCTTAGTATCAAATTTTATAGATATCCCATGATTTCTTAGATTATCTTCAGTATATAGTTATAGATCTATGAGTGGATTCTATGGTATATACATATTAATATGTTGTCATAATGATACCCAGATTATTTTTTACTTGTATTGTTATTAAAGTAGACTTCTAAAAGTGAAAATAATACATGATCATTTTATTGAAGAGTCCCTGTGGGATCATCATCAACATCCTTTGGTATAAAGTTAGTCCCATGTTGACATTTTCTACTTAATTAATTTGGGAAGCTTCTTTATAAAGCCAAATATCCTTACTGTAGCTAAAAATATCTGGCCAACATTTCCAGTATTTATAGTCGTATTTACCTATCATCTAGGTTTATTGGGAAACTGGTGCTCAGATCACATCTCCTCATGATAAAGAAATTCTGAAATGTATAGAAGAATGTGTGGAACCTTGGAATGGTTCCTGGAATGATAATTTAGTGGATACCAGCCCACTGAAGAGAGATCCTCTACAGGACATTTGCAGAAGATACATGGAAGATCTTAAAAAGATCTGTTTTCACAGGTATCCAAAAGGGAATATAGGATAGCATTACCATTTAATAAGATTGATGAATAAAGTAAAGAAATAGGGATAAAAATGTGTTGGCTATATTATATTATATATTATATTAAAAGTATAGCTAAATAGTACTAGTCATCATACTTAAAAGGTGGAAATAACCCAAATATCTATCAACTGATAAATGGATAAACTGTGGTGTATCTATACAATGAAATATTATTCAGCTGTAAAAAGAAATACTGATACATACCACACATGGATAAACTTTGGAAACATGCTAGGTGAAAGAAGCCAGTCACAAAGGACCACAGAATGTATGATTCTGTTTGTATAGAATGTCCAGAGAAGGCAAATCAATAGAGAGATAGAAACAGACAGAGGGTATTTAAGTGATTGCCTATCACTAAGAGGAATGGGAGTGTTGGGGGTGGTGGCTCTGGGGTACAGAGTTTCTTTCAGGTGTAATGAGAATGTTCTAAAATTGATTATGGTAATGGTTGAATCTGTGAATATAGTAAAAGCCATTGAATTGTACACTTTAAGTAAATGAATTGTATAGTGTATTAATTACTTCTTAATAAAGCTATTAAAAATTATAGCTAAATATGTGTTTTCTTTATATGAGATTAGGAAATTTTCTCTAAAATTTGATTTTGCCTTATTTCCATATTTCCTTAACTATTCTATAAATAGCTAACACTATTGCTGGAAAGCATCCTGGCATGCTGAGTGTATTTTCTTTATCCTAAAAAATAGATTTTAGCTTCCTCCCTAGCTTATTTTAATTATATCACAAGTACCACATTTTATGATTTTGATTGAATAATTCTTTTCCTTTATAGGGAATTAAACTCAAAGACTACCTTGAAATTCGTACATACATCTTTTCATGGAGTCGGACATGACTATGTGCAGCTGGCTTTTCAAGTGTTTGGTTTTAAGCCTCCAATTCCAGTACCAGAACAAAAAGATCCTGATCCAGACTTTTCTACTGTTAAATGTCCAAATCCTGAAGAAGGAGAATCTGTGCTGGTATTTTTTTTCTTTATTTAAATTATTATTAGTGCATTAAACTTCATCAATAGACAGAACTTATTGACAATGCAAAGATTACTTAGAAAGGCAGAAACCACTTTAGTTTACATAATTTAAATTATATTTGAGCCAAATATTCTGTTTTATTTGAAATCTCACTGGTGAATATCCCTACTTCTAGGCTTCTTTTAAATTTAGCCAAACTCTATTCCTTCTAAAATTTACGTCAACTAACATAGTGCCTATACATTTAGGAATATTAACACTGAATTTAATATCTGGAATACAATCTGGTGATCTGGCTCACTGTTTCAGGAACTTTCTTTGAGACTGGCAGAGAAAGAACATGCCCGTGTAGTGCTAGCCACAGATCCTGATGCAGACCGACTAGCAGTGGCGGAACTTCAGGAGAAGTAAGTAAACCTGGCACTTAAATAAAATCTTAAACTTTGAAAAACTGTCTTTAATTTTGAGTCTTACAGATTCATTTGAAACAATAAAAAATAAGAAAACAAATTTCCTGTAAGTCCATTATCCAAAGATAACCCCTGGAGGTTGACATTTTGACATTTCCTTTCTGTTTTTTTCTACTCAGACATTTAAAATCTACTTGTTTTTATAAAATTGTTATCATATTACATACATTTTTCATATCTTGATTGTCTTCCACTTAATATTGTACTGTGGGCACTTTTTTCAGTACTTGAATATTGTTTAAAATATTACTTTTTAAAATGGTATAATATCCCAACAGATTGCTTTATCAATATTAATCATTTTCTAATCTTGGTCCTTGGGATTGCTGTGTATCTTTGCCAATATAATGTGTTACATAGACAGGACATCATATTATAACTTTTTTCACGTTCGGTAGGAGAATGAAAGTTATAGTGTAATAATTTTTTAACAGGCACTGCTGCCCTTTCTACCCTAAGTTCACCACTGGTGAGCTAGAAATAAACACTAAATATTTTCTCAGAAATCTCATATACTAGTTTTTGGATTTTCCTATGTGAAGGATGGTAATTTGTGTATCTTAGGGTCAAGAAATTTTAGTGAAAAGGTATAAAAGTCTTGACTTGAATTTTCATTCTCTCTACAGTGGTCATTGGAAAGTTTTCACAGGAAATGAGTTGGCAGCTTTGTTTGGGTGGTGGATGTTTGATTGCTGGAAGAAAAATAAATCAAGAAATGCTGATGTGAAGAACGTTTATATGTTAGCCACCACAGTCTCTTCCAAAATTTTGAAGGCAATTGCACTTAAAGAAGGATTTCATTTTGAAGTAAGAACAGATAACATCTGTGTGCTACTTTTCTAAATCGATTTCTATACATCAAAGCCATCTTCCCACCAAAACTGACTTGATTTGATTTATAGTCCCTCCTTTTTTTTCTAATTCTGTTAACACTTGCTTAATCTCTTGATGATTTAGACACCTTGAGCCACGTCCATCCAGTATGTGAATTTCTGGAACTAAGATAAGATATTCTTTAAAAATTGCACTAAAACTTATTCCATACAACAAAATCTGGTTTTTATACTGAGAAAACCAGTGACTTCATCAGTAATATAAACTCCATTCCAAAAAAATTGTAGGTATCATTGGCCATTGTTTAGGCTCTTCAAATTCAGTCTTCAGAAACTTAGTCTTCTAAATTGTAAATTAAGACCCAATGTTCGACACCCAAGAAACAAATAACTCTCTCTCAGCATAGATCATTAACCTTTGTAAGCCTTTGGCAGTTAGACTAACAATTTTTATAGCTTCTGGGACTGATGCCAATTAAATTGCTTTTCCTCTGCCATCTTTGCCAAATATCAGTGCAGATGTCACCTCTGATCATTTTTTTTGATCCATAGCCAAGCTTCGCCTCTTAATACTGATTGGATGAATAAAAGAAAATTATACCTGTTTTAATGAAATAAAACTTTCAATTTCAGGCTTTTAGAAAAAATACAAATAAAGGGGCACCTGCGTGGTTCAGCTGGTAAAGTGTCCAACTCTTGATCTCAGCTCAGGTCTCGATCTCACAATCATGAGTTCAAGCTCTACATTGGGCTCCATATTGGGCATGGAGCCTACTTAAAAAAATAATAATAATACAAATAGCAAAAGAGAAGAAATTGAAAAATTATTCAAGCCTAAGATTCTGAATGACAGTAATGTTAACATTTTTCTCGTTAATACCTATGGCAAGAAAAATGTATAACGAGCACAAAAGAGAAACAAAAACCTGATTCTGAAGACCAGTATTATAAATTTGCTTCCTTGTGTTTGTTGTTGGTTCTGTGGAGGGCAACAGCGGTTTTGGTTTTTATTTTTTCCCACTGAAGAAGTAGAAAGGTGAAGTGGGAATCCTAAATTAGTAATGGTGAGCTCTAGAATCAGTGTATATCACATGCTCTTTCTATTGACTCTAAAACAGTTCATGTCCTTAAAGTGAACAGTAACTCACAGATGAAAAGTCCCCAAATCTAATTACCAAAGAAGGGCTTAGTAACTTTCTTGGTTTTATTTAGGCCTTGGTGGTGCAGTAAGGAACACTTGGTTCAAGCATACGCTGTGCATCATTAAAAAGCATTGTGGCCTTTGATTACTCAGGAAACTGAGTAACCAATCGATCGATTACTCAGGAAACTAAATCACAACTTTAATAGGTGCTCTTGTTATTAGTACTTATAATACAGCCCAAAGGCCAGTTTCTGAGAAGTAGTGTCATTAAATGCTTGCTCCATCTCTTACATACAGCATAATCTTGGGCAAATTCACTAAGTCTCTGAGCTTCTGTTTCAGCAACAGAGTTTTTGTAATCATTAAAAAAGGCAGTGATAGGGCACCTGGGTGGCTCAGTCAGTTAAGCAACTGACCCTTGATTTCAGCTCAGGTCACGATCTCAGGGTTCTAGGATCCAGCCCCACATAGGGCTCCCTACTCAGTGGGCAGCCTGCTTTTCCCTCTCCTGCTCCCCTCTGCTTGTGCTCACTCTCTCTCTCTCTCTCTCTCTCTCTGTGTGTGTCTAATAAATTTTAAAAATCTTAAAAAAAAAAACCACCAAAAAAACCCCCAATGATATAAAGCGGCTGTTAATAGTGCTTGGTAAATAGTAGATGATTATAATATATGTGTGTATTAATGTTACTATGTAACTATATCGATCACCACTTACAAATGTTGGATTATAGTTGGTGTAAATCACTTATTTCTATGTTCAATAAATAGTGGGTTATCACTCATGGCAATATGAATCCAAGCACTTCCTGGCTATGTGCTTACCACTGTATAAATCTGTGTGAACTAAAAACTGTAAAAGAAGATCACTAGGAGTGTGTTACCTGCACTTAGCAATAGGCCTTTATGAGGAGTCACTTAACTAGAGTGGCCTTCACTGCATTTCAGGAAACATTACCAGGTTTTAAATGGATTGGAAGTCGGATAAAAGACCTCCTGGCAAATGGAAAAGAAGTCCTTTTTGCATTTGAGGAGTCAATTGGTATGTAGTAAATATTAAAATCCTTGAAATTTGAATGAGAGCAATTTTTTTAAATGTAGTAATTCTATGGAGAGGAATTTTTGTCTTCTGGTTTTGCATTTTGAATTATAAAAACCACAGAGAACTGATCATGGCAGGGGTGGAGGAGACCCTTAAAATTTCCCTAACTATCTTCAGTATCAGTGGGTTTCATCCATTTGTAGGCTCTTAAATCCACTGGTTCTGTAAATGAAAACTATTGAAATTATGATAGGCTTAAGTTTTCCCCTTTTTAAAAAATGTGTTTTGGGGCAGCCCCTGTGGCTGAGCGGTTTAGCGCTGCCTTCAGCCCAGGGCGTGATCCTGGAGACCCAGGATCGAGTCCCACGCCAGGCTCCCTGCATGGAGCCTGCTTCTCCCTCTGTCTCTGCCTGTCTCTCTGTATGTGTGTCTCTCTCATGAATAAATAAATAAAATCTTTTTTAAAAATGTGTTTTAATTCTTAGGTTTCCTGTGTGGCACTTCGGTTTTGGATAAAGATGGGGTGAGTGCAGCTGTAGTTGCTGCCGAGATGGCAGCTTACCTGGAAACCAAGAATATAACATTGAAACAGCAACTGATCAAGGTTTATGAAAAGTAAGTTCTATTATTATGAATTTATCATTTCAATTGCCAAATTTCTCATTTTTTGGTCCTGCTTTTAGCTTTCTAAATTTGATTTTGAAAATAGGCCTTTATAAAAAGTTCTAAAACTGAACTAAAGACACCCACTTTCCAAATAATACTAGAATAATTATCTTTGAATATATACTTTTCTCAAGTTATCTAAAATCTGATTTTAACACTTAAATCTTTGTGCAGGTATGGTTATCATATTTCAAAAACTTCATATTTCTTGTGTTATGATCCAACCACCATCAAAAGTATATTTGAAAGACTTCGCAATTTTGATTCTCCAAAAGAATATCCAAAGTTCTGTGGGACATTTGCTATATTGTATATACGGGATGTTACCACTGGCTATGACAGCAGCCAGCCTAATAAAAAATCAGTAAGTACTTTTTTTTTTTTACTTTCTTAACATTTTTAGTGCTTTGTACTATTGTAAAATAGTGGAAGTTCAAGCCTGTGAATGTCTTGAAACTATGATCCGTTTTTTTTTTTTTTTTTCCAGAGCAGTTGTAATCCCATTAACAGGCTCCCTGCCTCTGATCTTGTCCTCCTCTCTCTCCAAGTGTGTGCTCCTCCCTGGGGAGGGAGATGCGAAAAAGAATTAGACAAAAAGAGAACCAGATGGAGAGAGGGAAGATGTGTGAGGTTGAAAATAAAGTCCAAAAGCCTGTCGTTTCAAAGCTCACCATTTCGCCTTTCTATTTGCAACTTCTCGTTTCGTCCCTATATCTGCAGCCAAATAGAACAGCTTACAGTTTCTTATATGCATACATTGTTATTTTAAAATTATGTATTTTGGTGCACCTGGGTGATTCTGTTGGTTAAGCATTTCCCTTTGGCTCAGGTCATGGTCTCAGAGTCCTGGGATGGAGCCCCACATCAGGCTCCCTGCTCAGCAGGGACCCTGCTTCTCCCTCTTCTTCCCCATCCCCTATGCTCTCTTTTGTTATCTCTCTCTCTCTCAAAAAAAAAAAAATAAATAAATACAATCTTTTTTTTATTTTTTTTTTTAATTTTTTTTTTTAATTTATTTATGATAGTCACAGAGAGAGAGAGAGAGAGGCAGAGACACAGGCGGAGGGAGAAGCAGGCTCGATGCACCGGGAGCCCGACGTGGGACTCGATCCCGGGTCTCCAGGATCACGCCCTGGGCCAAAGGCAGGCGCCAAACCGCTGCGCCACCCAGGGATCCCTACAATCTTTTTTTTAAATGACAATAAAAATTTCTGTCTTTTTGCTCAAGCTATTTCCTCCATCTGCCTCTCCTTCCTACTGCTGCAGGTCCACACCTTAGTCCTTATTTAAGACTTCAGGCAGGGACACCTGGGTGGCTCAGGTTGTGATCCTGGGATAGAGTCCCATATCAGCCTCCCTACAAGGAGTCTGCTTCTCCCTCTGCCTGCCTCTCTCTCTCTGTGTCTCTCATGAATTTAAAAAAAAAAAAAATCTTAAAAAAAAAAGACTTCAGGTAGATGTCACCTCTTCCACATACCTTCTAGATCCCATAATTAGATCTCTTTCTCCTGTGATTTCAGTATACATTGTGCCTTCCTCTTGTTACTTATCGCTTTCTATCTTATGTTATCAGTGTGCTGTACCTGGCAGATCCATTTCTTTTTTTTTTTAAGATTTTATTTATTTATTCATGAGAGAGAGAGAGAGAGAGAGGCAGAGACAGAGGCAGAGGGAGAAGCATGTAGGGAGCCTGATGTGGGACTCAATCCCGGGACTCCAGGATCACACCCTGGGCTGAAGGCAGGCGCTAAACCGCTGAGCCACCCAGGGATTCCCCAGGCAGATCCATTTCTGACATACCTCTATACCTGTCAAAGCTCCTGCCTACATGGTAGGTGCTCAACAACTATTTAAATGCCATAAATTGCTGATCATATGTATTTGGTTATTGTGAATGATTATGAGCCTTAATTTCCATTTATAATGTCCTGCTGTTGTCTCAGGATGCCAGGGGCATGATATATTTTGGGAAATCTGCAACTTCTTGTGGAGAATACAACTCCTATTCCTTTTGTGTCTATTCACTAGCAGTAGTGATGGAGAGAGTTGGACAATGTTGAATTAAATAAAGAATAGAATAGACAGGACTTGCTAGTTGATGCTCTATGAGTGAAAAAGAGGGCAGGAAGGTCTCAGTCTTAAGCAAGTGGTGTGTAGTAGTACCACTAACTGAGAAAGAGGTTTCAAAGAGAGGACCAGGCTCAGGACACCTACCACCTCTGTCCTAGTACAACCCCCCAGTTCCCCTGAAAAAAGTTTCACAGACTGATCTGTAGTCCAGGAAGAGTATTAATCTGTATGTTCAACATCAGTAAAGCTTTGATTCCTTTTTTATTTATTTTTTAAAATTTTTTTCCTTTTTTAACTTTTAGGTTAAAAGTATGAAATTTTTTTGTACCCCAGGGGATAATTTTGCCCATCCTCTAGGGTATGCTCACTCTGTTTTGGAGACTACTGATAAACTGTCTGTGAAAGTGCTTCAATATTGTAAAGCCCTTTGCAAACGTAGAGGCAGTTTGGACTTTGATACAGATAGACCTGGCTTCAACTTCTTGCTCTGCCACATTAGCTGATGACCTTAACTAGGCCATTTACTCTTTTTGAGCCATGTCAGTAAATTGGCAGTTATATATACTCTGGAAGATTACTGTTGAGGCCTGGAGATGGTGTGTGTAAGGTATATATCCCAATGCCTGTACTATTATGAATGTTCAGTAAAATGGTATATTTATGAGTTATTGTGTATGTAATCCTTTATATTTTATAATTAAAAATTTTTTTAAGATTTTATTTATTTATTTGTGAGAGACATAGAGAGAGAGGCAGAGATATAGGCAGAGGGGAAAGCAGGCTCCTCGCAGGGAGCCTGTTGCGGGACTCACATCCAGGACCCCAGGATCACGACCTGAGCCAAAGGCAGATGCTCAAGCACTGAGCAGCCCAGGTGCCCGTTTAAAAGGATTTTTTTTTTTTTTTTAAGATTTTATTTACTTCTTCATGAGAGACACAGAGAGAGAGAGGCAGAGACACAGGTAGAGGGAAAAGCAGGCTCCATGCCAGGAGCCCGATATGGGACTCAATCCCCTGTCTCCAGGATCACGTCCTGAGCCGAAGGCAGGCGCCAAACCGCTGAGCCACCCAGGGATCCCCCTAAAAAAGATTTTTTATTTTTTTATTTTTTTATTTTTTTTTCTAAAAAGATTTTTTAATTGTAAAAGACACATAACATAAAATCTACCGCCACTATCTTTAAGCACACAGTCCAGCAGTGTTAACTCTATCTACGTTGTTGTGCAGCAGATGTCCAGAAATTGCTCACCTGCTGAACTGAACTCTTTACCCATTAAACAACTCCTCATTTCCTCCTTCCCCCACCTCTTGCCAGCAGGCCTTCTACTTCCTGTTTCTATGAATTTGACTCCTTTAGATGCCTCGTGTGAGTACAATATATTTTACAACGCTTGAAAATGAAAAAGGTACCAAGTGTAACTGAGCTGTTGTTAACATTGTGCATAGGTGCTGCCTGTGAGTAAAAACAGCCAAATGATTACATTTACTTTTCAAAATGGCTGTGTTGCTACTCTTCGGACAAGCGGGACAGAACCAAAGATAAAGTATTATGCGGAGATGTGTGCATCACCTGAGCAAAGGTGAGAATGAACTTTTTAAATATATATATATTACATATATATTTAGATTTACATGTATTTATTTATATAGGTTCTATTGAAATAAAATTCACATACTGTACAGTTTACCCATTCAAAGCGGACAATTCAGTGGTTTTTAGTATATTACATATATATTTAGATTTACATGTATTTATTTATATAGGTTCTATTGAAATAAAATTCACATACTGTACAGTTTACCCATTCAAAGCGGACAATTCAGTGGTTTTTAGTATATTCAGAGTTGTGCAAACGACACTACAATCAAAATTTTTTTTTTACTACATCAATTTCAGAAGATTTTCATTACCTCACAAAGGAACCCCATACCCATTAGCAGTCACTTGCCATCCACCCCCCTTCTTAGCCCTAGGCAACCACCAATCTACCATCTGTCATTATAGACTTGCTTATTGTGGACATTTCATATAAATGGAATAATGCAATATATATGGCCCTTTGTGACTATCATCTTTTTCTTAGCATAATGTTTTCAAGGTTCATCTGTATTATAACATGAATCAGCACTTTGTTTCTTTTCTTTTTTTTAATTGTTTTCTTGGCCTATATATTCTGTTGTATGTAACACTTTTTAAATCCATTTATCAGGTGGTGGACATGTGGGTTATTTCTGCGTTTTAACTATTATGAATAACAGTGCTACAAACTTTTGTGCACAACTTTTTGTGTGGACAGGTTTTCATTTCATTTGGGTCTATATGTAGGTATAGAATTGCTGGATCATATGGAAATTCTATGTTTAACATTTGGAGGAACTGCCACACTATTTTCCAAAGCAACTGAACCACATGGGAATTGAATTAAAAAAAATTTTTTTTTAAGATTTTATTTACTTATTCATGAGAGATACAGAGAGAGGCAGAGACAAGAGAAGCAGGCTCCATGCAAGGAGCCCGATAGGGGACTCGATCCCGAGATTCTGGGATCACACCCTGAGCCAAAGGCAGACGCCCAACTGCTGAGCCACCCAGGTGTCCCTGAATTTTAAAATTTTAGTGAATTTTTATTACTGGAAAGGCTCTGTGACTATTACCTATTATATAATGAACATAAAGAGATGATTAGGGCAGCCCGGGCGGCTCAGCAGTTTAGCGCCACCTTTGGCCCGGGGCCTGATACTGGACACCCAGGATCGAGTCCGACGTCGGGCTCCCTGCATGGAGCCTGCTTCTCCCTCTGCCTGTGTCTCTGCCTCTCTCTTTCTGTGTCTCTCATGAATAAATAGATAAAATCTTTTTAAAAATTATCCACAAATAATTTTTATTGTCAAATATTCATTTTTATATTAATATGCTTTGACTCAATCTGTCCAGTTTATTTCCTTTAAAGAGCATGAATTGTCACTAAATTGATTTAATAAACATATTCAGTGGCCATTTAAACTTATTAAAAGTAGTACCTCCTATAATGTTGTCACTGATCAGTATATTTTTGACAAAGTGGTTTCTTGGAATTGCCTTCAGAGTCCAAGGTATATTATTTTGTATGTCCCTAAATCTTTGCATTTAACAGTAGATTTTATTTCCTTTGGGGGCAAAAAGAAAGACATCCTGCAGTCAGTCAGAGTAGAGCTTAAAGGAAACTAAATTAAATAATGACAAATGACACATGAAGGCAGTTGAAAAGAGGCTTTCCTAGAAATGTTCTGGTCAGCAGCAATGATGACTTTGAAGCACATACTTATAAATGTGTATTTATTTTTTAAGCATCTCATTTTTTTAGTCCCATCCCTGCTCTGTATCTGAGTCGTGCCATATCATCCCATAACATCTATTGGATGTTTCTCAAAGTATTTCAGGAAGCCATTTTAGTATAATACCTAGTATTGGTGTTCTAGGCCATTAAATTGCCTGACCCAGGAGAAATCTGTAGATTTACCGAAGCTCATCCATGTATCGTGTACCAAGGAACTCCCTTTAATGCAGTTCAACTTCAGTTTGATTTTCCCTCCTTTGTACTTGTTTTGTTTTAACTGAATGAACTTCTTTTTGGTTTGCCAGTTGTTTAATTGTCTGCCTTTGAAATTATAACAATTTAAACAAAATTTAAGGTGATGAAAATAAAGAATTTCAAAACTTAATCTTTCTCTTCAGTGACACTGCCTTACTAGAAGAGGAATTGAGGAAACTCATCGAAGATTTGATTGAGAATTTCCTTGAGCCCAGTAAAAATGGACTGATCTGGCGTTCTGTTTAGTACACGCAAGTACGTCATCACTTTGCAGTGGCACATGGAATAGAATAGCCAAGAACTCCATGCGTTGAAGTCGTATTAGTGTTCTCTATCTTATCTGGCCAAGTACTTTTTACTTTTATTTTCTTTCTTTTTGGTTGGCTGACTAAACCAACTGTATAAATTTGAAATGAAATGGTCCAGAGAGAAAGGCATCAAATTTTTTCATAATCTTGAACGAAAGTCATTGCATTAAAAGTATTATAGTAACACGTTATTCTTCCTTCAACAGAAAAGAAAACCAATACATAAGTGAATTTTCTTATTAAAGTGTGATTAAGCTTAGTTCCATATTGTAATTGTGTATAGCACGGTTTTAAAAAAAAGGCAAATAAATGTTATATAGTTGTAGAGTTAGTTAAGGAAATTAATCTATAAAATTGACAAGAAAATGGCATTGCTCCCAGAATACTGTGGAAAAGTGTCATTATTACATCACAGGTATTAACTTACAAAGTAGAGTATTTGAAATCGGGTATTAGCATTTCTAGCTTAGAGATTACAATATGTGGTTTCAGGTGCTTTTGGTGCAGTGTAAATTTCTTGTATGTATTTAAAATTCTGACATTTACCGAATGTAAAACAATAGTGGCAATGCTCCTAGTGGCTTCGTTCTTGTCAGATTTCTTAGTGCCTTCTCAGGATATGGTATGAATTAAAACAGTGTTCCTCCATTGAATATAATTTAATCATTTCGTTTTCAGACAGTTAAGGAAAATCTTTCAAATGATGTAGGTGCTTCCACTCTATATCAAATAGATTTGCCCTTTTAGAAAGCTTATGAATGTAAATAAAAATCTTTAAAAAAGCAGTCTCAATGTAACTAAAGGATCTTCTTATGAGAATTAAATGTCAATAACCACAGCCTTCAGGCAAAGAAGAAAATCTGAACCAAAAAGGAGCTAAATTTATTTAAAAGCCTAACTTTGGAATTACATTTTTATAAGTAGATTTATTCCTTTATCAGATGAAGTAATGCTAATTTTACTAAGAAATAAAATATCCAGATTTTAGGTGTTATGAAACACTAAAACTACATGTTTTAAAACTGAAGTCCAATTTATTCTGTCATCTTGCTGCCTACTGTAGAATTTCTGATCTCCAGAGTACTATTTATCTTTTTCAACATGGAAAAAATTTTTGCATATTTTTTTCAAGTAGGCTCCATGCCCAGTGTAAAGCCTAGTGCAGGGCTTGAACTCATGACTGAGATCAAGACCTGAGCTGAGACCCGGAGTCAGAGGCTTAACTGACTAAGCCACCCAGGCACCCCTCAATGTGGAAAAAAAAATTGGAAGGTCACTTTTGGTTGATTCTCCAGTATTCTAAAGAAATCTTAGTAGAGAAGTACTATTTAATCTTCTTAAAATGTATCCTGTCCTATACAACTCACAAAATATTTAAACTCATGTGGTAACAAAACAAGGCCTTGGATGTAATTATACTAAACAAATTGCTAGTGGGATATAACTGGTATTAGAGTATTTATTTCCTAAAATAAAATAGTATAAAATTTAAACTGATTAGAATACTTAGTAAATAATGGTATGGTTTGTTGTAGCTACCAGCTAACATTTGGTTGAAACCATAGAATGCAAATATAATTTTCAAATTCTTGTATTGCCACTATTGTTAATTTGTTCCTTCCTTTCCTATAGCTAGATCTTGTATGACTGTAGATAATAGACAACTAGGTAAATGTAGGGGACAGCATACTTCTGAATGACTTTGTTTTTCAAAGGCTTTGTACTGAAAAAGAAATGTGCAGATTTTTTTTGTTTTATTTGCTTTTGGGAATGTAGAATGTAATTTAGGAGATGGCCTATATTCTACCAAGTAGTGTGAACAATGCTGTACATATGAAAAATATGTATATTTGGCTTTAGTATCTGTGTTTCAGTGACTAAAGAACAAAGTGGAGCTAAAATAATATAATAGTTCATTCATAATCACTAAAGCCATGTCATGATTGTCATTCTATTATAAAGAGAACAGTCTCGAGTGCTTTAATATAATGTAACATTTAAGTCATCTTAAAGTGAAAAGTTATTAAAACTTAGAATCTTATCTCAAATATTTAAAAATCCAAAGTTAAAATCAACAAAATGTTACAGATGTTCCTGAAGTGTATAGATTAAGGCAATTACTTGATTGTAGCCAAGCTCTCAAGTCTGTATTAGCATAATCTTTTACATGAACTTGACATAGTGGTGTACAGTTGCCTCACAGGATAATTTTAGTAACCAAGGCAACCAGGAAGGACGGAAGTCCTGGACTATATGTCTCAGCCTTGGGCTCTACATTGTTTAGCTTTTTCTTTATCAACAGTACCATGAAAATGAATCCATTTTCATTGAGTGTGTAGATCAAAACTGGGCTTTTCTAGAGTTTTGAATAAAAGGAATGAGTTATTGGGGCAAAGTCAAAGCATACACTGAAAATAAGCAGTAGAAATAAAAAATAGGTCACTAAGATGGCACAGGAAATGATTCTCATGAAGGGCAAACTTATCTTTCTTAAAGTTGGGAATAAACTGGCTGTGGGCAAGTTGTTTAGCTGTGTGTATTTGTTATTATTATGAGCAGATAGATAGTGAACCTTTTGTTTTCCTTTATTAGCAACCACTAAAAAGAGGCCAAGTTTTAGGAGAGAAAAAGTACCCCTCTTACTGATTCAGTTTCTGCTGGGATGTTGTGTCTTAGGATCATGTGGGAACTGGGGAGGAGAGGACATAGCAGAAATAAAAAGGAATACAGCACAGATTGGAAAATAAGACTTGTGATAAAAAGTTCAAAGAATTAAGACCATTTAACTCTGGAGGAGAGAAAGCTGCTGAGATAATTTAAGAAGTCTTATACTATTAGTTGAATCTTTTATTAAAGGACTCAAAGTAAGAAGTAATGTGAAAAACTGTTCTCTGTCTTCAGTGAGGACAGAATCAAAGAGAATAAGGACCTTTTTAAAAAACCCAAATAACAAATTTAAATATTAAGGGATGTACTGTCTTTTAAGGGTTCCTTCCAATACTTTTTTAAAAACTCAGGTGGGAACAATGGCAATGTCATAGAGAGCACTGAAAGTAACATTTGAGTTTCACTCCCTGTCTAGAAGAATTTAGCTCACAAGAGAGTTTTTGTATATGTTGAGTAGTAGATGCATGAGTGCGGTCTTCATTTGCTGCACAGAGACCTGCTTGGATGTTATTTTTAATTTAACCTGGCAAATTAAGTGAGACTTGAACATCATTTTGTTCATCTTGAAGAATGTATAGCATTATAGGATGTCTGAGGGTTTTGTTTTAACTGTATTGCTGCTTGGGTGTAGTAACTTCAGCAGACGGCGAGGTTCTGAGAGATGGGACACTTTGGGAATATCCTTACATAGGAAATAGGCCTCCCGTTTCTTAAGGAGGTTGCTTCTGGAATGGACATTAGCTGGAGTTAATGGAGAAGTTGTTCTATGAACTGCTGCTACTGGTATTTCTTTCCGATGTTTTCCACTGATGTTTGTGATGCTTGAAAAAATCCAAATTTTGCTTGGATAAATTTATTTTATGCCTTTTTCTCTCTACCTCCCTCCTTCCCTAGGTCCCCTCCTACATTTTATTACTGTGAAAAGCTATTGCTCTATTACCTCACTGATAAGAAATCTGAACTGTATTCATTCAGAATGCTTTAAACTTATTCATAACTACGTTTGTTTTTTTGACTTTTGGTTATTTTGTTATTATTGTGAGAATATTTAAGACATTGTAAGAAGTAATTTTGAATCTATTTCATAGCCTTTTTTGGTCCATCTGGATATTACTGTATGTTAATTTATTATGGCCTTTTATAATTCACTTGCTTTTCTGAGATTGCTCTAGAAACTGATGAGGAAAGAGTCATACTATCACAATGGATGGTCAATTGCTCTCACATTTTATTTCAGGTTTCCCTGTACTTGGGGCACCCAAAGCACAAAATTTCAGAAATATTTTTTACATTTGTCCCCCAGAGCATCTGACCATAACCATAAGAAGTTCAAGCGGAAAGAAAAGAACCTTTCACTTCAAGACTTTACACAGCATGACTTTCTTTAGTTTCAGTTGAAAATTGAGTTAGGTTTTTTTTAACCATTGGTTACTTGAAAATATTAACCACACCATTACATTCATCCAACCATATTTTCTCTTTGTTAGTTGGTTCAAGACTCTATACTTTAAAGAGGGGACATACAAGAATGAGTAAAGCGACCAAGATAAGGGCAAATAATATATCTAAAGTTTGCTTCTCAAATTTTTCCACCAGTGTAACCCTAAAGCAGAGGAACATGAATATGTGAGGGAAGGGGCCCAAGTGAAAAATCTGAGGCAGTCTACCACTCCTGAAATTTCATGTTCTGTCATGAAATGTTATGTTGAATTTTGCATTCCACATAATAAAATTCTTCCAATATAAAAATGATTCCTTCAATTCTCACGGAAACTGGTGCTGCCAGAAAGGAACACTATGTTTATTACAGGGCCTCTCAATGTTTTCTCCCTCCCTTCCTCAATTGTTGCATCTGCCTGGTGGTGCATACACTGACCTTAATGTGAGAAATATAAACATAGAACATATCTAGCCTGTTCCCTGCATTTTAAAAGCTGAACTTTGAAAGTATTACTGTCAAATTAAATTGACCTGAAACAGTTATCACTGAACCTTATAATATTGTCAGAGGTGTTGGCCAGTCCATTTTCATTAATTCATTGGCATTCCTTGACTGAGAAAGAGTATCTGACTATCAACTCTCTAAGATAGAGATCATTTTTTATTATTTTTCATATCCTCCCACCTCCAGTATAGTACCTGTTATAGAGTGCTTGGATGGTGATGATAGGAATTAGGGGATTGTATTTTAAAGAAGCTAATTGTTTAAGAAACAATCAAACTGTTAATTTTCTGATTCAGTTTTTTAAACAATTCTCATTACTGAAATTTGTAATAAATAATCTTCTTTAAGCACGCACACACTTAAATACTCTGTTTCTTTTGAGAGATCAGATCATACTCCTATTTGGAAATTATATATAATGCCTAGTATTTACACTCAAAGCAAGATGTTGACCAAGTAGGCTAAGAAAGTATCTATGTAGACTTAATATCAAGATGTTGACCAAGTAGGCTAAGAAAGTATCTATGTAGAATTAATATCACTGGTTATAAGTGCCATTTTGAGCCTACTACCACTACCTTCCAAGTGAGTCACAACTAATTTGGTACTATTTGGTGTATTTTGTTCACTGCTATGATTCATCATATATCTTACAAGAGGCACTCAGGCAAGAGTCTGCATCTGTATATATGGTGAGGCCTTCTTGTTTTAGGCTAAAATAAACTTTGTATGTGTCATTGAATATACCCGATAAAATATATGCAGTTAAGAATGAATTATTTTTCTTTGTAGCAGTAGATCAAAACTGTGCCCTTGTTTTAGCAGTTTTTGTCAACATTTTCTCATTTTTTTTCTGATGAAAACACCAGGGTGTATGATAAGTACTGCCTGTGAGAATTTGCACTTAAAGTGTTTGTGTGTGGATTTCTTGTGGGTTTTAACCAAATGAAGTGTTATCAGTAATAAACAGGCCTCTTTATAGGCATGAATTTCTGTGTATTTTTTATTATCTTAGTTACTGTGTGGTTCATAAAATTTGCTATCCAAGTGGAACATGTTTTTGAAATATATGCATGGTATATAAAACCTAGAATATACTTTCAGCCTAAATGAATATTCTAGCTTATTATTTGGTGAATATGTATTGATTGGTTCATCAGAAATCCCAGGAGAAGGGGCACCTGGGTGGCTCAGTCGGTTGTCTGGCTCAGGTGATGGTTCCAGAGTCCTGGGATAGAGCCCTGAGGCTGGCTCCCTGCTCAGTGGGGAGTCTGCCTCTCCTGTCCCTCTGTCCCTCCCTCTACCATTTCCCTCTCCCTCTGTTCCCCCCCCCCTTTGTGTACTCATTCCCTCTCTGAAATCAATAAATAAAATCTTTTTTTAAAAAAGAAGTCCCAGAAGAAAGAGCTAATATTAAAGTCCTTTCCATCTTACTTTTGCCTTTCACTCCTTTTTTTTTTTAAATTAATTTTTATTGGTGTTCAATTTACCAACATACAGAAAAACACCCAGTGCTCATCCCGTCAAGTGTCCACCTCAGTGCCCGTCACCCATTCCCCTCCAACAACCGCCCTCCTCCCCTTCCACCACCCCTAGTTCGTTTCCCAGAGTTAGGAGTCTTTATGTTCTGTCTCCCTTCCTGATATTTCCCAACATTTCTTCTCCCTTCCTTTATATTCCCTTTCACCATTATTCATATTCCCCAAATGAATGAGAACATACACTGTTTGTCCTTCTCCGATTGACTTATTTCACTCAGCATAATACCCTCCAGTTCCATCCACGTTGATGCAAATGGTGGGTATTTGTCGTTTCTAATTGCTGAGTAATATTCCATTGTATACATAAACCACATCTTCTTTATCCATTCATCTTTCGATGGACACCGAGGCTCCTTCCACAGTTTGGCTATTGTGGCCATTGCTGATAGAAACATCGGGGTGCAGGTGTCCCGACGTTTCGTTGCATCTGAATCTTTGGGGTAAATCCCCAACAGTGCAATTGCTGGGTCGTAGGGCAGGTCTATTTTTAACTCTTTGAGGAACCTCCACACAGTTTTCCAGAGTGGCTGCACCAGTTCACATTCCCACCAACAGTGTAAGAGGGTTCCCTTTTCTCCGCATCCTCTCCAACATTTGTTGTTTCCTGCCTTGTTAATTTTCCCCATTCTCACTGGTGTGAGGTGGTATCTCATTGTGGTTTTGATTGCCTTTCACTCCTTTAGTTGACTTAATTTGTCCGCCCATGTTAGCATCAGCTAATATAACTAAAATGTTAAATATATATATATATATATATATATTTTTTTTTTTTTAAAGATTCCATTTATTTACTAATGAGAGACATAGAGAGAAGCAGAGACACAGGCAGAAGGAGAAGCAGGCTCCATGCAGGAAGCCCAACACGGGACTTGATCCCAGGACTCCAGAATCACACCCTGAGCCAAAGGCAGATGCTCAACCACTGAACCACCCAGCTGTCCCTTAAATATATATTATAATAAAAATCTGTTATTCCCCATCCTTCCTCCTGTCATCCCTAAACTAGCATTTCCTTATTTCTATTACTGGTGTGACCATTCTCCTATCTCTTTATTTTCCTCTATAGTTCTGGTTCTAATCATTAAGTAGTCCAGTCTTGCATGCAATTTGATTTAAATTAAATCTTTAACCTTTATCCTTATGCTTCATTTTTTCATTTTATAAAATATTTATTGACTTGGAAATATGCTAGTACCAAGGGCACTTGTAGAAGCTTAAAAAGTAGGAAAAAGGACAGCAACCATGCTATTGCTGGAACAGTCTGTTCAGGCCACTGTTCTGCCTACCCCCACTCCACCAGATCACCATTATCTATTCCTTATGTCTTTGGATTCAAAGCACTAAAGAGAGGGCCCAGTTGGCTGGACTCTTGTCACATGCATTCCAGCTAAACCCAGAAACTAATAAAGGAGGGATTTGACCTCCCAGGTGCCTTCTGAAATGCAGACCACTGCACTTACCCTTCTATCAAGACACAGTGGGAGCGTGAGGCTCAGTCCATTAAGTGTCTGACTCTTGATTTCAGGTCATGATCTCAGAGTTGTGAGATAGAGCCCGACACTGGGCTCTGTCTGCGCTGGGCATGGAGTCTGCTTGAGATTCTCATCTCCCTATCTCCCTCTGCCCTTGCCCTCTCTTAAAAAAAATAAATAAATAAAAATTTAAAAAAAGAGTGGGAGAGAGTTATTTCACCAGTTGTAAATTATGGGGAAAGCAAAGGAGGAGGGAGGCCATCTTAAGCACAGAACACAGCATGAACCTTCCAAGAACTGTAAGTGGTTTGGTATTGCCATGTTGAGAAGGGGTGTGAATGGAGAGGGCCCCGTGTGCTATGCCCTGGAGCTTGGACTTCAGTCAGCAGGTGAGAGTACGGAAAGGCATAAGCAGAAGGTCTCTAAAACGGTGGTGGGGGTGAGGAGTAGGTATGAGAGAACCCACCCTTGGAAAGAACCTTCATGGTCGTCTTATTCCAACTCTTACCAGTTCCCACAATCTGATTACCAAATGGGGATTTATATTTGAACCTCTCCCATTATAATTTGCTCAGACAAGTTGTATCCTTTTTTTTTAATTGGAGTTCAATTTGCCAACATATTCCATATCACTCAGTGCTCATCCCATCAAGTGCCCCGCCTCAGTGCCCGTCACCCAGTCACCCCAACCCCCCGCCCACCTCCCTTTCCACTACCCCTTGTTCGTTTCCCAGAGTTAGGAGTCTCTCATGTTCTGTCATCCTCTCTGATATTTTCCACTCATTTTCTCTCCTTTCCCCTTTATTCCCTTTCACTATTAAGTTGTACCCACTTAAAGAAAGACCAGTAGAGAGTTCTTTCTCATGTTCAGCTGAAATCTGTCTCCTGCAGCTTCTACACTTTGGTTATACTTGGAAGCTCAATGTTTTTTTTCTTGTGTGTGTGTGTGTGTGTGTGTGTGTGTGTGTGTTTAAAGATTTTATTCATTTATTCATGAGAGACACAGAGAGAGAGAACGCGGCAGAGAGAGAAGCAGGCTCCATGCAAGGAGCCCCACACGGGTCTTGATCCCGGGTCTCCAGGATCAAGCCCTGGGCCGAAGGCAGGCGCCAAATCGCTGAGCCACCCAGGGATCCCCCTGGAAGCTCAGTGTTATTTAAAACTCCCTTCTGTTTCAGAATCCTTTCCCCTCAGTCTAAATATGCACAATTCAGCTACTGTTCCTTGTATGACCATCCTCTCATCTTCCTGATCACCATGTGGACAGTTTTCAAAGAGCTGGATCCAGAATTTACATGCTACACTAGAAATGGTGGTACCAGCCCAGAGTAATAAAAGGTGGGATTTCCACCCAAGATGGGAGCCACACAGCAGACATGACAGAGAGGGGGCTCTGCCTGGGGCACATGGCTTGACACCTCTTCACTTTGCAAATAGCTCCTCCTTTAACCCTCAACCCAAGCATCATCCCTTCCAAAAAGCCTTTCCTGCCTGTTTCCCAACCCCTGACCCCAGCAGCCAAGCTGGACAGGGGCCCTGCTCTATACCGCCAGAGTGCCCTTTGCTGCCCTCTTTTATGGCACATCCCACACCATGTGTAAATGATCTGCTTGTGTGCTGGACTCTCCCAGTCAACCAGTCAATTGTGAGCTCCCCGAGGGCTGGAACTGCTGACTCAATGCAATATCCCCAGTGCCCAGAACTGAGCCAAGCAGATAGTGAGCGCTCAAAAAGAAAAAAGTTCAGCTAAACTGAACTGAACTGGAATTTGAGCTGAGTTTTCAAAGGCAAGTATGCTGTGAATAAACAAAGGGGAGGAGGCATGCATGGTACATGAGTGCATTCAACTCAAAGCAGAGAAAATATGAGTGAAGACTGGGAAGCAGGAGTACTTGAGATTTGCTAGAGGACTTCCAGCCAGACTTTGGCTGCAGCAAAAGGGAAAAAATCAACCTGAGGGTGAATAAGGCAAGCCAGCTGGGAGAGGATTGGAAGAGATTTATTCCCTTGTGAGCAGGGAGCAAGGGGAGGAAAAAAACCAAGTGGATCAGTTTTTTCCAGCTGTTTGCCGTTCCCACTTATGCATACTTCCCCCCTTGTGGACAGGGGTCCATATCCCACAAAAAAAACTCAGCACCTCAGCACCTCAGCACCCCAAATTCAATGCCAGCATCTCTCTTTACAATTAGGGAAGCCCAAGGGTCAGGTCAGGGATCCACTGGAGTCCACAGAGTGGATTTCTATAGAACCTAAATTGTCTTATTCCCAATCTACTACTTCGTCCCCACCCAAGGCCTGAGGATGGCTTTCAATAAATCTAATCTAGTCTTGAATCAGAAAGAACCCTTCCTACTTCTATTCAGATGTAAAGTAAGATCCGGAGAGAAGTGATGCCCTGAGTCACAGAGCTGGTCAGTGGCAAACCTGAGACTAATAAGACTGATACTTAGGTCTCCTGACTGGTTGTCCATTTCTCCTCCTGTATAAATATTTACTAACCTACAAGGAGCAGAACAGTGAATAAAAAGTCAATAAGCTTAATCCATGCCTCCAGAAAATCCCAAGGACTAGAGTGGAGCCTTGAAGGAAGAGCAGGTGTTTGCTAGGCAAAGAACCGAGGAAGGGCCTTGCAGACACAGGAGAGGTGAAGAGAAAGAGGGAGGAGCATCCTGGAAAGGCTGGATAATAGGTTTCTGATCTCAGCCATTGGCACTTTGGATTTTATACACTCTTTCTGGGTAAAATGTCCAGAGTTTCAGTTATCACTCTGAGAGTGCACAATGAGACAGAGACAGGATAACTTTAACAGACATTTCCATTCAAGAAAGAAAAGCATGAAAGGTGCATAGTCAACCTTAAACAGAGCAATTCTGACTCCTGTTAGACAAACACTGTCTGGGCCTGGGAGAAGAAATCTTCCCTGCTCGGGCCTGGACTCTACTCCTTTGGAGTGGCTTCCCTAGTCCACTGATCTCTGTGTCTCTTAGCCCTGCCCTCTGGACCATCCTTCCTGACCATCTTCTTCCTTAGTTACTACTGAAGCAGTGGTGCATGTTGGGAGCTGACTAGCAATGTGAAATATCTCTCAGTCCCTTTTGGTTCAGGCTGTTGGTACTGTCCCACATATAACTCATTTAAAAACTTTGTGAGGGGGCAGGGTGGGCACCTGGGTGGCTCAGTCAGTTAAGTATCTTGATTTCAGCCCAGGGTATGACTTCAGGATTGTGAGATCAAGCCCCATGTTGGCCTCCACACTGGGTATGAAGCCTGCTTAAGATTGTCTTTCACAAAAAAAAAAAAAAAAAAAGATTGTCTTTCACCCTCTGCCCCTCCACCTGACCCTCTTTCTCTCTCCCTCTCTTAAATAAATAATAAAAATAAAAACTTTGTGGGTTTTCTATGTATCTGATTATGGTCAACTCTATACTCCAAATGACATCCTCACAACTGTTTTTGAGACCTCTCCCTCAATTTTATCATGCTATTTTGTGTGTGTGAGAGCACAAGCAAGTGGAGTGGCAGGCAGTGGGGAGAGAGACAACCTGGAGGAAGCTCAGTGGAGACAACTTCAGCAGAGGCTTCCCCGCTGAGCTGAGATCCCAATGATGTGTGGCTAGATCCCAGGACTCTGAGATTGTGACCTGAGCTGAAAGCAAACACTTAACTGACTGAGCCACCCAGGCACCCCTTATTACACTATTTTGGATTAGTTTCATATGTTTTTGTGGATATTGCTCTTAGGATTCCAAGAAGTCTTTCTGTCTAGGAATCTACTGGACATCACTAACTCTTTCAACGACCTTAATAAAGTGTGTTACAGCTACCTTTGGTATAATCTACATCTCTGAGCTACATTCCTATAATAACTCTATGCTGGCTAGACAGCCTCAAGATGGAAAAAGTTTTATTTTTTTAACCTACTAAGTCGTGCCCCTCTCTGTTCTCTGTAAATTCTTTTTGCCAGTTCTTTCTTTGGCTCATAGCTCCCTTCCTGTTACAAGGTTACATAGCTAGGAGCATCCAACTGATGATACTGATGTTTTAACTGATGTTAAAAACACTCTGCCTAGAGATCTCCTTAGCCAAACAAAAACTTTCTGAGTATTTTCCCCCATCTTCCAAGTTACCATAGGCAACACTTTGGCCAATCATTTTGCCATTATAAAACACAGATCACCATTTTTCCAGCCTTCAGTAACGATTTCCTCACCATTTTTCCAGACTTCACTATTTGCCTGCCATTTTTCCAATCTCCACCCATCCCTGATCCCAAAGCCAATGCTGTGAATTTGAGCTTTTGTTAAAGGTAAGCATTTCACTTGCAGACACCAGTTTCTGTCAACTTTTGCTGTTAAACTACCCACAAATCTGTGGCTGAAGAGAACCATTTATACATCTTATAGTTATGTAGTTTGGCAATTTGGACTGAGGTCAGCTATCTGGTTGATCATAGTGGGGTTCACATATCAGATGGAAGTCTGTTGCCAGGTTGACTGAGTGCTGGTTAGTTTAGGAGAGCCTCACTGGGCTGGCTGAGCTCCTCCTCAGGTAGCTCCCATTTCCCAGCAGGCTTGCCCAGGCTTCTTCCCATGGGTGCCTGGGCAGGGTTCTGAGAGACAGGGCCAAGGTAGGTAAAGCCTCTTGAGGCCTAGGCTCAGAAATGGCATACTGTCCCTTCTGTTGCATTTTATTGCCTAAAGAAAGTAATAAAGCCTTCCTAGATTCAAGAGGAGGGGACATAGTCTTCACTTCTCAATGAAGGGAAATGCAAAGTCACACAATAAAGGGTGTGAATACAGGGCGGAATAAGGATCATGGCTATCTTACAGTCTACCATAGCTCTTCAGAAGCAAGCCTCATCATGAATTTGGCTTTATAATTATGTGAACACAAAAATACATTTTTCTCTGTCAGTTTCATATGTTTTTATTTTTTTTTAATTTTTATTTATTTATGATAGTCACAGATAGAGAGAGAGAGAGAGGGGCAGAGACACAGGCGGAGGGAGAAGCAGGCTCCATGCACCGGGAGCCCGATGTGGGATTCGATCCCGGGTCTCCAGGATCGCGCCCTGGGCCAAAGGCAGGCGCCAAACCGCTGCGCCACCCAGGGATCCCAGTTTCATATGTTTTTAAATAAATGACTTCATATATACTAAAGAATTCGTATAATGTAAATGCAAGATATAAAGAATAAAACACTTTTGCAAGAGAGAAATAGAATTTTGGCAATATGTTTTAATCTCCCTGGGTATCCTTACTAACCAAACATTCATTTCTCACCTGGACTATGCAGTGACTTCCTAGCTGGCCTTTTCTACCTTTGGTCTTGCTTCATCCAATAAGTTCAACCCACTATAGTCACAATGATCTTTAAAAAACAAAAATCTAATCACATCATTCCTTTGCTTAAAACTGTTCAGCTGGGACGCCTGAATGGCTCGGCAGTTGCGTCTGCCTTTGGCTCAGGGCGTGATCCTGGAGTCCTGGGATCAAATCCCCCATCAGGCTTCCGCATGGAGCCTGCTTCTCTCCCTGCCTATGTCTCTATCTCTCATGAATAAATAGAATGTTTTTTAAAAAAATAAATAAAAATAAAACTGTTCAACTATTTCCCATTGACCCGAGGATAAAACCAAACTTATTAATAGAGTAGGCTCTTCATTGTCGAGCTCCTGTTTATACTTCCTGCCTCATTTTTACCATCCATCCCTAAACTGATTATTGGATATTGGCCAAAGAAAGTGGCTTACATAGTTCCCTGCACCTTCTCCTACATGGCATAAATCACTGTTGTTATTGGCTCTTTACTTTTCTGTCTCCACTACTTTACTGTAAGTGTTCTAGGGGCAGGGAAGCTCTTCTGCCTATCCCTGGATGCCAAGCACAGTACCTGGCACAATGGATGCTCAGTAATGGTTGAATGAACGCATGGAGAATGAATGCTAGGTTCTGGGGACAAAAAGAAGCTCCACCAAAAGCTCCTAGTCTAGGTGGAGAACAGATGAGATAGATGCATGACAGATAAGACAGATAGATGATAGATAGATAAATCTTTGGGCTAAACAAACAGCAAATGTGTGACAAGGATGGTGGATTTGCGTTTGCTTCTAAGTTCCACCAGGGGGCACTATGGGAATGCCTCAGGTTTCTCCTAAAAAAAAAAAATCAATGTTACTTCCTTGGAAAGACCCTACCCACTTTGAAGGAAATCTAATTTTCCTAGTAGTGCTTGTTTGGTTTTTGTTTGTTTTGTTTTGCTTTAATAAGCTCTTTATTCGGCTCACTCAAAAGAGCTATAGCTCAGCCATCAGTGTGTTTGAAGGACCAAAGAAACTCCTGTTGGTGTCCACTTTATATCTATAATGAAATCACTACAAGAGCTTTCAAAAACATAATTTAATTTCTCTTCCACATCAACTGTTGGGAGCCAGAATAGGGATTGTTGTTATTATTTCCATCTTAAAGATGATAACTCTAAGGTCAGGAGGGGAAGAAATTGGGGATCCCTGGGTGGCTCAGCAGTTTGGCACCTGCCTTTGGCCCAGGGTGTGATCCTGGAGTCCCGGGATCAAGTCCCTGCATGGAGCTTGCTTCTCCCTCTGCTTGTGTCTCTGCCTCTCTTGCTCTGTGTGTGTGTGTATGTATGTGTCTTTCATAAATAAATAAATAAATAAATAAATAAATAAATAAATAAATCTTTAAAATAAGTAAATAAATAAATATACTTTAAACTATTTAAAAAAAAAGAGAGAGGGGAAGAAATTTCCCCAAGGAATCACAGTTGTATCTAAGCAGGGATTTGAATCTGTCTTCCAAATTCAAATGTATTTATTCACTAAAACTATATTGAGTTCCAGGCTGTGTAAAAGATGATAGAAATACAAAGGCATGCCCTTCAAATGTCTTAGAAGCAAAGACTGTCAAAGCTAGAGAGAATTTGGGAAATCACCTAATTAAGTGTTCTCAACTCAGATATGCATAAGAATCTCCTCAAGAGCCTGTTAAAAATGCAGATTCCTGGACTTTGACCCTCTCATCACACACAAACATTGTGATTCAACAAGGGTAGGTGGGAATCTGGAAATGGTAGTTTTCGTAAGAACATCCATTCTTCCTCACCATGATTCTGATGCAGATGAACTGTGTACTACACTTTTAGAAACATTAATCCATTGGTTTAATCTTTTCATAATATAGAGGAGAAAACTGAAAAGAAATGGGTAGAAGTAGTCCCCCAGAAACTCTCCTTGGATGTAGTAAGGGAGGCTAACCTCAAGTAATGATGTAACTGAGGAACACCCAACTAGGGATGCCTGGGTGGCTCAGCGGTTGAGTGTCTGCCTTCAGCTCAGGTCATGGATCCCAGGGTCCTGGGATCAAATCTAGCATCAGGCTCCCTTCAGGGAGCCTGCTTCTTCCTCGGCCTACGTCTCTGTCTCTCTGTGTCTGTCATGAACAAATAAATAAATTCTAAAAAAAAAAAAAAGAAAGAAAAAAGAACACCCAACCAAGAACTGAACACCTGGGTTCAATTTTAGGCTTTACCATCTTGCTAATGAATCACTTAACCTCAGTGAACCATGATTTTCTCAATTGTAAAATGTGAGATAATTACTATACTCCATAGGCTTATTTTGATGAAAAACAGAGATAAATAGTATAAAGGGTCTGGCAGAGGACTGACACACAGAGGACCCTTGATAAAGAGATTGGTTGATGGGATTGTTTTGTTTTTTTTTTTTTTTTTGATGGGATTGTTTTGAAAGCTCTTTCTACTTCATTTATTCTATTTCTTTAAATGCATAACTACTATTGCCAGGCATTCTGCTAGGCAGTCCCACCTACGTGAAGCTTGTGATCTAGTAGAGCAGATAGCCATTAATTATGGAAATAAGAAATCACTATTGTAATAAAGGCTACCAAAGGAAAATATAGGATGTGTTTTGAATCATATGGGGATTCAAACCTAATCTTCAGACAAATAAAATGTCCTGAGGAAATGACTCAAAGGTTGAGCAGGAATTAGTCAGAAATTACACACTGATCAGGAAAGAGCTTGGCAGGAGTGGGAAATGAAAAGGTCAAAGACCAGAGTAGTGGAGTGAGCAGGGGAGAGAGGCATGATATGAAACTGAGGATGATTATTATTTCTGGAAAAGCCTTTCTTTTATCGTGCCTTGATATGTATGTGGAAATTTTTTTTTTTGTATGTGGAAATTTTGATCTTTTCCTTGACTCTTTTATGTCTACTTCAATTTTCTTTCTATTTTTGCACCAGAAAGCCTAATAACTAGTAATATTTCCTCAAAGCTAATATTGTAGTTGCAACATATTTTCAAGGAATACATTCTAAGACCCCCAGGAAATCCCTGAAACCGCAAATAGTACCAAACCCCATATATACCAGGTTTTTTTCCTATACATGTGTGCCTATGATAACGTTTAATTTATAAATTAGGCCCAGGAAGAGATTAACAACAATAACTCATGATACAGCTGAACAAAATAAAAATATACTATAATAAAAGTTATGTGAATGTGGTCTCTCTCTCAAAATGTCTTATTGTACTGTGCTTGCCCTTCTCATGATGATGTGAGATGATAAAATGCCTATGTGAGAAGATGAAATGAGGTGAGGGCGTAGGCACTGTGACGTAGCATTAGGCTACTGTTGACCTGACAATGTGTCGGAAGGAGGATCATCTGCTTCTGGACCACTGTTGACCTCAGGTGAATGACACCGCAGAAAGTAAAACTGTGAATAAGTGGGGACTACTGGATACATTTTTCAGTATTTGACTTTCAGAAATAGGGATTGTCTACTATAAAAACACCTTACTAAATATCAAACAGGAACATACACTGAGCTATTACATATTTAGCTGTGCTTGGAAAATACCTATTCTATTCTCTCATAGTTATTCGAACTGGTGGTATAATTTAGTTAGATTTTAGTTCGCATTTAGTTAAACTTGAAACCCTGTGTTACTTAGAATGATTTTAAAATTCCTCTCTGGTATAGAATTAAAGTTTTATTGTGGAAGGAGCTGTTGTTAAGAAGATGAAATGGACACAGTCTACCCCGTCTAGCCCACTGAATTCAGCTATGCAACCTGGACAGAATGCATGTAAATGGCATTTGAGAACTGGGAAAAGTTAATGACAGCAGGTAGATTTGGGAAGAAGGCCAGAATTTGAAGCATCACAGAGCTAGCTTTAAGTTTCTGCCTTTCAATCCTCAGTAGCCCCAAACCCCAAACTGGGACCCTGGGTGAGGACTGGGAAAGCTGCAGGAGAAGCCCTCATTCTCGGCCTCAAGGGAAAAGGGAATAGAACTTCTCACACTCAGAGGGGGGCTATCTCATGTTTTCCTTTCGTTCTCTCTTTTCTCTGTACCCCACACTTCTTCCCCAGGCAATCTCACAGTAGTGAGTGGCCCCAATGGCAATGGTGGTAGTGAGGTTCCTATGGCTGTCTAAAACTTGGAGTTATCTTATGTATTACATCTACCTACATTGGAACCACCTCAAATAATGCTCTAATTTTGCTTTCAGCAATCCCAACAGGGTGGGGAAACCCCCACTGATTTTTTTTTTCTCTCTATGTCCTCCTGCCGCTTGGCCCAGACATTTGTAGTCATGAGAAGCACACAGCTTGGAGCGCCTGGGTGGCTCAGTCAGTTAAGCACCTACCTTTGGCTCAGGGTCCTGGGATCAGGCTCCACACTGGGCTCTTTTTTTTTTTTTTTTTTTTTTAAGTTTTATTTATTCATGAGACACACACAGAGAGAGAGAGAGAGAGAGAGAGAGAGAGGCAGAGAGAGAAGCAGGCTCCATGCAGGGAGCCTGACGTGGGACTCCAGAATCACGCCCTGGGCCCAAGGCAGGCGCTAAACCACTGAGCCACCCAGGAATCCCAACACATTGGGTTCCTTGTTCAGCAAGGAGCCTGCTTCTCCCTCTGCCTGGTGCCCCTCCCCCCAGCTTATGCACACGCAAGCTCTCTCTCTCTCTCTGCTCTCTCTCAAAAAAATAAAAAAATCTTTTAAAAAGAGAGAGGAAGCACACAGCAGACTGCAGTTGTTTGAAGCCCAGGTTTCTGGCCAGAGAAACAAAAAGTCTCAGGGACTGGAAACGATCAGAGAGATTGCAGAGTGGGGAAAAGCTCAAGGGATCCACCCCATAATTCTGGACTCACTCCTTAGCTCTGCATGCATGGATCTGATGCTAAATTGTATGCCATGGACCTAAGTACTGAGGTATGGGATAGACCACTGTCCAAATCCAAAGGTAGCACACAACTGGGACAGATCTGAATGGCATTGCAAAAACTTTGAAAACTGAACTGGCATTGAAACCATGGTCACATGGGGATCCCTCGGTGGCTCAGCAGTTTAGCGCCTGCCTTCAGCCCAGGGTGTGATCCTGGAGTCCCAGGATCAAGTCCCGCATCAGGATCCCTGCATGGAGCCTGCTTCTCCCTCTGCCTGTGATTCTGGCTCTCTCTCTCTGTGTCTCTCATGAATAAATAATTAAAACCTTAAAAAAAAAAAAAAAAAAAAAAAAAAAAAAACATGGCCACAGAAAGCAGATTGGAACTTGTGGCCTGAATTCAACTGAGTTAATTACATGCTAACACAAAAATATTAATATTTTCCGTAAGATTTAAATAAGATATTGGCACTTACATATTCAAAATATCTAGTATTTAATCCAAAATTACTCTGCATATGAAGAACCAGGAAAATCTCAGGAATGAGAAAAGGCAATCAACAGACACCCAGGAAGAGACAACACAAATGTTCAAAATTGTTGAAGACTCACAAAATGGTCCAAGAAGTAAGGATGAACACCTTTCAAATGAATGTAAAGGTAGAAAGCATCAATAAAGAAATAGAAGATATAAAGAAGGACCCAATGGAAATGTTACAACTGAAAGTAAAATAACCAAAATTTAAAAAACCTCATTGATGGACTCAATAGAATCGAGATAACAGCCAAGAATCAGTGAACTTGAAGATAGATCCATAGCAATGATCTAATATGACCAACAGAGAAAAAATGTTTCTAAAAAAGTGAACAGAGGGCAGCCCTGGTGGCTCAGTGGTTTGGCACTGCCTTCAATCCAGGGCCTGATCCTGGAGATCCAGGATCCAGTCGCACATCAGACTCCCTGCATGGAGCCTGATTCTCCCTCTGCCTGTGTCTCTGCCACTCTCTCTCTCTCTGTGCCTCTCATTAATAAATAAATCTTTAAAAAAATAAAAAGTGAACAGAGCCTGAAGACCTAGGAGACAGTATCCAATTCATGTCATCAAAATTACAGAAGAGTTTGTAAAAGAAGTATTTGACTAAATAATGTATGAACATTTCCCAAATTTGACAAAAGACAGAAGCCTACAGTTCCAAGAGTTCAGTGAATCCTAGAACAATGATGGAGCGAGGTGAGGGAATAAAGCCCAGCTCTGATGGGAGAAAGTAGCTGCAGCCCTCCTGCTGCTTTGACCAAAGCTTGGTCAGGCCTCTTTGACTTCCTCCTCTGCCCTTCCCTCCTTCATCTCCCCTTCACAGATGTTGATCTGTAATAAATATCTTGTAAATAAATATCTGTATATGAAGAACCAGGAAAATCTCAGGAATGAGAAAAGGCAATCAACAGACACCCAGGAAGAGATAACACAAATGTTCAAAATTGTTGAACAAACTCTATCTTAGTGTCTGCTTCTGGAATACCCAATCTATAACATCAGTGGAGACAACACTGAGCCCAGGTAGTCTAGATCCAGAGTCCATGTACTTAGTGGCGACCAGAGGCAGATTTGCCAGGAAGCTTAAGCTTCAAGGTCCCTGCTTTACATAAAACACTTTCTTTCTTTCTTTTCTTTTAGATTTAAAAAAAAAATTATCCATGAGAGACAGACACAGAGAGAGAGAAAGAGAGAGGCAGAGACACAGGCAGAGGGAGAAGCAGGCTCCATGAATGGAACCCAACGTGGGACTCTGTCCCAGGTCTCCAGGATCACGCGATGGGCCAAAGGCGGCGCTAAACCACTGAGCCACCCCGGCTGCCAGCACAAACCCTTTCTGAGGCCCTCAGGATTGGGAGGATGGGTGAGCCTAATAATGTGTTCACATTGCTATACAAATTTGTAAAATTTACCAGAGAAAGCTATTTTAACCACAATGGATTCTCTCTTTCTACTCTGGCTTCTTCTCCATTACACTTTCCCCCCTATCACTTCTCCTGACAGAGAGAATGGTGAAATGGCCATGGACCTTTGTTTGCAACTGAGTTGATCTCAGTCAGCTTTCTGCCCATAAGTTTAGAGATTATAGTAGGCAGAATAATGCTCCCATGCCCTGGTTCCCAAACCTGAGACTTTGGGGGTGTCATTAAGTTAGGGAGATGGGGAGATTATCCTGGATTAATCTTGGTGAGACTGGTGTAATCACAAAGGTCCTTAAAAGAGTCAGAAAAGGAGATGTGACAGTAGAAGCAAAGTCAAATAGAAATTGAAACATGTTATGTTGCTGGTTTTGAGGATGAAAGAAGGGGCTATGAATCAAGAAGTGCAGGCAACCCATAGAAACTGGAAAAAAAAGCAAGGAAGAGATTCTCCTCTAGAGCCTCCAGAAGAAACAGCCCTGCTGACACCTGGATTTCAGCCTACTGAAATCCATTTCAGACTTCTGAACTCTAGCAATGTAAGAAAATTAATTTGGGTTGTTCCAAGTCACTAATTTGTGGTAATTTGTTACTAGCAGCAATAGGGAACTGGTTTCTTTCTTTTTCTTTTTTCTTTCTTTCTTTCTTTCTTTCTTTCTTTCTTTCTTTCTTTCTTTCTTTCTTTCTTTCTCCCTTCCTTCCTTTCTTCCTTCTTTTTCTTTCTTTCTTTCTTTCTTTCTTTCTTTCTTTCTTTCTTTCTTTCTTTCTTTCTTCTTTTTCTTCTTTATTCCCTTCCTTTCTTTTTTGTATTTTCTTTATCTTTAGCCGAAACTGGCAGTACTTCTTCTGATAAAATTATCTTAAAACTTTTTAAGTGTATGTATGTAATCTCTACACCCAACATGGTGCTTGAACTCACAACCCTGAGATCCACTTACATGATCCACTGACTGAGCCAGCCATGTGCCCCTCATCTTAAAACTTTTGGTGATCTTCTATAAATCTTATTGGAATTCACTCCTTAAGACAAATGCCACATCTATATTTCTTTCTGGGCCCTTCTATAACTTGGGTTTAGAGTCAGGATGCTGTGGTATAACAGTATTAAGGTTCTTAGAAGCATTTTTGCTTAAATAGTCTACCTTATGGGGGATACTCTTAAGACTCTTTGAGGCTGCCTTGTTTACCAGAGAGAATCTAAAAGAAATGCCCTCAAGATTCTTTGATGTTCTACTAAGCAATGCCCTAAAAATCTTTCTAAAGTCTAACAAAGAATCTTTAAAACCACACTTCGGAAAGCTTTACCTTGTGGTCATGCTTTACTTATAGCACCCTGGGCTTGTTCTCTGTGCTGCATCATTTCTTTGATAAACTGTAGATCCTTGGAAAGACTGTACCAGACCCTCTGGATTTCCTCTAAATTCAGCTCAGAAACTGAGCCATTCCTTGAGTGTTTTTTGTGTTTTGTCATATTCTGCCAGAAGAAGCCAGTCGGCACTTGATCATTCTGCCTGGAGACTCCTTTAGCCAGATTCACAATGTAATTATTCACAATAGAATGTCTTCTATTTTTACATTCCCTGCAGGACAAGATTCATTAACTGTTCTTCCAGGATGGAACAGTATTCAGGTACCCTTTTCTCCAGCCTACAGCAATGTTTTCCCTCCTGTCTATCAAGACTTCGTCAACAGGCTCCTGGCAGCCCTTCCAGATTTTGCTAACCCTCTTTGTGAGGGCCTTCAAGACTTTGCCAAAGCCAATGACACATGTTTTAAGTTAAATTTCGTCTTTATTCCCTCACCACGATCAGTCATGCAAACTGCCCAGGGAAGTTTTTAATTGGCCCTCAGGTAAGTGCTCTCTGCTGCAGGACAGACCCTAAGGAGCTAACTGTTGGAGACTCTTCTGACTACACTCCCTGGAGCCCTGCAAGTCCTTCCTCCAAGGGGGCTCTGGGTGGTGCATCTCTGTGTCTTCCATGAATAGTACTGCACTGGAGCTGGCTTCGATCAGCTCATGCAAGCTAATTGTTAGCTCTTTCTTGTGTTCAGTGATATCATCTAAGTACCCTAATACTGGCCATTGTGGGAGAGTTTACACCATAGAAATTAGTAAATGTCACAAATCAGGATTTTTCTTTTCCTGGAGAGCCAGTTTACCAGCACACCTCTGAATGTAATCAATGGATAATTAACATTGAGTGTTTTATTTATCCTTTCTATGCCCCAATCTTCTTATTTGTAAAATGGGACTGATAATACTATGCCATAGAGTTAATATGAGAATAAAATGAGCTAACACATGTAAAATGCTTGGACAATGCCTAGCACACAGGAAGCGTTCAGTAAGTATTAACTATTATTTTTACAGTTGTTGTTATTAGTGTTATTGCTACCTTAAATTTCCATTGGATTTTCATAGAGAATAGGCTACGTTTCTGAGTATGTCATGCAATGACAATAAATCTGACAGTTCCAACCACAGTTCCATCATTTCTGGAACTCAAACTATTTTTTCATCTCCAAACCTGGGTACACATAGGTACCTTCTGCCAGGAAAGTCCATCCCTCCCTTGCCTATCATCTTCCAGACAATTTCTTTTGATTCTTTTGGACCTGCATACATTGCCTCCTCTGTTTTGTTTTTTTTTTTTTCAAGATTCATTTATTCATGACAGACATAGAGAGAGAGAGGCAGAGACACAGGAGGAGGGAGAAGCAGGCTCCATGCCGGGAGCCTGACGTGGGACTCGATCCCGTGACCCCAGGATCGTGATCGAGACCCCAGGATCGTGCCCTGGGCCAAAGGCAGGCGCTAAACCGCTGAGCCACCCAGGGATTCCCTACCTTGCCTCCTCTGGAAAGCCCTCCCCACCACCTCTGCAGGGCTTGGACTCCCTCCTCAGTGTTGCCATTGCTCATTGCACAACCCTCTCTTATCCTGATAGCACTTTATTGTGGTTCCTGGTTTACATCTGTTTTCCCTTGTGAGTCCAGGTTGGGTGTGCTATTTCTCCGTGTCTTCAGCACAGTGACAGAGGTGGTAAATATTTGTTGAATGAAGGAATGGAAGTTGCCTGGGAAGGTGGGGAAAAGGATAAGTAGCCTAATAGGATAATAGTAACTTTTTTGCTTAAAGTGGCCATAGGTACATGGTACAGAGCAATGATCCAGGACCCCAGTTTTAGGTTTGGCAGGTCCTCGATTTGTCAGGCGGTGACCCTAATCGCCTTCACGCTCTTTACCTTAGGTCCGACTCTGCCCGTCTTTCATGATGGTTCAGATGTCAAGTCTTCTGGGAAGTGTTTCCTTCCCTCTGCTCCTCCCCAGCTCTCCACCCACATCGTCATCACCAAGCACATCATTTACTCTCCTGGATTTCCCCATCAGAATCCAGGAGTGTTGTTGCATTTCCACCCGATCCAGAGGGCTGACTATCTGGGGGATGGCGTTGCGTTGTTCAGTCACAGGCCAGGGGATTCATCCTCCCACCCCGACCCCCCACCCCAATCCTCGCCTCTGTTCCCCCCGGGTGTGACCCGGCCCCGCGGCAAACACCTGCCGGGGCTGCGGCGTGGTGGACGGCGGGCGGGCGGGCGGGGAGCGAGGGGGCAGGAGAGCGGGTGCTGGAGAGCGGGCCGAGGGGTCGGAGCCCGGGAACGGGGGGCGGGCGGGCCGGCGGCCGGGCGGGGCGGGGGAGGGGCGGAGGGGGGCGGGGCGGGGGGCCGGGCCGTGGCCGGGCGGGGCGGGCCGTGGCCGGGCGGGAGCGGAGCGGAGCGGACGGTCGGAGCGGACGCGCGCGGGAGCCGGCGATGGGCCCCGCGGCGGGGCTGGCGGCGCTGCTGGCGGCGCTGCTGGCGGCGCTGGCGCTCCGGGCGGGGGACCCGGCAGGGGCCGCGGCGCGGGGGGACACCTTCTCGGCGCTGACCAGCGTGGCGCGCGCCCTGGGGCCCGAGCGCCGGCTGCTGACGCTGCTGCGGCGCTACCTGCGCGGGGAAGAGGCGCGGCTGCGGGACCTGACCAGGTGAGGACGCGCGGGAGCCGCCGAGGCGCCTGCGGCGGGGAGACCGAGTCGGAGGGCGAGGCCGAGGCGCGGGGCCCGTCTCAGTCACCCGGCGTGGGACCCCGGACCCAGTGAGAGCCTCTCCAGACCGGGAGGCCGAGCCTCCGTGGCCGGCGTGACCGCCAGCCCCCGGGTCACCCTGCGGGGCCCCCAGACGCTGTGGCCCGGGGCCGTGGGGAAACGGGCCGAGCGTGACCGCAGAGACGCGGTGTCCCAGCGCGGAGCCGCCCGCTCCGCCGTCACTCACAGTCGCACCCCGGGGCCGCGCGCACGGCCCGCCCGATGCGCTGTGGCCTCAGCACGAGGAGGGCCTCCCGAGGCACGGGGCAAGCTGCTGGGCCTCGGGCTCTGTGTCACAGGGACGCGAGGGAGAAGTGCTGTGTGCCTGCAGCCCCGCGTGTGCCCCAGAGACGCGGTGGTCAGCACGAGGCGACATTCTGTGACCGTGTGAGGTTCACGTGCCTGTGGGTCTGGGTGGGCGCCAAACTGTGCACCTCTGCATCACCCTGGATGCTGGTGGCACTGCTCACTTTATGAATAAGGCTTCGTGTTCACTGACTCTTTCAACACGCCTGTTTGCCTGTTATGCGCCAACCGCTCTTCCAGGCAGTCGGGATAAAATGGTGAGCAAGACCCAATCCTGCCCTCAGGGAGCTTGGGGTCTGTAGCATCATGATTATTAATCAGAGATGTCCATTGTCTCCTTTGCTTGCAACTCTCCCTTCTCTTCCCACACATAAGAGCTCTCTCAATTCCAAATACAAGAAAACTGCGATTCAATATATGTATATTGGGCAACCCCGGGTGGCTCGGCGGTTTAGCGCCGCCTTCAGCCCAGGCGCGATCCTGGAGACCCCGGGATCGAGTCCCATGTTAGGCTCCCTGCATGGAGCCTGCTTCTCCCTCTGCCTGTGTCTCTACCTCTCTCTCTCTCTCTCTTTGTGTCTCTCATAAATAAATAAATAAAAATCTTTTAAAAAATAATATAATGTATATTGACACCAAGAAAAAACTAGGGGAAAACCATACTTGATACTAGGGGATTCTGAGTGTGGCACACACAAGCAGATGCTCAGCTAATTCTCTTTGCCATACAATCAGCAAACTCTAGTGCTATACACACCGTGGCATAAAATACTATAGACTTGGCACATTGGGGGCACTGCAATCCTGTATTGACTATCAGTGCCAAACTATGAAAAATGAATGATTGTATTATGTGATGCATTGTGTTATGTGTTCTCTGCTCCAGACATGAAGAAGCCTACAAACAGTGGTGTAACCACATTGCTATCTGAATACATTAATATAAGTCTTACATCATCTGACCCTCTGCTGAGCTGACAAAACAGAGAGCTGTCTCACAATGTACTGCTGATAAAACTGGGCGAGCATATGTAATAGTAATACTAATTCTGGGGCGAATGGGAAGAATGGGAAGAAGGCGTGTGGGACACCATGACTGTGTGAGAGAGCCCCTGTTGGAGAGAATCAAACACACACAGTGTGAAAGACCTTGTTTGTTAATCAGTGGTGACTGAATGATGATGTAATTTGGTATATCCTCTTAAGTATGTAGCTTGCATAGAAGCAGTTATATTCATTTAAAATTTACTATTAGGGGATGCCTGGGTGGCTCAGTGGTTGAGCATCTGCCTTTGGCTCAGGTCGTGATGCGAGGGTCCTGCAATGGAGTCCCACATCAGGCTCCTTGCAGGGAGCCTGCTTCTCCCTCTGCCTGTGTCTCTGCCTCTTTGTGTCTGTCATGAATAAATAAAATCTTAAAAAATAATAATAAATAAATAAACAAATAAATAAATTTACTATTAGTTTGAAATAGTGTGAATATACACACATGCACATACACAAAATATATGTGTATTATAACAGTAAAATATATGTGTATTATAACAGTAAAAGATAATAATTTCAATAATTCTTGTCACTCTTTAGAGTTGCATAGTTGTCCAGTGTTTTATGGGCCTACTCTATAAAGCAAAATGTTTTATTTTTTAAATTTTTTAAAAAGATTCTATTTAAGAGGGAGAAAGAGAACATGCGTAAGAGCACAAGAGCACGGGGAGGGAGAAGCAGACTCTGCTGAGCAGGAAGCCTGATGTGGGGCTGGATCCCAGGACCCAAGGATCATCACCTGAGCCAAAGGCAGGCACTTAACCAACCGAGCCACCCAGGCGTCAAGCAAAATGTTCTAATTCTGTTCTTAGTCCATGCATTGGAGTCTAGGTTTATTGGTGGGAATAAAAAACTCTTCTCTTTAATTTGAGATTCCAGCATGTTCCCTGCTACCCATGTGCTCATTCTCATACCACTAATCTCTTTATTTGGGTGGCTCCGATAGAGATGAGGGGTCAAGATCCTGATGCTGGGCCTCTCAGGGAATAGGTTCAGAACAGAAAGTTTGCAGTGTGGATCAAAGTGACTGGTGGAGAAGAGTGAGGGGCTCCAATGCTGGTCTCCTTTACTGTCTCATCACCATTGTCCTCAAAGCTTTGTCACAGGACCCTAATCTCATTTGCTTCTTACACACAATGCTTTGAAATAGGTTGTATGACTCTTAAAAAAATGAGAATTCATCTAAAATATGAGAAAACTAAAGTTTAGTACCTTATCTGAGATTATAAATCTAGTAGGTAGCAGCAAATCCAGGACTAGGACATAGTTCTTTTGGTTGTTTCTTCTATTATGCCATGATGTCCTTACTGCTTACTTTATCTGATTTGCCAGGACCCAGACCAAACCCCCCATTACTACTGAGGCTTTATGAACAGCTGGAGTACATAGTGGTTAAGAGTCTGGATGCAGGAATTTAACAGACCTCTGTTTGAATCCTTGGCTCTGAGCTTGGGCAAGTTCCTTTACGTCTTTAAGCATAGCTTCCTAATTTGTAAAATGATGATAATGATAGCACCTACCCCAAAGACTTGGAGGGAATAAGTACCATATAAAGGCATTTATCATTTTACTTGGAATGTAAATAGGTGCTCAACAAAGTTAGCTCTAGCTGTATGATTTTTGTTTGAGAGTGCCTGGTGAAACTAGACCCCACCTTTGGTTCTAAGCAGAGAAAGCCCAGAAACAAAAAAGATTCAGAAAAATTCTAGATTCTTTTCTCCTATGATTTATGAACATTTAACTTCGGAAAGTTTAGTTTGATATTTTAGAGACTGTTCTTTAGTCAGGATCTAAAACCTAGTGAAATATTCGCTTTTTAAAACAAGTATTTTGGCAGTTCCTGATCATTTTCCTATAGTCTCAATCTGGTGATCTAATGTAACTTGAGATGTTATTTCTAAGGGCCTCAGTTGTTATTCTTCTTTAAATTTATAAATTTAGACGTAAAATATTTTTTGGGGTGCCTGGATGGCTCAGGTCATGATCCTGGGGTCCTAGGATTGAGCCATGGCTGGCTCTCTGTTCAGCAGGTTCTCCATTTCCTTCTGCTTGGCCCCCTATGCTCTCTCTCTCTCTCTCTCTCTCTCAAATAAATAAATAGAGTCTTTTTAAAAAAGAAATAAAATATTTTAAGATTTTTTTAAAAAAGAAAATATTTTTCAATGTTGAAACTACTCCTTACCCCAAGTTAATGAATAAAAATTTTACTAGTTATAGTATATATACATATATATAGTTAACCCCTAGCTTTTTTTGGTGTTGCAGTTTAAAAAAACTAGCAAGATTGAAAGAGTAATAGTTGCAATAATTTTTGTGTTATGAATTAAGCATTCAGAATGTCTCAGAAGAACTGAGACAAAGCCATTTCTGAATTCCTAAGGAGAAACATATTGAATTAAAATAGCCTATGTATTACTGTTGGATAACCTATCCAGGCTATGTTTAATGCAGGATTGGGTTGCAAATTTTATGTGCAGATTCTTGAAGCAAAGGATCTGATTTTCCACTCTCAGCAACATTTGTTAAAGCAAAAAGCCATTTAGGAAAGCCGGGGGTTTGAATTCAACATCCAGTTACTCGGTCTCTGAAAACCAGCTATTTGCTCAGAGGCTGGGAATGGGGCCAATGTTTGGATTCCAAACCAGTCTCAGATATCTGTTGATAGGTTTTTTCTTTGTGTTACAGAAAAATGACGTGTCTGGATACTAAATTGAGTTATGTGCTGCAGTAGAGATCAAACCCCTACCCTAAATACACTGACCCCATAATACACAGAGTGGGATGTGAAGAGAACAAGGAGCTAGCGCTTTTGATGTGCTGGAAGACGTGGGGAAAATTTTCACCTCTCTGCCTTGCTTCTTTCCTCTGATGCCTGTTAAACATTAGTGCTCAAACACCAAATGAAGAATCTATTTATTCAGTTATGGAAAAGATGATGGAAAGAAAGAATAGGATGTTGTGGTGAAAGGATTCATAGAGATTTTCTAGACAAGACTAGTTGTGTCATGTTATAGAGGAGGCAACTGAGGGATAGTTGGAAGCCGGATCTCTTACCAATCCAACTGTCTATAAAATTACTGCCCACTCAGCCTCAGTTGTCCTTGGATACTTACTCTTCAGGCTGGATTCAAGCCCAAGTCTCTGCTTGTAAGTGTTTTCGTCTAGCAGTGGAATATCTTTCACTAAGTAGTTCCATATGGAGCTGAAGCAGGAAATAATGGGTAGTAAAAAAATCCCACACCCTGGTGGCTGGTTTAGTTTTTAAAGCCCTGGAGTAGCCGCTCTCAAAGTGCCTTGTTTCAGGGATCAGAGACATCCTGGGACTTGACAGAGTTCTCATTTCCTCCCTGGGGCACCCAGGCCCAGATTCTTGTTCCTTCGTTTATGCTTGAATTGAACTCTTGGCTCCTTGGAGGCACCTGGAGATAGTCATCTTCTATTTCAGGCTCCATGTCACAGTGGCGGGTTCCACCCTTGAGAAACCCTCAGGTCAGACTCAACTTCAAGAGATTGAATCCCCCCACCCTGCCACTCCCTGTATTCTTCACTTTCATCTCTTTCTGCTCCCTAAAGTCTTCCAATCTGGCCAGAGGACTCATATTCTCACCTCTCTTGTGCACATTCCTATAAATCCATATCCTTTTCACTTTGCATGCACTTTTTTCTTTTACTTCCATGTTGTTAATATATTGTTCTTGAAATCAGTAACTTTAAAACAAGGGAAACATTTTTATTTTTATTTTTTTAATTTTTATTTATTTATGATAGTCACACACAGAGAGAGAGAGAGGCAGAGACACAGGCAGAGGGAGAAGCAGGCTCCATGCACCGGGAGCCCGATGTGGGATTCGATCCCGGGTCTCCAGGATCGCGCCCTGGGCCAAAGGCAGGCGCCAAACCGCTGTGCCACCCAGGGATCCCCAAGGGAAACATTTTTAGAGGGCATGACTAGAACTCTTTTTGGTCTGCCTTATTATAATCAATAATTCATAATATTAACCCCGATGGTGCATTAGAAATGGAATAGCCATAGTATCCCAGGAAAGGAAACAGCATCTTTTGCTTATATGAACACTGTTGTAGGACATCTGAAGAGGAGAGAAATTAACTAGAAAGGGGATAACTTCTGGTCCCTCCATTTCTGGCGATTTTTGACACAAATCAGCAAGCCAGAGAGGCTGGAAGCATGCTGAACAACCTCCTGTCTACATCTCCTATTACAACCACCAGTTTGTATGTGGACTGCTTCCTAAATATCTCCCTTGAATCTATCCTGTTCTCTGACCCCACTGTCTTTAGTATGATTCAGACTCTCCTTACTCTTGCTTACAGTTTTGAATTGGCCTTCTAACTGTTCTTTCTGCGTCCAGTCATCCCTACTTCTCAACTCTACCCTCTCACAGATTCATATATGTAAACATAACATATCCAACTCTTACTTAAAAGCTTTTGGTGGCTCCTAATTGCACTCAGAGTAAAACCCAAATTTCTGAGGCACCTGGTGGCTCAGTGATTGAGCATCTGCCTTTGGCTCAGATGGTGATCCTGGGGTCCCGGGATTAAGTTCCACATCAGGTGCCCCACATGGAGCCTGCTTCTCCCTCTGCTTATGTCTCTGCCTCTCTCTGTGTGTCTCTCCTAAATAAATAAATAAATCTTAAAAAAATCACAAATTTCTCAGCAGGACCTATGAGGTACTCCTCACTTCTCCAGTCTGATCTACCTATCAGCCTCTAGATATTGCTCCAGCAGTACCGAACGGTGTAGAATTTCCCCACCATTTCTCTCTGTCCCTTCACATATGTTGAACTGTCTCCGCCTGGCTTTCCTCCCTTCTTCATTATTTGCATTCACTCAGCAAGCTTTGGTTTTATTATCTCCTCTGTGAAATCATCTCTGATCTGCTCTGGCCAAATTAATTACCTACTCTCCTTACTGCCCCCTAAGCCTTGTTCTTAAATCTGGTGTTGCATCTGTTTTGTAATTATTTGTGTCTTACCCATTAGTCTATGAGTCCTTGAGACCAAGTTTATGGTCTTATTTGAAATTCTGTTCCTAGCTCCTAGAAGAGTATATTTTAGTTACTCTTTCATAGAAATGTGTGTTGAATTTAGAGCAATGAGAAAAACAGCTATCTTCTTGTTCATGAATTTTTTTTTTAAGATTTTATTTATCTGAAAAAAAAAAAGATTTTATTTATCTGTCATGAGAGACACAGAGAGAGAGGCAGAGACATAGGCAGAGAGAGAAGCAGGCTCCATGCAGGAAGCCCAATGTGGGACTCCATCCTGCTACTCTGGGATCACGCCCTGAGCCAAAGGCAGACACTCAACCGCTGAGCCACCCAGGCGTCCCTTGTTCATGAAATTTTCTAGCATTGGAACTTGTCTTGCCTTCTCATCCCCAGCATGTAGCATGGAGTCTGACATCTAGCAAGTAACCAGTATAGACCGAGTTGTTGGATGAACAAATATTTGTCAAGCCACTGTGCTTTTGTACATGTTGGTCCCTGTTGGCTCAAAAATTTTTCTTCCTGTGATACAAAGAAGATGAGCATGGCCCCTGTACAGAGATGACATGTGAATTCGTGAAGTGTTCCATATTTTTTGAACCAATGTGATGTACACCTGAAACTAATGTAACACTGAGTCAACTATATGCAAGTAAAAAAAAAAAAATTTCTTTGTCCTTTTTTTGTTTAGCTCCATGGAGAAACAATATGGCAAAATCAGCTGAGAACAAGTTTCTTTTTTTTTTCTTTTCTTTTTATTTTTTTAAAATTTATTTATTTACTTATGATAGACATAGAGAGAGAGAGAGAGGCAGAGACACAGGCAGAGGGAGAAGCAGGCTCCATGCTGGGAGCCCGAAGCGGGACTTGATCCTGGGACTCCAGGATCCTGCCCTGGGCCAAAGGCAGGCGCCAAACTGCTGAGCCACCCAGGGATCCCAGTTTCTTTTTTTTTTAATTTAATTTTATTTATTTATTCATGAAAGACAGAGAGAGAGAGGCAGAGACACAGGGAGAGGGAAAAGCAGGCTCCATGCACGGAGCCCGACATGGGACTCTATCCAGGGTCTCCAGGATCATGCCCTGGGCTGAAGGCAGCGCTAAACAGCTGAGCCACCTGGGATGCCTGAGAACAAGTTTGAGTCAGAAGATTTAGATTCAAATCTGGTTTTGTCACTCAGTGACAGTGTGGCCTCCTTTCAGTTTTCTCTCCCTTCAAACTGGGAGTGATAAAATCTACTCTGAGGGTTGTTGAAGGGATTAATTGAGACAAAAAATATATAAAGCACTTAGCAGGGGATCCCTGGGTGGCGCAGCGGTTTAGCGCCTGCCTTTGGCCCAGGGCGCGATCCTGGAGACCCGGGATCGAATCCCACATCGGGCTCCCGGTGCATGGAGCCTGCTTCTCCCTCTGCCTGTGTCTCTGCCTCTCTCTCTCTCACTGTGTGCCTATCATAAATAAAAAAAATAAAGTTGTTTAAAAAAAAAAAAAAGCACTTAGCAGGATGCCTAGTAGGCAGTAAAGGCTCAGTAAGTAGTAGCTTTGTTTAATCCTTTAGAACTCAGAACAAGTGCCATTTCCTCCAGAAAGTCTTCCATTATACCTTCTAATTCCCATCTGGGTTAGGGACCCTGCCTACAAATGACTGTAACATTACATAGCTCACTTATAAGCTCACATATAACCTCACTTCTTTCCTGGCAGGTATCACATTTATTGCAATTATTACATTTTTGAGCTTCTATCAGATTCAAAGTATTGATTATAGAGTGATGAAGAGAAAGATTTTTTGATTTGTGAACTCCTTGAGAGCTCCACCTTGTCTTGCCTTTGTATCTCTAGCATCTAGTGTGGTACCTGATTTACAGTAATTGACCAGTAGAGACTGATTCATTGAATGAACGAATGAATGGACCTACTTCTGTTGTCTTGGTAGTTTTCATGTTCTTTGTGCCTAATGGTTAGAATATTATGTGAATCTCAAGGGGTTTATGTTTCATTTTTAACTACTCTAAATGTACATATACCGTGCCAGCCTTTGCTAGGGGCAGTGGCTATATCAGTAATCGAGATCATTCTACTCCTCTCTTCCAGATTCTATGACAAGGTGCTTTCTTTGCATGAGGATTCGGCAACCCCTGTATCTAACCCTCTACTTGCATTTACTCTCATCAAACGCCTACAGTCTGACTGGAGGAATGTGGTACATAGTCTGGAGGCCAGTGAGAACATCCGAGGTAATGAGGAGGAGGGCTGGAGGGTAAGAGAAGATTCTATCTCCTGACTCTGGAAAGGAGAGAGATTCTGGTGGAATGTGATGAAGGGTAATGAAGTGGGTAGGTATTACTCCATCTTCTTAGCTTTAGCTATTATGAAGAACTAGGCCCCCTTGTTAATATGTCTATGAGACTGTACAGAGAAAGCACTTTTGAGGTGCCTGGCTGGTTCAGATGGTGGAGTGTGCACCTTTTGATCTCGGGTTTTGAGTTCCAGCTCCATGTTAAGTGTAGAGATTACTTAAAAATAAAATCTTAAAAAAAAAAAAAGTGCTTTCCAATCCATTATCTCATTTGATCTTCACTACAACCTGTGAAGATGTACAGCTTATATCATCCATTTACATATTTGTCTAATAATTTCTATTAAACTGTACTGTGATCTGTAGCAAAGTCGGTTTCCTAATTCTATTTAATTCTATTCTAATTTATCTATTATTCTGTTTATTTACTTGAAGAAATTTGTTGACTTTGGGGAAATTAAGAGGAAGAAGAATTGTCCTCATAAAGGGCAAGATTCCAGAAACAGACAGGATGGAACAACATATGTGTGCTTTAGTTTGTACTCTAGAGCTTATGTTCCTCATTCAGAAGATTGTATGTAGCATCCACTCTGCTCCAGGAGCTGTGCTAGCTATGGGGAATACAAACACATAAAATATTATCTTTGCTCATGAAATATTGGAATAGGTGATCATGCCTTGCATGTATTAAATGCTCACCACCTGTGTTTTTGAACAGTGGATTGGTGTTTTTACTGCCCTTACAGCTCTGAAGGATGGTTATGAGAAGGTGGAGCAGGACCTGCCAGCCTTTGAGGACCTTGAGGGAGCAGCAAGGGCCCTAATGCGGCTGCAGGATGTGTACATGCTCAACGTGAAGGGCCTCGCCCGGGGCGTCTTTCAGAGAGTTGCTGGCTCAGCCGTCACTGACCTGTACAGTCCCAGGCGGCTCTTCTCCCTCACAGCAGACGACTGCTTCCAAGTTGGCAAGGTAACCGTATTGGGGTGGGGGGGCGTATGCAGAGGGCTCAGCTCTAGTTTCTCGCGGATGAAATAACTCTGTCCTGATTGCTTTTACATGCTTTCAGTACTTCCAGCAATCTTGGAAATTTGGTATCATTCCCCATTTTCAGATGAAGAAGCTGCAGTTCAGACACAGTAAATAATTTGCCCAAGGTTACACAATTTTAAGTTGTAGAAATACATTTTGAACTTGGGTCTTTTAACTCTGAATCCCATGCTCTTTCCATAATAACTAAGGTGATCACCTATGCAGGATACTTCACCTGAGAGTGAAGGAAGTGTTTCTAGTTACACCTAGACAACAGACATGAACTGGGACTGAGCTGGGAAAAATGGTCCTGGGGTCATTCCTAACCATAGCACCCTGCCAGCAGATGAGCAGCTTGGTGCAAAGGAGAATCAGAATTCAAGGGTGGGGAAAGGGATAAGAGGTGGAAATGTGAGGTAAGGTCACAGAAAACTCAGCCTCTGAGACTTTCTGGAATCTCTTGCAGTATTTCCTAAGCATTTAAGAAATACTAGATTAAGGTAGTGTCAAAAAGCTGAGGCCATTCACTTTAACATTACTTGAGGAAATAGACTTCAGGAACCTTCCATATGAGATATTTAACTGATCTTTGATCATAACTTATAAGCACATTTGAGGTCATTTTACAATATACTCTTTGTTAGCTTTTGCCTTAAGAAGTAAGGTAGTAAATCCTTTTTAATTTTGAAGATGTGTTTTGTGGGAGAGTGAATTTTCTCAGCCCCCTACAGTATTCATTAGCAGATCTGAGAGTGGGCATCATGTGCCCTGATTTCAAGTTTTGGGGATCAGTCTTCCAAATTAGTGCAAAGTGGATTGCCCTGAGCCCCTCTATGTACCATTTTTCCTTCTCTAAGATCCTGAATGGAATCAGAGCTCAATCATCATGTTCATGGCTAATTTAAATTTAAGCCAGTTAAATAGTTCTGTGTATGGTACCAATATATGCTTCATTCACAAGGCTTTTCTGAAACTCAAACCATATGTTGAAAATTCAGTAAGTCCCTTCCTGAAACCCTCACTGGCAATCTTTATTTCTGTATTTATTTACTTATTTTAAAAGATAAAACATTTCAAACATAAGAAAACTACATAAAATAATGTAACAAGCAATTAGAGATGAAATGTGTGTTAAAATTTTACAATGTTTGTTTCAGATTTTTAAAGAGGAATTTGACATAAAACAGAAGGCATCAAATGAATTTACATATAGCTCAATAAAGCCCCCTTCCTCTTTCTTCTCACCACTTTGACCCCTCCCCTCTACTCTAGCCTTGCTAGGTTGCCTGATAACTATCCTGAGCCATACAATATATACATACTATCCTGGGTCCAGCTTCTTTCTGCACACTGCATCTGTGAAATTTATCTACCTTGTTGCATTTATTAGTAGTTCATTTCTTTTTATTGCTTAGTAGTATTCCATTGTATGAATATACCACATACTGTTTATCCAGTCTCCTAGTGATGGATACTTGGATTGCTTCCAGCCAGGGCTACTATGAATAAGGCTGCTATTAACATTCTTGTGTAAGTCTTTCTGTGGACAGTTGTTTTTATTTCTGTTGCATAAATACCTAGGAGTGGTGTTGCTGGGCCAAAGAAGAAGCTTCAATAATTATTAACACGTGGCCAAATTTATTTCATCTACATGTCTCCAATTCCTCCTCCATGGATTATGTTAAAGCAGATCAGTCTTTCTAGTTTCTGAAATTCTTAGTTGTCTAATTGTACTACCCTACTGTCATATCTGTTGACAGTTGCTCATGAATGATTATTTCCTGATATGGCTTATTATGTTTGTGAGCTTATTTAGCAGGACTTTTTTCCCCTCTAAAAGAATCTCTGTGACTGGAGTTGTAGGAATATTACCTCAAAGGTTCTGGGTTTTCTTCTTCTAGGTACTCTGGTAATATCACTGGCCTTAGATCCTTTTTTTTTTTTTTTTGAGTATATTACATCTGCATGGCTTATTTATTTTATAACTGGAAGTTTGTTCCTTTTGACCCTCTTCACCCATTTCACTCACTCCCTACTTCCCACCTCTGGCAACCCATCTATTCTCTATATCCTTAGGCTCAGGTTTTCGTTGTTATTATTTGTTTTTTGTTTTAGATTCCACATATAACTGAAATCACATGGTATTTGTCTTTCTCTAACTTATTTCACTTAGCATAATACCCTCAAAGTCCATCCATATTGTTACACATGGCAAACTTTCGTCCTTTTTTATGGCTGAATAATATTCCATGGTGTGTGTGTGTGTGTGTGTGTGTGTGTGTGTGTGACATTTTCTTTATCCATTCATCCATCAATAGACATTTAGGTTATTTCTGTATCTTGGCTATTGTAAATAATGCTGGCAGTGAACATAGGGGTGCATATGTCTTTTCAAATTAGTGTTTTCATTTTATTCAGATAAATACCAGAAGTAGAATTAGTAGATCACATGGCAGTTCTATTTTTATTTTTTTAAGGAACCTCCATATTATTTTCCACATGGGCTGTACCAATTTACATTCCCACCAACAGTACACAGCACTATTTCTATATCCTTGCCAGCTCTATTTCTTGTTCTGGGTAATAGTCACTCTAACAGGCAAGAGGTGATATTTTACTGTGGTTTTGATTTACACTAACCTTAAATTCATCATTATATTTATTTTTTGGCTTGGAATTTCCTTAGCTCTATGAAAAATGCAAATTCAAACCCTAAACTCACATGAAGCATAGGCTCAAGATTGTGAATATTCTAAGGAGAGATTTTGTTTCCCCTAGACAATATCCAGACAGAAACAAACCAACTTTTTAAAAAAAATATTTATTTATTTACTTATGACAGACATAGAGAGAGAGAGAGGCAGAGACACAGGAGGAGGGAGAAGCAGGCTTCATGCCAGGAGCCTGACGCGGGACTCGATCCTGGGACTCCAGGATCGCGCCCTGGGCCAAAGGCAGGTGCCAAATCGCTGAGCCACCCAGGGATCCCAAACCAACTTTTTTGACTCTTTGTAACAGTGGGTAGATTTTTTCTGGTCTACCCTCTCTTTTAAGGTATAGTTTTTCATGGATTTCAGTTTTATGAGTGTGTCTTTGTTCCAATTCCTAGGTTTGGGGAGGCCTAAGGAGGGTTCATATTCTGTCTTCATGTGGCCATTATAACCAAAGGTTGCTGAGTACCAAGACTACTAAGACTAATACCTGCCCCCATCCTAAGCAGCTTCAGCATCTGCTCTTAAGCTTATTGCTCAGGTTTTTAGGTCCTTTTTTTGTTTCTAGTACCTGAGTATTTTCCATCCTTTCTTGAAAGTATATCATAAAATATTTGTTATATTTTATTCAAAAGTTCTAAGTCTTTTTGGTTGGAAAGATTCCAGTTACCTCAATCTAGCATATTTTGGGGCCTTAGGAAAACTTAAACAAATTTTTAACTTAGCAGAAAAAGTTCAGTCATTTTGATTGTTATTCTTCAACTCAACCTTTTTACAAACAGGAAACCTGCAGATCAGAGAAATAATATGGCAGATTAATGGCAGGCCTGGAACAGCAGCTGATTTACTGTTTTGACTGCAGAGTTTCAGTACCTCCAGGTTCTGCCCTGTTTTTCTGCTGGTCTGAAAGTTATAGCAGAATTAGAATGTTTTGTAAGAGTGCTTCCAACTTTCTGACTGTAATTCCATGCTGTCTCCAACATCAACTTCCAGGAAATTCCACCTGCGGTGCTGGTATGCTAGATAACTGTAAAGCTATTAGGAGACAGGAGCTAGGTCTAGTACATGTTGCCATATTCCCACCTTCCAACATTTAATACAGAAAAAAGTCACTGAGCTCTTAGAACATTCCTCACATGGATCTAATACACTGTATTGCAATTATTGATTTACTCTTGTGCTTCTCATATGACTGTAAGGTCTTTAAGGTCAGGGATCACCAGATTCATTGTAAATACTCAGAAAATATTGAATAAATAAATGAATGAATTCAGTCCATTTCTCACATTGCTTCCAGCAGTATCTTAAAAACATGACACTCACATCTCTTATTAGCTTAACCTATGGTGCCTTTTGAAGTTCATTTCCTGCTTCTCTTCACCTTAGGCTATAACCACAGTGTCCAGCTTGAACACAAACTGGCTTTTGGCTTCTGTTTCTGCCATTCCCTCACCTTAAAATGTTCTTCCTCTCAACCTCTGCTCATTGAAATCCTCTTCTTTCTTCAGGGAAGACCTATCTCAGATGCTACTTCTTCCATGAAGCCTTGCGAGATTCCCAAGTCTCTCCTTTCTCTGCCTCCATGACATATTTTGCATATTTCCTTTGAGTATTTATGCATTCTACCTAGTATTACAGTTAATTGAGTTCATATATCTCAGATTATGAATTCCTCAGATTAAGACATTCTTCAGATGTCTTCTCTACATATAGAACAATGCATTGAATATAACAGATGCTTGATAAATTGAATTTAAATGGATTTGAGATGAAAACTTGCCTTCTTGTATTCCAAAAGCCCTCCCACTCTGTCATTTCCTTTCTTCTACCTGTGGATTCAGGTTGAATGATGGTACTTATGTCACCTACAGGTGGCCTATGACATGGGGGATTACTACCATGCCATCCCATGGCTGGAGGAGGCTGTCAGTCTCTTCCGAGGATCTTACGGAGACTGGAAGACAGAGGATGAAGCAAGTCTAGAGGATGCCTTGGATCACTTGGCCTTTGCCTATTTTCAGGTAGGGGAATAAGTGAGGCTCACTACTTTTTATCACAGTAAATATAGTGCTTTATATCTGCTTTACAATTTTCTACACATTTTCATGTCTCTCAATTTATTTCATCTTCCCAACAGGACCAAATGTGAGTCAAGCAGGGCAGTTGTTTTATTATTTCCATATTTCACATGTGAGTAAACTAAATCTCCCAAAAATTCCTAACTTGTCACGAAGTTCACAGAGCTGGGATTAGTGCCCAAGTTTGTCTGACTTTTTGTCTGGTGCTCTTTCCAGTGCCTTGACTGCTTTAAAATTATCGTCTTCCCTGTAGGCTCCCATCTGTAGAGCAGCAGCTGCATTGACAAATATCTTATGGGTTCATAGTCAAGGTAGATCACTCTTTGCACTCTCAGCAACTCATATCTCCTCACAGAAGTTCTGTCATGATAATGCCAATATCCAAGGAAGAAGTTTGATTGTTATTGTAGGGGCCCCGGGCAGGCTGTCCCAAGATGGGCCACTTTGGCAAAAAGATTATTTTGAGTTAAAAGTAATCAAACCCCAGCAGATACAGGAAAAGCTCTCTGCCTCCCTGCAACTGTCTAAGTTTACATTAAAAAAAGAGAACCTGTAACAGGAAGAGAGCTATTAAGAGAGACTCTCTTCTACCTAAGGAACTTATCTGCGTAATCAGGCAACCCTGTCTTTCAAAACATCTCCTTTCACCTTCTTGCTAATGGTTTTTCTCCCCCTTTGTGTTTTCTGACTCTATCCCTCTCCTTAGCTCATATAAGCTTCATGTTGCCTCATTGTCTTTGGAATTTTGTTTTTATGTGGATTCCCTATACACATGTGTACTAAATTTGGTTTTCTCCTGTTAATCTGTCTCATGTCAACTTAATTCTATGGCCAGCTAGAAGGACTATAGGGCAGAGGAAGGTCTTCCTCCTCGACATTATCCTCTCCCATCTGCAATTGAGTCCACCTGTAACTATGACTAGTGTCTGGCTATTGAGCTGGTGTCACTGGTCCATGGTACCTTCTCATTATCTCCTCCAGGGGTTGCTTTTCTCTGGCACTTAATCTATGAGCCATGGTAGATCCTCTTGTGGAAGCTCGTTTCCCTAAATATGGGATCTGCCATCCTTTTATATAGCTAATCCCATTTCCCACCAGAATTGTAGAGTCTTTAAGAATAGGCTGGAAATATCACTTACAGAGCCAATTCCTTAGTTTCCAAAACTAATAAACCATTTCTGCTCCCTACATTCCTTTCTCTTTCCCCCTTTTCCTGGGAAAGAGAGGAGGATGTGGGTGGTCCAAACCCATATGTTGCTGCCAAAACAGATTTATTCTCAATATAGCAAATGGGCCTGTTCCTCTCATGGAAGTTCCTGGTAAGTGGATCTTTGTTGTAAAATTTTCTAGGGTGCTCTTCCTAATACTCCTGCTCAGTTGCTACATATTAAAGCTGAAATAGAATCACTGTGGTACAACAAAGGACAAGAAGTAGTTGAATTTTAGTAGAGGAAGAAAATGGAGGATTGACTTGGAGACTAGGAGAAAGTAAATTAAAGCAGTTCACCCTGAGGCAGAGCTTTAAATGCTATGCCTGAGCATCAGTTTTGGCTTTTTTCCCCTATGATGACTTAGACTTCTCCTCTGCTATTTGTCAACTCTCCCTTTCCACAATTGTGCTTTGTCTGGTAAATTTTATTCATCTCACAAGGCATAGCTCAAATGTCATCTCTTTTATGAAGTCTGCCTTGATTCTCCTTGGGCTCCTCAGACTCCTTTGTGCTCTTACAGCATTTTTTTTTTCTTTTACCTTTCAATAATAGAACACATTAGGGCATTGTCTCATAAACATCTATGGTCCCCTTTTTAACTCTTGTAAATTCAGGATACACGTCCCTCATGGACCTTTCATTATCATATAAAATATATGATATATATAATTATTTATACTGTGAAAATATTATAATATATAATACATATTATAGAATATATAATGCTATATATTATACAGTAGATTTTCATGATATATTTTAGTGAAAAATTGTTTCACTAATTGTTAAAAAGAGAGAGCAGTGTAGTGATTAAACCACAGGCTCTGAAGTCAGACTGATCTGGGTTCAAATTCTGAAAATTTGGGCAACTTATTTAACCTCCCTGGACCTCAGTTTTATTATCTTTAAAAGGGGAATAATAATAATAATGCTGTTAGGAAGCGTGAGGTAGGGGGGAGATAATTCTCTAACCTTCTGAGGTCTTGGGTGAGACCTCCCTGTAATACAAAAACAGATTAACAAGGGTAAAAATAAACAGAAGTTTATTACATGTGTATCTCCTGTATACCTGTATACATGGGAGATGAGGCTGGGGAATGAGGAACTCTTTGAGGTGACCTAAGGTGCCACCTAAATTCCATTTCCAGCTAAAGACAGTAGAAAGAAAGGTGTGGGGGGAGGCCAATTTTGGGGGGTTACCAGGAAAAGCAAACAAGGGTAATGTTGTTATGCAGATTTAAGTGAGCTTTCTCCATTGATAAGATTCTCTTGTGATTCAGTGGGCTTCTGGGAGTTGTAGTTGGTTAAGGGTCTAACTCTTGGTTTCACCTTGGGTGGTGATCTCAAGATTGTAAGATCAAGCCTTGTGCCAGACTCCACACTGAACGCAGAGTCTGCTTGAGATTCTGTCCATCTCCCTCTGTCCATCCCCCTCACTCGACGCGCATGCTCTCTCTCAAATAAATAAATATACCTTTAAAAAAAAAGATTCTCTTGTGATTCAGAATCATCCTCCTTTTCTAGATACACAAAGAGAGACACTCTTACAAATGGAGGGTTCCTTTATAGATGTAAATTTCTCTCACAAAAGGGTAACTTCTCTGGTTTTCAGAACTTCTATTGAGTCTGCCATTTCTCAAAATAATTAGCTCAAAATAATCCTTATGCCGAAGAGGCATATTTTGTTCTATTCTGCTCCCCTTCAATGCTCACCTCAAAGAGTTGTCATAATGATTAAATGAGCCAATCTATGTAAAGCCCTTAACACAGATCATGACATATGTGTACTCCACAAACATAAACTATTAATATTATACACTACAAAAAAACATTTGCCTTTCTCATTTAACATTATTTAGTGTATATATTTCCAAAGGCACTTAACTGGGACTCCAAAAGTAATTTTGTTCTTTTTTTTTTATTTTTAGAGATTTATTTATTTATTCATGAGAAACACAGACTGAGAGAGAGAGGCAGAGACAGGAAGAGGGAGAAGTAGGCTCCTCACAGGGAGCTTGATGTGGGTGGGACTCGATCTCTGATCCTAGGATCACGACCTGAGCCGAACACAGGCACCCAACCACTGAGCTACCAAGGCGTCCCAGTAACTTTCTTCTTGATAAAATGTAATTTTATCTCATGGAAGAGCCCTTGAGTTTGAAAAATATGTAAACTTGTATTTTAGTTCTCTTCATCTCAAAAGAGTTTGAAAAGCAATAATCCTGAGTTAATAATCTGACATTAGAAGATATCAATAGATTACTTAACTATCCGTCTATTAAGTATGGCACATAATAATTAATGGTATTAAATAAGTGCTAACAATCTATATGACCAGGTCATCTGTGATGTAGCTTCTAGGTGGAATAAAACACAGCTATTAAAATTGCTGTTTCTTTTGCATACCCACATTCATAGTAGCACTATTCACAGCAGTCAAGAGGTGGAAGCAACCCAAGTGTCCACTGATGAGTGAATGGATAAGCAGAATGCAGTCTATACATACAAGGGAATAGTATTCAGCCTTAAAAAAGAAGGGAATTCTGACATGCTACAACATAGATGAACCTTGAGGACATTATGGTAAATGAAATAAGTCAGTCACAAAAAGACAAATACTGTATGATTGCAATTATATGAAGTATCTAGAATAATCAAATTTATAGAGACAAACTAGAGTGGTGGTTGCCAGAGACTGAAGGAAGGGGGCAATTGAGAGTTGTTTGCTGAGTATAGAGTTTCAGATTTGCAAGATGGAAAAATTCTGGAGATTGGTTGCACAATAGTGTGAATATAGTTAACATTATTGAACTGCACACCTAGAAATGGTGAAGATGGTAAATTTATGTTGTGGGTTTTTTAAAAAAAATATTTATTTATTTGAGAGGGAGAGAGAGAGAGAGAGAGCACACAGAGGGAGGGAGAAACATTCCCCACTGAGCAGGGAGCCCAATGTGGGGCTTGATCTCAGGACCCCGGGATCATGACCTGAGCCAAAGGCAGACCATCAACTGAGCCACCCAGGCGCCCCTTTGTGGGTTTATTTTTAAAATTAAAAAAAGATTTTATTTATTTATTCATGAGAGACACAGAGAGAGAGGGAGGCAGAGACACAGATAGTAGGAGAAGCAGGCTACATGCAGGGAGCCTGATGTGGGACTCAATCCCGGGTCTCCAGGATCACGCCCTAGGCTGAAGGCGGCGCTAAACCACTGAGCTACCCAGTCTGCCCTCCTTTGTGGGTTTAAGAAAAAAACTTTATTTGAGAGAGGGAGGGAGAGAGCACAAGCAGGAGGGGCAGAAAAAGATGGAGAGAATCTCAAGCAGACTCTGTGCTGAGCTTAGAGGCCCACATGGGGCTCAATCTCACCACCATGAGATCACAACTTGAGCTGAAACCAAGAGTCAGACACTTAAAACTAACTATACCACCCAGGCACCCCGATGTTGTGTGTTTTTTACCACAGTTAAAATAGACTGTCTCTGAAGACTACAAAATGATATAAAAAGTCCCCTGATAACAATGTAGAGTGAAACAATCAGGATATGAAAATGTGTAACAAATATGACTGTAACTATGTACACACTATGTGTCATCTGAAGTTCTTGGAGCACCTGGGTTTTATTTTATTTATTTTTTTGCACCTAGGTTTTAGCAGAGCATTTCTTTTTTCCTCTTTCTCATGTTTCATTGTATGCTTATTTTTAAAAATATTTTATTTATTTATTCACGAGAGAGAGAGAGAGAGAGAGAGAGAGAGAGAGACAGGCAGAGGGAGAAGTAGGCTCCTTGCAGGGAGCCCAACGTGAGACTCTATCCCAGGTCTCCAGGATCATGCTCTGGGCTGAAGGCAGCTCTAAATCGCTGAGCCACCCGGGCTGCCCTCATAGTGTGCTATTGTTGCTTTTATTATTAAATGTGAATTTTTTAACATGCAAAAATGAAACAACCAGAAGGAAATACAATTCTATCAGTTCTTCATCATTCCTTGGCACCCAGGGCAGGATGGTAGCCCACCTATACTGGGTTCTATTCTCATTTGTCTGGAAAGCCCCTGTGTGCTTCTGACCACATGTAGTTCAAGGTCAAGTGATGGTGGCAGGGAGGTCATTACTGAGCAGTTGGAATGTTTTAGGGTTAGTTCTTCCTTTGTCTCCCTCCCGCTACCTTCGTAGACTCTAGGAAAGACTGAGCCTGGAAAACAAGGCTTTATTTTTACTAGGGTTTTTATAGTTTCACATTAAGTTTAATAATGAATTATACTGAAAAAACAACACCCTGCAGTTTTGTGGTTTTGCATGCTTTAAGATTTGAGGGCACTTTAAGAAAGTTTATTTTCATTTATTTTTCTACCTTCCCTGGTAAGGGTGGGAATGAGTCATTTGTAAATGAGGACACTGAGGAGACCTGAGTTGCATTAGGGCTGCAAATCCTGAATTAGGACCGAGAACCTCTACATTTCTAGTCTGCTGCTCATTTCAATGAGTCTTATTCTCTACTGGTGGTAAGAGTATTTTATAGTTCTTTTTTTTTTCTTAAATCCATTTAATGATTTGGTCAAAGGAGATATCCTCAGTGTAGTTAACTTTCCCTTTTCTTTCTTTTGTTTTCTAGGCCGGCAATGTTTCCTGCGCCCTCAGCCTCTCCCGAGAGTTTCTTCTCTATAGTACGTAATGACAGAAGATGAGCCACAGCTTTGACTTACTGGGAAATCCCTTCTGCTCCTGGCCTTTAATCTCTGCAGGGATAAGACGGCTATGTGTTTTTTTTTTTTCTTCTAATTTTATAATCCAAGCCACATTTCTAACTTTTGGATTGAATCTTACATATCTATGTATCAGTGCATCGGGGGAAGTGTTTTGGTTTGTGGGATGATGCCAAGAAGGTATCAGCCTGTCCCTTTCCTCTTCCACGACCAGCTGGATATACATTAGTGCTGTCTCGGGGGAACAAATCCAGGACTGGAAGTGAATAAAGTCTCTCATCTGAGAGCTGTGAGTGCAAGAAGAGTGACTCCACAGGAATACTTATTTTGGCTGTTTCCACAGAGATACCAGTTCCTCCCTTTAAGCCAGAGCTCACTTGGCTATCAAGCATCCTGATCAGTGAGTGCAGGGTTGAGCTTCGACCCTCCTCACACAGTGCATCACCAGAATTCAATGGGAGGGAGACTTCCAAGCTTAGCTCTTTGCTTGGATACTTTTACTTAAAATTTTGGTGGAAGCTGGCTTCCCAGATTTTCCTTTAATAAGGTATTGAGTGAGATACTAAAGTAAATAAATAATCACTATTATATTTTAATATTTATAAAGTATTTCACATGACTTTATAATTGTATGTATTGCTTGCTTTTTTAAAATTTATTTATTTATTTATTTATTTATTTATTTATTTATTTATGATAGAGAGAGAGAGAGAGAGGCAGAGACACAGGCAGAGGGAGAAGCAGGCTCCATGCACCCGGAGCCCGATGTGGGATTCGATCCCGGGTCTCCAGGATCGCGCCCTGGGTCAAAGGCAGGCGCGAAACCACTGCGCCACCGAGGGATCCCCCGCTTTTTTAAAATTTAAATTCAATTTGCCAACATATAGTATAACAACCCAGTGCTCATCCCAAGTGCCCTCCTTAATGCCCATCACCCAGTTACCCCATCCCCCCACCCACCCTCCTCCTCTTCTGCAACCGTTTGTTTGTTTCCCAGAGTCAGGAGTCTCTCATGGTTTGTCTTCCTCTCTAATTTTTCCCCACCCAGTTTCCCTCCTTTCCGTTATGGTTCTTCTCACTATTTCTTATATTCCACATATGAGTATAACCATATGATGATTGCCCTTCTCTGACTGACTTATTTCACTCAGCATAATACCCTCCAGTCCCATCCATGGCGAAGCAAGTGGTGGGTATTTGTCCTTTTTGATGGCTAAGTAATATTCCTTTGTGTATATATACCACATCTTCTTTATCCATTCATCTGTCGAAGGATATCATGGCTCCTTTCACAGTTTGGCTATTGTGGACATTGCTGCTATGAACATTGGGGTGCAGGTGTCCTGTCGTTTCACTACATCTGATTGCTTTTTTAATGAATCTATTTAATAACATTATTCCATTCTGATAGTTGGGCAAGCAGCATACAGAAGTAGCTATATGGTCTGGAAACATGTGGGCAATTATTCCGGGCAAAATGATAAACCAACTCTTCTTTATTTTTTATGCTTGCTCTGTTAAAATCTGCCCATCCCAGAGAACTCAAACTATGCAGTTATAGGTAGAGAAGTAGGACACAGCAAATTGAGATTACCAGTTATATTTCTGGCTTTGTAGTCTTTTCACTGGGGTTTTGGGCTCATCATTTCCATTCTCCCAAACTTCATTTCTCCTCTTGTTAAAAAAAAAAAGGGTAACTTACGTCCTGTCTTTCGCCAGAGTGGTCGTGGTGGTAGTTAGAGGCACACTGAGCTTCTTAGAGAAAGATGCATTGGGAGCTTTAGAACAATTCAGCACGTCCTTCTGAGAGGCACTGAAAATCATGCACAGAGACTAGCAGGCCATGGGTAGCTGCCAGCCCATGGGCGTCTAACAGCCAAAGTGGGCACCAGTTGGTGGGCACAAATAAGACATCAGACCCCTATGGGAACCCAAGCTAGAAACAAAATCTAGAACCAGTTTGTCTCATACTGCTCTGCTCTGTATGTAGGCCAGTTAGGAATTTTGAAGGCTCTATTAGATTTGGGAATGGATTAGTTTTCACTGCTCCAGGGAAGAATAGATTGGGTCTGCCTGCTTTTCTTTTTCATGGCATTTTTTGGGTTTCATTGTGAGTAGTTATTTAATGTAGCTTTTCTCATTAGGCTCTAGACTCTGAGAGATGAGCCTCTAGCACAGTATCCAGTACATGGTAGATGTTCACTGAAGATTTTTTGAATGGGTAAATGAATGAGTGAATGAATGAAGGAAGGAATGAGTAAAGCTTTTTTCCCATTATGTAAAACTTACCATCATACTTTCCTACTGCCATCCTTACGATCCCTTGTTTGTTTGTTTTGTTTTGTTTTTTAAGATTTTATTTATTTCTTTATTCATGAGAGACACACAGAGAGAGAGAGAGGCAGAGGCATAGGCAGAGGTTGATCCTGGGACTTCAGGATCACACCCTAGGCCAAAGGCAAGTGCTAAATCATTGAGCCACCCAGGGATCCCCATACCACTTTCCTTCCCAAAGTCCTTTGCACCCTCAGATCTACTGGGCCTAACTCAATCTTTTTTAATACCAGGTGCTTTTCTGAGAGTGAGGGCCTTACATTCTCCGGTGCATGGACACAGGAGCTTTTCAGGGTGTCCAGTTGCTGGTCATGTGTGACAGGGAAGCTTTAGGAAACCTTGGCAGCCCTCCCTGAAACCATTGCTTGTTAATCTGTATTATCCCTGCTCTGATTTCTTCTAGGTCCAGATAATAAGAGGATGGCCAGAAATGTGTTGAAATATGAAAAGCTTTTGGCTGAAAGCCCCAATCAGGTGGTAGCTGAGGCAGTCATCCAGAGGCCCAACGTGCCCCACCTGCAGACCAGAGACACCTATGAGGGGTTATGTCAGACTCTGGGATCCCAGGTAGGATTCCTCAGGGAAAGAGAAAGGGGGAACAAGCTAGAGAAACAGAAGGTAGAATTGGAATGATGTGAGGGGGGAAAGGCTGATGCATTAGAAAAAAAAAAAAAACAGCTTATTTGGACAGTATCAGAGTGACCACATTCTGAATCTCCTGCATGCCAGTTTTTTTTTTTTGTGTGTGTGTGTGCCGTAGTTCCCTACATTGGCTTCTGCTCGACCATTCACCTCTTAGGCTGATTCTAGGCTTTCCTTCTAGCCTACTCACTACCAGATCCCTAGCCTTTACTGCTCCTATGAGACAAATTCGAGCCCCTACCTGCTGCTTCAGCCCGTCCGGAAGGAGGTCATCCACCTGGAACCCTATGTTGTTCTCTACCATGACTTTGTCAATGACGTGGAGGCTCAGAAAATTAGAGGGCTTGCAGAACCGTGGGTGAGTGTCCCTAAAGCCTGCCAAGAACTTCTCTTTGTGTCATCACATGCCTGGGGTTCAGGAATGTGAGAACAGGCAGCCTGAACAACTACACACTTTAGCAGGCCAGGAATTCAAAATGCCAACTGTTCCATCAAACAAATAAATGGTGAAAAAAATCACAGTAGTCGTTGCTTCTGGAAGGAGGGGATTCGCTGGGGAAGGCGACAAAGGCATTTTTCTGGGGTGTTGAAAATGTGCTCTCCATATTTTGTTAGGGACATGGAGTACACTGCTGTGTGCACTTGTTAAAATTCAGCAAGTGGTACACTTGAGATCTGCGCATATCATATATGTAAATTTAACCTAAAAAACATAAAAAAGCCCCCTCCCCTGCAATGTCAATCATTCCACATGATGGGTAGAAAAAAACTTTTTTTTAAAGGGTGGAAAAAATGGACTAGGAGTGGTTTCCTAGTGCAGATTTATAGAATTTCAGAGTGGAAAGATTATCTACTTTAACTAGATTATTTTGTTAAAGAGGAAACTGAGGCCCAGAGAAGGGAAGAGACTTGATGAAGGTCACATATGTAGCTAGAGCCGGACCTGGAACTTATTGGTACATTGATGGGTGCTCTGTTATTCTGCCTTCTTGTATTAGCTAACTTAGGCTAAATTATGTCCAGCAACAAATAGCCCCCAAATCTCAGACACAGCTACAACAAAGATTTGTTTCTTACTTACATTAGTGTCTGTCTTAGGCTGGCTGCAGCTGTGAGGCAGAACTGTCTTCATTTTGAGAACCAGCCTGACAAAGCTGCCTACGTTTGGGACATTTCCAGTCCTCTAGGAGACAAAAAAGACAGAGATGGCAAACTACTAGTTGGCTCTTATTTTATTTATTTTTTTCTAGTTGGCTCTTAAAGCTTCTGCTCCTGTCCCTGTTTCATTGGCTAAGGCAAAGCATGAGGCCATCACTGCAGTCAGCGGGAAGAGTGTGTCTAATCCTTCTGCTGGGAAGGGGCTTCCAGTTGTGATGCCAATGGGAGAGGACATTTATCCTCCCCCAGGAAGTGTGGCAACTATTTAGAAAAATAACACAGTTTACCTCTTTGTGATAAGCACGTTGCCTCTTTAAAAGGCTGTCTCAGAATTACTTATGTCATCATGACCTTGATGGTATGCTGCTCATCCAGGCCATGATTTGGTCACTTTCAACAGAACAGAGCCTGCTGTGGGCCAGACATTGTACCAGGGGCGGGACATTCACAGAGATTTACTATTGGCCCTTTCCCTTTAGGAGCTCATAGCATAATGGGGGAAAACAGACATTTGCACTACATTGTAATGGGCAACACTGTAATAGAGGTGTGTGCAGGGAGCCGTGCTGTGTTGGCATCAAAAAATGAACCTTCCTGTGAGGGAGAAAAGGCAGATGGGTGAAGAGCAGATGGGAGAGAAAAACAGAGGTGGCTTCCCTGTGGATATGAAATTCATCAGAGCAACAAGGTGGCAAAGGGTATTGCAGGAAGATAAAACAATATGTGTAATGGCCCCACATGTGGGGTGGAGGCTTGGTGGCTCAAGTGTACAAGTGATGGGGTGGGAAGTGATCGGAGATGAGGTTAGATGTGAGACACCACCAGGAAGTGCTATAAATACCATGCTGGGGAGCTTGGATTTTATCCCACAGGGGGAGAGCTCTTGGACAGTTTAAACAGGAGATTGGCATTATCAGGCCTGTTAGTTTTAAGGAAGATTCTGACAGCACACATGGATTGGAGGGATTAGAGAAGCAATAATCATCTCCTCCAGAAGCCCCTCCAATGAAGTCTGGAATCTTTGTGCATTTTTTTTTTAAAGATTTTCTTTATTTACTCATGAGAGACACAGAATGAGAGAGAGAGAGAGAGAGAGAGAGAGAGAGAGAGAGAGAGGCAGAGACACAGGCAGAGGGAAAAGCAGGCTCCATGCAGGGAGCCTGATGTGGGACTCGATCCCCAGACCCCAGGATCACGCCCTGGACTGAAGGTGGCGCTAAACCGCTGAGCCACCCGGGCTGCCCCTCTTTGTGCAATTTTTGAGAGCATTAAGCTCCACTGGTCAATTGGACAAAGTATCTTCAATAGCTTTGGCGTCTCAGTGAGCCAGTGATAATATTTGGCCACCAACTACTTTTTCCTTAGAACAACTCTGTTGTCGTGGTAGCAGGACAGGGAGCCCACCCGGCAGTCCTTCACGGCCAGGTTGTCTACTTGGCATGCAAAGACTTTGCCACTCTCCCTCTTCCAGAAGCTGATGTAGAGACGCTGATCCCTGTCTGGTCTTCAGCTCTGTCAGGAATAAGCCTCAGCTTTTAGGGTGGGGCTGCTGCATGGAACCTAAATTCAAACAAGCCACTGAAGCCTCTCCTGAGGCTTGAATTTAATTCATCAGCTTCCCATTCACAAACGCTGCCCTGTTGCCACTTCTCCCTCTATCCACATCCTACCCATTCTTGAAGACTCAGTTGAAGCCACATGCCTCCCTTTGCCTACTAGCCCTGTCACTCTGGGCCACTTTCATGGGTTCTTTCAGTAGGAACATTTTTTTTCAGAGCACTTTTTGGAGCCACGCATAATAACCTCTCTCTTATTTGAACTCATTTTCTGAAAGCTTTTGTCACCAGTTGTCTGGTACTTAATTTTTTTCATTTATTCTGCGATTTTTGTGTTGTCTAGTATCACTAGCTGGTTCAAGGGTTAGCATCCTGTCTCCTCAATTAGACTATAATCTAGGAGGGATCATATGCCATGCTTCTTGAAATGCCTAGCCCTGTATTATACCCATTACTGCCAGAGTAACTGTTAAAAGATTGCATCTGACCACATCAAGCCCTTGCTTAAACTCTTTAATGGGTCACTTTAATGTTATGAAGCTCCTTGGCCTGCTGTTGGCCCCTCCACAGTGTGTGCCCCTGCACTTGACACCCCAGCCATGCTAAATAACTTGCATCTGCTTGAACGGGACATGCTCCCCCTGACCTCTGTGGATACTCTTCCCTCTGTGTACACCCTTCTCTCTGCCTAATCACTCTCTCCTTGGCCTCTTTTCACCTGTATGATTCCAGTTGTCTCTTGGGTATCCTGAGAAGCCTTCCTGTCCCTCATAAGGGACTAGATGCTCCTTCTTAATATTTTCTTAGTGCCCTGTGCTTGTCCATGATGGTCCCATTGCAGGACTTATATCTGCTCCGTATGTTGAATTTCCAGTCCCTAGTAAGGTGCTCAGCACAGAGAACAGCCAATAAATATTTGTCCCCAAAAGTGAATGACTTGCTGCTGTACAACAAATAATTGTTAAAGGAATTAAATGCAAGGTGGTTCCTTAATGGGGAGGGAACTGGAATGGAGATTCCCTACATTTGATGTTACCCCAGAAGGCATAAGGCAGCAACTCCTCTAAGAGTCTCTCCTCTCTCTTCTAGAAGGGGCTCAGGGGAGGATGCTGGGTGAAGGACTAGAGAGAGGCATTTTCAGTCACTAATTTCAGGATAGGCTGAAAGGAACTCCCAAGAAGGTGTTGCTCACATGCCCCATTTTATAGCTGGGGAAATGGGTTCAAGGAAACAGAGACCGAAATTTCCAAAGTTGTCTACCTGGTTTAGTAGCAGGAATGATAATACTATAGAAGCCTCCAAGAAAGAGAATTTGTGTAGTTCATTGCTCCGTGCTCTGTTCTGACTGCATGTGAAATGCCAGGGCTGGGTCATTAAGCATAGGACTCTGGTTCATTCATTCATTCACTCATTTGTTCCTTTCACCAGTATTGACCACCTACCTACTCCCTGCTAAGCCTTCTCTGGACTCTAGGGACACAGCACTGACAAAAGAGCTGACATTCTGACAGATGCAGAAGTAGACACATCCTTATGTAAATCTTTCTCTTTCCATCCCCAGTACAGTGCTTTTGCAGTTAGAAGCCACTTTATTTAAAAATAACTTAAAATTTATATCTACACATTCAGAACAAAATAGAAACATTTCGTTAAATTAGTGACCTTGAGCCTGTTTGGGGTTTCTCCCCCTCCCCGCACATAATCAAGGCGGCTGCAGCAAAACAGATTTTGATTTTTTGTAAGGAAGGGCTTTGTTGGGCAGCCCGGGTGGCTCAGCGGTTTAGCGCCGCCTTCAGCCCAGGGCCTGATCCTGGAGACCCAGGATTGAGTCCCACGTCGGGCTCCCTGCATGGAGCCTGCTTCTCCCTCTGCCGCTCATGCTCGCTCTCTCTCTGTGTCTCTCATTAATGAATAAATAAAATCTAAAAAAAAAAAAAAAAAAAAAAAAGGAAGGGCTTTGTTGGAATTGTTTAGGGGAGCAGGCTAACCGCTGAGGATGGAGAGTTTCCTCATTGGAGGTGTTCATTTAATACGACAAACACTAAGTGCTTCCCACGGGCCAGATCCTGTGCCACTAGGATACAAAGATGAGTGAGAAACAGCCCTATTCTGACAGTATTCACAATCTCTGAGGCAAAAGGGTATCACTCTATTTCAGTTCAACAAACTTTTATTGAGTGCTTACTGTCTACCAGACATGACCCTAAAGGTTATTTTGAACTCAGATTTTTTGGTCACTTATATTTTGTTTTTGAGATCGAGGGCTGTCACTAAACTAGTAGCATGTGCAAAATATTTTAAATTAGGGAGGAACTGGCAATTGTTAGGTTTACATTGAAGAGAGGGGCATGTCTATGAAAACAAAGTCCTTCCCTTCACATCATAACTTGTATTTTCTCTTACATCTACCATATCAGCTACAGAGATCTGTGGTGGCATCAGGGGAAAAGCAGTTGCCAGTGGAGTACCGCATCAGCAAAAGGTAAGAGGGGTCCTTCCTTGGCAGGAACTCTGGTCATACTTGCTGCCCGCCCTTGGGCAGGTGGTATAGCTGACTGACGGATGATCAGCAACGGCCACCTAGAAATGCTGCTAGTGAACCCTTAGTTCATGTTTATACCCCTACATTCTTGTTGAGAGGGAGAAATTTCTAGTCTTCTTACCCAAGGTCCTTTCACAGGTTGTTACAGGCTCTCAGGACTTACTAGGAGGCCCTTAGGGAAAGACTTGACAAAGTTTCTATGTTGGAAACCAGAAAATAAGTGTGTAGATGTCCTCCTAACCAGAATTGCTTTTCCAGAGAATTCAGTCCTGTTCCCATTTGGAGTTTGACTTTATGAGGTTCCATTCCTGTCTTCTGACTCACATTCAAAGCATGACTTGCCAACATTCAGGCAAGAAGGGTGGTGGCCAGAATCTCTGGACCTGATGGCTTCTAGAGAGGCAGATTCAGCTGAGAGAGCCCAGCTTTCTCCTCTCCCCTTAACCCCTGCCCTCACCCCCCTGCAGCCCTTGATTTGTACTGTAAAGACAGGACTTATGATCAGTAAGAGGATGATCCCCATCGGAGCCATGGGAGACATTGACAACCTTGGGGAGAGGCCAGAACTCAGGATGAGTGGATAGTTTGTTGTCTGGGAAGTAAAGTGAATAGTGAAAGCTTTGATTTGGAATCATTTGGCTTAACTTCTTTGGTCTGGTATATTTAGGGACCTTTCATACTAGGAGCTATTCTCTAAACTTCGGAAGGTCTATATGGCCTTACTTCATTGCTTTTCTAACCTTTCTGACATTGTAGTGTCAAAGAGAAAATTTGACCTTCTACTTAGATTCATTGCTTTTATGGGAGTAGGTGTATTCTCTTTACTTTTCAGGTAAAGAATTTGAGACCCTCACTGCCTCTTTTTTCCCTGCCATAACTCTGCACCCCTTCAAATTTTGGTTCTGTCTTCACAACTTCACTGGAGCTTGTCCTTCAAAGGTCTCCAGTGAACTTAGTCACCAAATCACTTTCCTGCCCACCAACCTTCACTGACTATTTACCACCCACAAAGATTAGTTTTATGACCATGGCATTCTTAGGTTTTTATAGTGTGTCCTGAACTTACTTCTCCAGCCTTGTCTCCCATCACTTCTTTCATAGACCAAATGCTCCCACATGTGTACATACTGTGTATTGTTACACCTCTGTGTCTGCTTATGCTGTGTCTTTAGGCTTCCTTCCTTCCTTCCTTCCTTCCTTCCTTCCTTCCTTCCAGCAATTGATACAACTCATCCATTCAGACACAGTCATACTGGCATCAGATCATTGATGCTACAACTTGTGGTGTGTTTTAGTGCCTGGCTGAAGGACACGGTTGACCCTCTGCTGGTGACCCTTGACCACCGCATTGGTGCTCTTACAGGCCTTGATGTCCAGCCGCCCTACGCAGAGTATCTCCAGGTGGTGAATTACGGAATTGGTGGTCACTATGAGCCTCACTTTGACCATGCTACGGTAACTACAGGGTCAATGATCAATCTCCTGGGTTAGGGAACCAGGGTATTATTTATTTCTCTGAGGCAGAGCCTTTATAATGCTCTCAGGGAATACCAAGTGAAATCTTAGAACGAAGCCTCTTGTTCCAGGAAGGTCTGAAAGCCTTGGTCTCAAGCTGAGTGCTGCTGACTCATTTCTTTTTGGGCCACCATTCCCCTTTCCAAAATTTGCTAGTGGGGAGAAGAATGTGGACTGTCATGGTGTCTTCTGTCTCACTTCTCTCTGGGATTTCTTAGTGAAGATTGTCATTTTCCTTTTCTCATGATCTAAACTGCCCATCTTTGCTGATGTGTATTCAGCAAATAAATTTTTTTTTTAGATTTCATTTATTTATTCATGAGAGACACACAGAGAGAGGCAGAGACACAGGTAGAGGGAGAAGCAGGCTCCACACAGGTATCCTGATATGGGACTTGATCCTGGGACCCAGGATCATGCCCTGAGCTGAAGGCAGACGCTCAACTGCTGAGCCATCCAGGCATTCCTCAGCAAATAATATTTGAGGATAAAAGATTTCCCCAGAGTTGATCTATAGATCCAACCCAACTTTATCAAAATTATAGGAAGCTTATTTTTATAGAAATTAATAAGCTGGGGGATCCCTGGGTGGCTCAGTGGTTTAGCGCCTGCCTTTAGCCCAGGGTGCGATCCTAGTAGTCCCGGGATCGAGTCCCGCGTCGGGCTCCCGGCATGGAGCCTGCTTCTCCCTCTGCCTGTGTCTCTACCTCTCTCTCTCTTTATGTCTATCACGAATAAATAAATAAAATCTTAAAAAGAAAAGAAATTAATAAGCTGATCCTAAAATATATACAGAAATACAAAGGACTCAGGACAGCCAAAATTTTGAAAAAGAACAAAGTTGGAGGATACACACTACTTGATATCAAAATGTAATATAGAGCTACAGTAATCAGAGCTGTGTGGTCTTGATAGAAGGATAGACACATAGGTCAGTGGAACAGAACAAAGTCCAGAAATAAACTCACACATTTATTATGGTCATTTGATTTTTGACAAAGGTGCCAAGGAAATTCAATTAGGAAAAGATACTCTTTTCAACAAATGGTGGTGGGACAATTGTATATCTACTTGCAAAACAACAACTTTAGACCCTTACCTCACATCATATACAAAAATTAACACAGCACAATCCATAAAATAAAAATGATAAAATTGGATTTCATCAAAATTAAAATCATTTGCCTTTCAAAAACACCATTAGAAAATGAAGACAAGCCACTTACTAGGAGAAAACATTTGCAAATCCTGTATCTGACCAAGGACTTGTATTCAAAATATATAAAAAAACTTTTAATTCAATAATAAGACAACTCAGGGGCCCCTGGGTGGCTCAGTTGGTTAAATGTCTGACTTCAGCTCAAGTAGTGATCTCAGGGTTCTAGGATTGAGCCCTGGGTAGTTGACTCTGCACTTAGCAGGGAGTCTGCTTGTCCCTCTCCCTTTGCCCCTCCCCCTACTTAAGCTCTCTCTCTCAAATAAATAGATAAAATATTTTTTTAAAAAAATATTTTTTATCTATCTATCTATCTATCTATCTATCATCATCTATCTATCAAGTAGGCTCTACGCCCAATGTGTGGCTTGATTTCAAAAGCTCGAGATCAAGCATTGTGTGCCTTATCTACTGAGCCAGCCAGGCATCCTATAACTCAATTTTTAAAAATGAGTTTATTTGAATTACTATTTTGAATAATGAAATAGGGGCACCTGGGTGGCTCAGTGGTTGAGCATCTGCCTTTGGCTTAAGTGATCCCAAGCCCTGGAATTGAGTCCCACATCAGGCTCCTCACAGGAAGCCTGCTTCTCCCTCTGCCTATGTCTCTGCCTCTCTTTCTGTGTCTCTCATGAATAAATAAAATCTTTTTAAAAATCTTAAAAAAAGAATGAAATATATTATTTAAATGGGTACTTCACCAAATAAGATAAATGAATGGGTAATAAGCACATGAAAACATGCTCAATGTCATTAGGGAAACAGAAATTAAAACCACGAGATAGCACCATATTTCTATTACAGTGGCTAAAATAAAAAAGATCATATCAAGTGTTGATGGAGATGTAGAAGAACCCAAACTTTCAGGCATTGCTAATTGAGAATGTGAAATGGTACAGCCACTTTGGAAAATAACTTGGCAATTTCTTTTTTTTTTTTTTTAAGATTTTATTCATCTGAGAGAGAGAGAGCATGAGTGGGGTGGAGCTGCAGAGGGAAAGGGAGAAGCAGACTCCCCACTGAGCAGGGAGCCTGACAGGCTCAGTCCCAGGACCCTGAGATCAGGACCTGAGCCAAAGGCAGAAAAGCTTAACCAACTGAGCCACCTAGAGGCTCCTGTTTGGCAGGTTCTTAAAAAGTTAAATATACACCTACATATGATACAGCCATTTCACTCCTAAGTATTTTACCCAAGAGAAAAAGAAATATATATCCATATAAACACTTGTACAAGAATGTTTATAACAGATTTATTGGTAATAGCTAAGAGTTAAAAACAACCCAAGTGCTCATCAATAGGTGAATGGGTAAACAAAATTTTCTTTATCTACACAGTGGAATACTACTCAGCAATAAAAAGGAATGAACTACTATTAATACATCCAACAATACAGATGAACCATTAAAACCCTATGCTAAGTCAGAGAAGCCAAACAAAAAAAGACTGCATATTTTATGATTCTGTTTATATTGAAACTTCTAGAAAAGGCAAGACTATAGAGACAGGAAGCACATCAGTGGTTGTCCAGGGTTGAGGGTAGGATAGCAACTGACCACAGACTGACATGAAACTTTTTAAGCTGAGGCAAGTGTTCTAAAATTGGATTGTGGGAGCGCTGCACAACTGTTAAAACTTACTAAAACTCACTGAAAAATACTCTTACAGTGGGTGAGTCTTATGATATGAAAATTATGTAAATTATGTCTCAGTTAAAATGTTCTGTGACAAAGGTAGGTCTCCTTAGCAAGTAATTGGGAACTCCAGTCTTATGACTTGGTGTTCCTATAAAATAATTATCTATAATAGGGTATCTACTAATTTCTTTATTTCACTGAACCTGAAATTAACTTCATATAGATAGTACTTTCACTACTGACAAGCAGTTGTTTGATTAGTAAGTTGACTCTTGAACACGGGCCAACCCCTTACACAGTCAAGAATCTGTATATAACTTTTGACTCCCCAAAATCTTAACTACTGATAGCCTACTGTTGACTAGAAGCCTTACCAATAACATAGCTGATTAACATATTTTGTTTGATATATGTTTTATATACTGTAATTTTACAATAAAGTTAGAGGAAAAAGTTATTAAGAAAATTATAAGGAAAACACATTTACAGTACTTATTGAAAAAAATCTGCATACTAGTGGACCTGCACAGTTCAAACTCATATTGCTCAAGGATCAACTGTATACAGTTCACTTAAATGAGTATCTAATAAATTAGTAAAAGAAAAAAAACTGAGTACCTGTCAGCAAGGGTAGACACTCAACTAGGTATGGCTCAGGGCTATATCCCATCTGCAACATGCCTATTTTTCTCCCTATATTATGTTGGAATCCTGACTGTCGCTTAGGTGCCATATGCATAAAATAATGGTATGTTCTATTTTTGTTTCAGTCACCAACCAGCCCACTGTATAGAATGAAGTCTGGGAACCGAATTGCAACATTTATGATCTATGTGAGTCTTGCTTTGGAAGGATCAGGGCTTATTTAATGACATTATTTAATGATTTAATAAAAGCAGTATTTTATTTTATGCTTTTATTTTATGGTTTTCAAAGCAATATCAGACACTGATTTTATCTGATACAGCTCAAAAATCTGAGACTTTTGTGACTTTCAGACAGCATCTTTTTTAGGCACTATATGAGATAAAGAAATAAGAGTCAAGAGTTTTCTTTTGCCCACAGAGAGCTTACAGCACATAGACTTAAATATGTTATCATAGGCAGTGATTAGGATGGGAAGTAGGAGAAACCTGGGACCTGACCTACACAGGAAGAGGATGGGAGAGAGTCTCTCTTTGAGGCCCCATTGACTAGTTAGTGTTGGAAAGCACGGACCCATAGACAAGGTTGTGGAGCCATGAGGAGAAAGAGGAAAGAAAGAAATGAGACAGCTAAGATTACAGGAGAGAATAGAGAGGTCTACTGAGAAATTCAGTAAATGTTGCTGTCTTTTTTTGTTTTTTAAAGATTTTATTTATTTATTCATAGAGACAGAGAGAGAGAGGCAGAGACACAGGCAGAGGGATAAGCAGGTTCCATGCAGAGAGCCTGACATGGGACTCGATCCAGGGTCTCCAGGATCACGCCCTGGGCTGCAGGCGGTGCTAAACCGCTGCGCCACCAGGGCTACCCCAATGTTGATGTCTTATATGTCATGAAAACTCTCTTTCCTATCTTCCCATATAATCTGCTGGAAAATCTGCATGATACCCCCTTAAATAAATTGGCTTCCTCTCCTAATTTCTGACCAGACTCTAGGAGTTGAACCTAGTGGCTATTTTTTTAAAAGATTTTTTATTTATTCGACACAGAGAGAGAGCAAGCACAAGCAGGGGGAGTAGCAGAGGGAGGGAGAAGCAGACTCCCCACTGAGCAGAAAGGCCACATGGGGCTCTATCCCAGGATCCTGGGATCACAACCCAGGCAGAAGGTAGATGCTTAACAGACTGAGCCACCCAGGTGTCCTGAACCTAGTGGCTATTATCTCACCTAACCCCTTCCCTGCAGATCATGTGGGTTTACTTCATTCTCTATGGACCAGTCATATTTCAGTCATCTGTCACTTAAATTTTTTTTTAATTTTTTTTATTTTATTATTTATGATAGTCACAGAGAGAGAGAGAGAGAGAGAGAGAGAGAGAGAGGCAGAGACATAGGCAGAGGGAGAAGCAGGCTCCATGCACCGGGAGCCCGACGTGGGATTCGATCCCGGGTCTCCAGGATCGCGCCCTGGGCCAAAGGCAGGTGCCAAACCGCTGCGCCACCCAGGGATCCCTGTCACTTAAATTGTAAGAGGAGTATTACTGTTAACTGAAGGGATAAACATGTTAATAGAAGAGCTCTACATAACATCCAAAGTTGAAGTGCTGGTTTCAGGCTCATTAGAATAGCACACCACCCACCCACCCACCCTCTGCCCCCCTCCAGCATTCTCTTTTCTCACTGCTGTGTTGTCTCCACAATGTAGCCAAGAAAAGACAACCAGAGACCACATTTTTTAAAAAAAGATTTTATTCATTTGACAGAGAGAGAGAGAGAGAGCACAAGCAGGGGAAGCAGGAGAGGGAGAAGCAGGCTCCCCACTAAGCAGGGAGTCCTATGCAGGGCTCCATCCTAGGACCTGGGATCATGACCTGAGCCAAAGGCAGTTGCTTAATCAACTGAGCCTCCCAGGCATCCCCAGAGACCACACTTTATGATCTGTAATGTTGGTGATTCCATCGTAGTTCTTCACATGACTCGGTTTTATATTTCCTGCAAAACCAGAAGGCTCCCACTTCCAGAGTCTGGCCTCTAGTGGTCATTCTGAGTGTTTTGATCAGCCATAGAGGCATGTCAGCTCTTCAGGCAGGGAGCATGTTTTACATCAGCAGCTGGTTGCATCTCTGGTTGATGACTTGAGATGGCATGGGAAGTCACAGGCAGTGAAGAATATTGGTATCAACCAAAGAATAGGACATCTGAGGGCCAGTGTCTCTCTGTTCTGTACCTTCCTAATATCTCCTACCGCTGGTTCCCTGGTTACCGAGGCCCAGTTACTATGATAAGGGTAGCGTGGATACAAGAGCCCTGCAATTTTAAATGGCAAAATGCAAGTGTGTGTATCTAAGTAAGTGTGTGTGAGTAAGTAAGTGTAGAGAGGGGTGAGTATATACACATGTGTTCATGTACATTTAAGTTATAAGCATTTGTGACAGTGGAATGGGATGCACTTAAAGTTAGTTGGCCTAATTCCAGTTCTGCCACTTAATATGTGGCCTCAGCACAAATCACATCAATTCTTTGAACTTGTTTTCTTGTCCTGTGCCTCCTCATAGGGTTGTCGGGAGGATCTGATAAGATAATGTAAGGGGATGTCACTCTGTAAAGTTTTATCCAATAGGTTTCAATCACTGCATCCCACAAGCAGGTATAGGACCCCTTAAAGGGGCACTGGCATCGTGGTATCTAGTAAGTGCTAGGTTATCCCAATTCTTTCATCTTCAGGTTGGGGTAAAAATGGTTATAAACGTTTCTAATAACAAACATTAAGGTTTATGGAGAATCCGAGAGTAATATTGTAGGGAAAAAATAGTCTATAAGATATGTAGAGGACTGAGCTGAAATCAAATTAGTAATTTTTTGTTCCACCTGGAGATAAGATCAGTCCCAGTACAAAACAGTAGAATGTTTACTTCCACTCCACTCATCTTACAGTCCTACTCAGGATCTTCAGAGCACACAGGTCATACTCTCTTTTCAATTTGTTTGTTAAGTCATTCCTTCTCCCCATACTCCAAAACCACAGGTAAAGGAACACAGGAAAGTGCAAGTTCTCCCTGTATATCTTTCTTATACCCATAGCTGCTGACAACAGGGTTTAGAACAGAATTATCCTGTTAGTTACTTGAACACAGGAGCAAATTGTTGCTCTCATTGACTTTCCCAAGGGGCTACAGGGGGAGCCAAGAAATGCCAAAAAGTCACCACTTCCATTTCTAGGTTCTGAATCATCATGTCAATTCAGTTTCTTCTAACAAGTGCCAATGTCCTAACTCCTAATAGGTGAATGTGGTGAGATCCACAAATGCTCTGATACACAGGGTGAGGTAAGACTGGCACTGTCATGTTGCACTGTTGGTGAAAAAATAATTTAGCAGTATGTATCAAAAATACTCAATGTACGCATACACTCTTGACTCAATAATGGTCCAGACTCGTTCTTATGAGAACTGTGTAAAATGAAAAAATGATTTTACTCATTAAGAGTTGCTTACAATAGTAAATATTTGGAAATAACCTGAATGTTCAAGGGTATAGCATAAAGATTGTGAGCAGGAACTCTAGTTAGCAGTCGCTCATTTCAAATCAGGCTTAGTCACTAGAGTGATGTGACCTTTTGTAAAGTACTTAATCTCTCTGAGACTCAGTTTCCTCATCTGTAAAATATGAATTATAACAATAACAATTCTGACTTATAGGATTGTTGTGAGGAATAAGTGAGATAAGGATCTATAAGGATTAAGTATGATGTCTAGCATATAGTCAGTGCTGAATAAATAAATGCCAGTTATTAGTATGTAAGTTAGTATGTAAACAGTGCCTTTTTTCTTGATGATTAAGTAATATTTGTATTTTCCTGGATTTAAAATTTTTTAATATATTTTTTGACAATAAAAAAAACTTCATATTAAGAAAACACATCTACAACTCTACAATATACCAGTGGTGAAACTCCATAGCTGAGGTTATCTAGAGTAGGATGAGTGGTCTGGGAAACATGCCAAAGCTGCAATCAGAGGTTCCTACAATTTCAACTTTGAAAACTAGTTGTAATAAAAACAGTGTTTTGTAAGCCATGATCCATTAGTGGGCTGTGAAATTAATTTAGTGGATGTGGTCAGCATTTAAGAAATCTGAACTAGAACAGAATAAAATAAAATAAAATGGAAAATAACAAAGAGTATCTCCTGTAGTAAGAATGTTTTATGAAACTTTTATTTTGGGGGTATATGTCTTGGGTTGTGATATAAACTAGATTTCTTCCTGAGGGTCTCAAACTTTGAATCTACTTATTGTAGCCCTCAATAAGGATGTTAGTTGGAAGGATAAAGAAAGGGGGTTTCCTAAAGGCTGTCCTTGTATGGCACTGCAGACAAACACTGATATGCTAGGGAGTAGCCTCCCTTAATTCCTACATTGGGGGGTTATCTTTCAATAAGTATTTTGAAACTGGGAAACACAGTTAAGAATTCTATGTAGAGGGATCCCTGGTGGCGCAGCGGTTTGGCGCCTGCCTTTGGCCCAGGGAGTGATCCTGGAGACCCGGGATCAAATCCCACATCGGGCTCCCGGTGCATGGAGCCTGCTTCTCCCTCTGCCTGTGTCTCTGCCTCTCTCTCTCTCTCTCTCTCTGTGACTATCATAAATAAATAAATAAAAAATAAAAAAAAAAGAATTCTATGTAGAAATGACATCAGATGTCAAGTAAGGTAGAGTTGGGTAGTCAGGGGCTATTTCAACACTGGCTCTTTGGCATTGTAGCTGAGCTCTGTGGAAGCTGGAGGAGCCACTGCCTTCATCTATGCCAACTTTAGCGTGCCTGTGGTCAAGGTGAGTGGAGGTCTGGTCCCAGCACATGGTGGTAATAAGAATGCAGAACTAATACCTGAGCTTCTCTGCTGTCTGTGCTTGCAAGCTTATTCCTGGGAGGAGGGATGAAATATCTTTTCATTCCCCTCTGTGATTTCTCAAAATCAAAGATAATTCCTTAATTTGGATGACCACATGTTACTTGTGCCTCTATTTTTAAATTTTATTTTAAATTTAAAATTTATTTTAAATTTATGACTATTTATATTACAAGTAGATGATTACATGTCTGCCTTCTCTATTACAATAGAACTCCTCAAAGTTAAGAACTCTATTTTAGTGATCATTGGATCTTCCAGAACAACAGGTCCCCTTAGTCATTCATTCAGTAAACATTCAGGGCTGAAAGCACTGAGGGTACAGAGGAAAACTCGTGGTCCTTGTCCTCCAAGAGCTCGCAGAGAAGTTAACAGGCAGTGACTACATACTGAAATAAGAGCTATGAGATTAGGTGAGGCACAGAGGAGGGCCATGTGATAAGAGGATTCATTCTCCTCTAGTTTCAGATCAGTAAAGCTCCCTCACAGCCTTTACCTAATTTGGGAATGAAATGAAGATATATAAATAACATCATGCCTATAAAACACTTAGCACAGTGCCAGGTACATCTTAAGTGTTGCCTAAGTAAATGCAGGAATCTTTGAGTACTCAGGAGACTGTTGTCTCTTTGAGACTTGGTAATGTGTACACTTGTCAGTGTATCCTAGAAAGCTCTTCATTACGTTGGGCTTTGACTATTTCTAATAGCCAAGGTTAACCTAAGTCTATAGGGGTTGTATAGGGGGGAACAAAAAACCTGTGCATAGGGCAAAAAAGGACACACCAGGATTTGAAGTAAAAAACACTTGGGTTTGAGTCTCGAGTTTGTTCCTTCTTAGTTGCGTTACTCACAGCTCCAAAGCCTCAACTTCCCTGCTGGTAAATTGGGGAGTATGATAAAGCCTGCTTCCTGGGCGTATTATTAGTAAGTGCCTGAGGAAGGTTAAGCATCTGAATTAAGTTCTTCCTTGTATAAGGAATTTTTTGTTCCACTTTATGGTTTTTGCTGAGTGCCTCTCCTCGGTGATCCAATGACAGCACGTGTTCACCTTCCTCCTGGCACTTGCCACAGTCTCGTCCTGCTTGGTTTTTAGGTCTGTCTCTCCTATAAGACTGTGGGCTTCTGAGAGCAGAATTGGCCCTCAATAAATGCTGCATGTATGAATGAATGGGAGAATGGCAACTTATACCATTTTGTGCATGCTTTGCCCCCAACCTGCATGGGCAGTTTTCATGTTTAACGATGTGCATGCGTTTGTCCTTAGTCATTGTCATGTACTTCCGAAGGACTGAAATTCTGGGCTGACTCTCTCTGGGGTGGGCCATTTTGTTTTTAGAATGCAGCTCTGTTTTGGTGGAATCTGCATAGGAGTGGTGAAGGGGATGGTGACACACTTCATGCTGGCTGTCCTGTCCTGGTGGGAGATAAGTGGGGTAAGGCCTGCCTTTCGAGGCATCAGAATGGGTGAGGGGTTCAGAGGAAAGTGAAACAGGGGGTAGATGGAAAATAGTATAGCTCTGTAATTCCAAAAGCTTCATTATAGTGCCACCCTATACTGATATGATCAGATTGTAGGTTAGTTGGCCCCAACAGATTGGAAGCCTTTAAGGGCAGAGATCCTCTCACAGAGCAGATGTCAGTGAAAGCTTACTGACCTGGTCAGATAGGCCTTGATTCCTGAGTGCAGCTGACAAGGAAAACGGTCATAAGTTCCAGTCATCTAAGCCAAGGAAAGAACCATTAAGCCATCCTGTGTCCCATCTAGTGCCTCCCCATGAAGAGATGGTCAAACAAGGAAGAAACAAATAGATAAATAAGCAGCAGATGTATTCATGTCATATTTGGGCCCAAAAGCATTTAGATCTGAGGACAAAAAAAGTAGATGAGAGATGCTCCTGCTGAGATCGACATTACCAAGAGAAGCCATCCCTTATTTTTCATTGCACCAGGGGGAGGGTGGACTTTAAGGAAATACATGAATGAAGAGTGAGTGACCTTAGTATCTAAGGTTTAAAGATTAGTCTATAGTAGACAGGACCTATCAGAGACTCTTTCTAGGGGACAGTGTCTTCTTTGCTATTTATCTTTGCCAATAGCAACATCTTGTAGTCTGTAGCAGGGCTGAGACTAGGGTGAGGCAAAGGAGTTGCCCAGGATACAGAGTGTAAGTGGCTTTTGCGTGATCCTGTGGGTGAGCGTTGCTGCTGTCTGCTCTGTTGAGACTGTTTTCTTCTTCCCTGTTCTCTCCCAGTGGCCAACAAGTGGATACATGAGTATGGACAGGAATTCCGCAGACCCTGTAGCTCAAGGCCTGAAGACTAAGGTGTCGGCAGAGAGAAGCTGGTAGAGTCCTGTGGCTTTCCAGAGAAGCCAGAAGCCAAAGGCTAGCCTAGGAGAGGAGAAAGAAGAACTACCTTCTGGAAGAGGGCCTGTCAGCATTGCTTGTTCCTTGTAAAAAGGAAGTGGTCTATACCAGGGAACACCTGAGATTTTATATTGTTTCACCTCAAACCATCAGAGTAGAATGGATGGGCAATACACAGAAAGGAGCAAGAAGGCCAGAAGGAGAAGTTTCTGGGGCTGACACTCTATGATAGAAACAGGATATAATCAACAGTCCCTGGGGTTTGGTCATTGGGGTTTTTGCCTCTTTGAGCCTCTACCACAGGGACCCAAAAGTGGCAATAAGGATAACTGTAGGAGAGGGGTAGCCTAACTCCCATGGCTTTTTGCCTTTCTCCTCAATGACTTGTCCTGAAGACTGAGCAGGGACTATCTCTGTAAAAGGAGTGTACCTCATATGATTTTTTTTTTCAAGCAGGATGAAACTTTTTTTTATTATTTTTTTAATACAGCCATTAAAAAATGTTTACAAGTCATTTTTCACAATCAAGAATATTCTTACATTATAACATTGAATAAAAAATATATATATGTAAAATTGTATTTATGCTATAATCTCAACTTGGCTCACCTCCCACCATTCCTCTTTCAGTACTTTCCAGACACATGACATTCTTTCTATTCCTAAAATCACCATGCTTATTGCCATTAGCATTGTCCCCACTTCCAGGTCTTTGCATTTGCTCCTTCCTCAAATTACCCTCATGGCCAAGCTCTTCCCATCATCGCACTCTGGCCTCACTAGAGACCTAACTCTTCCCTGACCATCCAACCTGCCAGCCATTTTCTTTCATGTTAACTGATTTTTATTTTCTTCAATAACACGTTTATCAAATTGAAATTATTCTAGTCATTTAATTGTAGTCAGTTGTCATCCCTGCAGGGTGAGAGCTTAAAGGGCCTCACTATACTTTGTACGTGCTTCTATGATAGTCCCTCGTTGCACTGAATTTCAATATTTGTTTATTTGCCTGGCTGTGTGCACTAGACTCTGCACTCCTTCTTCCTCTTGGTATCCCCAAAAGAAGATCTAGTTCAAATAAGCAGGCACTGAGCAAATATTTTTGGTTAAATGAATAAAAAGGCATCTTTTGAGCTGTGCTTTGGAGACCTGGTAGAATTTTTTATAGGTAGAGTCTAATGAGAAGTATTTCCCAGCAGAAGGACCAGCATGAGCTAAGGCTGTATTGATAAGTGACTGTAATGTTTGAGCACTTGTGCAGAGCACATTCCAGGCAACTTGGATCAGGTTCCTCAACAGAGGAGGGACTGTGGATCTCGCTTACAAAGAAGGCACACAGTTAAGAACAGGGTAGTTGATGCTGGGTTGCCTCTGCCCTGTCCCTGCACCATGCACTTCAGGATTCCTGCTTCCCAGAGCTTGTGGCCCCTAAGGAAAGGGTTCTGATGTGATATTCAGCTTCCCATAGGGCCTCAATGAGCACCTGGTCACATCTTCAGTATTTTTGCTGAGTGTGCCAAGATTCTGGAAATCCTCTTACTAAATCACTAAATTTCATCATGTACAGGAGAGGGAATTTTACCTCTACCCATCTGTATTTTTAGCTGAGACCTCTGTAATAAGAGGAAAACAGTTTATGAACATGTATTCCTCATGTATACATGGGAGACACTGAGGGAAAAATTACTAACTTCCCTAGGTGGCTTAGAATTCAGGATTAAGCATCTTAATAGGGAAAAGGGAGGGGGAGATGTAGGCCTCTTAGGGGAGATTTTTAGGAAAGATGAATGGGCCCTTAGAAGAACAGATGAGAGGTATGATAGTTTATGACAAAATCTGTCTGGGTGTGGTGTCCACTTCTCGTCTCTCCTGTGATGAGTCAATCTTTCCCAGTTGCAGAAACTCCTAGGGAGGAGGTTTATGACAACTGACTTCCTTTTGGAGGATCTGTCTTTAGGCAGATAAGAGTTTAGAGAAAGCTGCTCCCTGCATTTGCTGTTTTTCAAGTGCCTACAGCTCAAAATAATTAATGTGCCAGAGCAGCATATTTGGGGGTGGCATGGTCTGCTACCCTCGGTCACATACTGAGGCTTCAGAGGACTGGGCCTGAAACAGAAAGCTACTGTCTACGAGCAACACAGCTCCCCTTCTTTACAGCTGCAGGGATCAGAACTGGGCCTTCTCAAAACTGCAGTGTCAGTCTCAGCTAGTAACAGCAACGGTGAACTGGGTGAGTTTTTTGTTCGATGAACACTGTTCTAAGGGCTTATATGTATCAATGATTTAATGTTCATCCCAACCCTATGAGGTCAATACAGTATTATGCCTGTTTTACAGATATGGAGGCAGAGGCGCAGTTAAGTAACTTGCCCATGTCCCACTGTCTGGCTCCAAACCTTGTGCTTCGAATCACTACTTTTGCAAAGTCTGGCATGTGGCAATTATCACACGTCCTGATCAGGTGACTGAGGCTTAAGAACTGTCGGGCAATAAATGCTTACTGAGCATTTCCCAGGGGCAGGTCTAGGCCCAGGCATGCTATTGGGGTGCTGAGAGGTACAGGATTCAGTCTCTAAGGCTGATGGCCAGTAGGGAGATGAGACAAATGCATCTAGTATTAAATGTAAGTTAAGCAAAACGTGAAAAGGTTGCGTGCAGTAAAAGATGAATTATTGAGTGCGGCAGTCTAGAGCTGGTGGGCCCTATTGTGGCTTGGGGTAGCCTTGTTTATCCATTATCCAAGTAGAGTATCCAAATTACATTTAGCCAACAGTGCCAGTCCTTGCAGGCCCCAGGAATGGAGAGGAGAGCTAAGATGCTGACCCTGTTCAGATCCTTAAATCACTGTAACACAGTGTAGCCACAAGTGGAAACAGGAACACAGCACTGAGAAGCCCCTCAGAGGCTTCATGGAAAGGAGAGACTGACCAAGCAAGTCTTGAAGATGCTGAGGGTGTGGCTTGGAGGCAGGGCTGTACAAACAGGACTGCCTGTCCCTAGAGCTATGAGTCCTACCTTACTTTTGGTCAGTATGTCAGTTTTCAAAATACTTTTAGCATTTTTCTTGAATCTCACTGACCCAGGGAGGAAAGGAGAGCAGGCCTTATGGAAAGCACAGTCTGGGATGGTTAGTGGCTTGCCTGGGGTTACAGTAGAGCTTGGCCTGAGGCCTGCTCTGTCTGTTTCACCAGTGTTCTTTCCATTCAATGGTTAGCAAATGTTATACTGTTGTACCACAACTGGAGAGTGGAAAGGCCTTACCCTTGTATATTTGCACCAGTCTCTGTGCCCTCAGAAACTCTGACTAGTCCTACTACAGAGTGGTATGCTTTGAAGCCCCAACAGTGCTTAGTGGGTGGGTAGCTAATTCTAGATAGGACTGACTGTGGTTTGGGGCACTGCTTGTTTATAATTTTGTTTCTTTCTTTTTTTGCACTGTTCTTCAGCCTTTTTTCTAACAGCCTTGTCCAACTGAGCTGTTGCAGATCACTCAAGTCTCATTCCAAGGAATATTCTCTTAAGTAAATGACTAACATCATTACAAGTAGTGGCCACATACAGGCCATGCACTGGAGGCCAGGCACTGTGCTAAGAACTTGGGTATACTTGTCTCCTTCAATTCTTACAATGAGATAGGTTCTCCTTCAATTCTTACAATGAGATAGGTACTATTATGTCCATTTTGCAGATGTGAAAAACTGAGACAGAGAATATGTAGCTTGTCTGAGGTTACACAGCTATAAAGTGGCAAAGCAGGATTCAAATCCGGGTCTGTCTCCAAAGATCTTAACTAGCCATCTGTTGCCTGCACTACCTGTTATTTTGCTGTGGTTGTTTTGCTCCCATTGGCAGTAATATCTTTAAAGCCAATAATTTTTGAGAGGAGTCTCCAACCCCTTCCCAGGTGTTGAAAGGTCTATCCTTTCTGCTTCTAAGGCCTAATGGTTAAGAATCCTATCAGATGTAGGTATTTGCTGAATATATAAATGAGTCACCTCAATTGCACAGAGCTACAGTGAACACTTTTGTGTGAACAGCTCTGTGCTACATGTTCCATGAGAATCCAAGAAAATGAGAAGGCCTGCTCACTGCCCTTGAGGCTAAGTTAGCACACTCCCAAATATAAGACTAGCTAATTGGATATAATCAAGTGGAAAGCTGTGTGGTGTTACCTTAAGAATCATGGGAGCTGAGAGAAAAGGCAGAGCCCTATGGCTAGAGTGGGAGGAGAGGGCTTCCACAATGGAGCCCCAGGAACACAATGGAAAGAGAATGAGTGCCTATGGATTGGGCGGGGGTGGGAGGGGGGGTGGGGACACCAGCTACCACCTCACTTTTGCACCCAAGGGAGCAGGGAGAGCTGTCTGGGAGAAGGAAGTGAGAGGGTATTAATCCCAGGAGGCCCTTGTCCAACAGTGCCAAGGGCAGCCAGCACAAGCTGCCTTTTCATGGAACCATTCATTCAAAGAGTCTCCAGTCTTGGGGACTTGGCTGTTCAAGCTGGGAGAAGGCAAAGGAGAGGGGGTAAGGTGGGAGAAGGGACATTTGTAGGCAGACTGCTGTACACTTAGCAAAACTATGAAATCAGTTCAAAGCTAGGAGGAAGAGACAAACATCTGTGGCTACTCTGTGCCAGCTATTTTATTTCCCTTGTCTTAGAGCAATTATTCCTTTTGATAAAGGAGGCAAAGGAGGCTCAAAAAACAACAAAAAAAATTCAGAGAGCTAAATTCGCAGAGCTAGAAGAGCTGGGATCTGGACTGTAGAGTTTCTCCCCACCAGCTGCTTCTAACTAACCTGTCTCTAGACTTTTTTTTCCTCACCTTGAGATTCCCACAATTTTCTTCCCTTCTAGGAGGACAGTCTGCCCCACTCCTCTTTTATTCCTTTCCTTGGTCCCTGCCAGGGACATATTTGCATATGAAGCAGGTTGCCCTTGGTGAAATCAAAGATTATTTCAAAGGAATGAAGTGCTAAGGGGACAGTCTTTTTTAGCTAAGGGGTTGAGGGCCTGGCTCAGATGGATCCCCATGGATAACAACTGTCTCCATGCTCTTTGAAGTTTGCCACACTTTCAGATGGAGCATAACTAATGACCATTATACCTCCTGTTCATGTGCTTATCACCTTATGGGGCAGGAAGGCAGCAGTTATTTCCTCCATGTGTAAGAGATCAGGCACTTGGCTAGTCTATTTCCAAGGTTTTGGCTGGCCACAGGCTGGGGTTTTCTAGCAAACTACTGGGATAGGAAACCAGCTCTAGGAATAAGGGAGCCTCTTGAGTTTATATAACTTTCTGAGCCCTGGAGCCAGACTGAGAATATGTTGATTCTGGCCACTAGTGGGGCAGCCAACTGGGGCAGAAGAGTTGAGTCAAAAACTCTTCTTGCAGGGGAGAGTGTGACTGTCTTTCACGTTCTCTATTCCTGTTGTAGGGTCTCTTCCTGCGCTTCCCTTGTTAAAGTCCTGACCTTTTAACTCCCTACCCCTCGTTCTGATGACAGACCTCTGAATCCAACTGAGGGGTCCTTGGCATCTCATTGTCCAAATGAATTTCCGCATTGTTCATTCCACCTGCAAGATAATAAGCCTTTCCTCTTCTCATCCCTGTGGCGGCAACTGTGATAGGTAAGTATACCTTTGCCTTTTACCTCACTGTTACACTGCTCTTTACTATCTCCCTGCCTGGAGTCTGGTGCCGACCAGTCCATCTCCACAGGATACTGAAGTTCTTTTGACAACTCTCCAGTCCTGCCACTCAGGACCTTTATGTCCTGCCTCCTGCTGACTCTCCTGTCAGCTTCTACTCCAACCACTCTACTCATACTAATCTACTAGTTCTCAGACTGACTTTCAAGTGTGCTGGGTTTTTGTATGCTGTCCCCTCTTCCTGCAATGTATTTTATTTCCTTTCCTTCTCCACCTCTACCTTGTGATGATGCTTCAAAGCTCAATTCAAATGATACCTATTTTATACAGCCTTCTCCACCCAACCTGTTTTCAAAGAGGTTCAGTTGTCTCCTTCCTCTTTACACAATGTGGTCACTGTTCCTATAATAATCTGTCTAGATTATGAGCCCATTTGCAGGGCTTCATTATTTATCTGTCTACAAAGTCCATCGGAAGACTGGTATAGAATAGGTGCTCAGGTTTTCTTAACCAGCAAATACGTGCTTCTAACAGCAGATTTAGAAGAGGATAAGACCAAGAAGTCATTCACACCCAGCTCCCTTCATGCCTTTGAGTACTCTCAACCTCAAGATTCTCCTCCCCACCAATAGGTCTATGGCTACCCCAAAATTTGCCTACCTTGTTTTTCCAGGAAGCTCTCTTTTGACATTCTTTAGTGCGCATGTGTGACAGAATGGCCTTTGGTTTGACCAAACATGCTCCTTCTGGCTCTATAGCAAATCCTTCATTCAAAGGGTTGGAGTCTCTTCTGTTTCCTTCTTGAGTTCATACTGCTGATATGTAGGCTTCACAAAGATGTTATGGGCAGCACATAGTAGGTGTTCATTAAAGATATGCTCTGTGAACATATGAATGGTTCCTTCCCTGTTGTGGTACAATGGAACACTCAGAGGGCAAAGATGCTGCCATCTCCTAGCCATGGCTGTGGGTTAGTCATTTCACATCTCTGAGCTTCAGTCCCCTTACCTTTATTTTTTTTTAAAGATTTTATTTATTTATTCATGAGAGACAGAGAGAGAGAGAGAGAGGCAGAGACACAGGCAGAGGGAGAAGCAGGCTCCATGCAGGGAGCCTGATATGGGACTTGATCCTGGGTCTGCAGGATCACGCCCTGGATTGAAGGTGGCGCTAAACCGCTGAGCCACTAGGGCTGCCCCTCTCCTTATCTTTAAAGTGGGGGTAATGTCTATACTTCACAATGATACAAAGATGAAAAAGATGTAAGTGACTAGCATAGAACCTAACCCAAAGCTTAACATATCATTCATTCTCAGTCTCTGTCCATCAAGTCTGAAAAAGCCTCAAGTCCCTAGTCATCATCTTCTTGCTATTTAGTCTGGTATCTCGACCAAAATGGTCTCTGCCCAGGGTCCCCTGTATTGTCCAGGAGGTAGCATGGAGAGGAAACAACCTAGGTTTTTAATTCTGATACCACCACTTCTGAGCCGTGTGAATTTGGACCTGTCTACCTACTTGTAAAAGGAACATAACAGCACTTACCTCATAGAGATGCTGTGAGAAATAAATGAGATGTGTGCAAAGTGAATTAGATGGCATTCAAAATTTGATGACTATTATAACTTGACTGGTGAACAGAAATGCTGATGTGTTCCTGAAAACCATGCGTGTGATTATGCTGCCCTCCAGTGGAGAGAGGACACAGCCCAGCAAGGGACCATCTCCCCTCCACACAGACCCCCTACCCCAAGAGCTTGGCGGGAGAAATCAGATCACACACAAGGTGCTTTTCTTCTCTGCTAGGGAGCTCATGCTTTACCCTGATATACTAAGGGAACATCTAAACCAGAACTTCTCAGAATTAATGTGTTTGTTAGAACACAAATCAGTTCTGACTCAAAAGGTCTGGGGTGCAGATAAAACCTTTAACAAGCTTCCACATGATATTGATGCTACTGGTCCACAGACTACTCTCCTGAAGTACAATACAGCAGTAACATGACATGAACTATTTATTAAGTGCTTACCCTGTGCTAGTTACTGAGAGATCCAGTTAACCTATTTTAACTTATATAGTCTTTAAGACTGTGTGAGGGAGGTACTGTTGATCATTTTTCAGAGGAGGAAACTCCAGCACAAGGAGAAAGTACAGGGCTATCTCATAGAGCCTGTAAGGAGTGGGTCTTGGGTTCCAATATAGGCAGCCTGGCTCCAAAGCCTAAGAGGAAGAAGACTCCAGCAGTATATAGGGGATGACCAAGGGAGGGACTAGGGCAGGAAACCAGCAGGAATACTGAGTAATATAGCTAAGAGGTGAGGCCTAAGCTATGGCAGGGGCCGTGGGATGGGAAACAGTTAAAAAAGAACATGGGTAGGGGTTTGGTGGTAAGCTGGAATACAGGTGTAAGAGCCATCTAGAAGCTCAGGCCTCTGACTTGAACAATAGAGAGATGGTGGTATCTACCACTTACTGAGCAAGGAAACATGGGAGGAAGAACAAGTTTTAGGGGGAAGGTTAGTTCAGTTTTAGAAATGTTCAGTATGAGTGGCTTTTGGTCATCTAGGAGAGAGAGGAGGCAGATGGACCTAAAGCATCTAGAGCTCAGGAGATGATCTGGGTTGGGGGTAAAATTCTGGTGTTGGCAGATGTGAAGCCATGAGTGTCGGAACTCACGTAAAAAGTGCATAGACTGTCCTGTTCTGGGCCAAAGTCAAAAGAGCACATAACTGGAAGAATGGAACTGGAATCCAGGTCTCCTTGGCTGCAGTGGAGGCTGGCTCTGCCCATTCTACTGGGAATTCTGGATGTGAGGAGCAGGGCAGAGCAGAAAATGCCAGTGGGCTCAGGAAAGGGGTTTCTGGAGACATATAGTGACTAAATCCAACAAACTGTCCCCTGCTCCCAGATCAGCAGAAATAAAGACAATTCCATGGAAAAAAACAAGATCGATAAAGGTTGGGAGATATTTATTTTCTTTAAACAAGGTCATAAATAACAAAGAAACAAAGTAGGTCCCAGACTCTGGACCGTGCAGCAGGACAGGGATAGGAAGTTGTTGGGTGGAAAGGTGGAGGGGGCCACGCATCACCTAAGACAGTCACAGAAAAGATGGGCTGCAGGACACTGCCCCTTCCTGCCCTTGGAAATGGCGTGCCTGGGCAGCAGGGGGAGGCCGCAGTGCTGTGATGAGGCAGCTGGAAGAGGGCAAAGATTGAGGATACTGGGCTGTCCTGTTTCTACGAAGAGTGACATGGAAACCACAAATGGCGAAGATAAGCTGTGAGTCTAGAAGAGGCAAGTGGGCACTCTGCACACCTCAGGGACCAAGTATGAAATGGTTAAATTTGATTCATAAAAACAACTCCACAGGCTTTAGCCTATGGCTTTGTGCACGGGCTGTATTTAACCTGGGTTGCTCTGTGGCAGGTGAGGGCTCAAGAGGCCCCTGGAGCAGCCTGGCCTCAGCCCAGGGCAGGTGCCCAGACATGTGGGAGAGGGACAGTGGGCTCTTCCCAGATGGGAGGCCATGTGCTTGGACTGACTGGACCTGATTTTCAGGCTGGTTTCTTGTGATGCTATCCACCACCCCTCCCTATTCCTAAGGATGGGATCCTGGCCTCTCTGAGTCTTCCAACCCTGGAAGAGTAAGATTGGGATTAAAAAGGTACCTGACTAGTATTTTATTTGAAAGGGGAAAATAAGGACCACCCTGTGCATGATCCATCCCATGAGGTAGGGCAGGACCATGCCAAGAACAATCTCAAGGAATGGAGGTCCCTGAGCCTGGAGAGACATTTGGACCCAGGTGCATTGCCAAATACCAGAAATAGGGGCCCAGGGTTACAGTTCTGATGGAGGCTTCACCCTAGGCAACGCAGGGAGAACAGGCAGGGGCTACGCCTGAACAGCGAAGGGGTAGGAGCTGGGGAGCCTTGGACTAAGGAAGCCGAGGTTGGTCAAAGGCCCTGGAAAACAATGCTTTTAGCAGGAATACACAAAAGGGTTTGTACATCTGGGGAAGCCCGTCTATAGGGAGCCGGTGTCACATGGTCGGGCGGGATGGTGAGGAGGAGACAGCGGCATCACAGTGGCCTCTGGTGCGATGTATTTACAACAGAGCTCAATGTTGGGGGAGGGACGGATAGCAGGTTACTAACAGCCAGGAAACACACTGCAAAGAGTGGAAAGAGAAGGGAAAACAAATGAGACCATTACTAGTTTTCCCCTGCTCACCTCTTCTCCTCCTGGAAGCCTGGGGCCCTCATGACCACCAAGGCCCTTGAGGATCTGTCCCACCTCCCCACAGCCCCATCTAGATCTAGACATAGGCTCTGCTCTTTGTGAACTGGTAATGTGACCAAATGGTTCAGGGGTCCAAACACTATTATCAAGAGAAACAAAGTCTTTACTTTTAATTCCTGGTATCGGTCAATGGTTAGTTGCTTGAGGGGTGGTTCGGCATAAGGGAGTCACTTGTGTGGCTCACCGTGTCAGGCTCCTATCATCATTTCTAACATCTATCCTGCCCTGTCACCCTCATCTACCAGGTCCTGGCATTCAGAATTCTCTAATGCAGAAGTGATTTCTTTTCTTCAACATTCCTTCTTCAAATTCTTTTCTTCAACATTTCTTCTTCAAAATTCCTGAGGGTAGGGAACTAGTTCCCCTGGACCCTCACCAAAATCAGGAGACTTTCCAACTGGCAGGTATGACTCATCACGCTTGTGGGCTCTCTGAGGATCAGGGGCATACAGTAGCACAGACTAGGAGAGCTCCCTAAGGTGGGGCCAGGACTGTGTGGTTTGGGTAATCATGCCTCTCTTTCTCCTCTCCCTTAACAAAGAATCCAACTATGTCTCCCTAATCAGATGGAAAGCTTCCAAGGATGAGAGGCATCCTTTCCCCCCTCAAACCAGTGTTTCTCAAATGTGAGTGATTTTGTCTCCCTTGAGACATTTGGTAAAACCTAAAGTCATTTTTGCTCATCACAACTTTGTGCATGTGGGAGTGCTACCGGTTTCCAGTGCATAGAGGCTAGGGATGCTGTCAAACGCCCTACACTACGCAGGACAGGCCCCCAAATGTCAATAGTGCTGAGGCTGAAAACGTTGCTCTGGATCTCTACAGTCTCCATGGTCTTCTAGCATCCCTCAGCAGCAGAGCAGGGGAAGGCATACAGAACTTCTCTAAGAGTCTGGAAAAAGACTGATTCCCATCCCAGCTGCCTCAGAGAAGGAGGCACCTCAAGAAGTGGGGGGATTTCTTAAGAAGTGGGGTGACGTGGGGGCTAGGCACAATTTAATCTCAGCTCAGCTGCAACCCACTAGACCAAAGCACACAGAAACTATCAACCATGGGTCTGAAGAAACACAGTCTGGGCTGTGTTGAGGAGGAAGAAGAAAGACATGGTAACCCAAAGAGGCAGGGATAAGGCAGAAATATTTACAACATTGTCAATATCTTTTGTTGGAGTGGGCCAGCACTGCTGGGCTCCTTAAACCTTTGTTACTTCCTTACCACTGGAATCCACCGATGGGCTCTGCAAACCTGTGCCGGATCAGGAAAGTGGCAACAGCTTCAGCTACCTGGAAAAGGGAGAGAGATTTCAGGCAATATATTAGCAAAGGGGATCAGTTTGGAGGTCCTGTGGGCTTCTACTGGAAGGTTAGGCTCTTTAGTGGATTCATGGATCTTACAGGTCTGGGGAATTTGAAATCTAAAGGATCTGAGTCCTGGCAGGGCTATGAGACTCTTCTCTACCATCTTTCCAAGGAGAGCTCCAGAGAAGTCAAGAGGAATGATGTGAAGGCTTATTTATCCCCTGAGAGTTACAATGCACCTTATTCTATAGAAGGAATGCATATTAACTTCCAATTGTGACTGTAGTTTAGGGAGCAGTTTTTATCCCAATTTTCCCTTCTTCCATCTGACTTTTGGGGGAAGGAGAGAAGTAGAGCTGAAGATCTTAACCAGAGGGCCCTGGGATGAAACTGCAGGGTGCGAGTACCTCCTCAGCCCATACACGGAAAGCCAACACCATAAGCAACTGCTAGGGAGAGGTCTGGGGAGATGGTGGAGTTATATTTGTATAGCCTGATTCAGAGGTTTGTACTATTTTCTGTGAGAGCCATGGTTACTTTCATAGCTGTCCTTTTACAGTCATAGAGCACCAGACTCACCTTGTCTGGGGCATCCTCATGGACTGCATGGCCACACTGGGGTAGGACCTGCATCTGGAACTTTCCTGGAGAGGAAACAAATCCAGGTGACCTCAAGGCCTATTTGGTCCTCTCCTTACAACCTCTGTGGTCTCAAAGGCCACTCCAGGAGTCCGGGACCTTCCTATCTATCTATGCCCCTCCCCAGTAGTCTGGACCCAATTACCAAGGTTTGAGAAGGATGGTAATACTTGCAGCTATAATCCTGGGTAAATGATTTTCCCTTCATTTATACCTTTGGCAACTATTTAGCATGCATTTACTTTGGGCCAGATACATAGGAAGAAACAGTTCCTGCTTTCAGGAGATTTACAGTCTAGTAGGGGAACATAAAAGACAACATTCTAATGTAGCACGCAGTTCCTATGATAAAACTGAGCACATGGAAGAACACAGGAAGAGAGGCTTCATAATCAAATAGGAAGTCTTCCGAGACAGAAAAAAAAAATAGCCTACACAAAGGAAAGAAGGATGAAATGATATTTGTTCCTGGAAATAAAAAGCTTGGCATGGAGCTCATGAGAGTTAATGAGGATGGAGAGGAACGCAGAGTATGTCAAGGATTTTGAAATTTATTATTACAATATGTTACTGTTTGAACTATATGCCAGACTGTACTAACCACTTTCTCACATTGCCTTGTAGAACACCATAAGCTCACCATTAATGTGATAGCTATTAAGAGTGAACAGAGATGACAGATAAAGCAAGATCCCTAAGGAGACTAAAGGATATGGAAGCCACAGCTCCTCTAAGTAGAGCGAGTACACTCTCAGAGCCTAAGTGGCTCCATTTACAAAATAAGGCAGCATGCTCTGGAAATCCTGGTCATCACATCCCAGGATTCCTAACCCAATTACAATGCTTTAAAATTTGTTCAAAATACTCTTCTATCCAATTTTTATAAACTTAAACAGGACAAATACCAAATTCTTTTCTGAGATGATGAAACTAATACCATGGTTAGTGAAGTGATTTGCCCAAGGCTGCTTATTTAATTAGTAGAGGAAGTAAGACCATTCCAATCAGTAAGGCCCAGCTGCCCTTCCTCTTTCAGTAGTCCCTGGGTGCTCCAGCCTAGTCAGCCTCATCCCCTCTGTCTTGTATCTAATATACTACTGCTAACACATTTGGATTCAAACACAAAGCAAGTTGTGCCCTGCTTGTTTTGTAAGCTTATATTTTATATGCCACTGGTGCTTGCCTCCCTAGGAGTATGTCATTTTTGCAAGAATAGAGCCTAATATCATTACTTGTTCAATATTCGTACAGGGTCCAACACAGGGCTAGACACTGAGTAAGTGCTTAGTAAGTCCTGAATGAGTAACTGAGTGAATGACCTGATAACACTTACAATACCACCCTGGGCTTGATGTCTAGGGATGCATTTTTTGTTCCTCTTTGGAAGAATGGGAATAAAGAATCAGAGGGAACTCACAGATACTAACAACACTCTGTCTGGTACACATAAAATAATCACAGGTAATCCTCACAATTATTCTATAAAGTGGGCATATTTCCAAACTCTTCCCTCTCATCTTATAGATAAAAATCCTTAGGTTCAGACAACCTAAATTATTTACCTAGGTTGCATCATGAATGAGTGCTAGGTTTCTAGAAATCCATAACTAATTTCGCAGGTCTAAACACAGTCCTGGGAAGGACTTGGTTTGAAACCTATGCCAATTTGGCCATTTCCCTTTGTCTTAGGGGATGTCCCTCTCTCCAGCCATTTACTTTCTATAGTCATGGGATGCTCTGAAAGAGAAGGTAGTGTTGGCATAATCCTTACTGGGGAAATAGCAGGGCATCTAATGAGAAATCATGAATACTTCCTGGATATAATGAAGCCATCATTTGTCAGACTCTTATTTTACACACATTTTCTCATCAAACACCATACAAATGAATTGAGATACAGTATTATTTCTATTTTATAGATGAAAAAACTCAGGATTAAAGAAGTTGGCAATTCACTGAGGCCATAACACCAGTAAGTGACTCAAAGCCAGGACTGTTTGATTCCAAGGCTGGTGATCAAAAACGGTTTCAAATGCTATTCTAGTCCATCCAGATCAACTGCTTTCAGATAAGTCTCAGGGGCCATATTTGATTCTGTCTGTCCAGCATTAAGCATAGGTCTTACACAGAAAGACTGCTTAGGAAAGGTTTGCTTGAACTGAATTTAAGTAAAGATGTCTAAACTCAGAATTACATCAGTGCCATAAAACTCACATAAAACTCACTCCCAGACCATGATCTTGCTCCAGGCTTCAGGATACTATGTAGTTGGAGGAAGGGTAGGGTAGGAGTCCCTGGGTCCAGAATATGATAAATCATTCAGGAGCCTCTGAATAACTATTGTGAGGGAATACAGCCCCCTTGTCTGTTGAAAGCTTGAAGACAGCTAAAAGAACAGTTTGAGACCATAAACATCCAGGTAGAAATGTCCAATAGATTTGATACAGGGGCCAGATCTGGAGCTCAAGAGAGAGGATGAGTTGGACCTTTAGCATTGGGAGTTATCAGGGTGTAAATAAAAGACAGGAGATTTTCCAGAGGAGTAAGTAGAAAAAAAAGGAAGGTCAAGAACAAAATCTGCTTAAGCCTGAAACCTTGGCCTTGGAGTTAGCATCTCTTTTTCCCATAACCGAAAAGATACCAATCCCTATTGATTTCACCTTACCAAGCCATTCATCCACACCAAAGCAAGAGCGTCCACAAAATTGGTCCCACAGCCTCCACTTCCATCTGGCTGATGCACCTGGACCTGAGTACAGCATGTCCCTTTTTTGCTCATTATATCTCATAATCCCATAAACTTTCTCATTTTATAGACTGAGAAAACTAAAGCTATGGCAAGTCAAGTAACTTGCCTGGGGTCATAAAATGAGTATGAAAGAAGTAGTACTCAAAGTCAGTTCTTCCAATCTCAAAGTCTTTACTTTCGCCACCTCACCATGCTGTCTTCTAAACACAGTTTACACCTTTTTGCATCCCAATTATCCTGGACCTTTCCCTTTCCTAAGAATTCCAACAATGATAAAAATACTGATCAGTATTCAGAATATCTCCTTCACAATACTATGTATTTATAGGGTACTTAATGGTTTATAATATACTCTGCAAAGACATTGCTTCATTTTTATCCTTATAAACTCTGAGATATAGATGGTAGTTAAGTCCCATTTTTAGATATAAGAAAATATTGAAGCTCAGAAAAGGGAAATGTTTGGTTCAGGAGTAGATGTTGATGTAAAATTTGGGCTTAACTCTAAAGCTCATGCTCTTTCCATTATCCTTCCCCATCTCAAAACGTTAATTTCCACATAACTCTGCCTTCAGAGAAGGACCTAGGGACATGACATCTTTTCTTTTTTAAGATTTATTTATTTATTTAAAAGAGAGCTGTGCATGCGAGTGTGAGTGGGAGGAAGGGCAGAGGGAGAGGGAGAAAGAGAGAAGCCCAAGCTGACTCTCCACTGAGTGTGGAGCCCCACTCAACGCTCAACCTCACAACCCTGAAATCATAACCTGAACTGAAATCACAAGTCAGATGCTTACCTGGCTGAGCCACCCAGGCACCTCTGGATATAATTTCTTGATTGCTTACCTTGCATTTGGCCAATAGTCAGATCCTTATCCAATCTATCAACACCTAGAACAAAATAGGAGAATCCGGAAGTAGCTTACTAAAAAAGGTTGTGTGAAAATTGTTAGAGTTGTAAACATGATGACATTTTTAATTCATGTTAATAACAATCCTAACTCCTTGAGGGTATATCCTCATCACATGAAGATTTCCAGAATGAAGTTCCCCTGTAATCTTTTTGCTCATTTAAACTGGTTTCTGAATACAGAGTTTTACTTTTTAAAATCTCCATTATAAAAAAAATAAAAATAAAAAAATAAAATAAAATCTCCATTATACTCAGAATATCTTCACACCAGTCTGGGTGGACTTGCGCTTAACTAAGGATTGAAGGCAGGCCAGAATTAGGCTATCCCAGATGGATGCTTGTGCTTATTATTAGTTAGGTTTTAGGGATTTGGTGTGGAAAGTATAGGACAAATGAGTGAGGATGGTACTTTACTTTGGAAGCCACTACCCATGTGGTATGTAGTTTTAACAAGGATATACTCAGATGATGATATACCTACACTGCTATGGACTGAATTTATCTCCCCCTCCACTCCCAATTCTATGTTGAAGCCCCAATCCACAATGTGACCACATTTGGAGATATGGAAATAATTAAGATTAAATAAGGAAGGAATTAAAATTAAATGAGGTCATATGGGTAATGGCCCTCATATGTCAGGATTAATGTCCTTTTAAGAATAAACACTAGAGAGTTTGCTCTCACTCTTCTGCCATGTAAGGACACAGTGAGAAGGCGGTTGTTTGCAAGCCATAAGAAAGCTCCCACCAGAACCTGACTGTGCTGATACCCTGATCTTAGACTTCCAGCCTCTGGAACTGTGAGAAAATAAATTTCTTGTTTAAGCACCCAATCTATAATATTTTGTTATGGTAGCCTGAGCTAATACACACTTACCAGCCAAGAGCAGCAATTTAGGAATAGGACAACTAAGAAAGAGATTGGATAAGCCTCGGAACCAGCCATCCCAGTATTTTTCTGTTTTTGCCAGTTCAATTCTCCAAGTGTACGGATGGTCCTTCTTGGTCTGGAGGAATAAAAGCAAGTTCTGAGTCTCTGAGGGCAAGCCCTGGAGGAACAGGATAAAAACTAGGTCCCTGAGAAAGGAAAGGGAAAGAAACTAGCACTTATTAAGCGCCTACTATGTCCCAGATATTTTCATATACACTTAATCATTATAATAGCCTTGTGATATAGGTTGTTATAATTTCCATGTTTAGATAACTAGAAGTTTACTTTTTGCTTCTATTAATATCAGTGAACTTAGGAAACTTTAAGATCACAAAGCTAATAATGGTAGAGCCAAAACACAAAGCTAATAATGGTAGAGCCAAGACTATGCTTCTCTTATATCCATTTGACAAAAAAGATATCCATCAAAAGGATAATCACAAAAATCACAGCACAGTATGAAAAAAATGCTTACGATATAATTTTAAGAGAAAGAAGCAGAGTATAACATGTCATCTAAGTGACTACCAGAAAAATGTGGTGCACATAGGGAAAGAACTGGAAGGAAAAACTGAGAATATGTTGATTTGTCAGTAGAGCATTTTTTCTTGTATTTTGATTTATGATAATGATATATTCCTGCAATAGTAATCTGAAAAAGGAAACCCGACACAAATGTTATAAAATATATGTTAAATCCTGATATATACTAAACAAGCCAGAATATATGCACTCATCAAATACAAGCTGAACAAATAAATGATTCTCTATACTTTTCTGTATCACTGAAAATGCGAGTGTGAGTGGGAGGAAGGGCAGAGGGAGAAAGAGAGAAGCCCAAGCTGACTCTCCACTGAGTGTGGAGCCCCACTCGACCCTCAACCTCACGACCCTGAAATTATAACCTGAACTGAAGTCACAAGTCAGATGCTTACCTGGCTGAGCCACCCAGGCACCTCTGGATATAATTTCTTGATTACTCTGACTATTGGCCAAATGCATGAAAATGGGTTAAAGACCCATTTAATAATACCTAAAACTATAAAACTTCTAGAAGAAAACATAGAGGAAAGCCTCATATAGCTTTTTGGGAAATTTAATTTGACAATGATTTCTTGGTTATGAGACATCTTTTTGTTGCAAAGGCAACAAAAGCAAAAATAGACAAATGGACTACATCAAACTTAAAAAAGAACACAATCAACAGTGAAAAGGCATTGTATGGAATGGTAAAAAATATCTGCAAATCATGTTATTTGATAAGGGTTTAATATTCAGAATATATAAAGAGCTCCTATAACTCAATAATAAAATATCAAATAACCTGATTAAAAAATGAGTAAAAGACTTGAACAGACATTTCTCCAAAGAAGATATACAAATGCCCAATAAGTACATGCAAAGATACTCAACATCATTAATCATAAGGGAAATGGATATCAAAACCACAATGAGATATCACTTTGTACCCATTAGGATGGCTATAACAAAAAAGATAAAATAACAAGTGTTGGCAAAGATGTGGAGAAATTGGAACACGTGGGGCACTACTGGTGGGATTATACAATAATACAACCACTATGAAGACAGCATGGCAGTTACTCAAAAATTAAAAATAAAACTATCATATGATCCAGCAATTTTACTTCTGGGTATACAGCCAGAAGTGAAAGCAGGGTTTTGAAGAGATATTTGTAGACCCATGTTCATAGCAGCATTATTCACAACAGTCAAGAGGCGTAAGCAATCCCAGTATCTACTGATGGATGAATGGATAAACAAAATGTGTTATATAGATATTATTTAGACTTAAAGAAGGAAATCTTGTCCTATGCTACAACATAGAGGAAATTTGAGGACATTGTATCAACTGAAATAAGCCAATCACAAAAAGACAAACACTGATTCTACTTCTATGAGGTATCTAATGTAGTGGAATTCAGAGAAAGTAAAATGGTAGGTATGGGAGGAAATGGAAATTGTTGTTTAATGAGTACAGAGTTTCAGATTGAAATGAAAAAGCTCTGGAGATCTGTTGCACAACAATGTGAACACTATAGAACTATATAATTAAAAATGAGTAAGGTGGTAAATTTTATGTGTTTTTTACCAAAATTAAAAAAAAGAAAAAGAAAAGATCACTGTGTCTTCCAGTTCTCACTAAACAATGCATGTGCAATACTTCCCATTTATGAACCACTTCTAACAAATTCCACAGTCAGAGACAGCAAGACCCTCCTAAATGCACAATGTACTCTATATGCAAATGACAAATTTAAGGTAAGGGAACTTTCAAGGATAGTACTATTATAAAAACAAATTTTTTAAAAAAGGAGCTCATCTCAAGTCCTAAAAATGTAAAAACAAAGAAAAAATTCTGTATAGAATTAGAATTGCTCCTATATTTAGGGTTATAATAATATATCCTTTCTCTGGAGAGCTGGATCATAAAGTTAATTTAGTTTAGATGCCTCCTCCTGCAAATGGTAAAACAGATAAATGTAAGAAACAAAACAGATGAACATAGCGGTAAAAAGAGAGGCAAACCAGAAAACAGACTCTTAACTTATAGAGAACAAACTGAGAGTTGCTTGAGGGGAGGTAGGTGGACAGATGGGTTAAATGGGTGATAGATACTGAGGAGGGCACTTGTGATGAACACAGGGTACTGTATATAAGTGATGAATCACTAAATTCTACCCCATGAAACTAATATTACACTCCACTCTATGTTAACTAACTGGAATTTAAATGAAAACTTAAAACTAAAGAAAGAAAAGAAAAAAACCCACCAAAGATCGAGGTAATGAGATCTAACTGTTGGAGAGGAGAAGCAAAGGCTGGCTACCAATCATCCTGGGATGTTCACCTGGGCAGGTGTGGTTTTCCACACACGGGCATCAACCACAGGATTTGTGTTATTTCCCAACACCTCACTTGAAAGGCATTTTAAAAGATAGGTTTGTGTCAGTCAGACTTGACTTCATGCAAATCCCAGCTCCATCATCAACTAATAAACTATGAGACCCTTGGGAAAGTTACCTAACTTCAAGTCTGTTTTCTTAGTTATAAAGAGGGCAACAGAAAATCTCAAAGGATTGTTGTAAGGATGTACATGAAGATATTCATGTATGTAAAACAATAGGAACATGGTCTGGCATATAATAAGGAATAAAAAAACCAAAATCTTAAGAATACGGGATTTCAATAATCTTAAAAAAGAAGACAAAGCTGGAAGACTTACATTTCCTGATTTCAAAACTTACTATGAAGCTACAATAATGAAGACAGTGGAACTTACATAAAAATAGACATATATTATCAATGGAACAGAACTGAGAGTCCAGAGATAAACTCTGGCATTTGATTTCCAACAAGGAATGCAAGACAATTAAATGGGAAAGAAGGGTATTACCAACAAATGGTCCCGGAACAGCTGGACATCCACATGCAAAAGAATGAAGTTACGCCTCCTACCCTTGTAGTATACACAAAAATTAACTCAAAATGGATCACAGACTTAAAATAAGAGCTAAAACTAGAAAACTCTTATAAGAAAACATACACATAAAGTTTTGTGACCTTGGTAGGCAAAACCTTCTTAGATATGACACAACAAAATGATAACTAGATAAAATGAATTTCATCAAAATCAAACGTTTGCACTTCAAGAACACCATCAAGAAAAAGAAAAGACAACCTCCATAACAGGAGAAAATATCTGCAAATCAGGGACTTGTATCTAGAATATATAAAGAACTCTTATAATTCAATAAAAAGACAAAATACCCCATTGAAAAATGGGCAAAGGATCTGAGTGTACATTTCTCAAGAGAAGAAATGGCCAGTAAGTCCATGAAAAGATGCTTCATATCAATAGTCATCAGGAAAATGTAAAACCACAATGAGATACCACTTCATATCCATTAGGATGGCTATAATAAAAAAGAAAGACAATATTATAAGTGCTGACAAAGATGTAGAAAAACTAGAACACTCAGACACTGGTGGTAGGAATATAAAGTGTTGTTAGCCCTTTGGAAAATAGTTTGGCTATTCCTCAAATGATTAAACACAGAATTAGCATCCAGCAATTCCACTTGTAGGTGTATACCCAAGAAAAATAAAAACCTATGCCAACATAAACATTTGTACACAAATGTTCATACCAGCATTATTCAAAACAGACAAAAAAGTGAAAACAATCTAAATGTCCACTAACTGATGAGTTTGGATAAAAAATGTGGTCTACCTATACAAAGGAATATTAGCCATAAATAGGAATGAAGTGCTGATACATGCTACAACATAGATGAACCTTGAAAATATTACGCTAAGGTAAAAGAAGCCAGTCACAAGACTATGTATTTATGATTCCATTTATATGAAATGTCCAGATGAGGCAAATCTATAGAGACAGAAGGTGGATTAGTGTGGATGCTTAGGGCTGGGAATGTTGGGGAGAAAGAGGAAATGATTGCACACAGGTATGACTTTTTTAAAAAAAAGTGATGAAAATGTTCCAAAATTAGATCATTGTGATGGTTGAACAACTCTGTGATTACTAGCAATCACTGAATTGTATACTTTGGGTGAGTTACTTTTCAATAAAGCAGTTTAAAAAGAGAGACTGATGCATAAAGGAATACCTCCTAGACAACTGAAGTTTATTCCTTTAAAGAATAAATGACCAAAGGTTAAAGTTTCCCTTTTAATCATTTTGTATTAGATATCACTCCCCACTGCCAATATATATCTTGTCTTCTTTTACACAGCAAAATGAATGCAACAGAACTCTTACATATGTATCAGGATCATTTCAAACTTTTTATATTATATTATAACAGAGACATCTCTAAGGGCTAATGGGCTCTAAATGGCCCCTGGCTACCATGCTTTAGAAGTTGTGACTTTGTTGTTGTAGTTGTTAAGTTTAATTTGCATTATTAATATTTTCTCCATAATTTTACTTTTTCTTTATTGAGATATAATTAACTTACAAGGAAAAAATAAGCAGGAATTAAAAACCAGAGGATCTGGGTATGTTTCAGCACCAACATTATAGGTGTCTGTAGGCAAGTAACTGTACCTGAGTTGTAACTGCATCTACAATGAAGAGCTAAAATGAGAACTAGGGATGATAAATGTGATATACTTAGTATAGCTCCCAGTACATAAAAGGCAAAAAAGTAATTGACAGTTTGTATCAGAATCTTAGATCTACTAAATATTACTTCATTACCTTGGGCAAGTCTCTTCATCTCCGAGTCTCAATTTCTACACTGTTAACATGGGAGAAAAGATCTCACCTCACAGAATGTATGGAGGGCAAATTAATCATGCACTGTTTATATTTTTATAAATTTCGAAGAGGTACACAGAATTACTTATTGATCTTAAGGACGACAAAAAGATCTTCATTAAATTAAAAATTCTGTTTAAAAAAATGTACAGTTGATGCTTAAACAATATAGGTTTGGACTGTGCAGGTCCATTCACACATGAATTTGGAAACGGTACTATAAATGTATTTTCTCTTCCTTGTGATTTTCTTAAGAATATTTCCTTTTGTCTAGCTACTTTATTATAAGAATACAGTATTTAATACATATAAATATACAAATTATGTATTAATCAACTAATTATATTACTGGTAAGGCTTCTGGCCAACAGTAGGCTATTAGTAATTAAGTTTTTGAGTCAAAAGTTATAGTTGGTTTGGGGTTTTCTTTGAGATTGTATGCGTGTGCACGGTGAGTGGGGGTGTGCGCAGAGGAGCAGAAGAGGAACAATTCTAAGCAGGCTCCATGCCCAGCACGGGGCCCCATGTAGGGCTCAATCTCTTACCCTAAGATCATGACTTGAGCTGAAATCAAGAGTTGGACACCAACTGAGCCACCCAAGTGCTCCAAAACTTAGAGTTGGATTTTTGACAGTGTGTGTGGGGGGTGGGGGAGGGCACGGTGTCAGTGTCCATAAGCCCCGTATTGTTCAAGCATCAATTGTCTTCTCCTCCTTGCTATTAGTAGCATCTCCAAACATCAAGGAATATCTGGTGTACAACAAGTTGATTACTTGCCATTTGTAAGATGTTTATAATACATCCCAGAAAGTCTGCTGCTCATGCTCACTAACCATTTCCCAAAAAAAACACCCTTTCCCACTACTATCCCCAGATCAAGTGTTCAACAAGTATGCACAGAACACTTGTGAAGCACACCACCCCCAACCTAAATGCTGAGGGAAATTCATATAGAAGAACATTAGTTCCTGTGCTCAAAATACACAGGTTATTTTTGCTGGGTGACAATTCTTGTGCAATTAGAGGACACTGAATCAACATTCTAGGAATGATTACAGGAGACCATAGTATCTTAGGATGTGGTTTATGAAAATTAATTCTATGACTTAGCCACAACTTCAAAAAAGAAAATGCTAAGTTATAGTATACAGATTCAGTGCTATACTGGAGATAGACTGATGTAAAAATGAGGTCAGAAAACTTCTCCAAAGAGATCCACCTTGAAAGATGAGTAAGATCGGATGGGTTTAGCATAGAAAGTAAGAAATCAGATTTTTCTCATGAGATAAACCATAGGAACAGAAGTACCATCATGGGAAAGAATCTGATGAGAGAGCAGTCTGTTTAAGGGTAGGGTATATAACTGTAAGTTTATGTTTCAGTTTGTCAGAGCTATCAACAAGTGCCTTATATTTTATAGTTAACCTAAATATCTATGATGATAAGATCTTCACCCCCTAAAATATCTAATGGTGAACAAAAAGAACATGTCACCTCCCCTTCCGCACCCCCACACACTCTGAACCATTCATTGCTCCATCCTTCCAAGAATACCAGTTTTCACTCACCTCCATGTCATCTTCCTTTTTCCTCTTGTTTACAGACTCACTTCCTTCTTCGTCTTCTTCTTCTTCCTCTATGATTCCTTCTACTATAGATTTTGAGCCTTCTGGACTTGTAATTCCTTCACACCTAGGTGGGTTGTTTTTTTTTAAAGTTCCATCACACATCTCATCTCTTTTTTATACACAATTATCTCAGAGATACTGATACTTAGTCTTTTTTTTTTAATTTTTTTCTTTTTTTTTTTTTAATTTTTATTTATTTATGATAATCACAGAGAGAGAGAGAGAGGCAGAGACACAGGCAGAGGGAGAAGCAGGCTCCATGCACCGGGAGCCTGACGTGGGATTCGATCCCGGGTCTCCAGGATCGCACCCTGGGCCAAAGGCAGGCGCCAAACCACTGCGCCACCCAGGGATCCCGATACTTACAGTCTTTACAATCAAATGTCAGTTAAAACTTAACAATGCTTCTGGGAGAAGGAGGATGTGAACAATGTGCATTTTAAAATGTGCAGAAATAGATCAGGGCTGTGGAAGGTCATGGTCATGGTCATGGACTATATTTCAAAGGCTGGTTTCCAGTTCTTGCACCAATACTGACCCACAGAAGGGAATAATCATTTCCTGTGGCATGGTGACAATATATATATACTATCTTATATAATCCACATAATAATCCTATGAAGTAGCCCTGAAAAGTAAAAAAAAAAAATGTCCAGGATCACCTTGCTCATTAGCAGATGAGGCTGGAAGGCAAATCCAGGCTTAATTAACTTGAAAGCATAGTACTTTTCTACTGTACCCTGCTTCCAGTAGAATAAGGCTCAAACAGCTTGGTAAAATGCCCCTACTTTCAATTAGCTGATAGAAACTGATAATTACAATAACCAGAGCCAGCTGAACCTTGGAGATTAGAACATCTGATCCAATCAATTACTGTTGTTTTTTTTCCTCTAAAAGAAAAATCTCTATTATATAATTAGGTAGAAAATATTCCTATATGAACAGTTGATACCATAATTCCTTTTAGAAAGAACTTGCTGGAAAAAATACACTGGCAATATTAAAGGTAAAAATCCCAAGAACCTAGGTAGCAGCTAGTGCCAAGTTCTGTTCTGTATGATAAAGAATTTGTTATTTTGCCCTTGAAAGGGAGAGAGAAGGGAGAAGAGGAGAGAGAAGAGGCAAGATAAAAAGAGACTGGGATAAATTGAAGGGTCAGTGAAACTTCAATGGTGGATTTTTAACAGTGATAACTTGTCCTTCCTTGTCTCCTCTATCAGTCTCAGTAAAGTGGTGTGTTCATGAAATGTTTTGTCAGGTGGGGGTTTTCTATGGGACTTAAGGTGTCAAGTTTCACATCTAAGATCAAGGTAGTATAACAGAAACAACTTGCGCTTTGGATTTCCACAGCTATGGATTAGGAAATTCAAGAGAATTTCACCTAGATCAAGAAGGGCAGGAAGGTTCCACATGATATCTAGGTGACAATTAAAACACACACTATATACATAAGTTTACATATTAAGAGAAGATATACTTAAATTTACATACTAAGTAAAATTTTTTAAATTGCTGAACTACCTGAATACAAGCCATATAACTTCCTCACAAAATGCTTTACCACTGCTTCAACAAATCAGACCTCAAAATATTTGGGCATTGAAAAGCAGGCAGTCTCATAGCTTATTCAAAGACTACACTGTGTCTGCTAGATATTACTCAGATTGAACATTTAAGCATAAAGTCCATAATATAGGCCCAGAAGTCAAATACACAGGAGACTGAATCTGAGCTGTCATTCACTAGCTGTGTGATTCTGGGAAAGCCACTTTACCTTTCTGAACTTCCATTTTCTCACCTCTAAAACAATACTTATCTTAAAGAGGTATTGTAAAGATCAAATGAGATAGTGCACATGAATTAATGAATCCAGTTAATAATCATTTATGGCTATCAACACTCAAAAAAAAAAATAAAGGGGGCAACCAGACATTACATGCTTCCTAAAGGCAGTATACCTATTCTTGTTAACTAATAAAAAGCCAAAATAACAACAAACAAACCTGAACGTGATCAAATCTCTCGATCTAACTAATAAATTACAGACAATATAGTGAAGAAAGTAACATGTTAAATTACACCTTCAGGAATCAGCAAATTCAGATTGTAGGAAATTCTACAGGGCAAACAACCAGGTATCTTCAACAAATAAATTCCAAGGAAAAAATACATAAGTGGAACCTATAAATTAAAAGATACTTAAGAGATATATCAGCCAATTACTATGTAATTCTGTGAACTATAAAATTCTGTAATTCTGATTTGAACTATAAAAAAATTATCTGTAGGACAATCAGAAATGTGAATACTGAATAGACATCTGATGATATCAAGGAATTATTAATTTTTTAAGGTATGATACTGGTACTGTGATTGTGTTTAAAGTGTATTGACCGTTTAGAGAACACTGAAATCTTGGAATTTATTTCAAAATATTTTGTGCTTAGGGGAAAATAAAGAGGCACAGATGAAATAAGACTGGCCATGAGTAAGTAAGTACCTGTTGAAAAAGGCAATGTGTACATTGGGGTTCATTGTATTATTCTACTTTTGTATGTTTGAAAATTCCCATAATATAAGATTTTAAAAATGAGAGCATGTATATAAAATACCTGGTACAATGCCTTGCAAATAGCAGGCATTCAGTAATGCCACTATCATTTTCATCAGCTTTTGCATTCTCCATCTATTCTGCTGGGCAACATATTCTCAATTCATCTAAAGTTTATTTTGTGACTGCATAGCAATACTCAGGACTCATGTAACCCTATCCAAGATTAGCTGGACTAAATAATCTTAGTTCAGCCTTAGAATCTGGCTTTCACTCAGGCTATGCTAAAGTTTTATACTGTGACTTCCTCACAATCAGATTTGGCTTAAGAACAAGACCAATTAAAAAAAAAAAAAAAAAGAATGAGACCATTACCAGAATAAAATCATAGCTTTCAGGACTAAAGTGGACACTTAATTTTTAATGTCCATTCTCTGGGATTCTTCACCTTTAAATGTCCAGAGTTGCATTAATAAGATAATCCTGTATTCTACAGGCTTTGAGATTTCTTCATAAAAAGAAAAAGAAAAGAAAAGCTATCCAACTAGCCCAACTGAGCTCATTTGTTGAAATCATCTAAGTTAATAAAGGCAGTTAGGATGGTAAGACAGGTGTATAACAAAAAGCAATCTGTATATCCCTCACCATGTTTCAGGCTATTAGGGACTGAAGACCCATGTTTCAGTCTCTAACAGCCCAATGGAGAAAAATAAGACTTACTGTTTGACTTGGCCAACCATTGAGACACGGGCTGACTCCAAATTTCGAATCTGACCACTCTTAACACTAGAAAAGTGAAAAGGGAGAGAGGAGGTTATTCAGCATCCATCTTATCATGCATAAGGTCAAATGAATAATTCTGCAGATTCTGTGAAACCTATTATAAAGCTGTGTTTACCAATACAGCTTACTATGGAGATTACCACTGCCTCCTACCTGATTATGGCTATAAGCCAAGTAGTAAAAATTAAGTAGACATTCAAGCCATTTCAGTTCTGCAAACATTTACCAGGAAGGTACTATGTGCTCAAGAAGCACCTAACTCAGTGGGAAGAAAGAAAAACAAACAGATTAGATTGTTTTAATAAAGGCAAGATTCAAAAGAATCACTTTATCCTGAAAGAAGAGGTTAAAGAAAGCTTCCCAAATGTCCTGCCTAAAACCAAGGAGAAAAGAAGTTAGGTGGAAGAGAAAAGAAGGTGGTCAGAGAGCACCTTGTGAACAAAGGCACTATGTTTTGGAAGAGTCAGTAGGATGAAGATTTTTTTTTTTAAAGATTTTATTTATTTATTCATGAGAGACAGAGAGAGAGAGAGGCAGAGACACAGGCAGAGGGAGAAGCAGGCTCCATGCAGGGAGCCTGATGTGGGACTCGATCCCGGGTCCCCAGGATCACGCCCTGGGCTGTAAGGCAGCGCTAAACCGCTGAGCCACCCGGGCTGCCCTAGGATGAAGATTTCAGAGGACAGAGTACAAGGAGAAGCAGGAGAGAACCAAAAAGGAGTGTAAATAGGAGAAAGGGATAGGTGGGCAGCGACGAGCTCCTAGAGGGCCTTCTGCGCCATGATATAGAGTTCAGGAGCTTAGATGCTATTTTAACAGATTAGTTCTCTCAGAGTTATCTACCTATGTATGCCTAAGGGCTAAGTAGAATGGCTACATGTCCCAGGGAGAACTGGAAACAATATCTGAAGCAGGCCACCAAAACACATTTCTTTAAATCTAAATTTTTAGCTTAAAAAATCATGTAAAATTTTAACGGACAACCCCCTGAGATAATGACCTTCTTATTTTAGTGATAAACAGACACAGAATGATTACTTCATTTTTTGACTACCAACTGAATCTACAGGATCTACAAATATACCAGTATTTATAATTATAAACCCTGACTTGATGACTATTCAATATATGATACACCTCTGTTCCTATTCAAGACTAACCTTGGGCACTGGTTCCCATCTCCTCTTGCTTATGAGGACCTTGCTTCCTATAGTTATCCTATGGGTTATCATTTTTTTTTCTCTAGTGGATAGTATAAAACAGCTTTTAAAAACATTCTCAACTCCACATTCACTACTAGATACTACCCTACTTCTTTGCTCTCCTATTTAACAAAATTTCTCAAAAAAGTTATTGTAAAAACAAAGTTATCTTAAAGGAATCTTTTTTTCTTAAATATTATTTATTCAATAATGATTCTCCAATTTATCTCTAGCTCAATCTCTTCAAACAAATATACAAATATTTACTTAACATTTCCACTTAGATGTACAATAAGCATTTGAGCTTATCCAAACAAAAATCCTGATTCCCTGACCCTTTACCTGCTCCTAAATCTACTTCTCTTTATTTTTACCATCCACCCAATTGCTTTGGCTAAAAACCTAGAAGTCATTTATGAATGCTGTGCCACCTCCTGCCCCCTCTTCTCTCCTGACATCTAACCCATAAGGAAGTCCTGTCAGTTCTACCTTCAAAATACATTCCAAATATGACATATTAATTCCTCTGTAACCATTCTAATCTATGCGTACCATCATTATTCTCCTATACTATTACAATTGCCTCTTAACCAATTTCCTACTTCCATTATCACACACACTCTCTACTTCTCCCCCTAGTGTTCTACTCAGAGCAGCCAGGGTGGTGAAAGCAAAGTGCAAATCCTTATCTGTCCAACTTCAAAGCCTAAGCTTCTTATGACAATAACCTACTGCCTCTCATTAGGATTACCAAGAAAGTAGAAGTAAGTGGAGATTCACTTTGCTTTAAATTCTTACTGAATTAAACAAGTTGGCTTTGTATTTCAACATCTTTTTTTTTTCATCTGGAATAGCCACAATAGCCATGAGTCATGAACTTGATTCAGATATCCAGCAGAGTATAAAACAAGATTATAAAATACTTCATTGTATTCTTTCTGAATCTCAGGCTCAGGAAGTGGGTTCTAAAAATCAACGGCTCTCAAAGTACCCAAAACATTTTAACATACAACAAATAGAAACCTCATCCTATTCCACATCTGCCTCTAGAATAAGGACTCTATCTCTTTTCAGAGAAGGTCCACCATGACCGCAATGCTGGATTAAGTACCTATCTTCCAGAACTCCTGTGCTTCCTTCATTGTGTTGTGTTTGCATATTTACTTGTTTATATTCCCAGTTTTCTGATGATAGAAACTAAGCCTGATTCATCCCCACTTCTTGAATCAGGTACTAACACCCCTCGTAGGTACTAAAAAAAAAAAAAAAAAAAAAAAAGAGTTTACTGAATAAATTTAAAAAGTTATTTGGAATCATACTCTCACTAGATGTTACTGGGGAAGAAGGCAAAGTATCTGAGGTACATGCTGAACTGGCAGCGACTGCATTCTGAAATGCTGTAGCTGCCAAAGAGGGAGCGATCTTTGGTGCTTCTGAGAAACAGGAATCATGCATCTCAGTAGTGTGAACAACAGGAAATAGAAACAACCTCACCAAATACAAACATCATTTCGGCAAGCCATATTTGGCATGAGACCCTCTCTGTCTTAGAAAATCTACATAGGATATATTTACCAGATCCTTCATTTCCACTTGATATCTCTGATTCAAAGAACAGGTATGTTCTGCTGCTAAGGCAGCCAGCAGTATGCTGTGTGCTATATGAAAGTACAACAGAAACAGAATAGCTTCCGCCCTTATGACGCAGGAAAAGGATTAAGACAGACATGAATATTAACAACATGGGCATATATTTTAGGGGAGGATTAGAAGACATAAGAGGTAAACAGTACAAATACAATACAGACAGAGATCTCTAGCAATTTGATCAAGGGAGTGATCTGAGTGGTTTGGAGGAGTTGGAGAAAGGGTTCTGGAAAAGGAACTAGAGTTGATTTTGAAGAATAGGTAGGAAGACAGGATACTAAAGATATTTTATCCTAAGACTGATTTTCTTGGGGGAGGGACAGTGTTTTACTGATTTCTGAAATTTCGACCTTTAGCACAAAGTGATTAATAAATATTTAATCAAATAATTGATTGAATTAATAAAATAATCAATGACAAAACAGCCTTTACTTAAGTGGAAGCCATAGCCAATTTTGTCAGTGATTTTTATGAAAACTAACTATCCAAAGGGTTTTTATTTACCCAAAACCCAAATAAAAAATGAAAAAAGGAACCTATGCTCATCTTTTCTGTTTCTTCCCCATTTTCTCTGGAACACAGAAAGTGAATCCAGAACCATGAAGCATCAGAAGTAGAAAAGGCCTAGAGGCTCATTTAGTCCAAACTCTTACCTCAGAGATGGAAATAGCTAGATAGCAGATGATCCATAATTATTAAAATTCTAGGGGGTACTATAGTGTATTAGAAAAAGGATGGATTTTAGATAACTGGGCCAAGCAGGAAACATTTAAAATATTTTTAAAAATTCTGCTTTTTACCTCAATGTTTCCACACATGATATAATAATAAAGCTAAGGTTTGGAAACTGAACTATTTCTTTGAACTTGGTGCCTGAACTGATGATAAAGAACAGCTACAATCTAACATTTAAAATACAGACAATAAAGACTTGTAGGTTACCTCCATTCAATGGCATTCTCTAAAGACTTGAAGGTTTTAGGACGACCACGTAAGAAATTCTGCATGCTATTAAGGGCATCCATGGCTGTACCTAGATGTTAAACAAATATTTTAACTATAGCACATACATATTCTAAGCATTTACACTTACTGGGTTAACTGTGTACATCTGCCCTCAATGATAGTAGAATTCAGTGATGTTTTGAGGAAAAAAGATGCAGCTTAAGAAAATTCATAAGACTGACACCAGCTTCCAAGATGGCCTCTAGTGACTTTTGCCTCTTGGTATTCATTCCCTTGTGTAGTCTTCCCACAATGAATACGGGCTGATTTACACAAGTTTACACAAGTGTGACTTCTGAGGCTGGACCATAAAAGACATGGCAGCTTCTTTTTAAAAGTTAAATAAAATTATGGAACATACATACATATAATTGAAAAATTATGCATCCACAAAAGATTTACAAAGAGTTTTTGATGATATGGAAAATAATTACATAATGTGGGGTGTGGGTGAAATGGGCTCAAAAGTACAAACTTCCAGTTATAAATAAAAAAGTCTTGATGATGTAATGTACAGTACAGTGACTAGAGTTAAAAATACTGTATCATATATTGTTTTTTAAAGATTTTATTTATTTATTTATTTATTTATTTATTTATTTATTTATTTATTTATTTGAGAGAGCGAGCGAGCAAGTGCATGTGAGTGGAGGGAGAGGCAGAAGGAGAGGCAGAGAATCTCAAGCAGACTCTGAGCTAAGCACAGAACCCTACAGGAGGCTCAATCTCATGACCTTGAGATCATGATCTGAGCCGAAACCAAGAGTCAGCCACTTAACCAACTGAGTCATCCAGGCACCCCTGTACTGTATATTTGAGAGAGTAGATCTTAAAAGTGCTCATCACAAGAAAAAAATTTGTAATTATGTGTTGTGATAGATGTTAACTACACATACTGTGGTTATCATTTCACAGTATATACATATATTGAATCATTATGTTATATACCTGAAACTAATAAAAAGTTATATGTCAACTAAAAAAAATACTTAGTAATAGTGAAAGGGATTATAGGGGAAAGGAGAGAAAATGGGTGGGAAAAATAAGAGGGTGACAAAACATGAGAGACTCCTAACTCTGGGAAACGAACAAGGGGTAGTGGAAGGGGAGGTGGGCAGGGGGATGGGGTGACTGGGTGAGGGGCACTGAGGGGGGAACTTGACAGGATGAGCGCTGGGTATTATACTATATGTTGGCAATAAAAAATATACAAAAAAACCCCTTAGGAATGCCTTTGCCACAAAGTAACAAAAAATATATAAAGGCAGAGGGACATAGTTCAAGATGAGTAGAAATCAACAATAAATGAAAAAAAGATAATAATAATTGACTATAGCATGTCTCTCATAAATCAAAGATTTCTGATTTGGTCAGTACTTAGGAAACTTACCTTCTACAACATCAATCATACAGAGACCCAGGAGGCTTGGCACCAGGTTGCATGATGCTGTGTGGACTGCAATTGCACCACCCATACTATGTCCAATCAGCATAATTGGAGGAGGGAGGTCCCCATACATGGCTTCAACCACATTGCCAACATCCCTGCAAAGAGGAAAAAAAAAAAAGCTGAGAATGCTCTCTGTCAACACTGTACAAATTGTTTTCTTTCCTCACTCCTTCCTTTGGTCTGTAAATAAAAGTCCTAATACTATAAAGCTCTACTGGGCCATCTTGCAAATGTGCCTATGTAAATCTCTTAATATGCCCCCCAGTATCTACAATTTTCTTTTTCTTTTCTTAAGATTGATTTTCTTAAGATTGATTTATTTATTTGAGAGAGAGAGTGTGAGCAGGAGGGCCAGAGGGAGAAGCAGCCGACTCCCTGAGTGTAGAACCAGACAGAGAGCTCAATCCCATGACCTTAAGATCATGACCTAAGCCAAAATCAAGAGTCGGTGGCTTAACCAACTGAGCCATCCAGGCACCCCAAGAATCCAAATTTTCTGATTTTCATTTACATCACACTTTCACTGTTCCATAGGTTTAGTAAAATTACATATACCCCCCCCTTTTTTAATGATTTTATTTATTTATTTATGAAAGACAGAGAGAGAGAAAGAGAGAGAGAGAGAGAGAGGTAGAGACAGAGGCAGAGGGAGAAGCAGGCTCCATGCAGGGAGCCTGATGTGGGACTCGATCCCGGGACTCCAGGATAACACCCTCGGCGGAAGGCAGGCACTAAACTGCTGAGCCACCCAAGGATCCCCTACATATACCCTTATCTTAAACCTAAGATTGAAACTGGAAAAATAATTTAAGCACTCGACACCTCAGTTTCCCCAACTATAAAACAATTTTATTAGGCATTATAATGTAGTAAAGTTTAGAGTCACAAGATGAATTGCAGTCCTGATTTATTTTTTATTTATTTTTTTTTAATCTTTTTATTTTATTTTTTTTAATTTTTTATTTATTTATGATAGTCACAGAGAGAGAGAGAGAGGCAGAGACACAGGCAGAGGGAGAAGCAGGCTCCATGCACCGGGAGCCCGACGTAGGATTCGATCCCGGGTCTCCAGGATCGCGCCCTGGGCCAAAGGCAGGCGCCAAACCGCTGCGCCACCCAGGGATCCCCTGATTTATTTTTTATTATGTAGACTTGAATTATTTAATTTCCAGAGTTTCAACACCTATAAAATGAAGATAAAAATGTGATTTACTAAAAAAAATATATATGTATATAAAAATATACATATATTTTTATTATCACATATATGTATGATTCCAGATTGCCTTGAAGATTAACTGAAAGTGAATGAAAACTACTTTGAAAAGTGTAAATGCTATACAATTGTTAACCATTACTTATAATTTGTCATTAAAGTTATTTGAAGTATGAACATAAATGTAAGTACAATGTTCTATGAAAGGAGATGTTCTGAGCTAATATTTTTTAAGATTTTTATTTATTCATTTATAAGAGACAGAGAGAGAGAGAGAGAGAGAGAGGCAGAGACACAGGCAGAGGGAGAAGCAGGCTCCATGCAGAGAGCCTGATGTGGGACTCGATTCCCGGTCTCCAGGATCATGCCCTGGGCTGAAGGCAGCGCTAAACCGCTGAACTACCCAGGCTGCCCTAGAGCTAATTTTTATTGGCTTCTGTTGTAGTCTTTAATTATGAGTGGATTTAACAAAATCAAACCTTAAAGTTTTGAAAATGAGAACTGAAGGAGAAACTTGGGTTTGATTTGCATATAGACCCTCTTTGCTACAGTAATAAGTAGGCATGGTATGTTTTTAGAGACTACTGGCTCTACTGTCTTCTTTTGGGCATGGCTGAGTCAGTTAACTTCAAAAGACAGTTTTGTCTTGCTGGGTGTTATTACATACCTCAAGCACCCACATAATGTTACCCAAATATAGCAGATGTGGATGTAGGAACACAGCCTTTTGAATATTGTTTTCAGAGTATTCAGAATGGCAAAGGTAAATGCCATTAATTTCAGAAGAAATTAATCTTAAAAAACCTCATACAACAATTATAGATGTGAATAGGGTAGCTGTGGCATCTGCAGACAATCTGAATGGGAGATGAGGCCCCATCTAATTTTATAAGTGAAAAAAGTAATAGTTCCTTTGGAGTTAAATTTAAAGCTAAAACTTTTGATTAGTAATAGCTGTAATAAAGTAAAAGGATGCCACAGAAGATGATCTAAGTACAGGTCTCCTTAAAATGCTCAGTAACTGAGTTCTGTGATATCTGCTTCATGCATGAAGGTGGACAGGGTCTGAGGGACGCCGGGTGGCTCAGTGGTTGAGCGTCTGCCTTTGGCTCAGGGCGTGATCCCGGACTCCCAGGATGGAGTCCCATATCAGGCTCCCTGCATGGAGCCTGCTTCTCCCTCTGCCTGTATCTCTGCCTCTCTTTGTCTGTCTCTGTGTCTCTCATGAATAAATAAATAAAATCTTGAAAAACAATAACAACAACAAAACCAAACTAACTCCATAATGTATCTAAACCTAGGAAAGGGGATCCCTGGGTGGCGCAGCGGTTTGGCGCCTCCCTTTGGCCCAGGGTGCGATCCTGGAGACCCAGGATCAAATCCCACACGGGCTCCCGGTGCATGGAGCCTGCTTCTCCCTCTGCCTGTGTCTCTGCCTCTCTCTCTCTCTCTCTCTCTCTGTGTGACTATCATAAATAAATTTAAAAAAATTAAAAAAAAAATAAACCTAGGAAAGGTATATTTCATCCAGGTAAAAGGTGGTTATGATCACTTGATCATTTACTACCAGGAGGAATTTATTATTAATGCTAGCCAGACTACCAAGATTAGTACCTTGAGACTTGTTCTGAAGTTCCAGAAAAATAAAGTAGCAGATGTTATCTATAAAGCTAGCCTATAACTGGATATACCAATTTTGGCAGATGCTTTATAAGGAGATTCTATCATGCTTATTAATACCGGGTTCATTTCCTGAGAAGCAATATAGCATATCACAGACGTAACAGAAAAAGAGTATCAGAGCAACCTGAACTCAACTGTTGGTTCTTCTACTTCTGTGGGATTACATTTTATGCAGGGTTGAAGTTCTAAAGTTGATACACAAGGTAAAAATTGTGCTATCAGTACTATGTGAAAATCCCATTAATTATCTATTAAATATGCCCATTTTGAGATTTCTGTTTCAGAGTGACGAAATTCAGAAATCATATAAATGTTTTATTGCTTTTACTATTTCACAAGAATCCAAATTATTGGCTCTTTTGATTCTTGGTGATCATCTTCATCATTCTAGATAGTTTTAATTACCTATTTTCTTTTTAACTTCTGTTAAACGTTATCAACTTATTATCTCTCAGCTCCAATTCACCCATTATTGCATGTTCTCCAAAACTGGATCTGAGGTCTTTACATATTTTTTGTTTTCCAGTTGGCATGATGTTAAACTTCAACAGTAGAGGGTGCAAGGGAGACACTGCAGAAAGAGATTTTGCTCCTGATTCATGTGCAATACTACTCTACAAGCTCCTGAAGCTTGCGTTCCTCTAGCACCCAGGTCCTGCAGCATGGGAAGCCTTACAGCACACACAGCTTCCCTATGGCCCAAATCTTGCAGCACAGGTGGCTTCTCCAGCACACCATCCCCATGTCCAATTTTTCCCCTAGCCTTACTGGGTAAATTTGGTACACAAAAAAGGGTAAATAATTAATGTATATTGGGCAGCCCGGGTGGCTCAGAGGTTTAGCGTCGCCTGCAACCCAGGGCATGATCCTGGAGACCCGGGATCGAGTCCCACGTCGGGCTCTCTGCATGGAACCTGCTTCTCCCTCTGCCTGTGTGTCTGTCTGTCTCTCTCTCTCTCATGAATAAATAAATAACATCTTTAAATAATTAATGTATATAATTTGGTAAGCGGGCACTTAAGTACAGGCACTATGTTGTATAGCGGATCTCTGGAACCACCCTCAATACTTTTGTTGCAGAATTCAAATTCTTGTAGGACATCATCCAAGCCATCATAACTCTTTAGCAGTCTGGCCACTTAGATGATAGATCTCACTTTTTTATCAACAGTCAGGAAACCCTTTAAATCCTTAAAAATTATTCACAATCTTTTTATAGGTATAAACATACTTGTTTATTTGGGGCTTTATTGTTCTCACATTACAAAGGTATTAGGAACAACTGAGAGAACAGATTCTTAGCTCTCTTTTCATGGTTTCTCAGGAATATGTTCATTGAATGGAATGGTATCATATATTGTTATTTCTTTCTCTCTCTGCCAAGCACTATAGCTGAATGATCACAGTTATGTTCTATTAACTGTGTGACCTCAATCAATCGGAGTTTGTTTCCTCATTCGTTATAAAAAAAAAATACACTACAGAATTAATAATATGGATAATTAAAATAAAATAATTAAAAGAATCTTGTTTACAATATAGGTCAGTGGTTCCCAAACACCAGTCAAGAACTAGCTGTATAAGATTTCTTTATAGAGCCTTATCAAAATATAAATAAATGCCCAGGTCTCCCTGGTAGAAGCACTAATTCAGGAGAAATGGGATAAGGCCAAATTATCTGTTATTTTAATCACTTTTTAGGTGATTCTAATGAGTGATCAGGTTTAGGGCCATTGTGTATACTATCACTATCTTATACTTTGAGGTCCAGGGTATAATTAATTATTCTTTAATATCTTGTTCTTGTCTTACTAGGAAGTTGCCCAAAGAACGTGGGCAGGACACCGTAAGATCTTACAGGGTAGATCTTACATATAACCACTTTTCCAAGAATAAGCTCCCAATCGATATCTAGATTATATTCAACTCTGTCAAACAGAAGAAAACTTTGCAAAAGGCAACACAAACTCAGAGAATTTTCAAGTGCTTTATACGATGACTATAACACTGAATATATCAAGAAAGATGAAGGTTTCTTTCAAGATTAAATACTAAGGAGACACTAAATACAGAGGAAAAACAACAGTAGTAAAATTTTCTCTATGTTAATTATTGTCCAACAACTTCACCAGGAGAGTAATAGTTATACAACTTTTTTGATGGTAATGGAAGCCAGGTGATTTATAAACAATATTACATTACTTACTTTGCCATTGTTTCTGCAGATAGGTCTTCAGAATTCTTGACTTTTGTTTCACCTAAAAAGAAAATATTTAAGAAATAAAATTCCCAATGATAGGAATTATAAAAGCAAGAGAATTCTCTCTCAAAAATCTCATTTTTTGGAATGAAACGCAGACTTTATAATTGTGTTTGATGGGTTTAGTATTTTCTATGTTAAGATGCATCTTTATAGTTGGCTACCCCAAGGAGGATGTAATTTCAGTAGCCTAGCAAAGACTTTGCACATTCCTTATACATCACTAGCATCAGAATTTGGTTACATCAAAGGACATTTTTTTTTTTAGCTAAACAACAACATATTTAAGTGTGTGTATTTATAAAATATCTTATAGAAACTAGGACTTCCCTCAAAGAGCCCAAATGGAATAAACCAGGTTATTCGTAATGGCCATATTGAAATTCATAACATTTAACACTACTCAAAGAAGTTGGCATATATATCATTGAGTCAGTGACTAATTAAGAAAATCACTCACCATGACCTCGAAGATCTAAAGCCACAATCCTACATTGAACCCTACTAATGATTGCCGCCTAGAAAGAAGGAAAATCTGTTAGCAAATCTTCTCCATTACCAATGATAACTTTGTTGAATGAACTGCCATCAGAATTCCAGAATCTCAAAGTAAGCAAAGAAAGATGTTTCACTTTTTTTAAAATTTGAGTATAGCTGACATACAATGTTACATTAGTTTCAGGTGTATAACACAATGATTCAACAAGTTTATACATTTTGTCATGCTTGCCACACATTATCACTGACCATATGCTGTGTCTTTTATTCCTGTGACTTATTCATTCTGTACCTGGAAGCCTGTATCTCCGACTCCCCTTGACCCATTTTGCCCATTCCCCCACCCCTACGCCACTAGCAAACATGAATTTGTTCTCTGTACTTACAGCTCTGATTCTGCTTCTTGTTTGTTAATTCATTTGTCTAACAATGGACATTTAGGTTACTTCTATATCTTGGCTATTGTAAATAATGGTGCAATAAACATAGGGATGCTTATCTTTTCAAATTAGTGTCTTCATTTTCTTTGGGTAAATACCCAGTAGTGGAATTATTGGACCCTATAGTATTTCTACTCTTCTTTGAGGAACTTCCATACTGTTTTTCACAGCGGCTGTACCAATTTACATTCCCACCAACAGATGCAGAAAAAGCATTTGACAAAATTCAACATCCATTCATGATAAAAACTCTCAGCAAAGTGGGTTTGGAAGGAACATATCTCAGCATAATAATAAAGCCCAAATATGAAAAACCTACAGCTAACATCATACTCAATGGTGAAAAGCAGAGCTTTTCCTTTAAGATCAGGAACAAGACAAAGATGTTCACTCTTGCCACTTTTGTTCAGAGAGTTCTGGAAGTCCTAGCCACAGCAATCAGATAAGAAAAAAAAAAGAGGCACCCATATTGGTAAAGAAGAAGTTAAATGGTCACTATTTACATATGATATGATCTTATACAAAGACTTTTCACTTTTAACTAAAGCTAAAAATTGACGATTCTCTTTTTGTGCATGTTCTAGTTCTATCCCAACTTCAGAATATGGCTTTCTTCACCTACATCCCTCTTTATTTTATTTTATTTTATTTTTTATAAATTTTTATTTATTTATGATAGTCACACACAGAGAGAGAGAGAGAGGCAGAGACACAGGCAGAGGGAGAAGCAGGCTCCATGCACCGGGAGCCTGACACGGGACTCGATCCCAGGTCCCCAGGATCGCGCCCTGGGCCAAAGGCAGGCGCCAAACTGCTGCGCCACCCAGGGATCCCTACATCCCTCTTTAAATCCTAATTCTCCCTTGCTTTTCATGAGACAGAGTAATTACCCCTAAGTGATGAATCTCTGAACTCTACTATCACCTACAATTTTTATCCATATTCCTTGGTTATCTTTTCCCTACTCTGGAAGGGAAATTCCCTAGATAAGGACCATGAGTAAGTTTGTATTTTGGCTTAGGATATCACACAAATGTGACATTTAGATCATGAAATAACCCTAAAAGCAGAACAAATCATGAAATCTACCAAATATTCATTTAAGATGCAGCATTATACACAATCTTTTTTTTTTAAGATTTTATTTACTTATTCATAGAGATGCAGAGATAGAGAGAGAGAGAGAGAGGCAGAGACACAGGCAGAGGGAGAAGCAGGCTCCATGCAGAGAGCCTGACGTGGGACTCGATCCCAGGTCTCCAGGATCATGCCCTGGGCCGCAGGCGGTGCTAAACCGCTGTGCCACCGGGGCTGCCCGCATTATACACAATCTTATACCACAGTTAGATAAAAATATACTGAAAAAGAAATCATAATATCATGAGGAGGTACAATTTTTGAGATTTAAACAAACCTGAAATAATTGGAGTTCTTCTTCCTCAAATAAACTAGATTCTTTGACAATATATTACCACCAGTGTTAGTAAATGTCATCAACATTTTTAAACTTTTAAGAATAAAACAGGAGGACCATCTCATCTAACCCTCACGTTTTCTGAATGTTTTATTTCTTTTTCTGATAGTTCATTGTTAGTGTATTATCACATTTTAAAAATCAGCTAGAGGTGTAACTGGTTGGCTCAGTTGGAGGAGCATGTAATTCTTGATCTTGGAGTTGTGAGTTTAAGCTCCACATTGTGTGTAAAGATTTATACTTAAAATAAGTAAATTAAATAAATAAAAATAAAAAAATAAAATAAGTAAATAAAATCTTTTAAAAAAATCATCTAGAAAAGTAAGTCTGTTTCTACTGCTATTACTCTAACTAATGAATACCTTTAAAGAGAATAAGACTGAAATTCTATTATATTTTGCTATTTGTTCCTGAAAGCTAATTTACAAGAGTTACTTAATACATTATGGTGGCAGTACAACTTTCAATGACAAAAACAAATCTGTATTCTGGAAATAAGTGGCAAAAATAATGTCAATTTTGCTTTATTGCTCTACATTTTTAAAAGACAGCAACAAAATATTCATTTGAAGGTAGTAATTGTCAATTCCAACTTTAACTTGAAAGCAATGCTTTATGATTCATTTGCCTGTCAGACACTGATGATAATGTTAAAAATACTTTCCATTCATTTATTTATCAAATTTTTCTATACTACATCTTACAAAAATCTGGCATCGAGTAATGGGGTTACAGTATGAAAAAGATGGGCAATTTTCCTGCTCTTATAATGTTTACATCTTAGTGTGGCAAAGACTAGAAAACAAGGAAAGAACTAAGTAAATTCAAAGAGTAACATGTTTTATAAATAATGAAAAAGTGTCAGAGCATGTCCACAATAGTTATTCTCTTTATTTTTTTTAATTAATTTTTATTGGTGTTCAATTTACCAACATACAGAAAAACACCCAGTGCTCATCCCGTCAAGTGTCCACCTCAGTGCCCGTCACCCATTCCCCTCCAACACCCGCCCTCCTCCCCTTCCACCACCCCTAGTTCGTTTCCCAGAGTTAGGAGTCTTTATGTTCTGTCTCCCTTCCTCATACTTCCCAACATTTCTTTTCCCTTCCTTTATATTGCCTTTCACTATTATTTATATTCCCCAAATGAATGAGAACATACACTGTTTGTCCTTCTCCGATTGACTTATTTCACTCAGCATAATACCCTCCAGTTCCATCCACGTTGAAGCAAATGGTGGGTATTTGTCGTTTCTAATTGCTGAGTAATATTCCATTGTATACATAAACCACATCTTCTTTATCCATTCATCTTTCGATGGACACCGAGGCTCCTTCCACAGTTTGGCTATTGTGGCCACTGCTGATAGAAACATTGGGGTGCAGGTGTCCCAACGTTTCATTGCATCTGAATCTTTGGGGTAAATCCCCAACAGTGCAATTGCTGGGTCGTGGGGCAGGTCTATTTTTAACTCTTTGAGGAACCTCCAGTTTTCCAGAGTGGCTGCACCAGTTCACATTCCCACCAACAGTGTAAGAGGGTTCCCTTTTCTCCGCATCCTCTCCAACATTTGTTGTTTCCTGCCTTGTTAATTTTCCCCATTCTCACTGGTGTGAGGTGGTATCTCATTGTGGTTTTTTTTTTTTTTCTCATTTTTTTTTTCTCATTGTGGTTTTGATTTGTATTTCCCTGATGGCAAGTGATGCAGAGCATTTTCTCATGTGCATGTTGGCCATGTCCATGTCTTCCTCTGTGAGATTTCTCTTCATGTCTTTTGCCCATTTCATGATTGGATTGTTTGTTTCTTTGGTGTTGAGTTTAATAAGTTCTTTATAGATTTTGGAAACTAGCCCTTTATCTGATATGTCGTTTGCAAATATCTTCTCCCATTCTGTAGGTTGTCTTTTAGTTTTGTTGACTGTATCCTTTGCTGTGCAAAAGCTTCTTATCTTGATGAAGTCCCAATAGTTCATTTTTGCTTTTGTTTCTTTTGCCTTTGTGGATGTATCTAGTTATTCTCTTTAAAGGTATTCATTAGAGTAACAGAAGTAGAAACAGACTTGCAAATGGCAAGATTTCATTCTTTTTGATGGCTGAGTAATATTCCAGTGTGTGTGTGTGTGTGTGTGTGTGTGTGTGTGTGTGTAGTTGTATATATATATGCCACATCTTCTTTATCCATTCATTCATCAATGGACATCTCTTCATAGTTTGGCTCTTGTGGACACTGCTGTTATAAACACTAGGGTGCATATGCCCCCTTCTAATCACTATGTTCATATCCTTTGAATAAATACCTAGTAGTGCAATTGTTGTGTCGTAGGATAGCTCTATTTTTATTATTTTATTTTATTTTTAAAAAGATTTTATATATTGACAGAAAGAGAGAGGGAGAGAGTATGCACAAGCAGGGGGAGCTGCAGACAGAGGGAGAAAGAGAAGCAGGCTCCCTGTAGAGCAGGGGCCCGAGGTGGGGCTTGATCCCAGGGCTCTGGGATCATGACCTGAGCCAAAGGTAGATGCTAACTGACTGAGCCACCCAGGTGCCCAGGTAGCTCTATTTTTTTGAGGAACCTCCATGCTATTTTCCAATAGCTGCACCAGTTTGCATTCCCACCAATAGTGTAACAGTATTCCCCTTTCTCCACATCCTGGCCAACATCTATTGTTTCCTGAGTTAATATTAGCCATTCTAAGAGACGTGTAAGGTGGTATCTCATTGTAGTTTTGATTTGCATTTCCCTGATGCTGAGTGATATTGAGGATTTTTTCATGTGGCTGTTAGCTATTCGTATGTCTTTGGAAAAATATCTTTTCATGTCTTCTGCCCATTTTTTGACTGGATTTTTTTGTTTTTTGGGTGCTGAGTCTGATGAGTTCTTTATAGATTTTGGATACCAGCTCCTTATCTGATACATCATTTGCAAATATCTTCTCCCATTCCATAAAGTGCCTTTTAGTTTTGTTGACTGTTTCCTTTGCTATGCAAAAGATTTTTATCCTGACGAAGCCCCAATAGTTCATTTTTGCTTTTGTTTCCCTCACCAAGATTTATTTAAATCAGAGAGAGAAAAAAAAATAAATCAGAGAGAGAGCGCACGCACACAAGGGGCGGGAGGGGCAAAGGGAGAGAATCTTCAGTCTCCCTGCTGAACATGGAGTCCATTGCGGGGCTTGATCTCATGACCCTTGAGATTATGAGCTGAGATGAAACCAAGAGACAGATGTTTAACAGACTGAGCCACCCAGCCATCTCATTTTTTGGTAGTTTTTTGATTACTGATTCAATTTTGTTTCTTATAGTTGGTTTATTCAGCTTTTCTATTTCTTCCTGGTTCAGTTTTGGAAGGTTGTATGTTTCCAGGAATTTATCCATTTCTTCTAGATTGTCTAGTTTGCTGGCATATAATTTTTCAAAGTATTCTCTTATAATCCTTTGTATTTCTGTGGTATTAGTTGTTACTTTTCTCTCATTTCTCATTTTACCTATTTGGGTCCTTTCTATTTTTTCTTGAGGAGTTTGGCTAAGGATCTGTCAATTTTATCTTTTCAATCATGATTTCATTGATTTTTTATTTTTCATTTAGTCTCTACATCTTTTATTTCTGCTCTGATCTTTATTATTTCCTTTCTTTAACTCACCTTAGGCTTTGTTTGTTCTTCTTTTTGTAGTTCCTTTATGTGTAAGACTAGACTGTTTTGAATTTTTTTCTTATTTCTTGAGACAGGCCTGGATTGCTATATACCTCCCTCTTAGAACAGCTTTTGCTGTGTCCCAGAGATTTTATGGCTTTTACTTTTTGTTGTTAACTTTGTTTATTTAATTTTATTTTTTTGAGAGAACAAGTGATGGGGTGGGAGGGAAGGGGGAAGGATGAGAGAGAGAGAGAGAGAGAGAGAGAGAGAAGTAGAGTTCCCACTTAGCAGGGAGCCCAATATGGGACTTGATTCTGGGACCCAGAGATCATGACCTGAGCTGAAGGCAGGTACTTAACCAACTGAGCCACCCAGACGCCCCTTATGGTTAACTTTTAAAAAACCCTGCCCCAACATCATATGAATGCTCCTAAAGTTTGTTTTTTTAATTCAGTAGTTTAATCCACTTGGATTGTTATTTTTATTGTATAAAATTATATACATAAAGATTTTATTTATTTATCTGAAAAAGAGAGGGCACAAGCTTGGGAGAAAGGCAGAGGGAGAGAGAAGCAGAATCCCTACTGAGCAGGGAGCCCATTGGGGCTCAATCCCAAAACCAAGATCATGACCTGAGACCAAGGTAGCTGCTTAACTGAATGAGCCATCCAGGTGCCCATTTAGATTATTTTCAAATACCTCACCAAATATAGATGGCAAATAAGCATATAAAAGGGTGTTCAACATCACATTTCATTAGGGAATTGCAAATCAGAACGGATGGCTCAGTCGGTTAAGATAGTGACTTTGTGAACTATGGCTTAGTAGTTTGTCAGTTGATTTTCCAGGAAGACAATATTTGCAAGTAATGACAATTCTCATTGTTTTCAAACCTTTAAAGTTAATTTTTCTTTCTAGTTTTATTGTTTGGCCAGAACCTTCAGTATAAATGTTGGAAAAAGCTCCCTTATCTTGTCCCTGACTTTATTTTTTTTTTAATTTTTATTTATTTATGATAGAGAGAGAGAGAGAGAGAGAGAGGCAGAGACATAGGCAGAGGGAGAAGCAGGTTCCATGCACCGGGAGCCTGACATGGGATTCGATCCCGGGTCTCCAGGATCGCACCCTGGGCCAAAGGCAGGCACTAAACTGCTGTGCCACCCAGGGATCCTTGTCCCTGACTTTAAAGGAAAGTGTCTAATTTTCACTACTAAGTGTATTTATACATATAATTTTCTGGTATATCAACTTAATAAAAATTAAGGAAGTTGTTCACCTATTCCTAGTTGTCAAGAGTTTGCAACCTAAGTAGAGTATTATATTTTCAAGTCTTTTTTTGGTATTAATTACACATATAGATTTTCCAATGCTGAACCAGTTTCAGACTCATGTGATAAAACTTGTTGTTTACAGTGTATTATTATTTTACTACACTACTGGATTAAATCTGCTGTTATTTAGAATTTTGCATCTATTTTATAACTTAAATTGGTTCATAGTTTTCCTGAATTTTAGTGGCCTAGTTTTGGTATTAGACTGATGCTACATTTGTAAATAAATTGGGTAGATTAAAACAGTGCTATTCTAAGTAGTGCTTTTACACGGCAAAAAAAATGTAATTGAACATTCTCATTTTGGGGAGAAATTAACATCCCACAAGGTAACAAATATTTAGAATTATATAAGAACAGCCTTTTAACTAATCTACCTGCCTCCATTTGTGTCTCTGGCCCAATCCATTAGCTATAGTAGTATGCTACCTTCAATAACTTCTTGCCTAAAACAGTGACACTCAATTAGAAGTAAGTAGAGGTATATCAAAATATTCAACTTCCCAGAACTTTCCAGTCTGGATATGTTTGTGATTATTTCAAACAAAACATACTTTCCATAACCCCTCCCTAATTTTGAAATGCCTACGATATATTTTATGTGGATATGGGTGGGGGAAGTGTTTAAAAACAGACCCCTCAGGATACCTGGGTGGCTCAGGGCATGATCCCGGGGCCCCAGGATTAAGTCTCACACTGGGCTCCCCACAGGGTGCCTGCTTTTCCCTCTGTCTCTCTGCGTCTCTCATGAAAAAGGAAATAAAATCTTTAAAAAACAAAAAAACAGTTCCCTCTACTCTTACCCTGAACTAAAGAATAAGCTGCAATTCTCTAGCCTGGTATCCAAGGCCCTCTCATAATTTTGCCCCTGTGATCTCTCTAGTCACTTTTTCAAAAAAGATTTTATTTATTTATTCAAGAGACACACAGAGAGAGAAGCAGAGACACAAGCAGAGGGAGAAGCAGGCTCCATGCAGGGAGCCTGACATGGGACTCTGGGATCACGCCCTGAGCCAAAGGCAGATGCTCAACCGCTGAGCCACCCAAGCATCCCTCTCTAGTCACTTCTTTCCCTCTTCACCCTCATATTTTGGACTCAAGCTACTTATAATTTCCCAAACATAGTTCATTGTTACAAGTCTTCACTGCTTTTGCATTTCTCTCTCTTTGGAATGCCTTCTTTCCTAAGGCAACTTCTATTCAGTCTTCAAAACCTAGTTCACATGTCCTCTTTTTTTTTTTTTTAAGATTTTATCTATTCATGAGAGACAGAGAGAGAGAGAGAGAGGCAGAGACACAGGCAGAGGGAGAAGCAGGCTCCATGCAGGGAGCCTCCAGGATCATGCCCTGGGCCGAAGGCAGGTGCTAAACCCCTGAGCCACCCAGGGATCCCCCAGATGTCCTCTTTCTTAATGAAACTTTCTACTTTCCTTATAGTCCCCTCAATCATCACCAGAGTTCATCATTCCCTCCTGTTATTTTTGTATCTTGTATATAGATGCTGTAAATTTATCTAAAATTTATCAAAGGCTCATAATCTTTTACTTATTCTCACAATTTCCCTATTGACTTAGGTGACTAAGGTGGCATCATACCCACTTTATAGACTGAGAAACTAAAGCTTGACAGGTTAAGCTGTTTTAGATTCAAACCTGTTCAAACCTTAATTTTTTTTGCTGTTATTTGTATCCATATGCGTTCTTTTTTCCTATCTTATTCATTAGACTTAAAACATCATACGAACAAGAGGATAGGATGTGTTTAATTTTCCACTGTATCCATAGCACCTAAGATAAAAATGTAGGGATTTAGCAAGTTATTTCCTGATTAGTTGATCTCATTAAAAAGTGAACTCTCATTTTAGTATCCTTAGTAACCCAGCACAAATCCTGGATTATAGAATATATTCAGTAATTATTTCTAACATGAACTAAATCAACTGGAAGAAGAAACAGAAATCAGAAGACACTTTAGATTCAACTCTTGGCTTTAATTAATTCGGACTTGGTTGGTTCCAGGTCCGACACAGTTACCAAAGCTGAAAACAACTGGAGACTGGCAAAATCTAGCCTGTTGAGAGTGCATGTGCTAGTGAGCTACCACTGCTCCTCTCCTTTCTGTCAAACTTCAATTTCTGCTTAGTTCTGGATTCTCCAACAACAATGAGGTCAGTCTGTTATAACCAGTACCTGGTGATGGGTGCTATGGAGTTCTAAGTATAACTCACTATATATGATCATTATAGTAATAACTACAGTAACAACTACTTTATTGGATATAACCAAGGAATAAAGGATTCTAAAAAATTAGTTTTCTAGAAACTTAAAGCCTATCCTTTAAAACACCATAATTTCCCTCTATTAGTTATAACTTTTTGCTAGTTCCACAAAAATGACTATATTTTTTTTTCTTTATTTGCTTTTTTCCTGTTACTAAAAAGCCAAAGTAGAAATGCTTTCTCTTGATAGTTAAGAGGATTTCTTTGGGTGAATCTCTGGGTCACCTTATAAAAAAAAAAAAAAAAAAAGAAAACCATGAAACATTTAGATAGAAAACGAGTTCTATTCAGGTCTAGGGATTTTACAGAATTATGGATGGATAAGAAGGAACTGTGAAAGATACATTTGTAATTAAATCTTATAATATGCACTGTGCTAGTATGCTGAGATGAATGCTTACTTTTCCTCTGTAGAAGGCCTGAGCTGCTTTGAAATAGTCCTAATCATTAGAAGTTCTGCCTTTTGTATGTCAAAAATATATCTCTATGGTTTCTGCCCTGAGTCTCTACTCTTAGGTAGTACAGAATCAGTCTTCAGAGAAACATGCATACTGAAGACAGATACAGGTAGTTTTGAGTTCTGGTACTGTTACTGGCTAAATTTTAATGTTCTCATCTGCTTAACCTCATAGAAACACAGAAAGGATTAAATGGGATTATGCATGTAAGCACTTAACATAGTAACAGACATATAGAAAATATTTAAAAGATGTGGTTGATTTTTAAAAATTATTATTATAGTTGAAGGCAAATATTACATCTCCCAAGTCTTTCATTTTTTCAGTGCCTTCAACTGTTCCTTGACTGTTATAGTTTCAAGTACTCTAATCATGGCTGCTCTTTCCTAGACAAGTTTCAGTTTGCTAGTGTCCCTTTAACTTGTGGTATCCAGAACTGAATAAAACCTTTCAAATGAGTACAAAGTTTTTCCTTTGAAAATAGTTTCCATTAAAGAAAAAAAAAATCCTTAAGTTACAAAGTAATACATACATACAATTGAAAAACAAAACCTAAAAAATAGAAAAAACAGGAAAAAAAATCACTCAGCTTTTTTCCATAGTGTCCAGAAGAATTTTTTTTTATTTATTTACTTTTATTCTTTTAAAATATTTTATTTATTTACTTGAGAGAGAGAGAACGTCCACATACAAGCAGGGGGAGCTGCAGAGGGAAAGGGAAAAGCAGGTTCCCTGCTGAGCAGGGAGCCCAATGTGGAGCTCCATCCCAGGACCCTGGGATCATAACCTGAGCCAAAAGCAGATGCTTAATCCTACTGAGCCACCAAATTGCCCCGAAAACTGTTTCTTCAACATTGTATAATGTCTTATAAATACATCTAGTTTATTAAATCATTTACTTATTGTTGGACATTGAGACTGCTAATTTTAGACAAATAACATGTCTTATATTTGGTATTATTTCCTTAGATTCCTAGAGGTATGATGTCTGTGTCAAATGGTATAAATATATTGATAATTCAATCAAAGTGAGAAATTACTTTCTAAGAGAGCTCTATTTACAATACTACTGGCAATGTTTGAAAGTATTTGTTTTCTATTGCTTTTGGCAACACTAAGAATTAGCTTTGGAAAATATTATTGATATCTAAAAAAAATGATACCGCCTCTATGAATCATACCTGATTACTAGTGAGGACGAACTTTCTCATGTTGTTTGTTCTCCATGAACTGTCTTTTCATGTCCTTTGGTCTTGCCTATCTTGTGTCTGGGATTTTTCTAAGCATGTTATATAACTTCTTTGTGTATCAGTCATATGTAAATGACTTGCTGACATTTGATAAAGGCTTTAGAATGATTACATCTTTTCTGGTTTCTCAAACAGGAAACAATTAACAAAGTTTATCCTTTGCTAATTGCTCAAGGTCAGTGTTAACTTATTCAAGTTATAACTACTGAGCACCAACTCCAGGACAGGCCCTGTGTGCTGTCATATTAAGAATGGATAAGGCACAGTTCCTGCTCTCAAGAATTTCATGATTTAGCATTCATAAATATCAATCCAAGTTGTTCATCTCTTCCTTTGGCTGTCAGTGTACTTGTCCTCCTGCTATGCTAGTGCCTTTTTGTTTCTATTTTACTACCGTATTTTACCAGCTATCATCTAGATGGATGTCTGAGGGAAATTCTGCCTCTCATGACCATAAGGTGCTAGGGCTTATTCCTGCTGTTTGCCATGGCTGCTTTCTGGATCATTTTCTAGTGCTTATGAAAAATATAACCTCTGGAGTCAAGTCAATTGCCAGAGCACTAACTTTTATGTAGCCATTTTTATTTTCAAAGCACTGTAACATAGAAACTCATTCAGTGGGCTGGTACACTGTGAGGAATAACAACAATAAAAAAAGGGCAAGTAAATTTAATGAGCAAAAGTCCAAGCTATTAGGCTGAGTGGTAGGTCATTTCCTTGATTATACAAGTAAACCAGGTAAACAATTGGGATATAATGATCTATCTATAAAAGACTTTCACAAAGTATGGGATGGTAATAGATGTTTTAGAAAAAAGGAATTGAGTTGTCAAATACATTTGGAAGACAGCTGCATGAAGTAGAAGTAGAAGAACATCCTAAAGGGTTTAATAACATACTGATACATGGTGAATTTCTTAGAGATCAGAGAAGGATATTACATGTTATATTTCTTAAACTCACTTAATCACAAAAACCCTATTTCATTAATATCTCATGGAATTTGTAATCTGTAGACTATGCTTTGGTAAAAAAAGAACTAGAGATTTCCTCTACAATGACACATTTAATAACATCAGCAGCTATTTATCAACTACCTTCTCTATGCCAGTCACTTTCCATGTTATTTCATTGTTTCTATGAGATAAAAATATTTAATATCAATATATGTCAACAAACCACTTACAATATTTGTACATGAGTTTAAAATTTAGTTTTCATATTCTATTATTTTACATAATTTTCAAAGAGAACTTCAAGTGTAAGAAGACTGTATTTGAGGAGTAAAGGCTTACATGGCTTGTTCCAGGGCTTAAGTAGCTTCCTCAAGGATATATTATCAGTACAGTAAAACTGGGACTAGAAATCACATCTTCCAACTCCTACTTCATTGTTCCTTTCCTTAATGTCAAAAACAATAGCTGTTTCTTTTTTTTTTTTAAGATTTTATTTATTTATTCATGAGAGACAAACACACACACACACAGAGGCAAAGACACAGGCAGAGGGAAAAGCAGGCCCCATGCAGGGAGCCCGACGTGGGACTCAATCCTGGGTCTCCAGGATCAGGCCCCGGGCTGAAGGTGGCACTAAACTGCTGAGCCACCCAGGCTGCCCTTTTTTTTTTTTTTTAAACAATAGTTGTTTCATGGGAAATCTGTTCTAGCTCTATGCAGATCCCTCATCTTTAAGGACTCTGAACACTCAAATAGGTAACATTAGCTCTGATTTTGTACTAGAGTGCTAGGGAGCTGATGAAAAGTTCAAAGAATACAGCAAGACTACCTCAGGCTTTCGTAGGTAATTCTCATCAAAATTTTACAAAATTTTGTGACCCATTACATACTATCCTTGGAAGAAAGCTCTTCCTATCCAAACATTACTTTTTGCCAAATTTCTTATGAGGTACAGCCTGGGGTTACTATCCCTAGCAAGTTTCAACTCAGTTATACGAATGTGACACACCAATTAAGATGGTGCTTATTTCCTCTCCACAGTCACACATTTCTTCCCCTCCGTGTCTCCAGCATGTTAGCTGCCCAATAACCGTGTCAGCCAGGTTATAGTACATAAACCATTTCTGGTGGCTCTGACCTTAGTTCAGGGCAACTGGAGTATACTTAATACTATAGTTGCTACATTAGGAACAGGCATGTGATGCTGTCACTTGTTCATTCAAGAGACATTCCTTGAGCATGTGGCAGGCATAACTAAGACATGGTCTTCACCTCACAAGCGAGGTGAAGAATGTAAGTGACCAAAGTGATGCTATTAAGGACTTGAGATGTGGCTAGTCCAAACTGAGATGTGTTATGACTACCTATAATACACACTGAATTTCAAAGACAGTATAAAAAATAAAGTGAAATATCTCAATAGTAATTTTTATACTGATTACCTATTGAAATAATACTACTTTGGGTACCATGGGTTAAATAAAAATATATTATTAAAAATAATCTTAATCTGTTTCTTTTTACCTATTTTATGTCTCTACTAGATTTAAAATTACCTTATGTGGCAAAAAATTTACATATATGATTTTGCATTACATTGGACAATACAGGTGTAGGGAGATGAAGGAGCCTGGCACTTAAGGGCAAATCAAATAGTTATATCCTAAAGTCAAGAGAAAGGAAGTAGAAAACAAGATAGGAATCAAATCATTTAATAATTCAATAAGATGAGTAAGTGCCTACATGTTGAGAACTATTCCCAATAAATCTGCTGCCAGGAATATAATAATATGTTCAGAGCCCTCCTCAATTCCATAGTCATCTAGGTCCAATTATCTTGTACTGAATTCCTGCTTGCCCCCATTTTCTGTCCCTCAGACTTCCTAGTGGTAAATAGAGGAAGTTTGTGCGTCTGCTTGATACACATAAGAAGAGATGACAATTTCATATTCAATAGGAACATTGCTAGTATTTTCCTTACCAGCATCTCTCCTTGCACAGAGTCAAGAAAATCAGGAAGATCTAGAACTGGTAGCATTCACACAGACATACATCCTCTACTATAGACCAAGGTATCATCAACTAAATATAGTTTATTTCCCAGTAGCTCACTAATATCATTAAAATATAAAGCATTAGTTTAAAAGAGAAGAAAAATTTACCAAATATTTTTGTAACATCTCCATGTATAAAGTACTACACTGGGCTCTATGAAGGAGACAAATAAAGGATAGACATTATCTCTATCTAAAGCACTTGAATAGGATATTTCTGCTTATCTATTACTTAATTAAATATCCACGTTCAACCAGGAACAAATCCTAAACACCCACGTTCAACCAGGAACAAATCCTATCTCCCTCATCCCAATGCAATATATAGAGAACATTTTATAAAATGTTTGAACAGGGATCCCTGGGTGGCGCAGCGGTTTGGCGCCTGCCTTTGGCCCAGGGCGCGATCCTGGAGACCCGGGATCGAATCCCACGTCGGGCTCCCGGTGCATGGAGCCTGCTTCTCCCTCCGCCTGTGTGTCTCTGCCTCTCTCTCTCTCTCTCTCTGTGACTATCATAAATAAATAAAAAAAATAAAATAAAATAAAATAAAATAAAATAAAATAAAATGTTTGAACAATTCATGCACTAAAGCTCACCCCAGTTAAGAACTTTAAAGAGCAGGTGATCTTGGGCCTCCCATTAAAAATATTCATAATCAACCCACATCCCTAACTTTCTTATATCAAGCTATATGAGTGAACATAGAAGAAGAGTTAGGTTAGTCAAATTTATCCAAAAGTAAACAATGGTTGTGCTAACATCAGCTTCTATTATCAACTTCTTACTTACTGTGAACACAGCCCAGGAAAGGGCAGAATGGCCTCCTCCATGCAGAAGGAGTAGGACGGGACCCTCTGACCCACTCTTGTAAACTCGAAAAGTGTATGAATAGTTAAAGATAATATATCTAAGCTTTTGCTCACTTACGTTTTTGATAATTTAATCATAATAATACTGATTAAAAACCTCAGGGGGAAAAAAAAAAAAAACCTCAGGCAGTACCAGGCTCTATGTAAAGCTGCAGACTTCCAAACTCAAGAGACACTTAAATAGAAGTTTCTGAAACACCAAACCTGTTTTTGAAGCATGGAGCCAGTATCAATGGGGAAAAAAAAAAAAAGATTCCCTGTTGCCCTGAGGACATAGTCCCTAATTTCTAGATGCTAAACTGATTCAACTCACCTGACTCATAAAACCTTCTCCTTAAAAGAGATATCAGTGTCAGGAACTTAATTCTTAATCCTCTCCCCGTGCATTAGACAATTATATCCAAGTAAGATACTGGCATAGACTTATAGGTTAAATTCCATGCTGTACACAGAACAGATGGAGAATAAAAATGAAATAAATAGCAGGACTAAAGAACATTTCAGAAACTATACATGTCTTCTTAGTATTATAAGCTTGTTAAAGAATAAGCCATTTTGCAAAGGATATATCCTTGCCAGTTTCATTCTCTACTTCTACATCTTCCATGGATTCAAAGTACTGACTCCAAGAAACAGGGGAAAAGTCTCGTTTTCTTCCAGGGCTGAAGGAAAAAAAAGAGAAAGAGTTCAAGTAAAAAATAGTTATGCGTGAAAACATTAAAATCTTGATCAACAAATGCTAAATATAAACATGAAATGAAAATTGCAAGGGTATTTTCTCTTAAAGAATGAGGAGTTTTCATAAAGAGAGCATCACGTTAAAAATGTGTTTTAAAAAGTTCAAGACTTAAGAGTAAAAATGTTAGGATTTTAGAAAATTCATTAGTATATTTTAATTCCAAATATATTCCATGTACATACACCACAAAACCTGCTGGTTCTCTCTCCTTGTTCTTGACTACCAGCTTCATTCCTATCCTGTCAAGCCATTTTAATATCATTCCGGTATAATCATTTTTGGTCACTCCTCCTTCTTTATACCTTTAATCCTCATATTATTTCATGCTTTTTCATTATTTCCCAACCCATCAATACACAACCTTCATAACAGCCAAACTGGCAATACTTTGAATTTCTAGGAATTTATCTAAAGATATGCTCATGCAGAAGTGAAATGACTTATCTATTCAATGTAGCATTGTTTATAATAGAGAAAAATTAGAAACAACTGATCACCAACAGCTGATAGATGAAAATAAGTTGTGGTACATAGAGAAATAATATTTAGTTATAAAAAGATGGAAGCAATTATATGCTGATAACATTCTTTGTATGTGGGTAAGATAGACTGTTAGTTAAGTCAGGACACCTGGGTGGCTCAGTGTTTGAGCATCTGCCTTGGGCTCAGGGCTTAATCCCGGGGTCTTCAGAGTCCCACATCAGGCTCCTTTTGGGGAGCCTGGTTCTCCCTCTGCCTATGTCTCTGCCTCTCTCTGTATCTCTCATGAATAAATAAAACTTAAAATAAAAATGGGATGCCTGGGTGGCTTAGTGGTTGAGCACCTGCCTTCAGCCCAGAGCGTGATCCTGGAGTCCCAGGATCTAGTCCCACATCAGGCTCTGTGCATGGAGCCTGCTTCTCCCTCTGCCTGTGTCTCTGCCTTGCTCACTCTCTGTGTCTCTCGTGAATAAATACATTTTAAAATCTTAAAAAAAAAAGATATACTGTTAAGTAAACAAACAAACATAATGGACATACTACTATCTGGGTAAAAATAGGAAGTATGTGTAAATATAATTGCTTATAAATGTTTAGAGTATCTCTGGAAGAATACCAATATAACATTTGATATATATCCTGGGATGGGAACTATGATTGGCAGATGGACAATTCTCAGTGTTTATCCCTTTCTACTGTTTTATTTTTGAACCATGAATTATTTCAAAAAAATAAAATTATTCTCAAAATAACCAATAAATATCTATTTACAAGCTATGTCTTTAACCTTGGATGAGACACAAGAAAGGAACCCTGAACCTTACCCTATTTCCATATCTATTCTCTTCAATAATGGAAGGAATTCAGAATTCTGTCAGCAACAAAAAGTTACCTCCTGCCAGATATTGTCCTATATATGCCATGGGGGCAAATGGAGAATATATACAAAGCCCACTTCAAAGACTTAAGTTAGTACAAAAGCACTCTATAGTTGACTATAATTACTGGAATTACAATGGAGCAACTGCACCATTAGGTATGTATTCTTTCAACAGTCAAAATGCATTGAACATATCAATAGTTCTCAACCCATGTAACAATAATCATTTAAGGGGTTTTTAAAAATACTGATGCTTGGATTTCACTTCTAGAAATTGCTTTAAAAGGCTTGAAGTGTGGCATAGGCACTGATAATTTTTAAAGTTCCCCAAGTTGAAAGAGGGATGCTAGGAATACAAAGCTAGAGGAAATGATTTGGAATGAGAGAAGGGTTCCTACCATTTACCTATAGTTCCCTGCAAATCCCTACCAGTTACAGTATGGATTTGAGCAAATTCGAATTATTTAAATTCTTTCTGCCTTGGATTATAGCAACTGGATAAAATAACATACTGTTTCTTTTCTTTTTTTTTCTTTTTAGAGAGAGAGCAAGAGAGCATGCACACGTGTGTGGGGAGGGGCAGAGGAAGAGGGAGAGAATCTTAAGCAGGCTTCACTCTCGGTGGGAGGCTTGACTCGGAGCCAATCTCATGACTCTGAGATCACAACCTGGGCTGAAACCAAGAGTCAGGCACTTAACTGATTAGGCCACCCAGGTGCCCCCCAAAAACATTCCTTTTAAAGGAATCTAAACACATCTGGCATTTAGTAGTTGCTCAGTGAACAGGTAAAATCCTATCTTCTGATAGAAAAACTGCCTATAGAGAAATAAACTTCAACTTCAGCTTAGACTTATTTTTTCTGGTTTGCTGGTTGCACTTGAATTCCTACTGGAAAACTAAAAGTAGAATTCTTAATTCTACTGACTCATCAGTCACTCACAAATCCACCTATGCATATACTAATTTGAGAATAACAACCACACATGGCATGTCAAACATGTTATAATGGATTCTAAGAATCTATGGGTGAATTTTTTATGTCTGGACCTAGGATGTCATCACCGTAATAGTATCTAACATTTACTGTGCCACAACAGTGAATCACTCTGCCAAGTAATTTATAGGCATGATTCCATTTAATCCTCACAAAACTTCAAGTTAGTTTTATCCTTATTTCACAGATAACAGATTTAGAGATATGAAGTAACTTATGCAAGGTTATACAACTACTAAGTGGCAGTGACAGAATTCAAATCCAGTTCCATCACTCTTCAAAGTCTCTGCTCTTTACCCCCATGCTATATTAATTCTCAGATCCTTTTTTTCTCTCTCACTCTTTCATTTATGCTTCTAAGAAGTAATAAGGCTTTAGAATATATTATCAGAAATTTCCTTTTCAGAGAGTCTTTGCCAAGGCCACAGAAACTTTCCAAGTTGGCTGGGCACCAGAAAAAATTACCAGTTAAAGAAAAATTAGTTTGTATAATAGAAATTATTCCTATGAGAACACCCTCCATTTCTAATTCCCTTCATTTAAAAAAAGTTCTAGGGACTACCCAAGGTATACCAACATATGAGTAATTCCCATCTGGTTAAAGAGCCAATAATCTATACCTCCAAAGGTTGCTCCTATTCCCAGAGACATTTTTCTGGGATATTCCTTTGAAAACGTAATTGGTTATATACTCTACAATTGTGTCCAGGTAATTTTGCAATCAATGTTAGACGAGAAATAGATAGTAAGGATCTCGCATTAATCTTTATATTCTAGTTGGAAAGAATACTCCGTATTTTAGGGATGTAGTTCTAGTTCTTTTTAAAAATGGTTTGCTTTTTATAGTTTTATGCTTACCTATTTTATAGTCATTACAGCTTATATAGGCTTTTTAGTTATAATTTTTAAAATAAATTACTGATTTTTTTTTCTCCATGGAGTCATAATGGAATAATTTTAAAGTAATGAAAAGAATTTTCAAAAGCAAGGTTAATTTATCTTTCATAATTTTTTTTTAAGAGAAAGAAAGAGAGGGTGGGAGTATGCGGGTGTGGGGGGTAGAAGGAGAGAGAGAATCTTAAGCAGGCTCCACACCCAGTGAACAGAAGGACTTGGAACTCCATCTCACGATGGTGAGATCATGACCTCAGCCAAAATCAAGAGTTGGACGTTTAACTGAATGGGCCACCCCAAGGTTAAGTTATACTTTAAAAGTCAGGGTTTATTCACCAAGAACCTATTATATGTATTAGGCTGGAACTGAGGTAGGGTGATAGGAGATGCAGGGATAATTATAAAACTAGTGATACAATGCCTCTGCTCTCAAGAAGCTCATGCTAAATATGTGAATATCTAACATAAGGTGGAGTTAAATGCCCTAAGAGGTATAGCTAAAGTGCTGTGAATGTTCAAAGGAGGAAATATAAAGATTACTTAAAAAACAAAAAGATCACTTATAGCTTGAGAAATAAAAAGAGGCTTCAAAGAAAAAAATAACAGTTAAGTTAGGCATTGAAGGACAGACAGAATTTGGACTGAGAGAAACAGGAAAGGGTAAGGAAGACCTGTCAGGCAGGGAGAAGGGCACAAATAAGAACCCAGTATGGTGCCTGTCATAGGTAACACCCATAAAAAGCAAACAAAAATAGCTAATTCCAACAAGGTAGAAATAAGTACAATAGTTTTGGAAAAAAAGAAGCTAATACAACTAAAAGCAGATCATGGAGAAAGAATGATATCAGATATAATAGAGTGGGGGAATATATGTTCTTTTTTCTGTTATTTGCATGTTAGAGTCCCAGGAGTTTGGATGATTCAGATTAAAATATTTTAGAAAAGTCAATGTGGTGAAAGCTCCAAGATGGACTTGCTTCTGGGGGAAAAATGTTGCTGAAATAACCTGGTTAGAAGAAGATGGGAGTCTAACTGGCAATAGAATTAAAAAGGAGGAAAATATAGAAAGATTTCAAAAAGGCAATCAACAAATTTCAGGAATGTTCAAGACATGGAAGATGACTGATAGAATCCAAGTCAATTCTAAACTTTTGAACAGAGAGATGAATTATTAAGTCCAACAAATTGTAAAAAAACAAAAAAACCAAAACTACTCTGAGAAGTATAAGTACACAGAATTTTTCATGTCAGAATAAAGTTTATTTCAAACCCAACACAATAAATGTTTAATTTCTTGCCACCTCTTGCTACGAGAGGGAAGAGTTTGGCAGACAGAGAACAAAGTGGTGCAATGGGAGATACAGAGAAAATAGAGCTTCTACTTAAACCATGTGAATCAAGTGTGTTTACAGAATCTTTGCTACTGTCACACACTCCATTCAGAATCTGATGAAAGCTATAAACCCTCACTCTAGAAACAAGTGCATGCGCATATTTTGCACATAATTGCAGTGGCTTCAAGAAGCTCATGTATGACTCCTAAATAAGAACCCCTGGCCTATACCTTGACCATAACTACTTATTTCCAGCAGAAAGGCAAAAAATATAAAAAGGAAGAAAATTATGAGATTCTACTTCCTTAAAACTTCCTAAACCTAAATTAGTTTTCCATTTGCTACACACCAAAAGTTTCTTTTCATGACCCAGTTCTGCCTTTATTAATTGTGTGACCTTGGGCAAGTCACTTAACTTCTCTATGCCTGAGTTTCTTCATGTCAGATGGGGTCATAATGCCAATTTAATAGGGGATGTAATGAGGATTAAAGTAGCCTTCTCTCTTGGTTACTCTCAAATTAACCTGTTCTATTTTTATCACAGAATTAATCATTTCCTAAAATTAGTTTACTCTTCTATTTGTTATTATCTTAATCATTCCACCTAATTTGCTACTGATGTGAGATCCACAAGAGCAAAAATGTTCTCCATTTGTTCACTGATATACTCTCAGGGCCCAACATATTAATGATTAACTGTTGACAGTAAGAAATTAGCTAATGGGCATAAAGCACTTAGCTTGGTGTCTCGGTAAGTTTATCATCATCAGCAGCAGCAGCAGCATCATCATTAGGCTGAAGCTAATAAATAGAATCTTCCTTACTGAATCCTGAGGTTTCCAGTAAAAGGAAATGGAACACTACAAAACTACACTAATCAAGACTGTGGTATAAGCATGAGAGTAGACATATAGATAGGTCAAATAGAACTGAAGGTCCAGAAATAAACTAACATTTATAGTCCATAGCTTTGCAACAAAAGGGCCAAGACAATTCACTGGGGAAAGAATAGTCTTTCCAAGCAATGCTATTAGGACGACTGAGTATTCATATGTAATATGAATCTGGACCCCCCCACACTACATAATTAAATCATAGTGGATCATAAACCTAAATGTAAGAGCTAAAACTATTAAACTTTGAGAAGAAAATACAGGAGTAAATCTTTACGATCTTTGATTAGGCAACAATTTCTTTTTTTTTTTTTTTAAGATTTTATTTATTTATTCATGAGAGACAGAGAGAGAGAGAGAGAGAGAGAGAGAAAGGCAGAGACATAGTCAGAGGGAGAAGCAGGCTCCAAGCAGGAAGCCTGATGTGGGACTCAATCCCGGGACTCCAGGATCACGCCCTGAGCCAAAGGCAGATGCTCAACCGCAGAGCTACCCAGGTGTCCCTAGGCAACAATTTCTTAGCTACACCACCAAAAGTAGAGCTAAAGAGAAAACTCAGGAGTTGGACTTTGTCAAAACTAAAACTTTTCATTAAAACTATATACAGTTTTGGTCCAGGTTGAAAATGGCAGTGGTGGCTCAGTTTTGGGTTTCTGGGCTGCTTGGTCAGTCCCAGGAATAGCTGGGGTGGTCCATGTAGAGTGAGGAGAGCTCAAATCAAATCTGGGAGGCCCTCATCTACTATGTAACATTCCCCAGCGTGGGAATGAGCATACTGAATGTCTTCCTTAAGCTACATCATGGAGAGTATCAGAGACCCAAGTTCTGGGGTAGGATGGCCTACCCTCATCTCCACATCAGGTCCAAGCCCTTTTCCTGGGGAGATGGTAATCATACTCTATTCCATAATTCTCACATGAATCCATTTCTGACCAGCTATGAAAATGAACAAAGAGAATTGGGACCACAACCCAGTGGGGACCACATTACTGGTTTGGACCCATGACTCTGCACACAGACCAGAAAAGTATATGGCACCTTAAGCTCACCTTCCTTACTTGTATCAAATGATGAGCAGATGACCAGTATACTGATCTTCTATCCCTTTCCTTATAGCATGAGATAGCTAATAAATAATTTAGATTAGTCCAAGGGGGGAAAAAATCCCTATATACACTTTTTATATTACAGCTGTATATAGGTTGTCTTAGTTTAAACTTCTACTTAAATTAATCATTTCTAGTGACTGGAAGATTTGTGATCATTAGCAAATCAATCTCTGCTTCAATTTCTTCAACTGTAAGCTTTGAAAAAATGATTACAAATAGGCACATAAAATGTACTTCAGAAATGTTATAGTAGAAATACTGTTCACAGCTGAGCCACATAGTATATATTGATTACATTTTCTTCTGTGTCCTCTTACTTTTTTCCAGAATGACTGTCTTTTACTTTGTTTACATAGCTTTTTATTAAACTATAACTATTTTATAAGAACTTGTTATAGGCATAAGATATTAGCAGACATTTCACAAAAAAGCAAGCACAAATAGCTCAAAAATGAAAAGGTTCCCAATTTCAGAGTCAGAGACATAAAATTTTATTTTATTTTTTATGTTTTAGAGACATAATATTTTAAGTCACAGTAATATATAATTTCACACCCATTATGTTGACAAAATATGAAGCCAGACATTACTAGGTATTGATAAGGATCTAAATTGGATGAACTGTCATCCACTGTGGGTGTTCTTTAGTAGTTTCATTTTACATCAACACATCTGCAGAAAGGCACTAAGATACACATAAAAAGATGTTCACAGAACCATCTGCATAAAACCAAAGAATAACAAGCAAGCTAAAATCCAACAACACTAGAATATATATATTGAGATATCTTCAGATAACTGAACATGCCACAACAGAAGAAATGGATATGCTAAAATTATATGCAGTAACATGCGTGAATTTCAAAAATACATTTGAAGCATAGAAGAGTAAGTGCAGTATGATTCTATTAACAACAAAGTTCCAAAACAGGCAAAACTAAATAATATCTTTTCTATGGATACTTGCATAGGTGCTCAAACTATACAGAAAGTCAACAGAATGAGTACAGGAAGCGTCCAAGATGGTGGAGAAGTAGGAGACCTTAGTTTCATCTGGTCCCAGAAACGCAGCTAGATAGCTATCAAATCAATCTGAACACCTACAAATTCAACCAGAGATCTAAGAAAAGAACAGCTGCAACTTTACAAATAGAAAAGCGACTACCTTCTGCAAGGTAGGAGGTGCGGAGAAGTGAATGCAAGGTGATATATGGGAAGACAGACCACAGGGGTCAGGAGCCTCTGGCAGCCAGCACCAGAAAGTGATACAGCAGTGGGGCACAACACTGGAACCTTTAGAAGTTTGCTCCAGTGAGGGATGTCCCTGCCTGAAAGGTGCTCAGGCAGTGAAGTAGGGGCAGAATCTTAGGTGGGACAGTGTGGTCTCAGGATCCTTGGGGTCACAGAAAGAACAGGGGTGCCTGAGTGCAGCAGAGTTCCCCAAGCATCAGAGCGGGGAAACTGGTTGCAATCAGCGAATCCAGGAGTAGGCTCTCAGTTACGGGTTACCATAAACCACAATCCACTGCAGGGATGGGCAACCACTCTCTGAGCAGGGGCCCCAACAAGCAGCAGAACCACCACAAGGCCCCCCACCCTGGTATGGGTGCCAGCCTCAGCAGTCTGCAAGGTTTGAAGACTAGAAGTGGGTCCTCTGCCTGAAACACAAATGCTTAATGACAGGCTCGGTGAGTAGAGTGCAGAGGGAGACCAGGGACACAGAAGTGATTGACTGCTTTTCCCTGAGGGCACACTGAGGAACCATGAACTTCCAGCTCTGGGCTGGAGATTGGAGGGCCCACCATTTTCATTCTCAGCCTATATATATATATATTTTTTTTTCCAAGATTGTATTTATTCATGAGAGACACAGTGAGAGGCAGAGACACAGGCAGAGGGAGAATCAGGCTCCATGCAGGGAGCCCAATGTGGGACTCATCCAGGGTCTCCCCAACCACACCCTGGGCCAAAGGAGGTGCTCAACCACAGGAGGCGTCCCATCTTTCTCAGCCTCTAAAGCTGCAAGAAAGACTTCAGGGAACAAAAGCCACATAGAGCAATCCTGAGCAAATTACTTTACCTGGCCCCCTGGTAAGGGCAGTGCAATTCTGCCTGGGGCAAAGACACCTGAGAATCAGTCCAACAGGCCCCACCCCCAGAAGATTAGAAAGAAAATAGGCTAAAACCAAGTATATGGATCATAAAGAATTGCAAAATGCCAGCGTCAGGGGAAAATAGTATATAGAATTCACGGGTTATTTCCCACAATTCCTTAGTCTTTCAATTTTAATTTTTTTCTTTTTCCTTTTTCAAAGAATTTATTAATTCATTTTTACAGTTACATTCTACCCTTTCACTGTATTTAATTTTATTTTTGGATATAACAAGTTTTTCTTTCTCCACAATCTTGGGATACAGTTTCTTCTAACAAACAGACCAAAATACACCCAGAATCTAGTGTATGGTTCTGTTCTCTTCACCTGTCTGATCATATTCTCTATCTCGATCTCTCTTCTTTTTGTTGTTGTGAAAGTATTTTTAAAATTTCCTCTTTACAGGGATGCCTAGTTGGCTCATTGGTTGAGCATCTGCATTTGGCTCAAGTAGTGACCCTGAGGTTCTGGGATCAAGTCCCGAATCAGGATCCCTGCAGGGAGCCTACTTCTCCCTCTATGTCTCTGTCTCTCTCTCTCTGTGTCTCTCATGAATAAATAAAATCTTTAAAAAAAATTTTTTTCATCTTTACAGTTGCATTCTATCTTTTCAATGTATTTAATTTTATTTTTGGGTACATATATTTTTCTTTCTTTACAATTCTGAAATGTAGTTTCAGTTTATTCAAAAATACACTCAGGATATAGTTTATTGCTCTGTTCTGCTCACTTGTCTGTTTATATATTTTTTTGGTCTCTCTTTTTTTTTTTTTGGTCTCTTAATTTTCATTTTTACAGTTACATTCTGTCCATTCATTGTATTTATTTTTGTACATACATAAGTTTTTCATCTTTAAAATTTGGGGATCTAGTTTTCTAACAAACAAACCAAAATACACACAGGATCCAGTGTATTGCTCTGTCCTATCCACCTGTCTGATTATATTCTCTTATTTTTTTTTTAAGTTTTATTTATTTTCAGTTTTGGGTTTCTTCTGATTTGTTTAGTGTATATTTCTCCAGGATCACTGTTGCCATTTTAGTATTTTGCTCTCTCATTCATCTATTCTTTTCTGGATAGAATGACAAGACAGAAAAACTCACCTCAAAAAAGAGAACAATGGGCAGCCCTGGTGGCTCAGCAGTTTAGCACTACCTTCAGTCCAGGGCATGATGCTGGAGACCCGGGATCGAGTCCCACGTCGGGCTCCCTGCATGGGGCCTGCTTCTCCCTCTGCCTATCTCTCTCTGTGTGTCTCTCATGAATAAATAAATTAAAAACAAAAAACAAAAAACAAGAAGTAGTACTGACACCCAGGGACCTAATCGATATGGACCTAGTAAGTAAGATGTTGGAACTAGAGTTCAGAATAAGGATTATAAAGATACTAGCTAGGCCTGAAAAAAGCATAGAAGACACTAGAGGATTCTTTTCTGGAAAAATAAAAGAACTAACTAAAATTTCATCAAGTCAAAATAAAAAAGGCTATTAATGAGATACAATAAAAAACGGAAGCTCTAACTGCTAGGATAAATGAGGCAGAAGAGAAAATTAGTGATCTAGAAGACAAAATTATGGATAATTAAGAAGCCAAAAAAAGAGATAAACAACCACTGGATCACAAGGGGAGAATCTGAGAGATAAGTGATACCATAAAGCTAAACAATATTAGAATAATTGGGATCCCATAAGAAGAGGAAAGAGAGGTGGTGGGGGGGAGCAGAAGGTATACTGGAGCAAATTATAGTGAAGAACTAACTTCCCTAATATGGTGAAGGAAACAGGCATTCAACTCTAGGAGGCACACATAATACTAAAACATGAAAATCTCAGAGACAATGAGAAAAATCCTAAAAGCAGCTCAGAACAAGAGGTTTGTACCTACAAGGGTAGAAACATTTGACTGGCAGCAGACCTACCCACAGAGACCTGGCAGGCCAGAAAAGCCTGGCATCATATATTTAAGGTGTTAAATGAGAAAAAATATGCAGTCAAGAATACTTTGTCCAGCCAGGTTGTCCTTCAAATAGATGGAAAGATAAAAAGCTTCCAGGACAAACAGAAACTAAAAAAATTTGTGATCACTAAACCAGCCCTACAAAAATAATTAACTAATAATTTAATGTCTCTCCAACAAGAAAATATAACAATTGTAAATATTTATGCCCCCAACATGGAAGCAGCCAATTATATAAACTAATTAATAACAAAATTAAAGAAACACATTGATAATAATACAATAGTAGGGGGCTTTAACACCCCACTCACTGCAATGGACAGATCATCTTAGCAGAAGATTAACAAGGAAACAAAGGCTTTGAATGACACACTGGACCAGATGGATTTCACAGATATATTCAGAACATTCCATCCTGAAGCAAAAAAAAATACATTCTTCTTGAGTATACATGGAACATTCTCCAGGATAGATCACATACTGGGTCACAAATCAGGTCTCAACCTGTACCAAACACTAGGATCATTCTCTGCATATTTTTAGACCACAATGCTTTGAACTGGAACTCAGTCACAAGAGGAAATTTGGAAAGAACTCGAATATATGGAGGTTAAAGAGCATCCTACTAAAGAATGAATAGGTCAACCATGAAATTAAAGAAGAATTAAAAAATAATAATGGGGGCAGCCTGGGTGGCTCAGCGGTTTAGCACCACCTTCAGCCCGGGACGTGATCCTGGAGACCTGGGATCAAGTCCCACGTCAGATTCCCTGCATGGAGCCTGCTTCTCCCTCGGCCTGTGTCTCTGCCTCTCTGTCTCTCTCATGAATAAATGAATAAAATCTTTTTAAAAAATCATGGAAACACATGTTCAAAACCTTTGGATGGAGCAAAGGCAGTGCTAAGAGGGAAGTATGTAGCAATACAAGCCTTTCTCAGGAAACAAAAAAGGTCTCAAATACACAATCTAACTTTATACCTAAAGGAGTTGGAGAAGAAAGAGTAAATAAAGCCTAAAGCAAGTAGAAAAGAATTAACAAAGATTAGAGCAGAAGTCAATGAAATAGAAACCAAAAATTAGAGTAGAAAAGATCAACAGAAACTAGGAGCTAGTTCTTTGAAAGAACTAAAAAGATTGATAAACCACTGGCCAGACTTATCAAAAAGAAAGAGAAAAGACTCAAATAAATAAAATTATGAATGAAACAGGAGAGATCACAACCAAAACCAAAGAAATACAAACAATTAGAACATATTATGAGCAACTATATGCCAACAAATCAGGCAATCTGGATGAAATGGATGCATTCCTAGAGAGGAATAAACTACCAAAACTGAAACAGGAAGAAATAAAAAACCTGAACAGACTCATAACCAGCAAGGAAATTGAAGCAGTCATCAAAAATATCTCAACAAACACAAGTCCAGGGCTTGATAATTTTCCAGGATGAATTCTACCAAACATTTGAAGAAGAATTAATGCCTATTCTTCTGAAGGGGTTTCAAAACATAGAAATGGAAGGAAAACTTCCAGACTCTATAAGGCCAGCATTACCTTGATCCTAAAACCAGACAAAGATCCCACCAAAAAGGAGAATTACAAACCAATATCCCCAATGAACATGGACACCAAAATTCTCACCAAGATACTAGTCAATAGGATCCAACAGTACATTAAAAGGATTATTCAGTATGACCCAGTGGAATTTATTCCTGGGCTGCATGGGTGGTTCAACATTCACAAATCAATCAATGCAATATACTACATTAATAAAAGAAAGGACAAGAACCATATGATCCTCTCAATAGATGTAGAAAAAGCATTTGACAAAGTACACATTCCTTTCTCGATTAAAACACTTCATATTTTAGGGATAGAGGAAACATACTCTAATATCATAAAAGCCATTTACGAAAAACCCACAGCAAACATCATTCTCAATGGGGGAAAACTGAGAACCATTCCCCTAAGGTCAGGAACACAGCAGGGATGTTCACTATCACCACTGTTGTTCAACTTAATACTAGAAGTCCTAGCCTTAGCAAGCAGACAACAAAAGAAATAAAAGGCATCCAAATCAGGAAAAGAAGACAAACTCTCACTCTTTGCAGAGGACATGATATTCTATGTGGAAAACCCAAAAGACTCCACCCCAAAATTGCTAGAACTCATACAGGAATTCAGCAAAGCGGCAGGATATAAAATCAATGCATAGAAATCAGCTGCATTTCTATATACTAACAATGAGACAATTAGAAACAGAAATCAAGGAGTAGATCCTGTTTACAATTGCATTCAAAATCATAAGATACCTAGGAATAAACCTAGCCAAAGAGGCAAAGGATCTGTACTCAGAAAACAAAGTAAGATGCATTATCTTATTTTGATAGAACACATCCTCTGGTAGCTTCCTGAGAAAGGGAGATTAATTTTGAAACTCTCCATGCCAGATGATGTTACTGAGGAAGATACAAAGAAATGGAAAAACGTTCCATGGCTCATGGATTGTAAGAACAAATACTGTTAAAATGTTAAAATGTCTATGCTACCTAGGGCAATTTATACATTAACTGCAATCCTTTTTTTGTTTGTTTTTGTTTTTGTTTTGTATGATAGGCACACAGTGAGAGAGAGAGGCAGAGGCATAGGCAGAGGGAGAAGCAGGCTCCATGCACCGGGAGGCCGACATGGGATTCGATCCCGGATCACGCCCTGGGCCAAAGGCAGGCGCTAAACCGCTGCGCCACCAGGGATCCCCTTAAAGATTTTATTTATTTCTTCATGAGAAACACAGAGAAAGAGACACAGGAGGAGGGAGAAGCAGGCTCCACGCAGGGAGCCCCACGTGGGACTCGATCCCGGGTCTTCAGGGTCACGCCCTGGGCTGAAGGCTGCGCTAAACCGCTGCGCCACCTGGACCGCCCTATTAACCGCAATCCTTAACAAAATACCATCAACTTATTTCACAGAGCTGGAACAAATAATCCTAAAATTTATATGGAATCAGAAAGACCCTGAATAGCCAAAGGAATGTTGAAAAAGAAAACCAAAACTAGTGGCATCACAATCCCGGACTTCAAGCTCTATTACAAAGCTACAATCATTAAGACAGGCACAAAAACAGACACATAGATCAATGAAAGAGAACAGAATAGAGAACCCCGAAATAGATCCTCAACTCTGTGGTCCACTAATCTTGGAAAAAGCAAGAAAGAATATCCAATGGAAAGAAGACAGTCTCTTCAACAAATGGCATTGGGAAAATTGGACAGGCACATGCAGAAGAATAAAACTGGACCATTCCCTTACACCATACACAAAAACAGACTCAAAATTATTGAAAGACCTAAATGTGAGACAGGAATCCATCAAAATCCTAAAGGGGAACACAGGCAGCAAGCAACCTCTATTATCTTGGCTGCAGCAACTTCTTGCTAGACAAGTCTCCAAAGGCAAGGGAAACAAAGGCAAAGATGAACTATTGGGACTTCATCAAGATAAAAAGGTTTTGCACAGCAAAGGAAACAGTCAACAAAACCAAAAGACAACCAACAGAATGGGAGAAGATTTGCAAATATCTTATCAGATAAAGGGCTAGTATCCAAAATCTATAAAGAACTTACCAAACTCAACACCCAAAGAACAAATAACCCAATCAAGAAAGTATGAGCAGAGGACAGGAACAGACATTTCTCCAAAGAAGACATACAAATGGTCAACAGACACATAAAAAAATGCTCAAAATCACTGAACATTAGGGAAATACAAATCCAAACCATCATGAGATACCACTTCACACCAGTCAGAATGACTAAAATGAACAAGTCAGGAAACAACAGATGTTGGCAAGGATGCAGAGAAAGGGGAACCCTTTTATACTGCTGGTGGGAATGCAAGCTAGTGCAGCCACTCTGGAAAACAGTATGGAGTGGAGGTTCCTCAAAAATTTGAAAATAGAGCTACCCTATGACCCAGCAATTACACTACTGGGTATTTACCCCAAAGACAAAAGTAGCGATCTGAAGGGACACCTGCACCCGAATGTTTATAGCAGCAATATCCACAGTAGCCAATCTATGCAAAGACCCCATATGTCCACTGACAGATAAATGGATAAAGATGTGGTGTATACATCTATCTAGCTAGCTAGCTACACACACACACACACACACACACACACACACACACACAGGAATACTACTCAGCCATCAAAAAGAATTCTTGCCATTTGCAACAATGTGGATGGAACTAGAGGGTATTATGCTAAGCAAAATAAGTCAATCAGAGAAAGACAATTATCCTATGATCTCACTCATCTGTGGAATTAAGAAACAAAATAGAGGATCACAGGGGAAAAGAGGAAAAAAATAAAACAAGACACAGAGGCAGAGACAAACCACAGGAAACAAGCTGAGGGTTTCTGAAGGGGGGGGGGTGGCAGGGTAGGATAACTGGATGATGGACATTAAAGAGGGCATGTGATGTAATGAGCACTGGGTATTATGTGAGTCTGATGCATCAGTGACCCCTACCTCTGAAACTAGTAATACATTATAATTTATTATATATAATTAACATTATATGTCAATTAATTGAATTTAAATCAAAAATCAAAAATAAATAAATAAAAGTTTTTAAAAAGAAACAAGCAAGAGAATGATAAACATGCAATTCAAGACTATGGGGAGTGGAGATGCTTTTGGGGAAAAGCAAACAGGCATCTAAAGTGCTAATAAGAATAATGTCCTATTTCATAAGCCAGGTGGTAGATACATGGGGATTTATTTTGGTCTTCTCTACACTACACATACATACTTTAAACCTTTCTGTATATTTCAGAAATAAATTTTTCTAAATAAAAAGAACCCTTTGAGAAATCTGTAAAACTTTTCTTAATATGATCACATTAAATAATCTATCAGGTCTATTTTTTTCTTTTTAAATTTCCATTCTTGGCACCTTCCATTCTGCTCCAAATAGGACTGTTTACTCTTGGAGATGATGAAATGCTTTCATTCACCATCATCCTGTGAATTCCTCTTGCCTCTCTCTTGTGCTGAATCCTTGATTTCCATATCAGGTATTTTTCTTGATGCATCATCTTATTTTGATAGAACACATCCTCTGGTAGCTTCCTGAGAAAGGGAGATTAATTTTGAAACTCTCCATGCCAGATGATGTTATTATCCCATTTTCACACATAACTAACAGTTTTACCAACAACAGAAATTTTATGTCAGGAACTGTTTCTATCCATGGTAATTAGGTACCTTGATAGATCTAACTTTGGATGTATTGGCTAAAATTGTATGTATGTATGTGTAAAAAAATATATAAAAATAAATATACAATATGTGAGATTGTATTTATGTATTATACTTTTACATGTTATATATAAATTATATATTCATTCATTCTTCTTAAATGCAAGGATGTCTCAGCAAGAAAGTAAGGAATATGGAATACTGAGGGCAAAAGTGAAGGTGGGGACCTAGAGAGGCACTTAGTACATTAAAGCTGGCTTTTATCTTGATAGCATTTACCAACTATTTAAATGGAGGTTTGGGGGGTTTCTTGGGGCACACAAAATGCGACATAAAGCCCAAGGTGAGGAGCCTTGCTGGGCAGCCCTGCAGGAAACCTTTCTCTCATAAAGCTGGTATCTCAAAAGACAATTCTGTCAGTGAAAGGGTAAAGTAGAATTAACTCTGCTCCCTAACCCAATCTCAGGACTAAAAGAAAAATATCTGTCTTGAAACTTGGCATTGAATGGAAGGGATCTTTTGTGACTAGGATTATTTGTTCTAGCTCTGTGAAAAATGCTCCTTGTATTTTGATAGAGCTTACATTAAACGTGTAGATTGCTCTGGGTAGCAGAGACGTTCTAACAATATTTGTTCTTCCCAACAATGAGCCATGGAATGTTTTTCCATTTTGTTGTGATGTTCTCAATTTCTTTCATGTGTTCTATAGTTTTTTGAGTACAGATCCTTTGCCTCTTTGATTAGGTTTATTCCTAGGTATGTTATGGGCTTTGGTGCAAATGTAAACAGTATTGATTCCTTGATTTCTCTTTCTGCGGCTTCATTATTGGTGTATCGAAAATGCAACAGATTTCTGTACACTGATTTTGAATCCTACAACTTTACTGAATTTGTGTATTAGTTTTAGCAATTTTTTGGTGGAGTCTTTTGAGTTTTCCACATAGAGTATCAGATCATCTGCAAATAGTGCAAGTTTTTCTTCCTTGTCGATTTGGATGCCTTTTATTTCTTTTTGTTGTCTGATTGCTGAGCCAGGATTTCTAGCACTATATTAAATAACAATGGTGAGTAGACATCCCTGTCTTATTCCTGACTGTAGAGGAAGAGCTCTCAGTTTTTCCCTACTTAGGATGATTATTAGCTATTTGTCTTTTTCATATGTGGCCTTTCTAATGTTAAGGTATGTTTCCTCTAAACTTACTTTTTATCAAGAATGGATGCTGAATTTATCAAATGCTTTTTCTGCATCTATTGAGATGATCACAATGGTTCTTATGTCCCCTCCTTTTTTAAAAATTAATGTGGCATATCATGTTGATTGCTTTGTGAATACTGAACCACCCTTGCAGCCCAGGAATAAATCCCACTTGATCGTGGTGAATAATTCTTTTAATGTATTGTTGGATTTGATTGGCTAATATCCTGTTGCGAATTTTTGCATCCATGTTCATCGGGGATATTGGTCTGTAATTCTTTTTAGTGGGGTGTTTGTCTTGTTTAGAATCAATGCTGTCCTCATAGAATGAGTTTATAAGTTTTCCTTCCATTTCTATTTTTTGAACAGTTTGGGAATAGGTATTAACTCTTCTTTAAATGTTTGGTAGATGGGGCAGCTGGGTAGCTCAGTTGGGTAAGAGTCTGTCTTTGGCTCAGATCATGATCTCAGGGTCCTGGGATCAAGCCCCACATGGGGTTCCCTGCTCAGCAGGGAGTGTGCTTCTCCCCCCCCTCCCCCCCCCCTCATGCTTATGCTCTTGTGTCTCTATCTCTCTCAAATATATAAATAAAATCTTGAAAAAAAAGTATTAGGGCAGCCCAGGTGGCTCAGTGGTTTAGTGCTGTCTTCAGCCCAGGGTGTGGTCCTGGAGATCAAGTCTCACATCAGGCTCCCTGCATGAAATGGAGCCTGCTTCTCCCTCTGCCTGTGTCTGTGCCTCTCTCTCTCTCTCTCTCTCTCTATGTCTCTATGTCTCTCATGAATAAAAAAAAAAAAAAAGAATTAGAAAAAAAATTAATGTTTGGTAGAATTCCTCCTGGGAAGCCATAAAAGACCCCAATTAGTCAAAGCTATCTTGAAAAAAGAAAAACAAAGCTAGAGGCATCACAGTTTTAGACTTAAAGCTATATTACAAAGCTATAGTCATCAAGACAGTATGGTACTGGCAAAAAAAAACAGATACACTGATCAAGGGAGAAGAACAGAAAATCTAGAAATGGACCCACAATTATACGGTCAACTAGTCTCAACAAAGCAGGAAAGAATATCCAATGGAAAAAGAAAGTCTCCTTAACAAATGTGTTTGGGAAAACTAGACAGCCACATGCAGAAGAATAAAACTGGACCACTTTCTTACACCATACACAAAAGCAAATTCAAAATTGAGGAAAGACCTAAATGTAAGACAGGAATCCATCAAAAGCCTGGAGGAGGACACAGGTAGCAATTTCTTTGACATTGGCTATAGAACTTCTGTACTAGACACATGTCCAGAATCAAGGGAACAAAAGTAAAAGTGAACTATTGAGACTTCACATCAGGATAAAAAGCTTCTGCACAGCAAAGGAAACAATCAACAAAACTAAAAGGCAGCTTATGGAAAGGGAGGAGGTATTTGTGAATGACATGTCTGATAAAGAGTATTCAAAATTTATAAAGAACTTATGAAACTCAACATGCAAAAACCAAATAATCCAGTTAAGAAATGGGCAGAATATGAATAGACATTTTTTCAAAGATGGCATATAGCTGGCTAACAGACAACATGAAAAGGTGCTCAACATCTCTCATCATCAAGGAAATATAAATCAAAACTATAATGAGATAGTACCCCACACCTGTCAGAATGGCTAAAATTAACAACAGAGGAAACAACAGTTATTGGCAAAGATGCAGAGGAAGGAATCCTCTTACACTATTGATGGGAATGCTGGTGCAGCCACCCTGGAAAACAGTATGGAGGTTCCTCAGAAAGTTAATAGAACTCCCCTACGACCCAGCAATTGCACTACTAGGTATTTACCCAAAGGACAAAAAATAATGATCTGAAGGGACACAGGCACCCTGATGTTTGTAGCAGCATTTTCAATAATAGCCAAATTATAGAGAGAGCCCAATGTCCATCAACTGATGGACAAATAAGATGTGCTATATATATGTATATGAACACACACAGGAATATTAGTCAGCCATCAAAAAGAATGAAATTTTGCCATTTGTAATGATGTGAATGGAGCTAGAATTCTATCATGCTAAGCAAAACAAGTTAGTCAGAGAATGACAAAAACCATATGATTTCATTCATATGTAGAATTTAAAAAACAAACATATGAACATGGGGAAGGTGGGAAAAGAAAGGGAGGCAAGGCACAAGAGACTCTTAACTATAGAGAACTAAGGGTGATAGAGTGGACACAGGCAGGGAATGGGCTAAATGGGTGATGGGTACTAAGGAGGGCACTTGTGATGAGCACTGAATGTTATATGTAAGTGATGAATCACTAAATTCTACTAATATTATACTCTATGTTAACTAGAATTTAAAAACTTGAAACAAAAAAATGGAAGGGAGGAGGAAAAAAATCCTTCTCTGATGAAACTAACCACACAGACAGTTGTCAAACTGATTTTGGCTAAATTTATACCACTTATATACTCTAAGAAGTTTCAAGTTGAGAATTTAAAGTGGGATTTAGACTGGTAGTGCTCTCAGGACCCAAGTGGAATCAAAGAAAATCCTCTTTGAAGAGATCAACCTTCATTCTAGGACCACACTCCCAAATATAAAGTTCCAAAGTACATGACCACCTCATAGTCAAAAAGCATAAAACAGGGCAGCCTGGGTGGCTCAGCGGTTTAGCGCACCTTCAGCCCAGGATGTGATCCTGGAGACCCAGGATCCAGTCCCACGTCAGGCTCCCTGCATGGAGCCTGCTTCTTCCTCTGCCTGTGTCTCTCATGAATAAATAAATAAATAAATAAATAAATAATCTTTAAAAAAAAAAAAGCATAAAACACGTGAGGAAACAAAGACTTCAGGGACTGAAATAATCAGAGAGAATATAAATAACTGATATGTTTTACAAATAATAAAAACTTGAAACAAACACAATTACAATGAAAAGAATAGAACTGAAAAACAAATGGTAAGGTTTAACAAATTAGAACAGTGAAGAAGGGTGAACTAAATACTTGTTCAGATAAACTTAGATACATGTAGCATGTAGCACAGAAACAAAAGATGAAAATTATTAAAGAAGTTAAGAAATAACTTACTATGTCAAATTGGAGTTCCAACAGAAAATTAGAGAATGGGTATAGGTAATCTTTGAAGAGTAATAGCTAACGTTTCCAGAACTAAAACTTCAAAATACAGATTCCTAAAGCCCAATGAATGACAAGATTTTAAGAGAATTACTATATTATAATAAAACTGCAGAACATTAAAGACAATTATGTTAAAAGTAGCTCCACCTCCCAAAATACAAAGTGATATACGCACTAATTTGTTCATTTTGGCACTATTTGAAATACAAAAGAATGGAAAGAACTCAAAGTCCATCGGTAGAGAGAATGGTTGAATAAACTGTGTTGCATACATACAATGAAGTACTCTGTAGCTGAAGGCAGAAAAAAAGAATGAAAAAGATCTGTATACACACTATTGGGTGACCAGGATATATTAAGTTTTAAAGTACTATGCAGAACAGTATATACGTTATCTTTTACCTAAGAATATAAATATATACACACACACTTTTTAAAAGTAGAAGAATTGGGACACCTGCATGGCTCAGCTGCTTAAGCATCCAACTCTTGATTTCAGCTCATGTCATGATTTCAGAGTGGTGAGATCAAGCCGTGTTTTGGGCTCCATACTCAGTGGGGAGTCTGCTTGAGATTCTCTTTCCCTCTCCCCTTGACTTTTCCCTTCTAAAACAAATAAATAAATCTTTAAAAAATGTATTAAAAAGGGAATCCCTGGGTGGCTCAGCAGTTTAGCACCTGCCTTCGACCCACGGTATGATCCTGGAGTCCAGGGACTGAGTCCCATGTTGGGCTCCCTGCATGGAGCCTGATTCTCACTCTATGTCTCTGCCAATCTCTCTCTCTCTCTCTCTCTAATGAATAAATAAAATCTTTAAAAAAATAAAAAATAAAAAATATATTAAAAAAATAAAAGTGTAAGAATTAAACAAAAACTAATGAAACCCTGCAGTAGGGTACTAGAGGGAAAATGAATAGATGTCATAAAGTTTCTGAATGTATACTGCTTTTATAGTCTTAATTTTGGAGTCATATAAATAATTTCTTTTTTGTTTTATGAATACGTTTAACAGTTTATAGAATCCAATCACCACCACCACCAACAACAAAAAAGAATTAACCTAATGGTATATAAACAATTATTCCACGTGACTTTAAAACATAATCATTTGACTTTTCATCTCTGGTGGGACATACTTTAAGAAAAAAAAGAAAGAACTGAATAGAAATCTTAAACAGAATTCAGTAATAATGTTGTTGATAGTTTTAATTGATAGCTTAACTGGTTATTCTGAACATCATGTATGTGCATATTTACATACATATATCAAGCAAGTAGGTAGGTTAATGTCATTAGGAACCAAGATTTCCATTGTAAAGGAAGACAAAATTATATAAAATCAAAGAAGTAAAAAACTCTGTAATCTTAATTGGAAATATTAGTATGAATTCATGATTCCTTTTGTTTTATTTTGTTTTTTAAAAAAGTATATTCTAACTCAGCATATTGCAAAGGTCTACAAAAATAAGCAACCTGGTAGCTATGAGTTTCTCTACTGCCCAGACTGAGATATTTAAATACCATTTCCAGCTTCTAGAGGCTGCCTGTATTACCTGGTTCATAGGCTCTTCCTCCATTTTCAAAATCAGCAATGTAGCAATTTTACATTTCTCTCAGACTTTGACCTGTTCTTCTGCATCCCTCTTCTTTAAAGGACATTTGTCATTACTTTGGGCCCATCCAAATATTCAGGATAATGTATTTCATTTTTAAGATTTGTTTTTTTGACAGAGAGAGAAACTTTGCATGCATGTACATGCACAAGCAGGTGGAGCAGCAGAGAGAGAAGGAGAAGCAAGCTCTCTGTTGGGCAGGGAGCCCAATGCAGAACTTGATCCCAGGATCCTGGGATCATGACCTGTGCTGAAGGCAGACAATCAACTGAGCCATCTAGGTGCCCCAAGATAACCTATTTTAAAGTCAACTGATTAACAACCTTAATTTTCCTCTGCCATGTAAAATAATAAATATCTTATAGATAGAACCTGAGCATCTTTAAGGTGCTATTATTCTGGCTGCCACAGGTTCCTAAAGTCTTCGTATTATTTTAGAAGAATGGGAGTACTGATTAAATTTGGGACTTCTATAGATTAAGTACTCATGTTTAAATGAGTACTTAATGAGTTAAACTCATGTTTAAATGAGTACTTAATGAGTACCCCAGGCAAAATCTAAGGAATCCATTAAAAAAAAAAAAAAAGAACTGGTTAACAGGTTCACTAATGTTTCAAAACACAAGATTAATATACAAAAATCAGTTCTATTTCTATACACTTGCAATGAACAATCCAAAATGAAATTAAGAAAACAACTTCATTTATAATATCACTGATCAGAAAAAAATACTTAGGAATAAATTTAAACAAAATAATGCAACACTTACACACTGAAAACTATGTAACATTGCTGAAAGAAATATAAAAAGACCTAAATAAATACAAAGGCACTCCGCATTCATGAATCAGAATATTTAATTTTGTTAAAATGGCAATACTCCCAAATTGATTTACAGATTTCAAGCAATATCTATCAAAATTAAAATTACATCTGGCTTCCTTGCAGAAATTGACAAGCTTATCCTAAAATTCATAGGAATTCAAGGAACCCAAAAAAGTGAAAACAATTTTTTTAAAGAAAGACAAAGTTAAAAGACTCATACATCATGAAACATCTGGCTTCCTTGAAGATATTGACAAGCTTATCCTAAAATTCATATGGAAATTCAAGGAATCTAAAATAGCCAAAACATTTTTTTTTTAAACAAAGAGTTGGAAGACTCATACTTCATGATTTCAAACTTACCACAAAGCTACAGTAATCCAGACAGCGTGGTAGATCTATAAATCCAGACAGCGTGGTAGATATATATATCTATAAGAAATAAATCTATACACTTATGATCCATTGATCTCTGACAAGAATGCCAAGGTAAGTCAATGGGGTAAGAGGAGTCTTTTCATTGGATATTCACATACAAAGGAATGAAAGTGGACCCACTCCTCATATCATACACAGAAATTAACTTAAAATGGATCACAGACCAACAGATAAGAGTTTAAACTACAAAACTCTAAGAAGAAAACATAAGCATAAATCTTCATGATTCTGGGTTAGGCAATGGGTTCTTAGCTATGATACCAAAAGCACAAGAAAAGGTAAAGACAATTTGAACTTTATCAAAATTAAATGTTTGTGCTTCAAAGGAAACCATCAAAAACATGAAAAGACAACCCACAGAATGAAAGAAAACACTTGCAAATCATAGATCTGATAAGGAACTTTTATCTAGAATATATAAAGAACTCACAACTCAGTACAAAGACAGCTAACCCAATTTTTTAAATGAGCAAACAATCTGAATACATATTTCTCCAGAGAAGAGCTACAAATGGCCAATGAGCATATAAAAAAATACCCAGCATCATTAGTTACTAGAGAAACGCAAATCAAAACCACAATGAAGAACCACTTCACACAACCAGGATGGCTATAAACAAAAAGATCAACAATGACAAGTGTTCTCAAGAATGTGGAAAAACAGGGCAGCCCCGGTGGCACAGCGGTTTAGTACTGCCTGCAGCCCGCGGCGTGATCCTGGAGACCCAGGCTCAAGTCCCACGTTGGGATCCCTGCATGGAGCCCACTTCTCCCTCTGCCTGTGTCTCTGCCTCTCTCTCTCTCTCTCTCTCTCTCTCTCTGTCTCTATGAATAAATAAATAAAATCTTTTAAAAAATGTGGAAAAATAGAACCCACATATATTGCCAGTGAGAATATAAAATGGTGCAGCTGCCTTAGAAAATAGTTTGTCAGTTCCTCAAAAAATTAACACCGAGAGATACCATGTGATCCAGCAATTTCACTCCTAGGTATACTCAAGGAAAATGAAAACAAATGTCCACCTTAAAACTTGTATATGAATGATCACAGCAGCATTGTTCGTAATAGCTAAAATGTAGAAACAACTCAAATGTCCATCAACCACTGAATGGATAAGTAAAATCTGGCATCTAAAATGGAATACTATTCAGCAATAAAAAGGAGTGAAGTTGGGACACCTGGGTGGCTCAGCGGTTTAGCACCTGCCTTCAGCCCAGGGCATGAACTTGGAGTTGGGGAATCAAGTCCCACGTTGGGCTCCCTGCACGGAGCCTGCTTCTCCCTCTGCCTGTGTCTCTGCCTCTCTCTCTCTCTCTCTCTTTTTCTGTGTTTCTCATGAATAAATAAATAAAATCTTAAAAAAAAATAAGATGGTAGAAATAAAACCAAATATATCAAGGACAGACTAAATTCACTAGACTATTTTCTAGGATAGTCTATGCACAAAAATGAAGCTGATCTGAAGCAAGTATCCTCAGAGGAGATTTTTTTTTTTAATTCCAGCTATATACTATTTAAAAGAGACAAATAGTTCCAAAATTAAAGAGACATGAAGATATTGTAGGGAAATACTAGCCAAAAAATTTTAGGCCAGATATTCTTTCTCAAAATATAAGGCATTTTTCTATCATCTTCTAAGTAAGGTAGTGTAGTCGATTTTTTTTTTAACTAAGAATCTTTTATTCCTCATATTTCTAAATTTAACCTTAAGCTAGAACACATTACTGTCTAGAAGATTCCTTAAACTTTCTCTTCTATTGAATTTATAATTACTATACATATTTTCATTTCCAACAGCTATTTCTTGTTCTCTGAAACCAGGTTCCCCTCTGCTTTTTAAAGAGCATCCTATTCTTGTTTCACAGATGCCATATTATCTCTTGTCTCTCTGACAAGAGGTATTAGGTTTTTTTAGGATTTTCTTTTACTCTATGCATTCTTGTTTCCTTTTCTCATTTTTTAGTATCTGTCTTTTGTGTTAGAGGCTTTCCCTAGATGTCCAGTGATTCTATAAGAGAACAGGGCTTGTTGACTATTCAATATGACTATACATTTAACAGAGTCCTAGCCTTTTAAATGAGGGACTCTTCCCCCAAACACCAATAACTGCATGTCTTTTCTCTTAGGCCAGTCAATTCTCCGGAGAGAAATCCTCCAATTTCCTGCCTGGGAACATAAGACTAGGTATTAGCCTTCTCAGAAAAGATCTGAATAATCTCATTTGTTTCCTCATTCAACAAACATTCACTGAGATACTATTCACAAGATACTATTGTAGGTTCCAAGGGATACGTCAGTGAACAAAACAGACCTAAGACCCTACTGTTCTGGTTCTTCTATTACACTCCAATAGAAGGAGACTTAAGTAAAAATTTGTCAGATAGGGATCCCTGGGTGGCGCAGCGGTTTGGCGCCTGCCTTTGGCCCAGGGCGCGATCCTGGAGACCCGGGATTGAATCCCACGTCGGGCTCCCGGTGCATGGAGCCTGCTTCTCCCTCTGCCTGTGTCTCTGCCTCTCTCTCTCTCTCTGTATGACTATCAAAACTAAATAATTAAAAAAAAAAAAAATTTGTCAGATAGTGCTCTTATGGAAAAAAATAAAGCCAGGAGGGGGAGACAATGAATGCCAGGTTAGGAAAAACTGTAGTTTTAAATCAGGTGGCTAGGGAAGGCACCTTTAAGCAAAGATCTGAAGGTGAGAAAGCAAGACATGGGTGTGTCTAGAAGACAGAATGTATACCTTCACTTAACCCTTAGTCGCCTACTGTTGCTTTACCTTTATTGTCCTATGGCTACTACCTCTGAGGCCAGACACTCTGGTGTTCAATTTCTTCTTCCTTTTTTTTTTTTCTTTACATTTTTAAATTTATTTTTTAAAATATATATTTTTTAAAGATTTTATTTATTTATTCATAGAGACAGAGAGAGAGAGGCAGAGACACAGGCAGAGGGAGAAGCAGGCACCATACAGAGACCCTGACGTGGGACTCGATCCCAGGTCTCCAGGATCATGCCCTCAGCTGCAGGTGGCGCTAAACCGCTGTGCCACCAGGGCTGCCCACATTTTTAAATTTAAATTCAATTTGCCAGCATATAGTATAACACCCAGAGCTCATCCCATCAAGTGCCCTCCTCAGTGCCCATCACCCAGCTACCCCAATCTCCCCACCCACCTTCCCTTCAGTAAGCCTTTGTTTATTTCCCAGAGTTAAGAGTCTCTCATGGTCTGTCTCCCTCTCTAATTTTTTCCCACTCAGTTTCTCTAGAGGTTAACCATCACACTGAGGGACAGGAGATCTGGGAGTCTAATGGTGCATTATACAGATTTTCAGTCAATTCTCCTGTTTTAGCCCCCTTTCCAGAAGTACTTAGCAACTACAATTCCTGAGCCTGTATGGCGTTATGATATGGATTAGCTTGTACTTTCATTCTCCTGTGGATAGTTTTCAGTTTGCTCTTCTCTGTTAGTTAATATTCAACTTGCTATCTTCCTGAATCTTGGGAGCCTATCGTCTCTCTTCTATTTGTCCTTTGGTATTATTCCTTTTTCCAAATTACTGTGCCATAAATTAATAGGGCTTGGTAAGAGAATGGAGATAAACAAATGAATTAATTTCTGCAATAAACCTCTAGGGTAGTTATTTCTATTTTGCAAATGAGAAAACTAAAGCTAAGGGAGATTAAATAACTCATCCAAGACAGTAGCTGAGCTAGAATCTTATTCTCAGTGTTATTACTTCCCATATCAGTTTTCAATACTACCTTCAAAATAATACTAGGTTCTCCATTCTTGAAATCACCCAAGTTAAAGATGAGCATGTAGAAACCTCCAGAAGAGGTGAAAGAGGATAAGTTCCTGCTGTGGGGGTAGTGACTAGCAGTGTCTCTCTAGTAGCAAGCCTGAGTACCATAGAGACTGAAGAAAATGTCAAGGTTTACAAATGTAGATGGCAAGGGGACAGAGCAGGAAGGTGGAGTGAGATGGAGAATCAAGACAACTCTTAAGTTTCTCTGATGCCATTCAAAAAAAAAAGAACATAGGAGGCCATTATAAAGAGATCTAAGTTAATAAATACTGATTTACCATGTGATTGAAAATCCTAGATCCTATTCCTATCAGTTTTCTTTGTTCGCCATTAGTCAGTGTTGTTACTTGGGCATCATGGAATCCAAAAATGAAAATAGTAGCATTTACCACAATGTCCTAAATTAGACAGGATACTTATGGTCCCATATATGATGTGGTTTCAAGCAAATGAATGAAAGCTTATCTCACTTAAGACCACTTTCAAATAAGATACCTAATGCATGGGAACTTCCAACCTGCTGAGTCAGATCATACAAAAATATATACTTCATTTTAAATGTATGGATAAAAACAGGCTGCTACAGCACCAGAAGAAGAACTATAATCTTCTATCTCTGATAACAAATAATTTTGCTTTACTTAGGTTTAGAAAATATTCCAAATCTTATTTCTGCCACTTACCCAACCTAATTAATAACTTATTTTTCCAAAGTCCTAAAAGTAAAGAGAAAAAAAGATACAACAATTTTAGTACAATGATCTGGCCTCAAACAAAAACAAAATCACTGAGATATCAGTAATGAAAGCAAGAAAGTAGGTTTTTTGATGTTTTATAAGGTCTTATTATAGCTGTTTACTCTTAAAATCAATGTTTATAGCTGTACTCAGGAATCAGAACTTATGTAAGTTATTATTGTTTGGATAGTACCACAACAGGAAGAAAGCAAGCAGGCTTGGTTGGAGTCAGAGTTTAAAAGCCAATAAACTCCATATAGAAGACTCTAATAGGAATTCCTGGTGGCTCAGCAGTTGAGCATCTGCCTTCGGTTCAGGGCATGATCCCTGAGTTCTGGGATCAAGTCCCGCACTGGGTTCCCTGCATGGAGCCTACTACTCCTTCTGCCTGTGTCTCTGCCTCTCTCACTGTGTTTTTTATGAATAAATAAATAAAACCTTAAAAAAAAAAGACTCTAATAAGTACATAGCTCAGAACCAACCACCATATAACTCCCTTCTCTGACTCACCTGAATGCCATAATAATGGAGAATATATTTCATAAGATATTTCATTTCAGATATCTTTAGGGCAATTTTCTAGAGCCTCTTTCTAGTCATGATTTGCTTATATAACCAAATAATTTAATTCCATTTCAATTAAAGTGACATTTGAGTATGCCTTTTATGGAAGGCCCTGATATGCTTCCTGAGCATTTGGGATATCAGCATGCAACTTCCCATTGATGAATATAACTTAGTTCTTGCCCTCAAAAAACTCATGCCTGGGAGAAAATAAGTAAGAAAACAGTCACTGTATATTAAAGCCATGACAGAAATAAGCCTAGCATACCATGAAAACTCATAGATGGCACATTCAATCTCATTTGGGACACAACGGGAATGGAATCAGGTCAGGGAAAGATTCACAAAGATGAGGTCTGGTGTGAAGATTTTTCTTAAATGTTATAAAAATTTGAAGTACTATCCTTATTAAATAGTGACCTGGACTGGGAAAGTAATTTCTCTAATTACCAAATAAAAGATTATGACTTCCCGATATTTGTGAGAAAAATGTTAGTACAGAGATTCTACAACTTAAAAATGGGTTTATATTCCAAAAATCTGTAAAGCAGGTGGTTGGGAAAAAATGAAGCACATTTTCCCAAATTAACATTATTATGAATATTAGTAAATTCTCTGGGTAGTTCTACCTTCAAGGCTACTTAGTCATAATATGATAAAATGCTTTTTTTTAATGATGAAATTCAGCTAATATAACAATGTAATTCAAGTGATCAGCACAGAAAATTGAATTTGAAGTGATTTTAATATATCTTGAACCATAGTTCTTATGCTTAAGGAAAAGCTGATTTAATTAAAGGGATGAAAAGGATTAAATGAAACAAACCATTCATGTATTTGTGCTAGGCACTTTACAAGCATTATCTAAATTTAATCCTCATAATAATCTGGGCTATATTTTCTTAATAGAATAAAGATAGAAGGAAACCACAGATGGATATAATGGATATAAATAGGGCACAAGTTCACTTTTGCACATTGTCAATAATTACAGTTTTAAAATCTCATTTCTACACTGCACAAATCTATGGCTTTCCCTTCCCTACTAAATTTTAAACAACTGGAAACAATATCATGTGTCCATTGTATCAGGGCATTATTCATTCCTTCATCAAATGTTTATTAAGTTCCTGTGTGCTAACCACTTTGGGGCAAGTAAATAAAACATAGGAGTTTACAATTAAATTAGGGAAGACTAAACAAGTAGACCACAATGTAGTTATTAGAATAGATAAAATTCTGTATATACACAGCACTATCAAAAGTAAGATGAACAATAATTTTACATACTACCAATTAAAGACACATTTGACCAGTTAGAATTAACTTTAAATTTCTTAAAAAGCTCTTTCATACTGATTCAACATATATCACTTATGGGTATAAATAAAGGAAAATGAAAAAAAAATTAAATACTTCAAGTATTTCTAACCAATTTCTTCACGCTGAGAGTCATATTCTCTTTTGAATCACCTTGACTAATACGGTCCAACACCAAGAACATTGGTGATGGAGTGTTTCTTAAAACTAAACATCAGCTCATATGCTGACTTTCCATTACATAGAGAGCTATATTACTTTTTGACTCTAACTTTAGGAATAATGCTTAACTTACCTAATTGAAAACCCACTCCTTCTCACAACCATTCAATTCTTGGTTAAGAGAGTGTGCCACACTTTTGTCTCCAGAATTTTCTTCCAAGCTACCAACACCTATTTTGCAAGTTTTGATGCTAGTTTTAGTGTTTGCTCATACAAGTGGGGAAAACCAAGATAGGGTTGTTACCTGACCAATAGCAATTGTTAAGACACTATCACTTTAAATTTTTTTAAATTTATTTATTTATTTATGATAGTCACAGAGAGAGAAAGAGAGAGAGAGAGAGAGGCAGAGACACAGGCAGATGGAGAAGCAGGCTCCATGCACTGGGAGCCCAACGTGGGATTCGATTCCGGATCTCCAGGATCGTGCCCTGGGCCAAAGGCAGGTGCTAAACCGCTGCGCCACCCAAGGCACTATCACTTTAAATATGAAAAGAAACGTATCAGAATTCATGAATTATAGCAAATAGGTTTCCATTATCTAGTTTTATAATTTAAATAATGATTCTACAAATACATAATCTCTTTCTCTTCAAAACAACTGAGGCTAGGGATCCGTGGGTGGCGCAGCGGTTTGGCGCCTGCCTTTGGCCCAGGGCGCTATCCTGGAGACCCCGGATCGAATCCCATGTGGGGCTCCCGGTGCATGGAGCCTGCTTCTCCCTCTGCCTATGTCTCTGCCTCTCTCTCTCTCTCTTTCTGTGTGTGACTATCATAAAATAAATTTAAAAAAATATTTAAAAAAAAGAAAATCTATTTATAAAAAAAAAAAAAACAACTGAGGCTAGTATTACCCACATTAAAATTTTTTAAAAATTTCTATTGAAGTGTAATTAACATATAATGTTGTATTTAGTATTATCCGCATTTTAAGAAAATCAAATCAGGCTTAGACTGGTTAACTAGTGTGTAGTAGGCAGAAAGGGAATCCTAGCTTGTTAATTTAAAACCTATATTCTTTCTACTACAGAAGTACAAAAAAAATTTTTTTTAAAGATTTATTTATTTATTTATTTATTCATGAGAGACACAAAGAGAGAGGTAGAGACACAGGCAGAGGGAAAAGCAGGCTCCCTGGAGAGAGCCCACGACAGATTCGATACTGGGTCTCCAGGATCATGCCCTGGGCTGAAGGCGCACTAAACCACTGAGCCACCCGGGGTGCCCTCAAAATAAATAGTATTGATAAAGGGTTGGCAAACTATGGCCTGGAGGCAAATCCAGCAATTGCCTGTGTTTGTATGGCTCATGAGCTGAAAATGTTCTTTACATTTTTAAAAGTTGTGAAAAAAAATAAAAATAAAAGTTGGGAGAGGAACTCCTGGGTGGCTCAGTGGTTGAGCCTGGCTGTCTTTGGCTCAGGGCGTGATCCTGGAGTTCGGGGATCAAGTCCCACATCAGGCTCCCTGTGAGGCACCTGCTTCTCCCTCTTCCTATGTTTCTGCCTTCTCTGTGTCGCTCATGAATAAATAAATAAAATCTTAAAAAAAAATAAAAGCTGGGAGAAAAAAGAATAATACTTAATAACATGAGAAAATGACATGAAATTAAAATTTTAGTGTCCACAAAAATAGTACTGTTGAAACACAATCACATTCAATCACATATTGTTCATGGCTGCTTTCACTGTACAAGACCTGAGTAGCTGCTACAGAAACTGTATTGCTTGCAAACCATAAAATGGTTACTATCTAGCCCTTTACAGAAAAGTTTACCAATTTCTGGTATAAACCATGGGTGCTATAAAAGGACAGAAAATGGAAAAAACACTGTAGGCTGAATGGTCAGGAAAAGTTTTAGGATCCCATTTTAAATGAATGTTGTGTGCCTCATGTCCATTAAATCAAATCTTATAAAAACATTTATCTAACTGTGCTACCACAGAAGATGCAAAGAAATAAAAACAAAGGCCCCTGCACTCCAGATCTTCAGTTTTATTGGGATAAATTTTAAAAATTACCATGAGATATAAATTATGATAATTAATTATGGTAATTGCCAAATTACATAACCATAAAATTATGATAAATTTGATATAACAATTAAAAATGCAATATCGAGTAGTAATACACAATAATTGAAAGGTGAGTAGAAATGACTAAAAGTGTAATGTAGCTCAGAGGAGGAATAGAACAAGTCAATGAGCAGCACTGAAAGTAAAATAAACTTGGCAGTTAGTAAGTGCAAGAAACATTTACGGAGCACTGAAAGTAAAATAAACTTGGCAGTTAGTAAGTGCAAGAAACATTTAGGGAGAGTTTTTAATAGTAAACTGGTTGCTTTGATCCCTACACTTGGTAGAGTCACCAATGTGCAGGTACCATCTCCTTGGAAAATAGTCTTTACTCTTAAGAGAATAAGGGATAAATTGAACAAGAACAAAAAACCGCAATCCTATTAAATACAGGTCTTCCACAAATAATTGCTAATTGACATTTGTTCTCTTATAGTAATGGAATTTCTTTCAGGTTTGGGGAATCACAAAAGAAAATAAAACCAAAACCAGCTATGAATCTTTACATATAATAGACTAATTGCAGGCATGAGCTTCAACCATGAATATTTTAAATTTCAGATTAAGAGTATTTGGAAGCACTCACAACACACTTTGCCTAAGTGCTGGTGCTGAAATAAAGTATAGATTCCATTATTTCATGAAGTGAAACAGCTTTCAAGAGAAACGGAATATAAGTTAGGTTACACCATTTTAATGGAACTGGTAAAAAAATGAAATTGTTCTTACAAAATGAGGCCAAATAGGTCAGTACTTAAGTAGCCAGCATGGTGAAAACCAGGGAAATTAAGATACAACTTCTACCCTTAAGAAGCTCACAGTCGGGATCCCTGGGTGGCGCAGCGGTTTGGCGCCTGCCTTTGGCCCAGGGCGCGATCCTGGAGACCCGGGATTGAATCCCACGTCGGGCTCCCGGTGCATGGAGCCTGCTTCTCCCTCTGCCTGTGTCTCTGCCTCTCTCTCTCTCTGTATGACTATCATAAATAAATAATAAAATAAAAAAATTTAAAAAAAAAAAAAAGAAGCTCACAGTCTTGAAGAATAGATGTCAACCAATAATTACAAGTCAGAAGGATAAGTGCTATACTACAGAAGGCTATGGGGGCATAGATGTGTGCTGCTTGCCAACTATGTGATGATGCCTAAAGGAGATACGACCAAAAGCAACAAAATTATATGATTAGCTGCTCAGGAAAGAAAGGAGAGAGGAGAATAGGAGGAAGGGAGAAAAAATTTTCCTTGCATATTTAGAGAACAAGGACTAAGAAAAGTTAAACGTTTTGAAGTAAATGTCTCAAATCCAAAGAGGCATAATAATTTCAAAATCTACTAGGCTACTTAAATCTTAGGGGAGTTACAAATGAGTCATGAGCTGCACAGAAGCAGTTCTAGTCACTGTTACAAATTCTCTAGTCTAATAGCCTTGTAGTAGAGGTAAAATACTGAAGTTTAATTGCAGCCAGCTATTTAAATCAAGGCATTACTACCTTAAAAAAAAGTCCTCATTAGAAACACTTTGAAGGGAATGGAAAGAAGGTAACCAGATGGCTGTATGGGTTGTGGTAGTGTGGAGTGTTCATTACTAGTGATAAGGGCATGTTATTAAAGCAGCTGACTTAAAGATTCTAAAAACTACATACTAGATCAGACTATTAAAGATCATCTAACCTAAATCTTGCTTTATGGAAGGGAAGGGAACAATTAATTAGCTGCCTATTATGTGTCAAACAGAATTTTGAGTTCTGCAAGAAAAGTTTCCCCATTTTAAAGACAAAGAAATAAGGGCAGCCCGGGTGGCTCAGCGGTTTAGCGCCGCCTTCGGCCCAGGCATGGTCCTAGAGACCCGAGATCGAGTTCCACCTCGGGCTCCCTGCATGGAATGAGCCTGCTTCTCCCTCTGCCTGTGTGTGCCTCTCTCTCTTTCTCTCTCTCTGTGTGTCTCTCATGAATAAATAAATTCTTTTTTTTTTAAGATTTATTTATTCATGAAAGAGACACACAGAGAGAGAGAGAGAGAGGCAGAGACACAGGCAGAGGGAAAAGCAGGCTCCATGCAGGAAGCCTGACACGGGACTCGATCTCAGGTCCCCAGGATCAGGCTCTGGGCTGAAGGCAACGCTAAACCGCTGAGCCACCTGGGCTGCCCAATAAATTAAGTCTTTAAAAAAAATAAAGAAATACAGTCTCAAATATAAAATAATTTGCCTAGAGCCACTTTCAGTAGCACTGGAGTTTGGATTTAAACTCAAGTATGTCTATTTCCAAAGTGCTCTTTCTACTACAACATGATAGTAAGTCCCAAAAAGAGAAAAAGATAAATTGACCATAGCCACATGACTTATTAGCAACAGAGACAGAGTTTCCACTTATAGACAGAAAAAGTTCATACCAAAGAACACACACAGTTGCATAGTATAAAAGGAGTGATAGTAAACAACTTCAGCCTTCTCTATGGTTTGGATGACTGGAATTTTCAACATAACCCCTTTCATATTTTTTAAAGACATATTTATTTACTTCAGGGAGAGAGTACATGTACGCATATGCATGAACAAAAGCCGGGTGGGGGAGCAGAGGGAGAGTGAGAGCGAGTCTTTAATCTTTAAATCTTTAAAAAAATCTTTAAAAAAAATCTTTTTTTTTTTTTTTGAAATCTTTAAAAAAAAAAAGAAAGAAAAGAAATCAAGCCCTGCATCTGGCTTCAAGTTCAGTGTAGAGTCTGCTTAAAGATTTCATGTATTTATTTATTCATGAAAGACACACAGAGAGAGAGGCAGAGACACAGGCAGAGGGAGAAGCAGGCTCCATGCAGGGAGCCCGACGTGGGACTCGATCCCGGACTCCAGGATCACGCCCTGGGCCAAACGCAAGCGCTAAACCGCTGAGCCACCCAGGGATTCCCCCAGGGCTTGATTTCAAGACCCTGAGGTCAGGCCTCAGTCAAAACCAAGAGTCACAGAACATGAGAGACTCCTAACTCTGGGAAACGAACCAGGGGTGGGGAAGGGGAGGTGGGCAGGGGATGGGGGTGACTGGTGATGGGCACTGAGGGGGGCACTTGATGGGATAAGCACTAGGTGTTATTCTATATGTTGGCAAATTGAACACCAAAAAAAAAAAAAAAAAAACAACCCACAAACCAAGAGTCAGACGCTTAACCAACTGTGCCAGCCAGGCACCCCCTCAACATAACCTCTTATTCAATCATCAAAATTAATTGGTAGTATGTGCTTGGAACTGGTTGTCAAAATTATATTTTGAAGAACATCTAAGTGTGCCATATATTTGGACCACTCTTTAAATAAAACTATTAATTAAAACTTTCTTCTCTTAAAAAAAATTAATTTATGACATGAAGGAATAAGTCCTTCCTAACCAACCATAAGTGTTTTCTCAAATCTGACTCAAGTAACATAACAAGGAGGGCTCATTACGTTTAAAAACAAAATCTAATTATCCAGTTTTGCAGACACTAAGAAATAGATTTGCTAGCAATAAGCCTAGCAACAATGGAAAAAGGGATATTTACTAGAAGTGCTTTTAGGTCAAGGGATTCAAACCCAGCACAAGGCGGAAAGAGAGAAAAGAGGGAGAGAAAGAGATTGATTACTTCCTCTATCTGTGTTGCAATGAAAATAGAGAATGTGCAAAGATCAGTCTCCCCCCACTTGCTAACATTAAGGCCTTGTGTTTCATGATGTTTACCATCTACTCTATAGACATTCCTTCTCCACTTCTCACCACTCTCTATTCCCTAGCAGAATTACAGATTGTTTCAGTAGCTAGCACCAATATCTTGTCTTACCTTCAGCCCAAGGGAATGAACCAGAATTGGTCTAAACGCATCATAGTAATCCCATTCCCTACTGCCAGTGATTGGTTTTAGGATGCACAAATAACTCAGTTCAGAACAATGGAACTGAAGGAAAAATTGGCTGGGGTTCCCTTTCCACAAAACAAGGGGGAAAAAAAGACAAGCTTAGCCAGGAAAAGGCCTTTGCTTTTGTTCCTTTCCTTTTTATTTAGAAAGACAGAATAAAGGTAAGATGAAAGTAGAGTTGCAGCAGCCATCTTACAAACAAAAAGTGACAAGAAAAGGAAAATCCAACATTTCTAAGGATGGCAAAACGAAGGATGAACAGGGTCCTTAATACAGTTGAATGTATCAATTCTAGTAATTCCTATGAATAATAAATATTCTTTTGGTTTAAAGCACAGTAAATTGTTAACAGCAAATATGATGATTTCACGCGAATGTAATACTTCTAATTTAGATTGGGGAGTTTTGTAGGTCTAATTCTATTTAAATAGTTTTACTGAGTTTTATAATTACATAAGAATATGGTATTTACTTATACATGAAAAATTTACCCCTAGTTTTATTTTGTACATAATTAAGTGAATATGGTATTTACTTATACATGAAAAATTTACCCCTAGTTTTATTTTGTACATAATTAAGTGATATTACATTAGATATAACTTGGGCCAATATTTGGGATCTGAAATAGTTTTCCTTCAAAAAACTATTCATATACATTGGAAAACATATTTCCTCAAAGAAGACTCAACATCATAAAAATGTTTATTCTAAGTTAACTTATATATTTAATGTAATCCCAATAAAAAGAGTATGAGGACTTTTTCTTTCTGGCACTAGTTTAGTTGATTAGAAAGTTTATTTATATATTATTCAGCCATAAAAAAGAATGAGATCTTGCCATCTACCAACAAATGGGTGGACCTAGAAAGTATTATGCTAAGTGAAATAAATAAGATAGAGAGACAAATATCACATGATTTCACTTATATGTGGAATCTAAAAAACAAAACAAAATGAATAAACAAAGAAGCAGAAAAAGATGCATAAATACAGAAAACTGATGATTGCCAGAGAGGAGAGGAGTGAGGGGAAGGGCAAAATGGGTGTGGGGGAATGGGAGATACATGCTTCCAGTTACAGAATGAATATATCACAGGGAATAAGAGGTATAGTATAGGGAATTATATAGTCAATGGTATAATGATAATGTTGTATGGTAGCTGCACTTGTAGTGAGCATAGGACAAAGTATAAACTTACAGAATCACTAAGTTGTACACCTGAAACTAATGTAACATTGTGTGTCAACCATTCCTAAAAAAAAAAAAAAAAGTTTATTTGTAAGGATAAACAAGTAGCAGGAGCCAGGAAAATCTTTAAGAAGAATAAGGAGGAAGCTACCTCTACCATCTACTAAAACATATTTAAAATGCCTCTTTAATTAAAGGGTAATAGTTGCACATAAAGAAATAGGCAAGTCGATGAGGAAAAAAAAGAAAACAGACCCAAATCTATGTGAAAATTTGGTATCTGATAAAGGCATCATTTTAATCCATGGCGAAAATGACTAATTTTTACTGAGGTGAAATTCACATAATAGGAAAAGGACTTTTTAATAAATGGTGTTCCAACAACTGGATAACCTGTGGATAAAGATAAAACTGGATCTGTACTTCACTTTACACATCAAGACAAACTTAAAATGGATGTTAAAAAAAAAGGAACCATACAGGTCCTGGAAAAAAACATATACAAATTCCTTTATAACCTGGGAGAAGGAAATGTCTTTCTGGGATTCAAGTTCCAAAAGCAACACACACTAGAGAGATTTGAGTACAATAAAATTTAAAAACAAAACTTTTGGTATGCCTGGGTGGCTCAGTGAGTTAAGCATCTGACTCTTGATTTCGGCTCAGGTCATACATAATCTCAGGATTGTAAAATCAAGCCCCATGTTTGGGCTCCACGCTGGGTGGGCATAGAGTCTCCTTGGGATTCTCTGTTCCTCTCCCTTTGCCCATCCCCAGATCCCTCTCTATAAAAAAGAAATTTAAAAATAAGAACAAAGCTTTTTACATAGCAAAATATATGTAAAAAGCAAGTTGGAAAATATTTTAACACTTATAAAGAGGAAATATCCTGAATACACAGAGCTTGAAAGAGCCACTCTGGAAAAGAGGCTTGTAGTTTCTTAAAAAGTTAAACATAATTCCGTATGACCCAGCAATTCCATTCTTAGGTATTTACCCAAGGGAAATCCAAACATACTACCACAGAAAGATTTCTATGTGAATGTTCAGAGCAGTATTACTTAGAGTAGCAAAAAAAATGGAAACAAGGTTAAGCAACTGATAAACAAGTAAGTAAAATTTGGTATATCTACGCAAAGGAATATCATTCAGCAATAAAAAGAAATGATATATTGATAGCATGCTACAGTGTGGATGAATCTTGAAAACATTATACTAAGTGAAAGAAGTCAATCACAAAAGGCTGCTGACTATATGATTTCATTTATATGAAATCTCTAGCATAGGCAAATCCATGAACACAGAAAATAGATTAGTGGTTCTCAGGGAATTGGGGAGGGGGAAATAACTACTAGCAAGTAGGTAGTTTCTTTATGGGATAATAAAAATGTCCTAGAATTAGTGACAATGACTATACAACCCTGAGTACACCAAAACTAAATGAAGTGTATACTATAAAAGGGTGAATTCTATGGTATGTGACTCTTTAATTTTTAAAAACCTAATAAGTAACAACAACAGAGATACTAGGATTTGTAGAGCTTGAGCAAGTCACTTTACTTTGTCCTTTATTTCTCCATTTGTGTGAATAGCTACTTAAAGCCTTCTTAAAAGGCCTGATATCCAATATAAAATTAAGAAGTTAAATGAAGGACTATTTAATCAGATATGAGTAATATACAACTTACAGAGAAAAAAGCTGACATTACAAAAAATTCAAAGGAGAGCTTCTACTTCATAAAGAATAAGCCTTTCTCACAGTTCTCTATATAAAATAATTTGCTAGTTATCATTCCTTAAAAGCTTATGTGTCAGGAAGTATAAGTGCTTTGCATGTATTATCTCATTCTCATAGAACTCTAAAGTAAGCAGAAATTAAAAGGGGAAAAAAAAGAAAAAGACTAAGGAGTTAAATGACTTAACCAAAGTAAATGCACAAGCTGGGCTTCAAACTCAGATCTATACTACTACTTTTTTTTTTTTTTTTTTTTTTTAAGATCTGTATCACTTCAAACAATTTCTACAGCAAAGTATAACAAGAGCAACAATGGACTAAAAATCTGAAATCTGGGCTTGAATCCTGTTTCTGCCATTTGATGATTCTGGTTTTTAGGCAAGTCAGAGAACATTGGAGTTTTCTCATTAAGAGAAAATATCCCTGCCCTAAGGAATCTCATAAAATAATACAAAAAGGCACCAATATATCTTTCAGTTAAAGCACTGGAGAAATGTTAAGACATAAATACAGAAATGGAGTACTATTGATAAACCAAAAGCACATTGAAAATGAATGGTTCTAATAATCTATATAGTCTCTCTAATGGTAATGGCATGTACTAAAGCAGTGATTTTCAAAACACACTCCTCTCAAGCACACCTCAGTGCTGTGGACTGAACCTTTGTGCCCCTCTTCCAGCCCCAAATTCATGTTCAATCCTAACATCCAATTTGATGGTATTTGGAAGTGGGATGATGGGAGATGATGAGGTCATGAGAGTGCAGCCTTCAAGGATGGTATTAGTGCCCTTAGAAAAGAGATGCACAGAGCTTCCTTCCTCCTGCTGTGTGAGGACCCAGCAAGAAGATTGCCATCTCTGGACCAGCATGCAGTCCCTACTGAACACAGAATCTGTCAGCGGCTTGATCTTGGACTTCCCAGCCTCCAGAAATGTGAGAAATACATTTCTGCTGTTTATAAGCCATCTAACCTATGGTATTTTTGTTATGGCAACTCTAACAGAGTAAGATACCAGTTACAAGTAGGGATCACAAACCAGAACAGCTCCAAAATCTTTAATAAAAAAGTTCAGAACCACGGTTTTTGGCATCATCTACTGGCATCCATCATGGAACAATGAAACCAGGAATTCAGGCCTTACCTAAGAAAAAGTGTTGGTGTTTCGAGACTAAACATCAATCGAATTCTAGTTCTCCCACATACCAGTTGGGTGACTTTTAATCTCAAGTCTGAACTTCCTTACTTATAAATGCAAAGAAATATCTACCTTGCAAGGTTGTAAACAGATTAAAGTAACATACAAACAAATATAATAAAGTAACACACATGAAGCTACTACTACAATGGCTGGCACAAAGTACCTATCTAGAAAAAAAAAGTAATTGTTATTATTACATTATCAAACAATACTCTGGAATTTCTATATCTAATTTGAAAAACTAAATTATGGACACTCACAAAAAATCATAAACCCAAAACCACCCTGAATATGGAAACACATCTAAATAAGGTTTAGTGAAATTAAAGGTAAGAGATTATGAATTGAAAGAGTTGAAAGAATAAATCATAAAAAGATTGTCAAAGGCACAGGTCCAACTTGAGAGTAAGAAATAGATGGGGGAATGGAAAAAGATAAGGAAAATGCAAATGAATGAATAGAAGAAATAAAATAGGATGCAGGATGCTTTAAAATTGGTAGAAGTAAGACTTCATAAATCAAGGCTGAGGAAAAAGACTGAATCCTAGAGTATTTGTAAAGAAATAAGACATACAACTCAAAACAGGATAACAACTATGAATCCGAAAAACATAATGGATCTTAGAGACTCCAGTCTTAGTCTTTAGTGGCTCTAACCACTTAACTCCTACTGCCTTAGTATGAAGAAGATTTGAGTTTGTCTTCTCTCTCTCTCTTTTTTTTAAAGATTTATTTTAGAGAGAGAGCACAAGTGGGAGGGGCAGAGGGAGAGAGAATCTCAAGCAGATTCTACACTGAGCTTGGAGCCCAACTTGGGACTCCATCTTATGACCCTGAGATCACAACCTGAGCTGAAACCAAGGCTGGTCACTTAACCAACCACCCAGGTACCCTGAGTTTTACTTTTTTATTAATAAAAAATATTGTCCCTTGCCTCTTAAGTTTACTTTACAGAATACAGAATTAAATTCTTCGAATTTATTTTCTCAACTATACAATGACACAGTAAAATGAGATCATTTATACGTGTTCCTTCTAGGACAGGGAGAGAGTCAATATTACCACTAACTTTAGACTCAGCTGAGGCCTGCCTATATTCCAATAAGGAAACAGGAAAGAAAAATATAGGAAAACAAGCCACTTGGGGAGCACATAAAATTCACCAACAAAGCCCTTCTCTTCGCAGTATTATAAAGAAGGATTTTTCTAAAGAACTTTGTTTTCTAGGATAAATAGTTAACAAAAGCATCTATTTAAAGAGAGTACATTACCAACAATTAACACAATTTTCTAATTAGCAGCTTTTTGCTGTATTTTCTCTTAGAGTTTTTCTTTTCAGTTCTTCATCTTCAGAGAACTTGTTTTAACAAAGTGAGAAGTTGAACTCTAATTTACTTGGAGCAAGTATAGTTATTAAAAAGCTAATATTTTTACGTATTTTTACAGAAGAGTACTGGTATACTAAAGAATGAATTTTAGTCTAAGAAAGGCAACAACTAAGACACATACCAACGATAAATATTACATTTATTTTTATACTCCAGGTTAACTTTCCCAAATAATCTGTCATGGATCAGTTTCCAGATCCTCCTTATTCATGTTACAGTCTTCACTTTCTGTCTTCTAAAGCCAAAACAATCTCCGTTTTACCTTATATGAGGCCTTCTACCACCTCTTTCCATTGTGCATCCACTATCTATCTTCTGTCAAGGTTTTCTCATGTTTCTACTGTGTATCATAGTCAGGTCTCCAATTCTTAATTTCCTCCCCCTGGTTTTTTCAACCACCACCCATTAATTCTCACCACCTCTCTACCCCACTGTTTTAATTTATGGGATATTCCTTTCCCTTCATTCCAGAGACCTTCTTTCATAGTACTGCATCTCCTGTCCTCATCTCCTTTTTGATCAGTTTTTCTACGTACTACTTCTTTATTTTTTTTTTAATTTTTTATTTATTTATGATAGTCACAGAGAGAGAGAGAGAGGCAGAGACACAGGCGGAGGGAGAAGCAGGCTCCATGCACCGGGAGCCTGATGTGGGATTCGATCCCGGGTCTGCAGGATCGCGCCCCGGGCCAAAGGCAGGCGCCAAACCGCTGCGCCACCCAGGGATCCCCGTACTACTTCTTTAGAAACGAAAGTTTCTCTTCTCTAGTCTTTATTCCAAGGATATCTATCAATCGAACTCTAAAATCCCAAGCACACTCTCTTGACTACGTCACACCTACTCTTTCTACCCCTTCTCTCTTTACAGTCACTAGTCTCCAGAATATTATTTTATACTACAAATACCCCACAAAACCAACTGCCGGGACACCTGGGTGTCTCAGAGGTTGAGCATCTGCCGTCAGCCCACGGCATGATCCTGGAGTCCCTGGATCCAGTCCCACATCAGGCTCCCTGCATGGAGCCTGCTTCTCTCTGCCTATGTCTTTGCCTCTCTCTGTGTGTCTTTCATGAGTAAATAAATAAAATCTTTAAAAAACAAAATAACTGCCTACTCAATTCCCTCTGCTTTCCAGTAATTACCTCTCTTATATTCAATTGATACCCTCTCTTACACCTGAGTAACTCCTAAGCCATTCAACGACATAAAATTTCCCAAACCTATCTCTTCAACACAGCTCCTCCCTTCCCAGTAAATGGTTTTCCCCCAAACGTTTTAACTGGCTACTCTGAATGCTTCATTAAGTCTGAATCTTCTCAAACAGTATGTACCTTCTCCATCAGACTTACTTGCCTGGCAAAAATCAACTGCCCAAATTTCCTCTTTAAGCTTCTCATACCTTATCTCTGCAGCACTTTCATTCCCTAAACCCTGTTCCCAATCTTTTCTGCATCTCTAGAGCCCATGGTCACTCTCTAAGCTCCTCTTCACTCCTCCCCTTACTCCCTACCCTTATTTCTCAGCACGTTCCTTTTACCCATAACAGTCTATTTAGCTATATTCTCCATCTTTCCTTGGCCCTGTTTTCAAGCTTTCTCAGTTCTCCCTTAAGAGATCTAATCTCCTAATCACCCCCTCACTCCCTGAATCGGCCTCTTACAGCCCTAGGCACTCTCTCTAGAACCTTCTGCTCCCTATTTTACTTTCCTTCTCCAACTCTGCCTCAGGTGTTATCATCCTTCAGCTTTTCTAATATCTAGTTCCTTCAGTCATCTTACTATCCCAAATCTTTTCCTAGTGGTTCCCCTAATTCCCTCAACTTTTCTCAGTCATTCTCCATGTCTCTCAACCCTCCCTGACAGATATTCCCCTACTCTAATACCTTTCCTCAAACCTCTTCCATCACTTCTTCTGGAGGTGCCTCCTACATCTCTTATCCTCTCAGCTTCCTCAATCTTTGCCTCATTCCCTCCTTCCTTCAATACTATTTGTCCTCCAATTTCCATTGACTTGGCGCCTCCCCTAGTTCCCAAATCTGCCTTCAACACCATCGAAACGTCTCCAGGCCGCCGCTAACATTCGCTCCCATCCTTGGCTTCCCTTGCCGTGCCGCTCTAAACGCCTAGAGACACCATTCTCCAATGGCCGGGGCCTGGCCTCTAGGGAAAAAGGGTATGGGTCACGTACCCCATTCGCATCTTGGCTCCGCTCTGACTGCCCCCGCTGCCGGGTAGAGGTGGGCGAGACGGCAGGCGGCCGAGGTGCATGCTCTTCTCGAGGGCCGACATGAAGGGAAGGCCTCAGGTAGTCAAACAGTAGCCTAAGCTTCGTCCCACGCTAAGTGCGGCCCAGCAGGTCACAGCTCACTCCCCCAGCGACGCCCAGCGCCTTTGGACAGCACCCAGCTACCGGCAGCACCGCCCACCGCCCACCGGCTCCGTAAACTCCACCCCCTCTCCTCAGCTCTTCCACCGGAAGTGCGCAACAGCCCTCCACAAAGGAAGCTGGGTAACGGAGTCTATGGATCTATTAGACCTTAAGCGGAGAGCTCATCGACCCTCGCCGGAAAGACAGGCTCTCCTAAAGGCAATGCACTCTGGGCAATGAAGTCCTCAAAGGGCGTATCCCTTTGCGCTTGCGCAGCTGCACACGACAGCGGCCAACCTCGCAGAGGTAGTGTAGCAAAGCATCCTGGGTGTTGTAGTCTCTTGCGGTAAGACGTCTTGGCGCCTTTCCTTTTTACCGCTTCTCGCAGGCTGTTGGAGGGAGAGCAGCTTCTTCCTGCTTCCCAAGCTGCCCGGCGGCTCCGGTTGCCGGGGAACGCAGGCGCCTTGGGAAGGGATGGCGGGAGGCGATGGCTTAGGTGCTGGAGCCAGAGTTCAGGTGGTGAAGAAGAGCTCTGGCTCGTCATGAAACAACGAAAAGGCCAGGGGTCTGCGGGCGTCCGTGGCCGCAAGAAAAGAGGTAACCGGAGCGACCAAAGGTTAAGGAAAGAGTAACGAGGCGGAGTTAGGGGAGCCAGGTATAAGGAATTCTAGGGAGACTTCCACATGCGCCTGTGAAAAAGGAGGGAGAAGGGAAGAAAGAGGGAAATAACCAAAGAATGAAAAGGTCGAAAGAGAAGGCATTTCGCCCTCACACGAATGGAAAGGAAATAGAGGCCGAAGTAGGGGGACAAAACGGGCGAATAAATGGGCCGAGGTGAGGGCTAAAAGGGTACAGGCAGAACGTTTCTAAAGAAAGGGAATAAAAATTCTAGGAATTTTTTAACCTTTTGAAAGTGAGTTATAATTGATATAACATTATCTTAGCTTCAGGTTGTACATGATTGGATATTCGTATATGTTGGGAAATGATCACCGCAGTAAGTCTAGTCAGCGTCCATCACCGTTACTAAGAAATTTTTTTCTTGTCATGAAAACTCTCAAAATGTACTTTTTTAGCAACTTTAAGATATGCAGTACCACTATTACCTATAGTCACTGTGCTATTACATCTCCATGAGTTAGGAGTGCTTTTGATAACAAAGCTAAATATGTGTCTGTCTGTGTGTGGGAAAGTATACCTTTGGAGTTCCACACGGACTGGGAAAAAAAAACACAGAGGAGAGGTGGTATGTCAATTCTAATAGGAGAAGATCATGTTTTATACTTTACTGAATCCCCAAGAACTAGCACAAAGCAGGACTCAGTAAATGTTGGTTGAATGGGTCCAACATGAGGCAATCTTGAAGCATGAAGGGGTACAGGCAGGAGTTGGGAAAGATAGTTGTGGAAGAAAGAGGGAGGAGTGACAAAGTGTGGTAGTGTTGGAGTGGTGGTGAAAGAGTATGTAGCAAGAGGACCTTATCAGGATAGTATGCTTAAGGAGAAATATGCACACCAGAAAAGCAGGGAAGTGTTAGTTGTGGAGGAAACAGGTACCCTAGTAACCCAGGACTGATCAGGAAACTAGAAATTGAACCTCAGTGGAGCTGCCTACAAACAAACAAACATACATTGTGTGACTTTGCTTTTTACATTATAGGTAAAGTGGTGTTAGGTATGGTGATAGTACATTAGGCCATTGGATTAAAGACTGAATCTACAGTCTGAGAATGAATCTTTTTTTTTTTAATTTTTTTTATTTATGATAGTCACACAGAGAGAGAGAGAGAGAGGCAGAGACATAGGCAGAGGGAGAAGCAGGCTCCATGCACCGGGAGCCCGACATGGGATTCGATCCCGGGTCTCCAGGATCGCGCCCTGGGCCAAAGACAGGCGCTAAACCGCTGCGCCACCCAGGGATCCCCTGAGAATGAATCTTATCCAAACTGTTTAAAGATAATAAGGCAGTTTGAGGCAGTACCTTTCCTGCCAGGAATGATGGGAGGATATGAAATAGAAGCATGGATATATTCAATACTGGTGTTCCCTATGCCAAACCAGCCAAGTATATTTGGTTGATAGGAGGTAGATAAAAATAGAAATAACATAAGAATGTCTTTCTTGCTATACCATATGTGTGTGTGTGTGTGTGTATATATATATATATACACACACATAGTAATGCTCATATAAACACCCATGTATTATTTTTATATTTAAACTAGTTATCTAGGGATCCCTGGGTGGCGCAGCGGTTCGGCGCCTGCCTTTGGCCCAGGGCGCGATCCTGGAGACCCGGGATCGAATCCCACATCAGGCTCCCGGTGCATAGAGCCTGCTTCTCCCTCTGCCTGTGTCTCTGCCTCTCTCTCATCTTTCTCTGTGTGACTATCATAAATAAATAAATTAAAAAAAAAAAAAGAAATTTAAAAAAATAAAAAATAAAAAAAAAATAAACTAGTTATCTATAAAGATTATGGTGGATCATCTTCGACTAGAGAGCAGAGAATTGTTCGCTTTAGAAATCCAAAGACTTACTTATATAGATCTCCTGATCTGATATACTCCAGTATATTTTCTTCTTGTTAGGCATGACCATTCTCCATGGAAAAAGAGGAATAGAAATGTGTGTATAATATAGGAATGATTTCTTTTTTTTTTTAATTTCACTCTAGTTAACATACAGTGTTATTTAGTTTCAGATGTGCAGAATGGTGATTCAATAATTGTATACATTACTCAGTGCTCATCATAAGTGTACTCTTTAATCTCCATCACTTATTTCACCCATGCTTCCCCCCACCTCTCCTCTTGTAACCATCAGTTCTCTGTAGTTAGGAGTCTGTTGGTTTGTCTCTTTTTCCTTCTCCTTTGTTTATTTGTTTTGTTTCTTAAATTCCTCATGAGTGAAATCGTGGTATTTGTCTTTCTCTAACTTCACTTAGCATTATATTCTAGCTAATATAATCCATGTTGTTGCAAATGGCAAGATTTCATTCTTTTATGGGTGAATAATTCATAGATATACATATGAAAATAACTATGAATCATGCAAAGATCATAGATCTTCATAGATCACAAGGTTCATAGTTATCTCCATATGTATATGAGTATTATTCAGATATATGAATTCATATAACTATGAATGGAAGACAGGGTCATTAAGGGAAAGTTTTATACAAAGTCATGATTAAATGCCTAGTTTACATTTATTATCTGTCTGAAATCCAATAAATACTATAAAAGCTGGAGATCCCTGGATGGCTCAGCAGTTTAGCACCTGTCTTTGGCCCAGGGCATGATCCTGGAGACCCGGGATTAAGTCCTGCATCGGGCTCCCTGCATGGAGCCTGCTTCTCTCTCTGCCTGTGTCTCTGCCTCTCTCTTTCTCTCTGTCTCTCATGAATAAATAAAATCTTAAAAAAAAAAAACCACTATAAAAGCCAATAATATTATGAGCCCAGTACTGTAGTAAAATGTGGCAGAATCTGAAGATGATGGTGTCTGTCTTCATTGACTGAAGGACGTTGGCAGGAAAGAAAATACACAATTTAAGGTGGTTTTTATTGAAATGCTGTCATATGGTATAGACTTAATCATTTGAGCATTGAGTGAAGGGAGTTGTTGCTGTTTCATGTTTACTGATGGTTTTAAAGTAAGAGGTAAAAATATATTAAAACCTAGACATTGGGCAGCCCCCGTGGCGCAGCTGTTTAGCACCGCCTGCAGCCCAGGGTGTGATCCTGGAGACCCAGGATCGAGTCCCACGTCAAGCTCCTTGCATGGAGCCTGCTTCTCACTCTGCCTGTGTCTCTGCCTGTGCCTCTCTCTGTGTGTCTCTCATGAATAAATAAATAAAATCTTTAAATAAATAAATAAAACCTAGACATTGCAATAATTTTTTAAAAAATACTTGGAAGAAAAATTTTAATTCTGAGATTTTAAAAACCTATGCATTGTATCATTATACTTGTATTTTTGAAATGGTATCTTTTTAAATTATAGTTGACATGCAATGTTACATTAGTTTCAGGTGTACAACATAGTGATTCCACAAATCTATATGTTATACTGTGCTTACCACAAGTGTAGCTTCCATCTATCCCCATACATACAACACTGTTACAATATCATTGACTATATTCCTTATGCCTTACTTTTATCCCTGTAACTTACTCATTCCATAATTGGAAGCCTGTATCTCCCACTCCCTTTCACCTATTTTGCCCATCTTCCCATTCCTCTCCCCTTGGCAACCATCAGTTTTTCCTTGTATTTATGGGTCTATTTCTGCTTTTTGTTTGTTTAGGTTCCACATGTAAGTAAACTCACATGGTATTTGTCTTTCTCAGTCTGACTTATTTCACTTAGCATAATACCCTCTAGGTCTATCCATGTTGTTTGAAAGGCAAGATCTTTTTTTTTTTTTTTAATGGCTGAATGAAATCCTGTTGTGTACATATACCACATATCCTCTATCCATTTATCTATCAATGGATACTTGGGTTGCTTCCACATCTTGGCTAGTGTAAATAATGCTGCAATAAACATAGGATTGCATATATCTTTTCTAATTAGTGTGTTCTTGTTCTTTGGGTAAATATTCAGTAGTGGAAATTACTGGATCATGTGGTAATTCTATTCTTAATTTCTTAAGGAACATTCATACTGTTTTCCAACAGTAGCTGTACCAATTTACATTCCCACCAATGGTGCATAAGTGTTCTTTTTTTTCTCCACATCTTGACAACACTTGTTATTTCTTGTTTTTTTTTTAATTCTAGCCATTCTGACAGTATAAGGTGATATCTCATTTGTTGTTTTGATGTGCATGAAATGGTATCTTTCAATTAAAGGGGAGTTTGTTTTAGTATGTCTTATGTTGGTATTATGTTCCTGTCCACAATAACCTGAATCAGACCCTGAATACTAATTAGTTATCAAGGTGGCTTAAGTGACTAGGTAGGTTATTCTATGGTCTGATTTGCTATTTATTTCTTATATATTAGAATACATAGGATAAACAGTCTATAGAGACTAAAATGTACATTCTCATTCAAAAAGCAGAGTATAGGGTCAGCTGGGTGGCTCAGTGATTGAGTATCTGCCTTTGGCTTAGGTCACCATCCTGGGTCCTGGGATCAAGTCCCACATCAAGCTCCCCATGGGGAGTCTGCTTGTCCCTCTGCCTATGTCTCTGCCTCTCTCAGTGTAAATAAATAAAGCTTTTTTTTTTAAAAAAAAGTACATGTTTCTATATTTAGTCTAAATTTTGACTTAGTGTTTTTGGATTCCTCCACAGGTTTGAGTGACATTTCTCCATCTACGAGCCTACCACCTCTGGTTGAAGGCCAGCTACGCTGCTTTCTGAAACTTACTGTCGATAAAGTCATATGGAAGATTGCAAAGCCTCCCTCTTGTGTACTTGTCCGAGTGAGATGGTGGGGTGAAACATCAGATGGAACCGTATTTTGTCCTAGGGACGCATTGCAAACTGAACCAAAAGCTGTGAGAACAACTACACGTTATGCTGTTCGCTGTGGTCCAAAGCAGTTTACCTCTTATCTAACTGGTATGTTTTTGTCTTATCATTTTACCTGCAGGCCTAATAATCATGTGTTATGTTGTTAGCAGTGGGTGTTATTGTGTATATAGTATCTATGACTTTGTTAATTATTGAGTGAAAGAAGTTTACAACAGCCACGTTTTATTAAGAGTATACTGTGTGCCAGGTGTTGATATATATTACTTCTAATCCTTAATAACCCTGCAAAAAAGACATTTGCTTTGTTTTATAGGCAATGAAACTGAGGTTCAGAGATGAAATTAATAATCTTTAAGGCAGGGCAGCCCCAGGGGCACAGCGGTTTAGCGCCATCTGCAGCCTAGGGCGGGATCCTGGAGACCTTGGATGGAGTCCCACGTCAGACTCCCTTCATGGAGCCTGCTTCTCCCTCTGCCTGTGTCTCTGCCTCTCTCTCTCTCTGTGTGTGTCTCTATGAATAAATAAATAAATAATCTTTAAAAAAAATTATAATCTTTAGGGCAAAGATTTGATTAAATTTTTGATAAATGGTAAAAGTAGGATTGAACCAATTTCTGTCAGACACCAAAACTCATTCACTTTTGCCACCCCATGCTTCTTTAAGTAATAACTGTAGTCTCTGTTCTGGGACTTATATTATACTTAAGGAAAGAGTTATATATAAAAGCATATGTATAAATTCTAATATATATAAAAACTTTACTAATAATGCAAGTTAATACATGCTAAATGAATGGGTTAGCGAATTAGTAATATTGGTCTTCAGAGCAGGGAAGGATCCATTTACAGGAAACCAGGAGCCAAGATTTCTTCATTTCTGTTCAAGGAAAGCATTCTAAATGTACTGTTTTTTCTCTATTTGGATCAGGCTTTCACATAAACACATTTTGGATGGTGGGTTATTTATCAAATCAAGTCAGTAAGAATTAAGTATCATGTAAACGTTGTTAATCTAAGAACACGGGAGAGTCAGAGGTGAATTAAAGGTTAAACTGTCCTTAAACAGCTTATATTCTATTAAGAAAAAAATTTTGAAAATCTCAAGATATAAAGGACAAAAAATTCAGTCAGAAGATATATATTGAGCACTTAGCGTATGTTAGACTTTGTGCTAGGCACTGGGGAATTACAGAAATGGATCAATTTAATCAGAATGGTATCTAATTCTAACTAAATTCACAGAGAGGTTTAGTTACAATACAAGGTAGGACATGATCAGCACTCTTATATGATACTCTGAATGCTATAAACCTAATTTAACAAATGAAGAGTGAATAAAAATTCTTCAGTAAGAAATCTATTGATGTGATAATCAGCAGATCAGACATTTATATGAGCATCAGGTGGTGTAATAAAGAAAGCGTTTGCACTTCTGATTGGTGTTATCAGCTGTAAGATTTAGGGAAAATTTCTTCCCATGTCTGACTCCCCCTTTTCTTCATCTGTAAAATGGGATTAGATAGCTGCTCTTTCACCTGGCTTTTTCATGAAGAAGCAGCCTGGTTGAATGAGAAGAACCTGGCTTTGAAGTCAGTCTTAAATTGGAATTCTAGCTTCAGGATTGGGTGGCTGTCGGCTGCTGAGATGTTCCTTAAGATTTTGGAGCCTCAGTGTCCTATTAGTTAAGTGGGGATAATAGCACTTGTTGGCAGGGATTATTGAGAAGATTAAATGAAAAAATTTTTGTAAAGTGATTGGTCCACTACCTGGCACACTGTAGGTGTGAGCCTTATAAAAATATTTAAGTCTTGGGCACTGTGGGGAACACAGAAACTTTAGATGTAGTCTCTGATCAAAAGGAGCTTACAGATTAGTTGAGAAAAACAAAACTGATATGTATGAAATAGTAGTGAGTAGTGCCAAACAGTAATTAAATGTCTCATTACTTGGCACGTATAGTAAGTACCATATGAATATTCCAGGAAGTTATTCGGAGCTAAGTTTAGCATAAGTTCTTAGGAAAGCAGAATCCTACTTCTGTTGTGCACTAATTGGTTGCTTGAATTTGAGCATGCCGTTTCATTTTCCTGGGCCTTAATTTTCCCATTAATAAATTGAAGGGGTTAACCACCAAATGGGTCAGTATTCAAATTCTATAAATCTAGTTAGGAAAGAAGCTTTGTAGAAGGTAGGATTTGAAGAAGAGATGGATGAAGTGAACCTTGTATGTGAGGCCCAGCTGTGGACGTGAGTATGATGTATTTATTAAAAATTAGAAAATGAAGACACAAGAGATCAAACATTAGTTTATAAGATATATGCTCTAACTGAAAACTTAGAAAAAGTATAGCTATTTCTTAAGTTATGTGGTAGGTATTATTTATTATTATTAATAAACAAATGAAGAGTGATTAAAAATTCTTCAGTAAGAAGATATCTATTGATGTGATAATCAGCACACTGGCATTTTATGTACTCTTTTGTATGCATGTTTCATTTGAAAAAATAAAGTGCATGGTTTTGGAAGCCATGAGGAAGCAGCCTGGTGTCCAATCTGATAAAGCCAACACTGGGCCCCAATCCTAAGTGACTACCACCAGGCTTTAGGAGATCCTAGCTCTTCAGAGTCCCTCCTGTCCCCATAGACCAGGCAGACTGCAGCAAGCAGAAGCAGTTGGGTTCTTATATATAAAACAGCGAAACACTGAAAAGAAAGTTGAGAGAACCTCACTCTTTAATATCCAAGCCATATGCAAGTCTTCCCTGCAATCATTGCCAATTATATAAATTTAATTTTTTTATCCTCTGTGTGAGGTATTTGTCATTCTTCTCTAAAACTTTATTGTTCTTGAGTTCACTCTTCCCCAGCCCAACTGATGTGGTAGGTGCATGTTTTATTTGAAAATAAAGTAATTTTTTAAGTAAAAAAGTTTTCTAATGTATACCCTTCCCACTTCCAAAAAAAATGAAGGTAAATGAAAAATATCTGTGTATGTTGTAATTATTTCTGATTAGACATGGCTGTGCTGGTGCTGGAAGTAATCACCAAACTTGATCATCTTCCAATTGGTAGAGTTCAGATCAGTGGACTAGATCAGCTTTCTCCAACTCATCACATCAGTGGATTTTTTACCATTGTTTCACCAACATCCAAGAAACTTGGAGAACTCCAGGTAAAAAATATTTTCTTTGTTGAATACAATAAAACATTTTTAGCACAAGTAGTTGAGTCTGTTTATAGAATGGTTAGGTAAATGATTCCCATATATCATGCTAATTCCCACTTCATGCCTTTGTTCATGTTTTTACCCAAAGACTGTAATATAACTTAATTACCCAAATCCTCTTAGTGCTTTACTGCCCATCTCAAGTGCCAAAAGTCTTCCATAGCTCCTGCTGCATTCATTCTTCTCTATACTCTTTATTAAATTTATAACATTGATTATGTAATTATTGTTAGTTATAATCCTACACAATCTCTAAAATTATGTATTAGTAGTCTCCCTTTAATTTCCCTTCTTTTTAGTTTCTAGAGTCCCTGGGAATCAAGACAGTGCTTTCTGCTTTCTATGTTTTTCCCACAGTTTTAAACATAGTGCCAAGCAATAATTGCTTGTTGACTCATGTAAGTGGTATCTTTGGTGTGTTCATTCATTGACTTAGCCTAAATTTTTTTGATGCTTTATTATGTGCCACTAAGGATACAGAAATAAGAGATGATCTTTTCATGTAGTTTTCCAAAATCATAGGAAAAAATAGAATAATAACAAGTAGAATGTAGAATGATAGGTATTATGCTACATGTATGTGTAGGATTGTGGGGGAAGAACATAGAAGGGTCCTTTCTGAGGGAGACTCTTTGAGAGTGCTTCCTAGAAAATTCTGAAGACTCAAATCGCTTAGAAATTTCATGGGTTTTATACCTTATCAAGTATATTCTAAAATATGGAAATTTAAACGAGTATATAAGAAAATAGTTCCAAAAATATAAGAAAAGACATACAGCATTCCAGATGTAAGAACTTCTTATAGAACTATAAGCGCTGTATAGAATATACAGCATTACCAGATGTAAGAACTTCTTATAGAACTATAAGTTACAAAAAAAAGAACTATAAGTTACTTGCTCAGTTGGAAGGACACATGATTCTTGATCCGGGTTTGTGAGGTGGAGCCCCACTGTTGGGTGTAGGGATTACTTAAGAAAAAGAAAAAAAACTATGAGCACATAATTGTGTTGGTGGAACAGAATATAGTCCAGAAGTAATTCCAACTGAATGAAAGAATGTAACATTTTAAAATTGTATTTATCATATTTTTATATATAATGTATTAAATTTAAAAATAGTGACACTACATCGGTAACTTCATGGTGAAATGAGTCTGGTTTATTCCTCTTTTTCTGATGATGGTATAAATTCACATTAGATCTGCAAAACAGTTTGACATTCTGTCTCAAGAGCCATAAAATTACTGCAGACCATTTACCTCGGTAACCATACTCTTAGGAACTTATCCTAAGGAAATACCATAAAAAGAGAGGGGAGCTGTATGCCAATGTCTACTTATGGAAATACACTTTTAGTGTTGAAAAAATGAAAATAAGTTACTCAACAATATTAAGATTATAGTCTGTTAGTAGAATATTTTGTTTCCATAAAAGATAAAATTACACATAGTTATGATTGTGTAGCTGCATGGAAAAATGGATTTTTCATAATCAATGCCTGGGAAAGACTAAGGAAAATTGAAAACAGTTGGACTTAGGATTCTAGGCGGGGTTTTTCCTATTTTTAAAATTGAGATATAATTCACATGTCATAAAATTCACCCCTTTAAAGTATACAATTCACTAGTTTTTAATATGTTCACAGAATTTTATAACCATCACTACTATCTAATTCTAGAGCATTTTATTACCCTAAGAAGGAGTACTTTGCCCATTAGCAGTCATTCCCCTTTTCACCTTTCTGCAGTCCCTGGCAACCACTAATTTAACTTCAGTCTCTAAATATTTGCATGTTCTGGACAATTCATAGAAATGAAATAATATATTATGTAGCCTTTTGTAACTGGCTTCTTTCATATAGCATAATGTTTTCAAGGTTCATCTTTGTTGGGGCATGTTTCAGTACATTATTCCTTGTACTAATGGAATGGATAATATTCCGTTATATGGATAGACCACATGTTTATCCATTCTTCAGTTGATAGACATTTGGATTATTTCCACCTGACTCCTATGAATAATGGCAGCTTCTATGAACATTTATGTATAAGTTCTTTTGTAAACACATTTTCATTTATCTTGGTATATACCTAGGAATAGAATTGCAGTCATAGGAAAAGTATGTTTAACTTTAAGGAACTGCCAGACTGTTTTCTAAAGTGGCTGCATCATTTTTTTCCCGTATTTAAATATCCATTGATACAGTAATACTTGTGTGTTTTTTATTTAAATGTCATTGGGTTTGTTGGAAAATTGTATAGAGCATTGGAGGCAGAAGTCAGATTTTAAAAGATTAGGGAATAAGGAAATCAATTAGAGATTAGCAATTAGAGATTTGCTTGCCAAATAAATGTCAGTGAAGGGAGGGAGAGGTGGTGTGATCTAATGGAAATAGTACTAGAGCTTGGACATGGAAAAACAGTTATGGACAATGGAGAAACCAGAACAGAAATGGCTACAAAATAATTCTGGTGTTCACTTGTCCTCTCTGAGCTTCCATATTCTATTTTGTAAAATGAACATACTAAAATTTTACTTCACAGCATTGTTGTAGGGATTTTTTTTTTTTAAGATTTTATTTATCCACGAGAGACACACAGAAAGAAGCAGAGACATAGGCAGAGGGAAGAGAAGCAGGCTTCACGCAGGGAGCCTGATATGGGACTCGACCTGGGGAATCCAGGATCACGCCCTGAGCCGAAGGCAGACGCTCAACCGCTGAGCCACTCAGGCATCCCGGATTATTTTCTTTTTAAAGAGTTTATTTATTTGAGAGAGAGTCAGAGACACAGGCTAGAGGGAGAAGCAGGTTCTCCGTGGGGAGCCTGATGCCTGACTCGATCCCAGGACCCCAGGATCACAACCTGAGGCAAAGGTTCCCGTCTGGAACCCATCTGGACGCAGGCGCGGGTGGAGCTGAGGCGGGAGGGGAGTGGACGCTGCTGGCAAGGATGGTGCTGGAGAGCGTGGCCCGCATCGTGAAGGTGCAGCTCCAGGCGTACCTAAAGCGGCTCCCAGTGCCCAAGAGCATTACCGGGTTCGTCCGGCTCACAGTTTCAGAATGGCTTCGGTTACTGCCTTTCCTCGGTGTACTTGCACTACTTGGCTACCTTGCAATGTCCATTCCTCCCGAAGAAAAAACAGCAGAAGGATAGCTTGATTAATTTTAAAATACAAAAGGAAAATCCCAAAGTGGTGAATGAAATAAACATTGAAGATTTGTGTCTCACTAAAGCAGCTTACTGTAGGTGTTGGCGTTCTAAGACGTTTCCTGCCTGTGATGGTTCACATAATAAACACAATGAATTGACAGGAGATAATGTGGGCCCACTAATACTGAAGAAGAAAGAAGTATAATAGTAATGAATTAGGATTGAATTAAGTTGTGTGCTGTAAAATCCTATAACAATATTTTTTCATTTTTTAATGTATAGAAGATCTTTTAAATGGTAGTCTTAATTATTGCTACTGGTTGAGTAATTATTTCTGCCAATTTATTTTCTTCTACACTACTGTTTATATTTGATACTTTGTGTATTCAAATGGTCATTTATATAGAAATTAAATTGTACAACCCTTTCATTCTTAAAAAAAAAAGGCAGGCAACCCTGTTGTAGGGATTAAATGATATTTAAAAATATGGAAACACTTAACATCTTAACATCATATTTAAGCATGTGATGGGGGACATGCCAAATTTACTTGAACTTGAGAGGACATGACTGATAGTGGGTAGCAGAATTCAAAAGTTTTTTGGTACTAGTTTAGAAGAGTTTGATACACTAGTTTGATACACTGCCTGGTGCTCCATATCTGGCTTTCTAACTAAACATAGGTTTTACATTTTCAAAAGGTCATTTATTTATTGTTTAAGATTTTATTTGAGAGGGTCGCCTGTGTGGCTCAGTGGTTGAGCGTCTGCCTTCGGCTCAGGGCGTGATCCTGGGGTTCCAGGATAGAGTCCCACATCAGGCTGACTCTATGGAGCCTGCTTCTCCCTCTGCCTGTGTCTCTGCCTCTCTCTCTCTGTGTCTCTCATGAATAAATAAAATCTTAAAAAAAAAAAAAAAAAAGATTTTATTTGAGAGAAAGAGAATGCTAGCAGGAGGAGGGGCAGAGGGAGAGAGAGAAGCAGACTCCTCCCTGAGCAGGGAGCCCTATGCAGGACTTGATCCCAGGACCATAAGAATCATGGCCTGAGCCAAAGGCAGACACTTATCCGACTGAACCACTCAGGTGCCCCTTAAAATGTCATTTAAAGAAGAAGAATATGCAATAGATAAAGCCTAAAATATTTATTCTCTGTCTCTTTGCAGAATAAGTTTGCTGACTTCTTTTTAGAATATTATGATTTGTTTGTAGACCAAAGAGAAGCAAGTGAAGAAATAAATTGAAAATAAGAGGATAATTGAGCCAGTAAAATCATGAAGAGAATTAAATAGGAATGAGTTTCTATCATGAACACAATTGCTAGGGTTTCATTGGGATGGAGGAATTATAACCAAGAGGCATGGAGGAGGAACATTTTGAGATAGACAAAATTGAAGGGGTTTCATTCTGATCATTTTCTTATCAACATTTGTTGTATGTCTATCTTCCACATGTTAGGCATTATGTATTTTATTTCACTTTAACTTTTTGTGTTGTTTTTCCTAAATAGAGATATGCCAAACAGTATCTTATATATATAAAATACATAAATAACCACACAGTGAACACCTATGGTCTCCTTACCCAGGCTAAGAGATATTAGTAGTACCCTTTTGCAGAGATGTGTTCCACTATGTGGATATTCCATAATTTATCTATTTGCCAGTTGGTGGACATTTGAGGTTTTTTTTTTCCTTACCACTTTTTTGCTGCTTATAAATAAAGCAATTCTTTGTATAGACACATGTTTTTATTTTGGGGGAGGGGAAATATCCAAGAATGGAATTACTGAGTCATGGTTAACTTTTTAAGAAACATCCAAACCATTTTCATAGGGGTGGTGTGACTTTATTCCTATCAGTAGTATATAAACATTCTCCACATACTTGCTAGCACTTGGTTTGGGTAGTCTTTTTAATTTTTGTCATTCAGTGAGTATGTACTGCTATCTCACTGAAGTTTTAGTTTGGATTTCCTGATGATTAATCTATTGAGTATTTTTTCATAGGCTTTTGGGCTATTTTATCTTCTTCAGGGATTCACAGGCTGTAACTTCCAAGGCAAATCTGACTCACTCAACACCTATATTTGTAGATTAGTTTTATTAGAACATAGCCGTACTTATTCATGGTGGTCGATGGCAGTTTTCATGCTGCAATAGCAAAGTTGAGTACAGTAGTCCCCATTTGTCTGCAGTTTCTCTTTTGGTGGTTTCAGTGCAGTCAGGAAGCAGTCCTGACTTATCCTCAGAAGTTTGATAGTAGCCTATCACTATGTCACAATGCTTATGTCATTCACTGCACTTAATCTCATCATGTAGGCATTTTACCATCTTATCACTAGAAGAAGGATGAGTACAGTATAACATATTTTGAGAAACCACATCCACATAATTTATTTTGTTATTGTTATTAATTTCTTACCATGCCTAATTTATAAATTAAACTTTGTCATACTTATATAAGTATAGGAAACATAGTGTATATATATATATGTATATATATTCTATATATATGTGTGTGTGTATATATATATATATATATATATATATATATATATATATATATGATTCAGAACTATCTGCAGTTTCAGGCATCCATAGGGGTCTTGGAACGTATCCCCTGTGGATAAGGGGGAGCTACTATAATTATGACAGAGACTGTATGGTATGCAAAGCCTAAAATAACTCTCTGGCTTCATAGGAAAGGAAAAGTAATCTGTACATCTCATGGTTCAGCTTTAAATAGTATACATGCTCAAATAGTAATTTCAGTTAGATCAATAATCAGTGTTTATAGTATAGCTAGATGAGCAGATTGGAAGATGAGGTGGTAGATGGATGTGGGATTGAGCTAAATTTATATCTTCCATATTAAGTCAAAAGATAATGCCTGAAAACTGAGGGAGGATCAATATGTGACATAAATATAAGGACATTATTTGGAACTATAGAAGTAAATACCCTAAGAATCAGGGGCAGGAGTTGAAAGTAGCTGCCTCTCAGAAAAGAAAAATATGGAGGTCTATGTGAGGGGCTCATTTTTGTAATAAAACTGTTTGACTCTTTAAATTACATGAATGCAAAATATTAGTTTAAAAATAACTTTTGGGGAAAAAAATAACTTTTGGGGCCCCTGGGTGGCTCAACTGGTTAAGTGTCAAACTCTTGATTTTGGCTCAGGTCATGATCTCAGGGATGTGGGATGGAGCCCTGCATTGAGGCTTCTCTCCCTTTGCCCTTCCCTGAGTGTGCTTTCTTTCTCTCTCTCTCAATCTCCCTCTCTCTAATAAATAAATAAAATATTTTTTTAATAAAAATAACTTTTGAAAAATAACACATAGTGAGTGATGGAGTTCTTGTCATACCACTGACTTGCTGTCCCCCAAAACAGTCATGAATTGACTAAATATGGAATCCTTCTTGTCAAATGGTAAATGAAGCCAATGGACAGCTGATAGACTGGAAGATGAATAGAGGTGACTTTAGACTGTTGCTATAAAGATCAGGTTCCGTCAGACCTCAAGAAGACAGATGCATAGTTACTAAAGGAAAACAGAGATTATGGAGTTAGAACAATTTTAAATAATAAGGGCCAAGCTGGCTGGAGGTTGCTCAGAGTACTTTGACAATAAAGATCATCGGAACCAAGCTGACCAAGAAAGGAAGCTTTTCTGTATTCTATTATTGGTATAGGTCAGATGTTGAAAATAACAAGTCAAACAGACTGACGACAAGAAAAATCAACTGCCAGAACACTTGAGTGGTTGGTTCAGTGGTTGAGCGTCTGCCTTCAGCTCTGGGTGTGATCCCAGAGTCCTGGGATCAAGTCTCAATTCCGGTTCCCTGCAGGGAGCCTGCGTGTCCCTCTGCCTATCTCTCTGCTTCTCTCTGTGTGTCTCTCATGAATAAATAAATAAAATCTTTTAAAAGAAAAAGAAAAATCAACCATAAATATAATAAACTTTAAAAAAAAATACCAAACTTGTGGTACCTGGCTGGCTCAGTTGGAGGAGCATGCAACTTGATCTGGAGGTCAGAGTTTGAGCCCCATGTTGGGGGTATAAATTAATTTTAAAAACTTAAAAAAAAAACCTCATATGAGCATGTAACATAATACATACATATATATGATTATTTTAAATTGAAATTAGAAAAAAACTTAATTATAAATTCTTTGCTTTTGAAATCCATTCCTTTGATATGATTAAAAACTCAATACTTTTTCTTCTCTACCAGGTTTTCAATACCAGATGTTTTATATTTGATGAGCATTACAGCATTTTTTAAAAACCATGTAAGAGGGATACCTGGGTGGTTCAGTGGCTGAGCATCTCCCTATGGCTCAGGTCATGATCCTAGGGTTCTGTGACTGGACTCCCGCATCAGGCTCCCTACAGGGAGCTTGTTTCTCCCTCTGCCTATGTCTCGGCTTCTCTCTCTGTGTCTCTCATGAATAAATAAATAAAATCTTTTAAAAATAAAACCATTTAAGAATAAAATTTAGTTTTTATTCAGTTTCATAACAAAATAACTGTTCACAAACATGGCTGCCTTTATTTCCAAACAAAGGCAGAATCTTGGCACAAAAGTTGGATTTTGTTTCTAAGATATTCTTAAAATTTAAGATATTCAAGTGTGTTTAAGCTTAAATATTGTACTGCACTGCATTAACTTCCATGTTGCACTGTCAGTATAAATTGAGAAAGGCAAATTGAGCAGTGTTGGTTTTCATAACATTGCAAATCAAAAAAAGTCTTTTTGGGATGTTGGTCTTTACAGTTTTAGAAATATATTTCATACTGTCACTTTGATGTCTGGAAACCCTGTTTTAGCATAAAAAATACAGAAAAGTGGGATAGATGGTTCCTTGCCAAATAAATTTTCCAAAGATAGAATCATAAAAAAATGAATAAATTGAATCACATATTATATAGTTCTTTGTGAATCCACTTGGAGATAAGTCATTGAGTAATTTATATAACCTCTCGTGTCAATTAAAATAGTCCTGTATTTGATCAGTACTTCCTGGTGATCTGGGGTGGGATTTCTCCCGGAAAACATAAACCAGATGACTTCTTTTAACAAGCAAAAACTTTTAACACCACACAGAGCTTCATATATATATGTGTATATACCACCTAGTATTCATGTAGTAAAAACAGATTGTAATACTGCTAGTATTCATACCACCTAGTATTCATATAGTAAAAACAGATTGTAGTACTGCTGATCCAGTTTATCAAGCAAAACGCTGACCGCAGTAGTTTAATTTATATGTTAATTATATATGTATATTGTTTGATTTTTTTTTTTTTTTAATTCATGAGAGACCGAGAGAGAGGCAAGAGACATAGGGAGAGGGAGAAGCAGGCTCCCTGTGAGGAGCCTGATGCAGAACTTGATCCCAGGACCCTGGGATCATGACCTGAGCCAAAGGCTGATGCTCAACCACTGAGCCACCCAGGCAGCTCTGCGTTAATTTTTAGCTTTTAAGATGAAGTAAACAAGATAGTAGGTTTATGGTTCTTTGTCTTGGCAAAATGTTGCACTTTGAATTTAAATTTTGAAACAAGTCTATTGTCAACGAAAAGAATCATCCATTGTTATCAATCTTTAATAAACTTTTTAAGACCTTCCTCAGTTGGAGAAATACCATTTCCTCAATTTGTTTGCCATGAGCATCTCCTCCAAAAGTTTTTAACTCGGGTAAAAATTCTCATTGATACTTTAAATAAACACAGCTGTCAGCGAGTTGTTTTATTTGTGTTCTCATCAACTACAAAGAAAAGTACAAATTATTTAATGTTTTTACTCAGCTTACCTTGTAAGTTTATGGCCTACTGCTAACATTGGGAACACCTATAATTTTAATTATACCTACATATGCAAATGTTTATTATTCACAAATTCGGCTACATTCTTTAATACATGTTATCATCTATAAGAGACTTTTGTACCTTAAAATTTTTTATCTTAAATACATAATTTCCTGTCACAGGAGTACCACTTATTTTATTCACATTTAATAATCTAACTAAAATCTGTTCCTTTCTATTTATTCCATTTTTATCATCTTTTCTACATAGTAATTATCATCCTACTGTAGTTTGTTTCATAATGCTGTCTTTGACGATTACATTTTTCCCCCTGGCAGTCACATTTTCTTTGGTTTATTTCACCATTAGGAATAGTCTTTTCCACAAAGAAATATGCCTTATATTTCTTTTGAAAATCGTAGGTCTCTAGTTCTCTCTTTCATGGACACAAGAAATATTTCACTTTCCTCTTGATTCTACCTTAAGGGACACAACAGCCTATGGAACCCAAAGACAGGGATAGTATAAACTCTGTACACATAAATTTGACAATTTAGATGAAATTGATCAATTCTTTGAAAATGACAAACTACCAAAAATCACTCCAGATAAAATACATAACCTGAATAGACCTGTAATTATTAAGGAAATGGCTTTTGCAGCTTAAATACTTCCAAAAAATAAATCACCAAGCCAAGATAATTTCACTGGTGAATTCTTCCAAACATTTATTTTTTTTTAATTTTATGTATTTATTCATGAGAGACACAGAGAGGCAGAGACACAGGCAGAGAGAGAAGCAGGCCCCATGCAGGGAGCCCAATGTGGGACTCGATCCCAGGTCTCCAGGATCACGCCCCAGGCTGCAGGCGGCGCTAAACCGCTGAGCCACCCAGGCTGCCCTCTTCCAAACATTTAAAAAAAGATATAGCACCAATTTTGTACAATTTTTTTCCAGAAAATAGAGAAAATACTTTTCAACTTATTTTATGAGACTTGCACCACCTTGATAGCGAAATAGAGGACAGTACAAGATTTAGACCAAAAAATAAGCCTAAAAATCCTCAAAAAAATATTAGCAAGTTGGGTCCAGCAGTATATAAAAGAGTAGTAAGACCATGTCCAAATGGGGTCTAATCTCAGTATTTGAAAATCAGCCAATGTGACAAGCCATGTTAATAGAATACTACTAAATCAGTAAAAAGGCGTGAACTACTGATACACGAACCATGCTGATGAATCTGAGAGGCATTATTCTGAGTGAAAGAAATCCATCTCAAAAGATAATATACTGTAGGTTTCCATTTTCATGACATTTTCAAAAAGCCAGAACTATAATGGTTGAGAATAGATCAGCTATTGTTAGGGATTAGAGGTGAGGAGAGTGTGATAGTCCCAGGGAGTTTTTTGGAGTAATGGAAGTGTTCTCTGTCTTGGTTATGGTAGTGGTTAAATGCATCTATTCATAGGTTAAAAATATCCATTTTATTATAAGAAAGCAATATTTTTAAGTGAGATGATAAACAATAGTTAGTGCTCTGCCTCATTGGGACATGGCTGGGGACTTTTCAAATTGGACCATGTACCCTGACTAAAGCTATTAGTCTACTTGAGCTAATTTTTGTCACATTGTAATGGAGACCCAGCATTGTTGGATCTTCTGATTTTTCAAGAGAACCAGAATTCCAAAATTTTACATAAAATCTGGTATTTTAAAGCATTGTTAAATAATTTTTAGTTTAAAAACTAAACAGTTTTTAAAGTGATCTTTTTATATATATATATAAATTTTATTCATGAGAAACACACAGAGAGAGAAAGAGAAAGAAGCAGAGACATAGGCAGAGGGAGAAGCAGGCTTCACACAGGGAGCCTGATTTGGGCTTGATCCTGGGGCTCCAGGATCATGCCCTGGGCCGAGGGCAGGCGCTAGACCACTGAACCACCCAGGCGTCCCTGTTAAATAATTTTTAAAAATTTTAAATGCTATGTTGACCAGCATAAGACTGAAAAATAGGCATACTAATGTGCTATCACTGATACTGATAGATGTTATAGTAGATAATTTTAGGCAGCTTAGTCCTGAAGAGAGCCTTGTCATTAAGAGAAGAATATGAACGTCCTTAGGGTTGCTCTATTATGGATGTGAGAATCTTATGGTAAATTTGTGGTATTCATGGATAGCATGGGCTTCTGAAGAGATGTGCTATGTTTAGGTGACAGAATGATGGTCTGGGGAAGGTACTAGGAAGGAATAAGTCAACTTCCCTTCTCTTGGCTAGTAAAAGAAGTAGTTTCCATTGGAGAAGACTGTGGAGAAATTAGGACATTTTAAGAAAGATGTTCAATTGAAGTGGTAAGGTAGTTTGTATAAAATAGAAATCCTACAGGGCTCCATGAAGGGGTTGGCAGAGGAGTGAGCACAATGATAAACATGATTGGGAAGGAGCATGACTGAGGTGGATAAGAATGATGATCTAGGAGATGAATACAGGAATATATTGGGTACATTATGTGGAAGCAGAGGTGTTAGGAGTGAAATCCTTTGGACTTGTAGGAAATCCTTCTATTGTTCTACAGTATTCTATTTTATACCTCTAAAGCTTAACTAATGTTCTTCCCTTTGCCTGGAATGTTCTACCTCAACCTCCCTTAGCCTTATCTGTATCATTCGTATTTAAGATTCTAAATCCAGATGTATATATTTCACTTCTGGAAACTGTCCCGGGTGTTCCTCACCTCTCCCCCAAGTTCAGATTCCTCTTTCTCTTACCACCCAATACACATCTCTACCTCAGAGCTCACCATTTTGTATTAAAAATATTTTTTTAAGTTCCCCTATAAGGTTCTATGGTCAGGGTCCATGTTTTATTCATCTCTTTGCCTCAGACAGGTAGCACAGAGCCTTGTGCTGAGCTAGTATCAACAAATATTGTTAATTGAACAGAGGAGTTAAGCTAGCACATGTTTTGATTACAAGATTGTTGTGGCAGGAACCTAGACTTTCTTCTTTCTTTAAGGACGACTGGTACTATAGACCTATAAGCTGTTTTGTGTTTGGTTCAGATCTACTTAGAGAAAAAGCAAAACTCAGTAGCCAGACAGCAGGTCATTATTAAGGCCAGGGACATATGCCTTTATTCTCAGTGTCATCTTTGTTTCTAAAATATACTGGCAGTCTTTTGAAAAAATGATGAATGGTAAGGGAATACTTTCTGACATTTACATTGGGCAGCCAGGACTTTATGCGATGCTGTTATAGCGATCACTACGCAGAGTATTTATCCAATGGCATTCCTGTCATTTGTGTTTGTAGAAAATCTTGATGGTGAATAGATTTAAAGGACTTTGTTACCTGGTTCAAGAACAAAATTCTCATCAAGACCCAAGTGTATTTTATGGAGTCTGTACCTTGGCAGTTTCTCTGTACAAATTATTCCATTGACCTTTCCAAAGACATCTTAAAATATCTAACTGCAACCTTTCCTTTTTGTGTTAGGCCCTTCATCATTATTTGACTCTTTGGCTGCTTGGACAATTCCTTCTGCTTTCTCTGTCATTATAATTGAACTTTCAACACCATTATTCTTTTCTTTTGTGATATATTCTTCAATTTCTTTCCTAAAGCTTTGTTTTAGACTCTACTTTTTAAATAATTTGTTCTTCCATTAGACTTTTCAGAGGTCTGGAAAGCCATTTAATAGAGAACCTGAACTCAACAGGAATGAGATGATAAAAGAAAATTCAAGTGATTACTTTTCATATTAGTGTTTCTCCTTCTTTACCCTGCCTCATCTCCAGCATAGAACTAGGGTCTTAGTTTTCTTAAATAACCAACAATAAGGATATGGAAGGTGTTGTTACTCTCTTATTCATCAGACATAAGAATTAGGCATTATTAAGCATAATATACCAAGTGCCTATGACTATTTGTCCATACAAAAATGAAAAAGACAAGTTCATACCTTCAAGGAATTAAAATTGAATCAGGGTAATGAATAAGCTAGAAGTGACAAATATCTCCTGTAAGCCTCTGCTTTTTTTTTTTTTTTTTTTTTTAATTTCCGAATAGAACAATATCCTTTCCTGACAGAGTTATATCATCACATGAGCCTCTCTGGGTGAGGAACTTAGCACACCTTATGGCCCATAGTAAAGAGTTCAGTAAATGGGGGTTATTTTGATGGACCAGCAGAAGCATGAAGAAGGGAGTGGCCATGACATCTCTACTTGGACACGGAGAAGTTTTTACAGGGGCACTTGAGTAGTGCAGTTGGTTAAGCATCTGCCTTTGTCTCAGGTCAAGATCCCAGGGTCCTGGGATCAAGCCCTGCATCTGACCTCTGGCTCTCTGCTCAGTGGAGAGTCTGCTTCTCCCTCTTCCTCTGCCCCCCCCCCCAACTTGTGCTTGCTCATGCTCTTTCTCTTAAATAAATAAAGATCTTTAAAAAACTAAGAAAAGTTTTCACAGAGAAAGTAATATTGAAGGAAATTGCATATACAAGGCATAAGAGAATGAAACATAAGGTACATCTAAAGAACCCTAAATAATTGATATATCTAGGAGAGAGGGATGGAGGAGGGGAGCAAAGTGAGAAGTGAGGCTTCTGCAGGAATTTGAATTTGATCCTACAAAGAATGGGGACCATTAATTTATATTAAGTAGGGAACGTTAAAATTAGTCGCTATAAAAGAAAATTTGTGATATATTACATGTATATCTCTTTCAGGTCTCACTTGCCCTGGAGCCTCTGTCAGAAACTTATAACAGCTACAATCCTCTTCCTACCCCTGATGTGACAGAAAATGTACATTTATCTGAGCAGGAATTCAGAGAATATACTGAACCCAGCAGCACCCAGTTTCTGGTTCCATCAAGGCCTCATAAGATGCCTATCACCAAAATTGATGGAAAAGAGTTAGCAGCTAACAATAGTAGATCAACCACTCCAAGGTAATTACCACAGTCTGTCAACTAACTCCCACTGTACTCATAATTTCTTTCCTTTATTTGTGTTTGGATAAAAGACTAAAAGTAGTCATTTCTTCAGCAAATAAATATCAAGTACCCACTGTGTGCCTGGTCTAGTACCAAGTACTGGGAATAGAAATTAATAAGAGACAATTCTTGTCTTTGAGGACTGCTCACAATCTGGTGGGGAGGCCAATGATGCAGATACGTAAGTATAAGTCATGTACAGATGCTATGATAGGGAGAAAGAGGGAAAGGGCACTATTTCATGAAACAGGATGGAGCGAGAGAAAGATTTTTATTTTAAATAATTGCAAAGCATTTGCTCTGTGTCAGGCTCTGTACTGAGCTCTTTCTTTTTTTCAAGATTGATTTGTTTGGGAGAGAGAGCACACACTTGCATGTGCTTAAGTGGAGGGAGGGGCAGAGGATCTTCAAGCAGATTCTCCTGAGCATGGAGTCCATTCAGACTCCAACATGGGGTTCGATCTCATGACTTAAGATCCTGACCTGGGCGGAAAACAAGAGTCAGACATGTAACTGACTGAGCCACCCAGGCACCCCAACTGAGTTCTTTATTTCATCGTCATACTTGAGCCACAACCATACAACTGTAGATAGAACATCTATTATTTATTTCATTTGGGAAATGAAAAACAGATTTCCAAAGTTTAAGCTACACTGCTGTAAACTACTGATACTAAAGTAGTTGCTAAAGTTCTCCTTTGTTTTATAACAGGGGAAAGGACCACTTGTACTTTGCAGAGAACTCTGATACAATAAAGGACTCTTTCTTTGGATTACAACACCATCCTAATTCAGGACAGAGTTTAGAGTCTATGACTCTGAAAGGCAAGGCCCCACGGAAGCAGATGTCCCTTCTTAACAGTTCTGAATTCCAGCCTCAAATTAGAACAGTGGCCAAGAGTCACAGTGACTCATGCATTCTTTCTTCAAACAACCCCCCTACCAAGGACCTTCTTTCAGGTATGTATGTATTTGTGAACCAAGTCTAAGCTATATTTATTGGGATTACTGTTTGTTAGCCAGTCTTCAAAGAGAACCAAGCCTTCTGTTTGAAATAAATAACCAAATAAAAGTGAGTGATTTCACTATAGTTTAGAATTGCTCACCATTTAGACAGCTCTATTAAACCAGTAAGTTATTACTAAATAATTACTGGGTGCTTCCAATTATAGGTTTAGGGAAGGAGTCATTTAAAATGAACCTGGATACAGGGGAAAAGTGTTTATGATAAATTATTCTTTATTTTTTCCCAAATAATTCAAGGCAAATGCAGTTTTTATCTCATCAGCAAATTTACTTGTGCCACCATACAGAGGCTAGTACTAAATCTGTTTCACATTCTGAAAATTCTTGGTCTCAGTGGGAACATTCAGTGCACAGCAACTGCTAATCTTAAGCCTGGGAATTAAATATGACTTACAGCCAAGCAGAAGTAGGAAGCAGTTAGTTTACCTGTACAAGGGCTTAGACTGAAATAAAGAAATCCAAATAGGATTATTTGGGAGTAGTAGTATAAAAGCAATTTAGATAACCTTACATTACATGTAATGCTCAACCATTTATCTCTGTGACAGCGGGGGCATAACAATTTGTCTCCATCTTTACAAGCAAATTTCCAAAGTAGAAAAGCTGCAGCATTAGTAGAAAAATCTTTAAAATAACTATGTGGGTACATAATTTACATTAGTAAGGATTTTTTTTCAAGAAGACATCCTTCATATTTTTTAACTGAAATGTCTGTGAGCACTTATTTTTGAAAATATACTCTGATTACAATCTATTAATTTTATTTTTTTATTATTTTATTTTATTTTTTTAAGATTTATTTATTTATTCATGAGAGGTACAGACTGAGAGAGAGGCAGAAACACAGGCAGAGGGAGAAGCAGGCTCACTGCAGGGAGCCTGATGCGGGGACTCATCCAGGATTCTGGGATCATGACCTGAGCCAAAGGAAGGCACCCAACTGCTGAGCCACCCAGGCGTCCTTATTCTTTTATTTTTAAAAAAAATTTATTTAAATTAAATTAATTAATACATCATGTATTATTAGTTTCAGACATAGAGTTCAGTGATTCATCAGTTGCATGTAATACCCAGTGCTCATTCGATAAGGTGTCCTCCTTAACGCCCACACCCAATTTCCCCATTCCCCCACCCACTTCCCCTCCAGCAACCCTCAATTTGTTTCCTATAGTTATTAATTTTAATCTTCAGTGAGATCCTATGCCACATTAACAAGAACAGATCATTCCACTATACAATCTACAATTAGTTCACACCTGGAATATTTTATGTAGGCACCAGACTTTGAGAAAGATATTTGAATACTCATTAAGCAGTTACTTTTTAGTACCTGTCAAATGTCTGGCATTCTTCTAGGTGTCAGGGATACAGCAATTTAAGTGAAAAAAAAACAAAAAACAAAAAGCAAATTTCTGTCTTATGGATCTTGTATTCTACATGGGGAGACCAATAATAAACTGGACAAATAAGTAAGTATGTAGTGTTAGATGGTGATAATGGCAGTGGAAAAAACCAAGCAGGGCACATAGAGGAGGGGATGTTAGTTTTACATAGGTTGGCAAATTAAGGCCTCATTAAGAAAGTAACAGGAGAGTAAAGATCTAAAGAAGATGAGTTCCTTCTGAGGAGAGTAACTAGGTTTGTGAGGGGACTACCAAGAGATTTTTAGCTTCACAAAAACAGCTACCGTTTATTGAGCATTCATTATGTGCTAACTACTATGCCAAGTGCCTTCTACACATAATCTTAAAAAAAAAACAAGTGAAGAGGACAGGAGAGCTCCGTACTGGAGAAGCAGGAGCTTCACCAATCTTCCCGGGCGGAAAGGCCTCGCAGGGACTTGGAGCAGGACCCCAGGAGGGGGGGATGCCCTCAGGCTCCCTGGGACAGTAACAGACACCTGCGCCCTGGGGAGATGCGCGGAGCTCCCTAAAGGGCTGCAGCGCGCACGGCGGGACCCGGGACCCGGGACCCGGAGCAGCTCGACGGGGCTCGGGCGGCGGCTCCACGGAGGGAGCTGTGTGGCCGGGAGCACGAATCCAACAGTGCAGGCCCTGGAACACAGGGCGCCGGGGACACAGCCCAGGATCCAACCTCCCCCCGGGACAGGCAGAGGCCGGGAGGGCCCAGGACCGCAAGGACGCTCCTGCCCCGAGCTGAGCAGATCAGCGGCCCGGCCCCGGAGCATCCAGGCCCTACAGATGGAGAGCTCCAGAGATACTGTGGAGCTGACTCCAGGGCTCCAGAGCTGGCTGCCACCACTGGAGTTGTTCCTCCTGGGGCCTCACGAGGTAAACAACCCCCACTGAGCCCTGCACCAGGCAGGGGGCAGAGCAGCTCCCCCAAGTGCTAACACCTGAAAATCAGCACAACAGGCCCTTCCTCCAGAAGACCAACTGGACGGACAAGTTCCAAGGGAAGTCAAGGGACTTAAAGTATACAGAATCAGAAGATACTCCCCCGTGTTTTGTTTTGTTTTGTTTTGTTTTGCTTTTTGATTTGTTTACTTCCCCCACCTCTTTTTTTTCCTGTCTTTTTCTTTCTCTTTTTCTTCTTTTTTATATTTTTCTTCCTTTTTTTCTTTTTTCTTTTTCTCTTTTCTTTCCTTCTTTCTCTCCTCTCTTTTTCTCCTTTTCGCAATGCAGCTTGTTTTTGGCCACTGTGCACTGAGCAAAATGACTAGAAGGAAAACCTCACCTCAAAAGAAAGAATCAGAAACTGCCCTCTCTCCCACAGAGTTACAAAATCTGGATTACAATTCAATGTCAGAAAGTCAATTCAGAAGCACTATTATACAGCTACTGGTGGCTCTAGAAAAAAGCATAAAGGACTCAAGAGACTTCCATGACTGCAGAACTTAGATCCAATCAGGCAGAAATTCAAAATCAATTGAATGAGATGCAATCCAAACTAGAAGTCCTAATGACCAGGGTTAACGAGGTGGAAGAACGAGTTAGTGACATAGAAGACAAGTTGATGGCAAAGAGGGAAACTGAGGAAAAAAGAGACAATTAAAAGACCATGAAGATAGATTAAGGGAAATAAACGACAGCCTGAGGAAGAAAAACCTACATTTAATTGGGGTTCCCGAGGGCGCTGAAAGGGCCAGAGGGCCAGAATATGTATTTAAACAAATCATAGCTGAAAATTTTCCTAATCTGGGAAGGGAAACAGGCATTCAGATCCAGGAAATAGAGAGATCCCCCCCCTAAAATAAATAAAAACCATTCAACACCTCGACATTTAAGAGTTAAGCTTGCAAATTCCAAAGATAAAAAGAAGATCCTTAAAGCAGCAAGAGACCAGAAATCCCTGACTTTTATGGGGAGGAGTATTAGGGTAACAGCAGACCTCTCCACAGAGACCTCCCAAGACACAAAAGTCCAGGGCCAGATGGCTTCCCAGGGGAATTCTATCAAACATTTAAAGAAGAAACCATACCTATTCTACTAAAGCTGTTTGGAAAGATAGAAAGAGATGGAGTACTTCCAAATTCGTTCTATGAGGCCAGCATCACCTTAATTCCAAAACCAGACAAAGACGCCACCAAAAAGGAGAATTAGAGACCAATATCCCTGATGAACATGGATGCAAAAATTCTCAACAAGATACTAGCCAATAGGATCCAATAGTACATTAAGAAAATTATTCACCATGACCAAGTAGGATTTATCCCCGGGACACAAGGCTGGTTCAACACTCGTAAAACCATCAATGTGATTCATCATATCAGCAAGAGAAAAACCAAGAACCATATGATCCTCTCATTAGATGCAGAGAAAGCATTTGACAAAATACAGCATCCATTCCTGATCAAAACTCTTCAGAGTGTAGGGATAGAGGGAACATTCCTCAACATCTTAAAAGCCATCTACGAAAAGCCCACAGCAAATATCATTCTTAATGAGGAAGCACTGGGAGCCTTTCCCCTAAGATCAGGAACAAGACAGGGATGTCCACTCTCACCACTGCTATTCAACATAGTACTGGAAGTCCAAGCCTCAGCAATCAGACAACAAAAAGACATTAAAGGCATTCAAATTGGCAAAGAAGAAGTCAAACTCTCCCTCTTCGCCGATGACATGATACTCTACATAGAAAACCCAAAAGCCTCCACCCCAAGATTGCTAGAACTCATACAGCAGTTTGGTAGCGTGGCAGGATACAAAATCAATGCCCAGAAATCAGTGGCATTTCTATACACTAACAATGAGACTGAAGAAAGAGAAATTAAGGAGTCAATCCCATTTACAATTGCACCCAAAAGCATAAGATATCTAGGAATAAACCTAACCAAAGAGGTAAAGGATCTATACCCTAAAAACTATAGAACACTTCTGAAAGAAATCAAGGAAGACACAAAGAGATGGAAAAATATTCCATGCTCATGGATTGGCAGAATTAATACTGTGAAAATGTCAATGTTACCCAGGGCAATTTACACGTTTAATGCAATCCCTATCAAAATACCATGGACTTTCTTCAGAGAGTTGGAACAAATTATTTTAAGATTTGTGTGGAATCAGAAAAGACCCCGAATAGCCAGGGGAATTTTAAAAAAGAAAACCGTATCTGGGGGCATCACAATGCCAGATTTCAGGTTGTACTACAAAGCTGTGGTCATCAAGACAGTGTGGTACTGGCACAAAAACAGACACATAGATCAATGGAACAGAATAGAGAATCCAGAAGTGGACCCTGAACTTTATGGTCAACTAATATTCGATAAAGGAGGAAAGACTATCCACTGGAAGAAAGACAGTCTCTTCAATAAATGGTGCTGGGAAAATTGGACATCCACATGCAGAAAAATGAAACTAGTCCACTCTCTTTCACCATACACAAAGATAAACTCAAAATGGATGAAAGATCTAAATGTGAGACAAGATTCCATCAAAATCCTAGAGGAGAACACAGGCAACACCCTTTTTGAACTCAGCCACAGTAACTTCTTGCAAGATACATCCACGAAGGCAAAAGAAACAAAAGCAAAAATGAACTATTGGGACTTCATCAAGATAAGCTTTTGCACAGCAAAGGATACAGTCAACAAAACTAAAAGACAACCTACAGAATGGGAGAAGATATTTGCAAATGACGTATCAGATAAAGGGCTAGTTTCCAAGATCTATAAAGAACTTATTAAACTCAACAGCAAAGAAACAATCCAATCATGAAATGGGCAAAAGACATGAACAGAAATTTCACAGAGGAAGACATAGACATGGCCAACATGCACATGAGAAAATGCTCTGCATCACTTGCCATCAGGGAAATACAAATCAAAACCACAATGAGATCCCACCTCACACCAGTGAGAATGGGGAAAATCAACAAGGCAGGAAACCACAAATATTGGAGAGGATGCGGAGAAAGGGGAACCCTCTTACACTGTTGGTGGGAATGTGAACTGGTGCAGCCACTCTGGAAAACTGTGTGGAGGTTCCTCAAAGAGTTAAAAATAGACCTGCCCTACGACCCAGCAATTGCACTGTTGGGGATTTACCCCAAAGATACAGATGCAACCAAACGCCGGGACACCTGCACCCCGATGTTTCTAGCAGCAGTGGCCACAATAGCTAAACTGTGGAACGAGCCTCGGTGTCCATCGAAAGATGAATGGACAAAGAAGATGTGGTTTATGTATACAATGGAATATTACTCAGCCATTAGAAACAACAAATACCCACCATTTGCTTCAACGTGGATGGAACTGGAGGGTATTATGCTGAGTGTAATAAGTCAATCGGAGAAGGACAAACATTATATGTTCTCATTCATTTGGGGAATATAAATAATAGTGAAAGGGAATAGAAGGGAAGGGAGAAGAAATGTGTGGGAAATATTAGAAAGGGAGACAGAACATAAAGACTCCTAACTCTGGGAAATGAACTAGGGGTGGTGGAAGGGGAGGAGGGCGGGGGGTGGGGGTGACTGGGTGGCGGGCACCGAGGGGGGCACTTGACAGGATGAGCACTGGGTGTTATTCTGTATGTTGGCAAATTGAACACCAATAAAAAGTAAATTTATTAAAAAAAAAACCAAGTGAACTAGGGGTTGTTATACGCATTTTAAAATGAAAACACAGGCTCAGAATTAGGGAGCTACTGTCCTATCAAAGGGGGAACCTGATCTTCAGCTCTACTTCATTATTGTCTTTAGATTCTAAGGTAAGTTCCTCTGTTTATCCTACTGTAGGTTCATTGTTTACCTAGGCCTTCCTTTTTTTCCTTTTTTCCTTAAATCAAGACTTTGCTGGCCAACTAGTGAAGCCAAACAAAATATGAACAGTAAAACCTATGGGCTGCCAATATGCAACCTCTTCCATGAGAGTTATGAGGATCAGTTGGTTTACAGATGAAACAACTGAGTTAATAATATGACCTCTGCAGAATGGGAAAGGACAGCTTCAAGAAGTAGTGAATTCTCTATTACTGGAAAGCATGAGCCTAGCTAACCATCTAATGGGACTTTTACAGATTGTATTGAATCATCAGATGGACAAATAGGATCTTTTAAGGCCTCTTCCAAACACAAGATTCTGGAGGACTAAGATTAAGTAAGAAGGTCTAGAGCTGAGATTATGAGAGGAATCTTAACAAATACATAAATATAATTATCTTTCTGGTCTTCATTGTATGGACATGACACCAGAAAAGAGATACAGAGCTGAATTGGTCAACCACCTAGTATTTATGAAACGTGAACTACACATCTTGTTTATGAGAGTTGGGTTTAGAATAGATAGCAAAGAGTTGGAACAAAAACCAGAAGCTGTACGTCTCCCTGTGTTTAGCAGGGTCTGTGCCCCTGGCTTGTGGGAAATAAACAAGGGAAACATTTATCCTGAACTCACCTAGGTGCCTTCTTTTGTGTTCAGGGAATGATTTTTGAGTTGAAGTGCAAGCTGGTGCCATGACAGCTCTTAGAGTGTAGGTACCAGCTTCCCCTTGAGAAGGGGAGATCAGATAGGTTTTTTTTGGTTACCATGCCTCAGATTTTAGAAAAGCTTTTCTAAGAATGGCTGTTTAAACAGTCAAACCACTAGGAGACCAAGGAGCAACCACCTGTGCTCAGACTTGTCCTACTTGTTTTCCTCAATGTTTATTTTCTTTTTAAAATCTGCTTTCAGAAAGTATCTTAAGTACTTATTACCACTTAGATGTAAATGACTGATTAAATCACTTTTAAAATATTCATTCCCGGAGGAATTTTTGTTTAACAGGAATGTAACTCTAAGCTCAATTTAATTCAACAAATGTCTTTTGAGTGACTATTTTAGGTCAGTCATTGTTTTGAGTATTGGGGTTGCAGTGATAAATAAAACACAGTATTTGACCTTAAGGAATTAAATCTAATAAAGGAAACTGACTCTAAAACAGACACAATTATGTATGATATAAACCCCAGTGTAAATATTAGAATATTTTATCAAATGCTGAATATATCCTAGGCACTATATGAAACACGAAAAACGAACAAAAACCAATCTCTGGTTTTAAAGTTCACTGGATGAAATAGATAATTATACTGAGTGATAAATTGTTTGATGGAATTAAATACCCAGAGCTTTGATAACACAAAGGAAGTATTGTATTCAAGGAATTAAAAACAGTTGGGTATGGTTAGTTAGATCATAAAGTACCAAGGATATTATCTCTCCAAAAACATTTTGGGCATCAGTAGAAAAACTTTTTCTGCAAGGCCTTGAAATCAAATGAAGTTTATTATCAACACTGCTTTAAGTGTTGAATAAAGTTTATTATCAACACTTTATTAAAAAAGCGTGAGTGCCCATCTCATTGAAGAACTTTAAACTATATTGAGTAAAACAAAGGGCCAACTAGAAACTCAAAAAAGGGTTTCCGGTCACATAGTAATCTTGAGCCAAATTTCCAATGCCAGAAAGACCATGGTTTCCTTACTCTTTCTCACTGAATAAACAAGACAGTCATTTTTTGGTTGAATCTCAAAGAGATTAAAAACAACAACAACAAACTATGGGTGCCTGGGCAGCTCAGTTGCTTAAGTATCTGCCTTTGGCTTGGGTCATGATCCTAGGGTCCCAGGATCAAGCCCTGCATTGGGCTCCCCGCTTGGCGAGGAGTCTGCTTCTCCCTCTCCTGCTGCTGCTTCCCTTACTTGTGCTCCCTCTCTGTCAAATAAATGAATAAAATCTTTTAAAAATATATAATGAATTCTGAACGAATATTGTGCAACCATTATTTGCATAGAAAAGGTTAAGGTATGTTAAGTGAAAAACAATTTCAAAAAAAATATATGTATATATAACGATGATACATTAAATCTTTCTCATGTTTCAAATCTATAATGTCATAACCTGCAAGTAGCGAGAGGAAAACTCTGCTTTTAAAAGGTTTGGGCAACTAAAATGATCTCCCTATCTTAAAGTTGACTGATTTGGAACTGTAAAACTACATCTGTAAAATCCCTTTATAGCAGTTCATTTAGATGAATGTTTGAATCAGAGAAAAGATATGTGTACACCAGAGTTGAGAATCTTAGGGAGAGCTATCTTAGAATTCTGAGTAGTTGATCTTTATTTTCTTTTAGTTTAATCCTATTTTCACTGTACATGTGATATTTTGGGTTTTATTTGTTTTGTTTTTTACCTTGTAAGCTATATTTTGAACTCCTTATACAGACAAATGTTAGATGTTTATGGATCTTGGCTTCTTTTTTTCTTGGCCTGACCACCATTGTTTCCTCCTCCTCTTCTTCTTCTTTTTCCTCCTCCTCCTCCTCTTCCTTTTCTTTTTTTCAGGAGGGAGAGTGCACATGTGCATATGTGTGCAGGGCAGGGGGGTGAAGGGTGAGAGAGCAGAGAGAGAACCCAAAGCAGGCTCCATGCCCAACAAGGAGCCCCAGGTGGGGCTACATCCCATGACCCCAAGATCATGACCTGAACCAAAACCAAGAATCAGACATCCAACCGACTGAGCCACCCCATAGGTACCCCTGTATCTTCTTTTTTTTTCAGGAGCTATAAAACTCTAGACTGAGACAGGCCCTTGGTGTTTAGTCTCAGTTACCTCCAAAGCAATTCTGGAACCTCAAGAAAAACATGGTACTTCCCATTGTTCCTTGGAATAATGCCACTGGCCCTAAGGTTTTAAAAAAGATAGCTAAGAACTAAAGTGGGGTCATGTATCATATAGTGATTAAAATCATAGAATATGGGGCGCCTGGCCAGCACAGTTGGTGGAGCATGCAACTCTTTATCTCAGAGTTGTAAGTTTAAGCCCCACACTGGGTGTGAAGAAAAAAGAAAGTCTTTAAAATAATAAAAAATAGGGATGCCTGGGTGGCTCAGTGGTTGAGCATCTGCCTTCAGCTCAGGTCATGATCCTAGGGTCCTGGGATCGAGTCCCACATCGGGCTCCCCACAGGGAGCCTGCTTCTCCCCCTCTGTGTCTCTCATGAATAAATAAATAAAATCTTTAAAAAATAATAATAAATAAAATTATAGGCTGTGAAAAAATTCTGGTTATGTAAAGTGTATAACTTGGACAAGTTACTTATCCTCTGTGCCTCAATTTTTGTCATCTGGAAGATGAAGGAAATAGTACTCATCTCAGAGAATTGTTAGGAGGATTAAATGAGTGAATATGTATAATATACATAGAGAAGTACCCAGCATGTGTTTAAGAGTTCAATAAATTATTATTGCTGTATTATTGTTATTTTTACTTATGGATGGGATAGATTTTACTTACCAGAAAGTCTGAAGACTTCATCCTGACTTTTCTATTAACCTGCTGTATGATCTTAGACAAGTCATGGAAATTTTTTGGCATTCTTCATAAAAGTATAAAATTGCAATAGATTATCACTACGGCTTCTAAAAGTTTAGCTGGTATAGTTGTTAGTGTTTTTTGGATGATAGTGACACTATCTATTATACATAATAAGAGATTTCAGTAAGGTATCTGGATACAAAAATAATATATAGACATTATTAACTTTATTATGTATAAAAACCTGTTGGAAGAGTTAGTGCATTCATGTAACAGCTCCCATCATATAACTCTGGAGAAACGGACTTCCCTCCAGAATAGACTTCATTCACTGCTGTAATGCCAGCATTTAAAATAGTCCCATCATAGAAGCTCAGTAAACATTTATTGTAAAGCGAGTGTCCTCAAAAAATTCTTAAGCTAGTGGGAAAAGCAGACAGGAAAGCCATTATAATATACTATTTTAAGTCCTGTAATTGAAAGAAAGGTGCTGAATATTGCAAGTGTTGCTGTTGGAGTTTAGATTTTCCATGTTCTGCTTTTGTCTCCTTCAGCTCTGTTAGAACAAGGCAATAAACTACGTAATGCCATGGTGATTTCTGCAATGAAATCAAGCCCAGATACTAGCATGTTGTTGGATGAAGTTCATCCTCCCATGAAGGAAGATTTTCTTAGAGCCTCAACACAGTAAGTTACAGGATAAACATGATTCCTGGCAGTTCATTTCTTAATTTTTGTTAATGTATATTTTTTATTAAGGTATAGACTAAATAATCTTAGAAATGTTCAGCAAATAATTCTTAATGTGGTGGAAAGGAAGCCTAAACTAGGAGTTAAGATTGTCAAAATCTAGACCTATTACTGGTACTCGTTAATGTGTAAATGGCTAAATTCTTTGCTCCCTATGAACTGCCATGCTTATATTAATTATAATGGGGATATTCTCTCCTCCCTCTCTTATAGAAATGAAATTAGATTCTGAGGTAGAAAACGGCTTTGTAAATGGTGAAGTTTTATATATATTTAAGGTAGTTAAGTCTAAAGGATGTTAAATGTTCCATGTTGAACTATCGTCATGTACTATCTCGTAGCTCAGTTAATTCTGATATAGATTTTTCCTGTCTGTTAGCCACTCAGAAAGTACTTTTCCACACCACAGAATCAAAACCTTATCTAGGAATCCGTTTAAAGACCAAATAGAAGATCACCTCCTCCCTCCGACTGAGAATACATTTTGGAAACGTGACACAAAAGATGATGCCAGAGCCATTCAGCTGCTATTAGGCAGGTAAGGACTTTTAACTATCTTCCTTTTAAATTCTTAACTTCAATTCATTGTATATATGTTAACAGATTTTTTTTAAAGATTTTATTTATTTATTTAGGAGAGACACAGAGAGAGAGGCAGAGACATAGGCAGACATGGGGGAGAGGCAGGCTCCCTGTGGGAAGCCCGATGCAGGACTCGATCCCAGCACCTCGGGATCACGACCTGAGCCAAAGGCAGACGTTCAACCACACAGGTGCTCCTGTTAACGGATTTATCTTCTGGAACAACACTTCCTTGGAGTGACCAAGTCATTCCCTAGGTTACTCATTGCATACTAAATAAAAATCACTATTTATTACCTACTAAGTAAAAATCTAGTCTTTAGCCTTTTATTCTTAGCTTCAGTTACAGAATGGTCCCCAACCCACCTTTCCATTCTTATCTCTCAGTTCTATCCCCAACACCATTGTTAGGGTATAATTTTTAAGACTCAGATTTTAGGGGCTCCTGGATGTTTTAATTGATTAAGTGCCCAACAGTATCCAATTCTTGCTTTTGGCTCAGTTTGTGATCTCAGGGTAGTGAAATCAAGCCGTGGGTCAGGTCCCATGCTCAGCAGGGAGTCTGCTTGAGATTTTCTCTATCCCTCTACTCCTGCCCCTACCTCATTCTCTCTCTCTAAAATAAATAAGTAAATAATTTTTTTAACCTCAAATTTTATTTATTTAAGATTTTATTTATTTATTCATGAGAGACGCAGAGACATAGGCACAGGGAGAAGCAGGCTCCCTGCAGGGAGCCCAATGTGGGACTCGATCCTAAGACACCAGGAAAACGACCTGAGTCAAAGGCAGATGCTCAACCATTGAGCTACCCAGGTGCCCCAAAACCTCAGATTTTAAACAGACACAAGTTAATTCAGGGTCTTATTATACCTCATGTAACCTATGTGGTCTGTAATTAGGAAGGAAAAAAAAATAAAAGGGATCCAAATTGGAAAGGAACAAGTACAATTATCTCTATTAACAGATGACATGATCTGTTATGTAGAAAATCCTAAAGAATCTACTAAAAGATATTGGAACTAATAAATTCCAAAGGATTGCAGGATATAAAATCAATACACAAAATCAATTGTATTTCTATATACTTGCGATGAACAATCCAAAAATGAAATTAAGAAACAATTCCGGGCAGCCCCGGTGGCGCATCGGTTTAGCGCTGGCTGCAGCCCAGGGTGTGATCCTGGAGACCCGGGATCGAGTCCCATGTTGGGCTCCCTGCATGGAGACTGCTTCTCCCTCTGCCTATGTCTCTGCCTCTCTCTGTGTGTCTCTCATGAATAAATAAATAAATAAAAGCTTTTTTTTTTAAAAAAAGGACTTTATTTATGTGAGAGAGCGAGCACAAGCATGGAGGAGAGGGAGAAGCAGGCTCCTTACCAAGCAGGAAGCCCAACACAGGGCTCAATTCCTGGAATCATGACTGAGCCAAAGGCAGGTGCTTAACTAACTGAGCCATCCAGGTGCCCCCCTGAATAGCTCACTTTAAATGAGTAAATTGTATGTTATATGAATTATGTGTAAATGAAACTTTTTTTTAAAAAAATAAGATCGAAAATCCAGCACAAGGTCCAAAAAAAGACACATCAAAATATACAATCATGAATTTTGAAAATGCTGAGTAAAAAGAGTCAGTCATAAATGCTTCCAAAAAGCAAAAAAGAAAGGTCATGTAAACAGTATCAGGATTAGAATGATATCAGATACTCCAGAGAGTTGACCAAAATGACAACACGGGAGGCTTCTGAACTCCCTTCTTCCATGGACACACTGAATATAAAGCTACACACAGAGCAGTTCCCTCTGAAAGAGATAGGACTGAGCAACTCCTACACATTGTATGAATGGGAAAATATCAAAACAGGTAGGAAAAGCTGATACAAACTATCGCCATAATCTCTATCTCCAACATAGGAGGGAACCTCCTGAAGAGTGAAGGATTTGGACCCCCTATTCAGTGCCTCAACTTTTAAGATTCCCACAAGAGGTATAAGCTCCAAAAACATTTAGTTCTGAAAGGCAGGTACATACTTTACCAGCTGCTACTTGAGGGTTCAGCTTCCAATCAGCCTGCATCTCGGAACTGACCATGATCCTCCTGTTTGGGACACGGTTGGGTCTTAGCGTACTCTCAACTACTGGGGGCTACTAAGAACACAGGTGGAGGCTTGGACAATCAGAAAAGTTTATGAGGCAAGTAGGAGCTTAGGAAACAAACTAATTGATGAGGTTCATCTCCTGTCAAGAATAGAGACATGTCAAGACTATCTGTCAGGACATTATGACAGAACTGAGATAGGTGACTGTTCTGTATAATATGCAGAATTCAACAGAGAAAGTCCAGGAAAATGAAGAAACAAACGAATATGTTCAAAACAAAAGGACAGAATTAAGATCTGAAACAGATCTTAATAAAGCAGAGATAACTGAGTTACCGGAGAGAGAATTAAAAATAACAGTCCTAAAGATATTCACTGAGGTTAGGAGAACAGTTGCATGAACCAAGTGAGGATTTCAACAAGGAGACAGAAAAAATTTTCAAGTATCAGACTAATCATAGGGCTGAAGAACACAATAACTGACTGAAAAAAAAATCAAGAGGGGTTCAACAGCAGACTAGATCAAGGGAACAAAGAATCAATGAACTCAAAGACAAGGTGGTGGAAATCAGTCAGAGATGCAAAAAAAAAAAAAAAAAAAAGAATGAAAAGTAGTTTAGAAAGTGTAAGGGACTTAAGAGAAACCGGGAGACCAATATACATGTTATTGGGATCCCAGAAGAAGGAGAGAGAGAGAAAAGGGCAGAAATATTCAAGGAAAAAAATGGCTGAAAATTTCCCTAACCAGGGATCCCAGAGAGTTCTAAGTTAGATGAATCAAAGGAGATCCATACTGGGATACCTGGGTGGCTCAGTGGTTGAGCACCTGCCTTCAGCCCAGAGCATGATCCTAGAGTCCTGGGATCAAGCCCCACATTGGGCTCTCTGCATGGAGCCACCTCCTCTCTCGGCCTATGTCTCTGCCTCTCTGTGTGTGTGTCTCTCATGAATAAATAAATAAAATCTTAAAAAAAAAAAAAAGACCCATACTAAGATACAATATAATTAAATTGTCAAAAGTTACAAGGAGAGAATCTTAAAAATAGAGAAAGGCAACTTGCTACTGACACAGGACTCCCCATTTGACTTTCAGCAGATTTTTCAGCAAAAACCCTGCAGACCAGGGGCACCTGGGAGTCTCATTTGGTTAAGTGTCCAACTCGTGATTTCACCTCAGGTCATGATCTTGGGGTCATGAGATCAAGCCCTGTGTCAGGCTCCACACTCAGCAGGAAGTCTGCTTGAGATTCTCTCTCCCTCTGCCCCTCCCCTACGTCTCTCAAATAAATCTTAAAAACAAAACAACAACAACAAAAAAAACCCCCTGCTGATGAGAAGGCAATGGGATATATTCAAAAAGTGCTGAAAGAAAAAACTGCCAACCAAGAATATTCTACTTGGCAAAGTTGTTCTTCAGAATTGAAGGGAAGATAAAGAATTTTCCAGACAAACAAAAGCTGAAGGACTTAATTACCATTTGACCAACTTTACAAAAAAACATTAAAGAAAGTTTTTCAAGCTGAAACAAAAGGATGCTAAGTAGTAACAAGAAAACATACAAAATTCTAAAACTCATTGCTGAAGGTAAACATATACTTAAATTGAGAATACTGTAATATTACAATGGTGGTGGGTAATTCACTTATAAATCTAGCTTGAAGGTTAAAAGACAAAGTATTAAAAATAAATAAAACTATAATAATTTGTTAATAGATACACAGTAGAAAGGTACAAACTGTGACACCAAAAATTAAAAATGAAGTGGGCTGGCTTTTATATGTGTTTTAGGTTATCCTTCTAAAATAAACTGTTATAAATATGTTCTATGTAAGCTCCGTGGTAACCATAGAGCAAAAGCTTGTAGTAAATATATAAAATACAAAGAAATTGAAACATGCCACTATAGTGAATCATCAAATCACAAAGAGAGCAAGAGAGGAAGTACAAACCAACTAGGAAGGAGTTAACAAAATGGTAGTAGTAAGTTCATGCCTATCAATAATTGTTTGAAATGTAGGTGAACTAAAGTCTCCAACCAAAAGACAGAGCGTAGCTGAATGGATAAAAAATAAGACCTAGCTATATGCTGCCTACAGGAGACTCATTTTAACTTTAAGGACTTATAGGCTCCAAGTGAAGGGATGGAGAAAGATATTCCATGCACGTGGAAACCAAAAGAGAGTTTGAAGTAGCTATTCTTATATTAGACAAATAGACTTTAAGGCAAAGACTATAACAAGAGGTAAAGAATGTCATGATGTAATGATAGTTGGTCAATTCATCAAGAGTATATAACAACCGTAAATATTTATGTACCCACGTAGGAGCACCTAAATACATAAAGCAAATGTTAGTACATCTGAATGGAGAAATAATAGCAATACAATAAGAGGGAATTTTAATGTCCCACATTCCACAATGGGTAGGTCATCTAGATAGAAAATCAGTAAGGAAATACTGGACTTAAATGACACAAACCAGATGGACCTAATATATATATAACTTTCCATCTAATAGCAGCAAAATACATATTTTTCTCAAGCACACAAGGAACATTCTCTGTGATAGATCATATACTGGGCCATAAAACAGTTCTTAATACATTCAGGGAGATTAAACTAGGCATTTTTTTCTGATCACAGTAATATGAAATTAAAAATTCAGGGAGATTAAAATAGGGATTTTTTTCTGATCACAGTAATATGAAATTTAAAATCAATTATAAAAACTAGAAAATTTACAATTATGTAGAAATTAAACATGTTCCTGAGCAACTAGTGGGTCAAAGAAAAAATCACAAGGAAAATCAAAGTAACTTGAGACAGAGGAAACTGGAAATACAGTATACCAAAAGTTATGGGATGTAGGAATGGTTCAACATCCACATATCAATTAACGTGATATGCCAATTAACAAAATGAAGGATAAAAATCATATAAACATTTCAATAAATGCAGAAAAAGCATTAGACAAAATTCAATACCCATTCATGATAAAACCTTTCAACAAACTGAGTATAGAAGCAATGTACCTCAGGTGCTGTCTAGGTGGCTCAGTCAGTTAAGCATCTGACTCTTGGTTTGGGCTCAAGTCATGATCTCAGGGTCCTGAGATTTAGCCCCACTTTGGGCTCCGTGCTCAATGTGGAGTTTGCTCCTAACCCCTCCCCCCACCCCAGAATCAATAAATAAAATCTTTTTAAAAAATAAGTAGTATACCTCAACGTAACAAAGGCCATAAATGACAAGCCCATAACAAACATCAAAATTACTGATGAATGCTGAAATCTTTTCCTATAAGATCAGAAACAAAAGATGCCTGTTCTCACCACTTTTATTCAACATGGCCCTTTAATGTGTCATAGACAGTAGAATAAGTTCAAAGAAGTGTTCATTGAAGAAAACAAATATTGAAAGAGGAAGACTGCATACTCAACAGTAGAGATCATAACTTTAAGGGTTGTGCAGTGAGGGAAAAAAGAAGCAACTGAGTGAGGGGGAACCATAAATAGCAAATGATTGTTAAGTAAAATACCAAGAGGTAGAGCTTCAAAAAGGAACAGTGCTCAGGAACTACAGAGAAGCAAGCTATGTGGATTGGGAAGCTGTTATTTGGGTTGTAGCAGTTAGGGACTTGTTCTGACCTTTGAGAGAGATTTCTGTAGATCAGTAGCTCTCAGCTGAGGGACAGTTCTCCCCTATTCCCAGCCCTGTGGCACATTTTGTAATGTCTGGAGACATTTTGGGTTATCAAAACTGGAGAACTACTGGTATCTGGTGAGTAGAGTCCAGGGATCCAGAATGCACAGGATAGCTCCCAATGATCAAGGATTATCTGACCCACCATATAAGTAGAGCTAAGTTTGAGAAACCCTGCTATAGATTTAAAAAAGGTGAGGAAAGGAACATTTATTGAGTATCTTTTTGTTCCAAGAAATGTAGGAATATGACCTAATTTGAGGGTAGTAATTATGTGCTATTTTCTTGAGAAATTAAAGAGCCTCCTTTAAGGACTGGCTCTCTCAGTTGAAAGAGCTCCTGACTCTTGATCATGAGTTTGAGCCCCACATTGGGTGTAGAGATTACTTAAATAAATTTTTTTAAAAGATTAAAGAAGAAGTAAAAATAAATAAAAAATTAAAGAAGGGGGAAAAAGTATAGCAGCTAACATGAAAGGGAAGCAAAGTTGAAAGAATTAATAACTGAAATGCTTAGCATGGTGCCTGGTACAAATTAAGTATTTAATAAATATTGCTTTTATTATTAATAACATGCTAAAAATTCAATAAGTTCATTTACAGATGTCCATTCAGTGCCAGTTATTATAGAAGAAACAAAAATGAAGTGTTCATATATTTGTATGCTTATATTCCTTATTAATTTTCAAACTTTTTGTAGAGTTTCTGTTTTACTTATTTCTGTATCACACATGAAATTATTCTTGCCGTAATTAACCCTAAATACACTAATTTTTGCTTAATGGAATAGGCATACTTATGAATTCTTCACAAAACAGTATGAGCATTTAACTCATTGAATTATAGTTAATTCTTTACCTTCTTTTCCTCCTTGCTAGACCATAAGCAGTGTAATAGTAGAGTAAATTAGTTTAGCCATTTCTGTATCATTCAAGACCTAACACCATGCCTGGCACATAATAGGTGCCCAGAAAATAAAAATGTTTGCTAAATAAATCAGTGAGATCACAATCAGTGTCAGTAGTGTATTTTTTGAATGCTAGCTGTTGGCATCCCAGAGGAGGGGAAATATAATATGAAAGTATTTATCAGGTAGTCTTCTGCCTAATGTGAGTCCTCTGCTTAACATGTCTTCTTTCATGTTTAGAACTTTTAGAAAGTTTTCAATTAAAAAATATAGCTCAACTGAAACTTCTTTTAATGTCCTTCTGTTGTCTTTTTCTTACCTCTACAGTGCTGAATTATCCCAAGATCGTTACTGGAATGGGCTAGGTTCTCCTCCAGATTCCCCATCTCCTGGGAGTGATGTGTATTACAGCAGTGACCTTAATGATCCTCAGTATGACCAGAGTCTCCTGGAGAGCTTATTTTACACAGCACCTGTAAGTCCTTGAATCTGCAGTTTTGGAAATTAGAGAACAAGAGTATTAATATTAGCTGCAGGCATCGTTACCATTTGCCAGACAGAAAGCTGTCCGTTTTACATATGTCATTTTCCAGATGAGGAGACAGGTGTCTGGCTGGCTTAGTTTGTAGAGCCTGTGACTCTTGATCTCAAGGTGTGAGTTCAAGCCCCACGTTCCTTATAGAGTTTACTACAAAAAAAAGAGAGAGAGAGAGAGAAAGGATATGAAATGGGAATAGAAAGATCTAGAGAAGCAATTTGTGCACTGCAAAGGATCTAATTTGAATTGATGAGAATTTATGTGGGAAAGTCCTTATCAATAAGGCAGGTAGTCTGTGAAAGCCTTTGAATATCAGGTGAGGAGGAAATGACATGATCAAAATGGTGGTTTAGGAATGTTAATCTGGCAAGGTGTAGGGAGCTAATTTAGGGGAGAATACTTAGAAGTAGAGAGGAAGCTGCTGGGTTATTAGAGGTGTGTATTAGAGTAGCCGCAATGGGATTGGAAAGAAAGTGATGAATTTAAAAGACATTAAGAGTTACTAGGATTTCATGACTTGCTATTTTAAAAATCATCACGAATATATATTACTTGTGGGATAAAAAAAGAGAGGGAATTTACATTTATTAGATTTTTGGTGTGCCAGGGAGTTTACATGTTATCTGTTATTTTTGAGTACTGTGCCAAATGTCTCAAATTTATTATTTATTTTTCTAGCTCTATGAGATAGTATTATCTTTTACATAACATGATATAAACACATAGAGGTGTTAATAACTAATAATTAAGTGGCAGAAGTAGAATTCTTACCCTAGTCTGTCTAGAGAAAAACTAATGTTTTTCTCACTAGACCACATCATCTCATAAGCTTTAAGAATGGCATTAGAAAAAAAAAAAAGAATGGCATTAGAATCTGGTCTTGACCTCATCTCCCACATTTGACCTTTACCATCCAGGTACACTGATTGTCTCATCACTTCTCAAACATTCTAGCTCTTTTTTAATCTGTGTATTTTTTGCTCAGACTGATCCTTCTCCTTTGAATGTTGAAATGCTTTTAGACATCTAGTAAACTCAGTTTATTTTTTTTAATCAACTGATCAAAAAAAAATTTTTTTTTCAACTGATCGCCTCTGTGAAGTAAACATCCTAGACTTCCTCAAGCAGAATTTATTGCCTGAATGTCCACAGGATCCTGGGACATTCAGGCAATGTTGTATGATACAATTCCTTAAGAATAAGAACATGTCTGTATTATCTTTGTATTGCCAGTACAACAAAGCCTGATGGATATTGAATACTCAATGAGGACTTAGGACTTAGTGAATAAATGACTGTATGAATGGCACTAAGTAATCCCCATGCTAATTAAACAAAATAATTTTAGAAAAGATTTGCTGATGGGAAGGAGTGAACCAATGAACTATGATGTAATGAAAAGATCAAGGAGTTAGAATACTTGTGTCCTTCCCCAGGGTTTGATGTTCCTTTTTTTTTTTTTCTTTTTTAAGATTTTATTTATTTATTTGATAGGGAATAAGAGAACACAGCCAGGGGGAGCAACAGAGGGAGAGGGAAAAGCAGGCTCCACGCTAAGCAGGGAGCCCTTTGAGGGACTTGTTCTCAGGACCCTGAGATCATGACCTAACTTGAAGGCAGACACTTTAACCGACTGAGCCACCCAGGCACACCTGATTCTTTTAATATTGAATAACATCCACAGCTTAGAAATTCAGTGTTATTAACCCATGTTTTTGGTTCCTAAAATCCTTAGCTTTTGAACCACCTAGTTTATATTTACTCTAATTTCCTTCGGGCTGTGGACCCATTTAGATTTTGAATGCTTTGTCTATAACCATTTTTAAAAGCTGCCACTTAATAAAGAAAAACCTAAGAGCAAAAAGCTTTTGCAATTTCACCTTGAAAAAAGTTATACTTCTTTCTTAAAGGACATTTTGATCATACTTCTTTAACTATTAATTTGTTACCCTTGTCACAGGTCAATATAGTATACACCCTGAGATGCTGAGAAAAGGGAAGTGGAGGTGATAAACTTAAAATGACATTGGATTCATTTCTGCATTTATATTAACAAGTTCATTTTTTAAATTTGGAACCAAATTAAGTATATCACTGTTTTCTCTCTTTCTTTTGCATTTTGTGATAGAAAGGGCTGATGAGTCAATTGTGTTAAGCTGTCTTTTCTCCAAGTAAAAATTAATTACAGGAGGCTTAGCAACTGGTTCCCTCGTTAAGAAAATCTTAATAATAAGATTATTATTAAGATAATCTTAATAAGATAAAGATAAGATAAATAATAAGATTATTGTTATGTGACATAATAAACAGTTCATCTTTGCAAGATTAAAATAAATCACTGGTAGTATAGAATGGTGAAAAAAGATGGAGTTTTTGCATCAATATAATTAGGTGACATTGTACCATTTTGCCTTATTACACTGTGGTAGAAATACAGGCTTTGGAATCTGTCTTTGGTACTAGATGCTTAGTAGGTAGTAAATAAGTAATGATTGTTATTTTTGTTGAGAATGTGGAAGAAGAGTCTGTTTTTATTTATTTTCTTTGAACTGAATTTATAGCTTATTTTTATATACCAGGAAAAATGTGAGGTTATCACCTTGGCATCAATTATCTCTTTAAAAGAACGATACATGTGCAGAGAAGAATTTAATTACTTTTAGAGAAATATATTCATTACTACTCTCCCTAAAGTAATTTTTTTTAGTGCCTCTCTTTTTGTTTCTTCCCCCCATAGAAATCTGATATCAGCATCAGTGATTTCTTCAGTGAAGATGATACTGTCCCTTCTAACAAAATGAACCAGTCAAAAGTTCTTGCTAAATCTCCTAAGGTTCTAGAGTCAGATGATCTTAAGTTGAAGAAAAGAGCAGCGGGCAAGAAAAATAGGTGAGCCTTTCCATGATTGCTTATTTAGAGGCAAAAGCAAAGATTATTTTCACAAAATCTCCTAAAGTAAAAAAAAAAAAAAAAAAAAAAAATCTCCTAAGTAAATGACCTGTATTTGCCCAACACTATCATATTGGTAAAGTGAGTTACAATAATTCATTAAGTATTAAGTTCTTAAAAGTGTAATAATATGAAAAGATGGATATAATAAAATGGTTAAGGGAGAAAGCAGAATTCTAGGTTGAATGTGTGCTGTACTACACTTATGTAGAAAATATGCATAAAGAAAGCAAATGAAAAGGAATATACAAAAGTGATGATAGTAGTTATATTAAAATAGTGGGTAACTGAGGTGTACTGTCTGTAGCTCTTGTAGAAAATCTAATTCTGTAACATCAGTTTCTATACTTGTATGGAGATAAACCTTTAGATTACAAGAATGTTTTTACATTTTTTTGAAATATCTTTCACTCTGGATTAGGACCAAAATTCTATTGATTAAAGTCATTTCTCAGTTCTTGATAACTTGTGAATTAAGATACTTGCTGCCCTTCCCCTTTCCTCTTCTTGCCTGTGCAAACTAGATCGTTTCATGTTGGGTCTTGGGCTACCTGTTTCACTGTCCATATGAACTCCTTTCAGAAATTTGGTTGAACAACAGATGATATCAGAAACTCCAGAAGATGCCCAAGTGATGACACTAAGTGTGGATAGGTTGGCCCTTTTGGGTAGAACACATTCAGTCAGAATCATCATTGAAACAATGGGAGTTCCTCCAGATAGTCCTCAGATGACCTCTGACAAAAAAAGCTTTTCTGGGAGACCACCTAAGCTGACGGCAACAAAAAGGCGGTACGTCTCTAACATGGAAAAGCTAAATTTGACATTTCTGAAAAGTGTGTGATGATAATAGTAATATAATAAATAATTGTATAACATTTTATGGTTTGTAAAGTACTTTCACATGAATCATTCAACAAAAATGCATTGAATTCCTCAGTAGGTTTCTTTTTTTCTTTTTTTTTTTTTCCTCAGCAGGTTTCAAGGACAATACTAGGTAAGTGTGAGAATAAAGGAAATTGAGACCCTGACTCTGTTTTTACATACTTTACAGTCAGCCAAAGAGAGAGACATTTAAATGGCTATAGGAGCCAAAATAGATGTTTTATATTAAAAAGTGCTGTGGAGGGGCACCTGCCTGGCTCATTGGTTAATAAGCATCTGCCTTTTGCTCAGGTTGTGATCCTAGGATCAAGTCTCACAACAGACTCCCTGCATGGAACCTGCTTCTCCCTCTGCCTTTGTCTCTACCTCTCTCATGAATAAATAAATAAAATCTTTTTTAAAAAATTAAAAATAAATAAAAAAATAAAAGTGCTGTGGAAAATTTGTAGACATACAGTGGTGATCATTTTCCAACCTATACAAATATCAAGTCATTGTTAGATGCTTGAAACTAATATAATGTTATATGTCAATTATGTCTCAATAATAGATAGAGTGAATGAACTATGGGAGCACAAGGAAGCTCTGTCTGACACGATTGGTGAAGGCATCAAAGAGGAGAGAGGTCCTTTGAGGGACCTAAGGTGCTGAAAATAGGGCCTTAAAACATATGTAGGATCAGACAGTAAATACGTTTGTTATTTGGTTTATGTTTTAATCACTTTTCTTTGGTTTTGATTTTTAGCACCTTCTTTGTGGAATATCACTTTCCTGTGGGCTTTTCTAAAGGTGGATTGGGAAAGACAACTTTGATCACCGAGGTCATTCGACTCGCCTCCAGTAAAATTACAGATGGAAGTAAGAGAAAGACAAGTTTTCTGTTCCTTAAATATTTTGGCTGTGGAAGAATTTTCAATCTCCAAATACTCATCTGACTTTTATAGTACCATAGTATCTTAGAGTTAGAAAGAATTGTGAAATGAATCTACTCTAATTCTTTTATTTTGTAAGTAAGGAAACAGGCCCAGAAGTGCTATGACTATCCTGATAACAAGGCACCAAGTCAGTAATGTACCTGAGACTAGAATGCAGAACTGTTGCTTATAGCATGTTTGCTCAACTATTGCGATTTTTCTTTTATTCCTTTTTTTAAAAGCTTTATCAATATATAATTCACATACTACATGATTTAACTATTGAAGTGTTTATTGAACCCAGTGAAGAATTTAGTGGTTTTTAGTGTATACAAAGAGTTGTGCAACCATCATAAAGTAATTTTAGAATATTTCCATCCCCTGAAAAGAAATCCCTTACTCATTAACAGTCACTCTTAATTTTCCTATCTCTACCCTTACCCACACTAAACAATCCCTGATCTGTTTTCTGTCTATCATTTTACTCATTCTGGACATTTCATATAAATGGAATCCTACAATATGTGATTTTTATGTAACTGGCTTCTTTGACTTACCATATTTTCAGATTTGACCTATGTTATGGCATGTTTCACTACCGTGTACCTTTTTATGGCTATCTAATGCTTTATTGTATGGCTGTACCACATTTGGTTATCAATTCATTAGCTGATGGTCATTTGGGTTGTTTCTGTTTTTTGGCTATTGTGGATAATGCTTTTATGAATATTTGTGCACTTTTTTGTATGGATATACGTTTTCATTTCCCTTGGGTATAAACCTAATAGCAGAATTGCTAGATCATATGGTAAGTATGTTTTAGCTTTTTGAAGAATTACCAGTTAGTTTTCATCAGCTGCTCCACCATTTTACATTCTCAGCAGCAATATATGGAAGTTTCCAGTTCTCCACATCCTCACCCACCCACACTATCATTTTTTATTTAGCCATCTTAGGGATTATGAGGTAGTATCTCACTGTGGTTTAGATTTGCATTTCCTAATGACTAAGGATATTGAGCGTGTTTTCTTGTGCTTATTGTCCATTTGTATATCTTGGTGAAATGTCTGTTGTAATCCTTTGCCCATTTTTAAGTTTTGTTACTGGGTTGTAAGAATTTTTTGTACGTTCTGGATAAAGACCCTTATGGGTTATATATTCTGGATATGAGGCCTTTGTGAGAGCTATGATTTTCAACTATTTTCTTACATTAACAGACTGGCCTTTCATTTTCTAAATACTATTGTTTATAGCACAAATGTTTTTTTTTTTAGCACAAATGTTTTAAATTTTGCTGTAGTCCATTATTTTTTTCTTTTGTTGCATGTACTTTTGGTATTGTATTTTTTTCTGTTTTAAGTATTTCTAATACAAAAAAAGCAAAAAGGTGTTATAATAAACATTTATGTTCCTGTCATCCAAAGTTATACAACTTTCTAACAGATTTTGCAAATATCTTTGCGTTGATTATCCAGTTTGATCCATAAATGGTTCATTAGCGTTGAATTTCCTCTCTGGGAGGTAATTTAAGAACTAAAAGATATGGTCTTAACTCTCCTACACATTCAAGTAATTTTCCTAGACAGCATGGTAACATTGGATTTTTAAATTTTTTTTTTAAAGATTTTATTTATTTATTCATAGAGATGCAGAGAGAGAGAGAGAGAGAGAGAGAGAGGCAGAGACACAGGCAGAGGGAGAAGCAGGCTCCATGCAGAGAGCCCGACGTGGGACTCGATCCAGGGTCTCCAGATCACTCCCTGGGCTGCAGGCGGCGCTAAACCGCTGCGCCACCGGGGCTGCCCTGGATTTTTAAATTTTTATTTTGCTTTGTTTTATTTGTTTTTTTTAACTAGATATAATCTATTCATTTGGTTCAAAATCTTTGTAGGCAATGCTGTAAATTTTGTATTATTCCTAAAGTATTTCATGCATAGATTAGTAAATGTATTTATCCTTTTTTGCCTTCCCACTTTTATCCAAGTATTAGTGTACCTTATGCACTGTTCTGCACCTTGTCTTTAACACCGTTATCTCAGCAATTTTTTCATACCAGGACCTAAAGAACTCAATCTTCCCAGTCCTTTATGACTATATAGTATTCCCTTGTATGAGTGTGCCATAATTTAAACACTCCTAATTGATTAATATATCACTATTTAGGTTGTTTTCATTCTCATTTTTAAAAACAGTGCTTCAGTAGAAAAATTTCAAATATGCTTCATTTCTTATTTGATGTGGGTATATCCAATACAATCATTAAAAATATTTACTTTTGGGATCCCTGGGTGGCGCAGCGGTTTGGCGCCTGCCTTTGGCCCAGGGTGCGATCCTGGAGACGCGGGATCGAATCCCACATCAGGCTCCCGGTGCATGGAGCCTGCTTCTCCCTCTGCTTATGTCTCTGCCTCTCTCTCTCTCTCTCTCTGTTACCATCATAAATAAATAAAAATTAAAAAAAAAAAATTAAAAAAAAAATATTTACTTTTTTCTACATTTTTTAAAAATTCAATTTAATTAACATATACTGTATTATTAGTTTCAGAGATAGAATTTAGTGATTCATTAGTTGCATATAACACCCAATGCTCTGGGATGCCTGGGTGGCTCAGAGGTTGAGTGTCTGCCTTGATCCCGGAGTCCCCAGATCGAGTCCCACATTGGGCTCCTTGCATGGAGCCTGCTTCTCCCTCTGCCTATGTGTCTCCCTCACTCTCTCGCTCTGTCTCTATCATGAATAAATAAATAAAAATTTTAAAAAAACAAAACCACCCAGTGCTCATTCCATCAAGTGTCCTCCTTAATGCGCCCATCACCCAGTTCCCCCATCCCCCTACCCACCTACCCTCCAGCAACACTCAGTTTGTTTCCTAGAGTTAAGAGTCTCACATGGTTTGTATCCCTTTTTGTTCTTATTTTATTTTTCCTCCCCTTCCCCTATGTTCCTCTGTTTTGTTTCTTAAATTCCATATATAAGTGGAATCATGTATTTGTCTTTCTTTGACTTATTTCGCTTTGCATAATACCCTCTAGTTCCATCCACATCATTGCAAATGGCAAGAGTTCTTTTTTTTTGATGGCTGGGTAGTAGTCCATTGTGTGTATGTGTGTATATATGTATATATATACATACATATTTATATGTATATACACACATACACATACATATACACACACACCCCATCTTCTTATCCATTCATCTGGTGATGGACATCTAGTCTCTTTCCATAGTTTGGCTACTGTGGACATTGCTACTATAAACATTGTACATATGTTAACAGATGTGTGATATATATATCACATCTTCTTTATCCATTCATCTGTAAATGGACATCTGGGCTTTTTCTATACTGTGGCTATTGTGGACATTGCTGCTATAAACATTGGAGTGCATGTGCCCCTTCTTATCACTATGGTTGTATCCTTTGGCTAAATACTTAATAGTGCAATTGCTGGGTCTTAGGGTGGTTCCATTTTTAACTTTTTGAGGAACCTCCTTACTGTCTTCCAGAATGGCTGCACCAGTTTGCATTTCCACTAACAGTGCAGGAGAGTTCCCCTTTCTCCACATCCTCACCAACATCTGTTTTTCCTGTGTTGTTAATTATAGCCATTCCGACCAGTGTGAGGTGGTATCTAATTGTGGTTTTGGTTAGAAAATACTTTTAAAAAACAATGCCTAAAGTATTCTTTGTTTACTAGAATACATTGTTTGACTTTCCCCATCACCTTAAAGGGGGATTTACAGGTTTTCATATGTTTATGTTCTGGCATACGCTTAAATTATTGACAGCAACAGAAGCTGCTCTGGAAGTTTGTTCAGAGCATTCAAGATCCTCTTGGCTCAAAGTATGTTTAAGGAGCTTTCACATGCTTAAAACTTATCAAACTCCCATCGCACGGAAAAATGTTGGATCTTTTTCTTAGACTTCCCTTCTATTTCCTTCTGCCTATATAATATCTGATGAGTTTCTTAAAACTGCCTATACAATATCTGATGAGTTTCTTTTTTTTTTTTTTTTTTTTTAATTTATGATAGTCACAGAGAGAGAGAGAGAGAGAGAGGCAGAGACACAGGCAGAGGGAGAAGCAGGCTCCATGCACCGGGAGCCCGACATGGGATTCGATCCAGGGTCTCTCGGATCGCGCCCTGGGCCAAAGGCAGGCGCCAAACCACTGCGCCACCCAGGGATCCCTGATGAGTTTCTTAAAACTTTTCTGAGCTTCAGTTTCCCCATCTATAAAATTGAGATACAGCAAGGACACAGTTCTGATATACATGAGTTGCAGTTAACATAGTACCTGCAAAGCAAGGACACAAGGAATTGATGGACAAATGGGATAATGAATATAAAATCATTAAACTCTAAAATGGTATGTAAATAGTAGTAGCTCACATTTACTGAGCACTAAACTACATGCCAAGAACTCTACTAAGTGTTTTATATACATGAACCTTTTCATTGATTTTCATACAAGATTTTATTTCTTTATCTAATGAGACAGACAGAGAGAGGGGGGGCGGGTAGGGAGGGGCAAAGGGAAAGGGAGGGAGGGAATCTTAAGCACAGGACTTAATCCTGTGACCCAGAGATCATGACCTGAACAGAAGTCAAGAGTCAGATGCTTAACCAACTGAGCCACCCTGGTGCCCCTTAACCTAGAACATGTTTTATTCCAATTCATGTGTTCTTAATCTGTATTGCTTTTAAATTATTATCATTGTTGGGCACAGTGGTTGAGTTTTCCCTGTGTCCTTCTGAAAAAGATCATACAGGCAGTGTGGAATAAGCATCAAGCCGGGAATTAGAAGACAGAGTTGTAGTTCTGTTTATACCACGCACTAATTGTATGAGCTTAAGGAAAATCCCCTTTTTCATCTGAGGCCCCCCCCTTAATACCTAGATTAGACTAGGTATGTTCAAAGTAACCTTCCAACTCTATTATTATCACTTCTAGTTCTTAAACAAAAACAAAAACAAAAAAAATCTTCTCTGGGACATTGTTTAGCCATTTATTTACAGTTTATTTCATTCTTGCCTTAACTCACTTTTTTTTTTTTTAAAGATTTATTTATTTATTCATTCAGAGAGAGCGAAGAGAGAGGCAGAGACACAGGCAGAGGGAGAAGCAGGCTCCATGCAGGAAGCCCGATGCGGGACTCGATCCTGGATCTCCAGGATCACACCCCGGGCTGCAGGTGGCGCTAAACCGCTGCGTCCCCGGGGCTGCCCAACTCACTTTTAATAATTAAAAAAAAAAGCCATGAGCTTAAGAAACCGAGAATTATGTGAGAAATAGAGTAATACAGTGTAAAAATGTACCTAGATGGTGAGGAAAAATCTGAATGAAATAGAGTTCTATTTGTACAAAAAAGATTTTTCAGTGTTCAAAGTGCTTTTTCATCTGTTACCTCAGTCCTTCCAACACCAATGAGATTGTAGGTATTGCTTATTTCCCTTCTCCTGATTGAATAATCAGGTAAACTGGTCCAATGGGTGTGGGGTTCCTGGGCCCAGACCTTTTGTTTACAGCTCCTATGTGGAGATCAAGATTAGGAGACCCAGATCTTGTTTATGAGTGCCAAGAGAAATATACAGAGTCAAGAATTAAGATGGCAAAGATGAATGAAATTGATCAATAAACCAAAGTGTCAGTTTGAATGAATACCACAAATAGCAATTTCTTCTGTAACTGGGCCTTTTATGAAGGTTTTCCAGATCCATTTTAAGGGTATAGAAGTGAGTGAATAGGAAGATCATTTTACAGGTGGGAAATTGTGGTAAAGTTGGTCACTGGTAAGTAATAGAACTGGAGCTTGACCTCCTATTCTTTTATTCTAATCCCAAAATCCTTTTTCTGTTTTTTAACTGTCTTAAAGCCCCGTAGCAGTGAGCACAAACTCAAATACTAACATTACTTTATTCCATTTACATTTATTATTACAGTAGAAATCCTTTCCCTTCTAAGACACAGACTCTACCCTGCCTTAACACTGCCAACTAACATCAGTACCTGATACCTTATGTAAATGTGACAGTAGGAGTCCCCTAGTCTTCAGCCAAAAAATAAACATTTTCAGTATTACAGTTTTTGATTCAATTCTTCTCTTCATTTAATCCCTCTTGTCCCACTTCTGGCCCACTCCCTTCTTTTTTTGTTATACTACCTACCTTTTGTCTTCTTAAAACAAATCCTATCACCTTACATCTTACACTTACCAGATATATCTCTTCACATCTTTTTTTTTTTTTAAGATTTTATTTACTTATTAGAGAGGGAGTGCACAAGAAGGGAGTCGGGCAAGCAGACTTCCCACTAAGCTCGGAACCTGACTGACTGTGGGCCTCAATACCAGGACCCTGAGATTATGATCTGAGCCGAACTCAGACGCTTAACCAACTGAGCTACCCAGGTGCCCCACACTGACTAAATTTCTAAAAGAGATTTTAGATCAAAAGGGAGGTGGGTGGTGTCAAAGCATGAATTGATGATGACTCTAGTTGGGTAGCCTGACATGTTCTTATGTGTTTGGTTCTCCTTACAGTGGTGAAATTCCAACAGCGATTTGTGTTTCCAGTACAATTTGGTGGCCCAATGATAGAACACTGGTGGAATTCCAATCTCACTTTCCAAATTTATGCAAAGAAAACCCCACAGAAAAAGGTACCTTTGACCTTTGCCTTACCATTTACACTAGGGAATTAGGATATACTTAAAATTATATTCCTACCTGTACTAGGAATTTCTCCAAACATAGCTTATTATTATTTCTAATATCTGTTTGCTATTTGTCAGAAGCCAGATATGCTAAAGGTACTACACCAATATACTACCAAATTTAACCATCACAAGTCTGTGAATTAAGTACATTATTTTCTTTATTTGTGGACAGAGAAACTGAGATTTGGTGAAGTTTAGTAACTTAGATCACTCAAGTTAATAAAAGATAAAGCGAGGCAGGATTCTATCTCAAGTTTTCTGGCTTTAGACCCTATGATCTTAACCTCTTCACTGTATTCCCTGCTACAGAGAGGGGACTATCTGGATTGATATAGATTATGAGCCTTAATTTGAGACTCTATTTCCTATTTTCAGGCAAAATATGTAGAGGTCCAAGATAATATAATGTAGATAGCAGTTTTGATCAGCTTATTCCAAGTTTATAAAATCCACTTGTAATTGGCACAGCATAAATCAATAAACTATGTTGTGAGCAGTTTTTAACTTCTTTCAGTAAAACTACATAGCCTTCCTAATCTTTGACCACCTCTTTGGTATGGAGAGCACAAAGAATGTATCTGGGGGGGGGGGGGGTGTTTTTTTTCAGAGGATACAAATAAGTTCTTTTTGGAAAAAAAATTTTTTTAAGATTTTATTTATTTATTCATGAGAGACCCAGAGAGAGAGAGAAAGTCAGAGACATAGGCAGAGGGAGAAGCAGGGTTCATGCAGGGAGGCTGGTGTGAGACTCGATCCCAGGACTCCAGGATCACACCCTGGGCCGAAGGCAGGCGCTCAACTGCTGAGCCACCCAGGCATCCCATTCGTTTTGGAAAATTTACCAAAATAGGAAGAGGTGGAAAAACACAATTCTACAACCTCAAGACTGCCTCTCTATAAACATTCCGGTATATTTACATTGAATCACCTAGCTTATGGCTTCTTTCTAATGAAAGAATTGTATGTGTTTTTTGCAGAGAACTTGAAAAAATAATTCTGAAAAAGCAAAATTGTCTAAATCCCAACACCAAGAAATAACTTTGCTAATATTTATGTTTCCCCTTTGTTTTTTTGTTTTTTTTTTCAAATAAATAAAATACATGTTTAAATCTTTGGCAGTATTAGGATAATTTTGAATATAGTTTTTATCCTGCTTTTTAAAAAATACATTATCTTTATAAATATTTGAAGGTTTACTATATATACTTAATACTATTTTCTATCAAGCATTATAATAAATACTGTTCTTATTATTTTAGACTTCTTGTAAACATCTTTTTAATGGCTGTGTATTATTGTATTGTAGCAATGTGCTATAATTAACTTAATAATTCTTGATTATTAGACCTCTAGCTGTTACCAATTGTTGATTTCAAAAATATGCATATTTATGTATAAGCTTTTTATGTATTTGTTATTTCTTCAGTATAAATTCTCAAGTGAAATTACTGGGATAAAGAGTGAATACTTAAAGCTTTTAATATTTACTGCCAAATTTGCTGTCCAGAACTATGTTACCAACTTATATTCCAAACTTCACACATTTATGATAGCCTGTTTCTTTATAACCTTGAGAGCATCAGATATATTAAGTTTTGTAATTCTTCCAGCTTAATGGCAAAAATTTGTATCATCTAGATGTTACTTTTTATTTTTAATAGTGAAGTTGAATACTTTTGTAAAGAACTAACTCTTAAAAATAGAAAAAGGTTCTCTTCCAACTTCTTGGTGACTCATGAAACCCCCTGTAATCTTCCAGAGAGAAGTAGTGAACCCGGAATGGGAACCAAAATATGACAGAATATAGGTTCCCACTTAAAGTTGCCTCAGTCAAATAGTTAAGCTATTTACTTCGTAAAATGTAGGTTCCTTTCTAAACTGTTCTACATTGTCACTTCAGTTAAAATCCCCTGTGGCTTGTCTTTAATTTAACCTAAATTCTTTCTTTCCTCCTTCTTTCAGCCAGAAGCCGTTGGATCTGCATCGCTGTCTTTACGAACTGTCATTCAGTCTGAGTTGCTTTCTTTCAGTGACCAGCTTCCAGTGCAACAAGACCATGGTCAGACTCCCCTGGGCCCCCTTAAGGTATGTAGGTCGACGTTCAAGTAGTCAAGTATTTAGGGAGCACATGTTACTGGCTGGCACTGAACGAGAAAATGAGGGTCTCTCCTCTTGCAGCTTCTATGCTGTGAAGGAAATAAACAGTACAATGTGAAAGTGAATACCTGGGAGGAAGTAGGGGATGGTGGTCAGAGAAGGTCTCTGTAAAAAAGTGACATTTTAGGTAAGATTTGAAGGAGAGGAAGAGGCCACAAGTAAAAAGTCGAGGGCAGATCATTCCAGAGAAAGGGAATGACACATGCAAAGGTCCTAAAGTAGGAATGTTGCCATGGGATAGTGAGCCAAGAGGGAGAATGGTAGAAAGTAAAATGGGACAAGCAGGCGGAAGCCATATCGTTCAGAGCTTTGTAGGTCTACATAAATTGTTTAGATTTTATCCTTAGAGCTGAGAACGAACATTGAAGAGTGAGAGTGACATCTGGTTTACATTTTTTTAAATTAATTTAATCTTGGGGAGAGAGATTGAGCACAAGTGGAAGGGGCGAAGGGAGAGAAAATCAGAAACAGACTTTGCGCTGAGCATGGATTCCAATCTGGGGCTCAATCTCATGACTCCGAGATCACGACTTGAGCTGGAACCAAGAGTCAGATGTTTAACCAACTGTGTGTGCCACACAGGTGCCCCTGATTTACATTTTTAAAAGGTAACTGTGGAGAATAGATTATAGGGATCAAGAGGAAAAATAGGGAGACTTGACATTAATTTAGAAAAGAGATAATTGATGGTCTGGACTAGAGAAGTGGCAGTAAACAAGGACAAAAGTGACTGAGTTTGTGGCCTGGTGGAATGAATTCTGATGTATAATTCACTGGAGAGAGAGTTCTTTCCTTGTATTCGGAAGCTCCAGGATTTCTTAGGTGGCAGAATTTGAATGTGTAGCTTCCATATGACTTTCTCTTATGACAAAATCCCCTTTGTTCTGATGAGCTTTTAAAATAATCACAGTCGGGATCCCTGGGTGGCGCAGCGGTTTGGCGCCTGCCTTTGGCCCAGGGCGTGATCCTAGAGACCCGGGATCGAGTCCCACATCGGGCTACTGGTGCATGGAGCCTGCTTCTCCATCTGCCTGTGTCTCTGCCTCTCTCTCTCTGTGTGACTATCGTTAAAAAAAAAATTAATTAAAGTAAAATAAAATAAAATAATCAGTCATACCTATGACATTTCCATGGCTCTCCATTATCCAAAAGATAAAATACAGGGCCCAGTATAAGACCCTAGGCAATCACTTGAAGCTTCCCTACCAATAGCCATGTCAAACTGTGTAAAGAATCAATAAGGTATCGTGCTGGTTCATACCTCCATACTTTTAATCTTGATTTTCATCTGCTGCCTCTTTTTGGAAGCCATCTCTGCCTAATTTCTGATCTTCTTGATAATAAATACCATTTAGTTTTAAAGACTGATGTGATTGTCATCATGAAAAATTAACATCACACTACTCTTTCACCATCAAAGTTTTATTTTTTGTTTGCCTAGTTCATTCTAGACTGCAAAATTAAAATCAGAAAGGAGGAATTAATAGAACTGATGAACTAGAAATTTTTCTGTCCTGGCTGTGTTGAGAGAAGTAGTGTTCTAGATAGTTTGCTGTCCATATTTAATAGAGTGAGAGAACTCTGCTGTAGGTTTTAAATAAAGGGAACAGTGTGTCCCTTTTATCTCTAATAACTTCAAACTTAGAGAAAAATAGTACAAAGAACTCACATACCCTTTACCTAGACTCACCAATTACTAACATTTGTCACATTTGCTTTATAATCATCTACCTCCTGTCTCTCCCTTTCTCTTTTTTTCTTTGTCTCCCTCTGCACTGCCCCCCACACCCACACACAATTTTTTTCTGAACTATTTGAGAATATGTTATAGGCATCATGCCTCATCACACCCCCTAAGTTCTTATATTTCCTAAGAACAAGGACTTTATCATATGCAACACTGTACTGGTATAAAAATCAACTTAACATTGATAATGGCTGTAGTACATATGCATATTCTACCAACTGTGACAGTACGTCCATTTATAGAATTTTTTTTCCAGTCCAGGGTTATCTATTAGATTTGTCATCTCTCTCTAATCTTGAGTCTGGAACAGTTTTGCAACCCTTCTTTGTCTTTCAGTACTTTGATATTTTTTAAAAGTAAGGCCTATTATTTTGTAGAATGTCCTCCATTGGGATTTACCTAAATCACTTATCACTATAATGATTGTAAGATGATTTTCTGACTCTTCCCTTCCAAGTAGAATTGTATTCTACTATATAGAAGAGTTGTCCATTCTTCCATATTTATTTATGTTGGTATAGACTCATGGATTTTTGCATTATTCAATAGGTTATAATCCATTACATTATTCTTTTTTTTTTAAAGATTTTATTTATTTATTCATGAGAGACACACAGAGAGAGAGAGAGAGAGAGAGAGAGAGGCAGAGACACAGGCAGAGGGAGAAGCAGGCTCCATGCAGGAAGCTCAATGTGGGACTCGATTCAGAGACTCCAGGATCGTGTCTTGGGCCGAAAGCAGGCACTAAACCACTGAGCCACCCAGGGATCCCCACTATTATTCATTTTGATGCTCAAATTGTCCCAGGTTTGGCTAATATGAGCTCCTTTGACTGAATTCTGTATCCTTTCAATATGTTTCCATCCTTTTTTTTGAGCCTTTCCTTATTTTCTGGCACAAGATGATGTTCCATGCTCATCTTGTATCATTGATAAATCCTCTGTCTACTTTTTCTTAATCTTAATAAGGTAATGTATATATAGTCTATTAGTGTTCTTACTATTATGGTATTTGAGAATGAGTTGATTATTTTCTAATAATCTGATTTGCCTCTAGCTCCAGAATTCTGATTCTGACTTCAGAAGACATTCTTGCTAACTCTCTTCCTTTTGTGTTTTATAGGTAACCATAGAGCTTGTTATAGATAACAAGGATTTCACTGGTGTGAATACTAAATTAAATAGCAGTACCTCACATAGCCCACTTTGTGCTCTTACAAGTCTAGATAAGACACTGTCAGAACCTGGTCAATATGTTACCTGTACCAAAAATCCAGAGAACCTAGATCAAATTCATGAAGAAGCTGCAAAGAAAGTGCAGAATTTGGTGCTCCCCAACCCAAAGTCACCAAACCCTGTTGCACCAAATCCTTCAATGACCTTCGTAGCCGTGCCAGCCTCTGAAAATTCAGCAAATCAGACAAATGAGTCAGCAAAGGAGAGTGCTTTGCTGTTGCATGTGCTATTGATGGTGCCAGATGGGAAAGATTTCATTACTGGAGAATCTGACAAACAACCACCGTGCAACATTTATTTAAATTGCAAGCTTTTCAGCACAGAGGAAGTCACCAGATCTGTCATCGCATGGGGCACAACACAACCAGTCTTTAACTTTTTTCAGGTAACTTTGTACATATCAACTTTCCATATCCTTTAAAGATATATGGGGGCCTGAGACAAGTATGTTTCCCAAATCATAATTCCATTCTTTTGTAGAAACCTAGGATGTTCAGACTGGAAGAGACCTTTGTAATTTATCTACCATGCAGATCCATTCCCATTGTGGGATAGGAAGAGGAAAAGACATTGTCAACATTTTAAAACTTATGTCTTCATTTCCATGTGTTCTGTCTCAGTTGATATGGTTTCCCACTGTTTCTTTTGCCTGAGTTCTGAATTCTATTTTGCTTCCTCTAGAACTAAATTTCCCCTTTCTTTTCTGTATCTCCAACACTTTAAAAAATTTTTTCTCTCTTTTATTCCTCTACTTATTTCAGTACTTATCTTACTTGATTTCTCTGTAGGATTTGATGCTATTGCTTAGATTGTTTCCTTTCTTGATTTTTGTAACTCTACTCTTATTTTCTTCCTAAATCATTTTCAGTCTCTGGGCCAATAGGAAAAGAGTGGTAACCCAGCACTTCTTTCTCCCTTTCTCTTACCTCTAATTATTGGTGCTCCTTTTCAGTGCTCCTTGGCACTCTTCCAAACCAACCCTCTTTTCCCAGGGTCACTACTTCTATTCCCATAGCTTTAGCTATTATTTTTATGAAGATAACTTCCAAATCCATACCTCCATGTAGGCCAAACATTTCCAGTCAGGTTTCTGATCTCTCTAACTGCTACTCATTGTCCCAAGATGTCTCAAAAGCACTTAACACTTGACACCTAATGTACTTCCTGGCATATCAGAGGTATTCAGTAAAGATGTATAAATGAAAAAAGGAATTCATATGTGTCCAAATCTGAATTTATTATTCCTTCCAAATATGCTCCACCTCCTCCTGTCTGCCCTAATTCATATTGTAATCTATTCAGAAACCCAAGCAGAACCTGAGAGATATCCTTGACTCTTTATTACATAATTTTTCACCAAATCCAATAGATGCTGCAAACTTAATTATCTCCAGAATAAATCTTACCTCAACTCAACTGCCAGTGCTTTCATTCAGACTCTCTTTCCCATTCTGGATAGCCTTTAGTCTAGTCTGTTTCTGGTCTTTCTCTGTCTGTTCCTTTTTGTACCAACAGGAATGATCTTTCTAAAACGCTAATCTGAGTATTTTCCTCCGCTGCTTTAAACTTCGGCGATTCCCCAGAGCCTTCAGGATAGAGTCCAGATGTTTAGTATGGACTACAAGAATCTTTAAGAACTGACTGTCTCTGTACTTTTCCAGTCTCAACTCCTGTCACTCTTCCCTTCTCACTAGGAAGTCCAGTTGTGTTCAGCTACTTACAGTTTCATAAACATTCTCTTTTCCTACCGCTGTGTCTTTACATGTGCTTTCCTTCTGCCTTGTGTTCCTTTTCAACCTTCATGACTCCTATTAGGCAGAGCTTTTTATATGAGTTGACTTCTGCCTGTCCTTCAGAATTTAGGGTTACTTTCTGCCAGCAGCTTGCTCTGAAATCTCTCTATTTGTAGATTAGGTCACTATATTTCACTTTTTTTGGTTTCACAGAACAGAAATGTGCTCAGGGTACCTAATGTAATTGTAGTTTCAAGATGGATACAAAAGTAGGTCTGCTTAGGTTTCTGTGCTCTTCTGGTATCTTCCTGTCATCTTGCCATGCATCATTTCTGGTTTCATTCATTTTCCTTTCATGTTTTCTGTTGGTTTTATCATGGAGCTTATCTCTCCTCTGCTGATGCAGTTATACTACAGCTTTGGTCCCTTCAAATTGTGAGTGCTTGATTCTGCCATTAATTTAACTGACTTGCTCTTGGCTGTAGATCTCTGCTTCTCTTTGTGAGTTTCCCTTTCTCTTTTTTCTTAAAGCTTTTATTCATTCATGGGAGACACAAAGAGAGAGGCAGAGACATAGGCAGAGAGAGAAGCAGACTCCCTGTGGGGAGCCCAATGCGAAACTCGATCCCAGGACCCTGGGATCATGCCCTGAGCCAAAGGCAGGTGCTCAACCACTGAGCCACCCAGGTGTCCTTTCTCTTTCCCTTTCAGCTACCAGCTGGCTGGCTAGTTCTTGAATAATTTTGCACTGAAAATTCAAGTGAACTGTTGGCTTGTTATTTACCATGACATCGATTGGGCAGAGCTTTTTGCACTAGGCCATATCTATCCAGTCAATGAATTGGCTGCTCTTTGATTAGGTGTTCAACCCTTGTCCAGTTGGTAGCCATCTTTCTTTCAAAAACTTCTGTGGGATGGGCGGGGCAGAAAAAAAAATCTCATCAGGGGTCTACAAATGGGTCATTTTGCCTTACAAAGGCTTGGATGAGGGGATGAGGTGGGCAGGCACAGTGACTGACGTGTCTAACAAACTTCTCTGTGTCCTCAAATCCCTGTCTGTATGAGCTTTTCATCAGAGAACTCATACCATTTTGTATTTGGCCTTTATATGTTGGTCACTTAAACCAGACTAGCTTGTCTTGAGGATACAGAGTGGGTTTTATTTTAATGGTTTCAGCTTCTAGCACTGTACATGGCTTTCAGTTCAAATTAGGCATTCAGTTAGTACTTGTTGAATAAAGACATAAATTAATCCTTTCTCTCAGGTGTGAGGTTTTGTTTGGTTTTGGTTTTTGATTGCTCCTCTCCCCAGGTGATTCCTGTCTCTCTGTCTTCCAAATACCTGGAAAGGCTGAAGAATAATGTGATGGTAATTGAAACTTGGAACAAGGTGCGGAGCCCAGGACAGGACAAGTTGCTCGGGCTGGTGAAACTCCCTCTCCATCAGTTTTACATGTCATTCAAGTAAATAGGATCTTTTGAAATATTCTTTACTTTACACCTTTATCTTTGTATGGACTGAAGAGGAATTCTTTTAGTTTGCAAAAAATCACTAGCCCAATAATACCTTGGAGGACTTTTCTCAATTTCACCACAGTTGCTGCTTTTTTCTCCTATGTTAAAACAGTTTTACAGATATTGTACAGATAGAGACATTTCAGGCCCTATGCTAAGAAACTTACATACATCAAGTCATTTAATCCTCACAACAGTTTTCTAAGGCAGGTAACTTTTATTTCCCCTGTTTTACAGATGAGTTAACAAAGGCACAGAGGATTTAGATAACTTGTTATGTATATTATAAGTAGTAAAACCAGGATTAGAACCCAGAGAGTTCTACTGCTTCACCAAGAAGCTCTATTGCCAAAGTTTATCACTGCACAAAACTAATGGTTTAGTTCTCTGTCACAAAAACAGTACTGTTCGCTTCAGCTATTTGCCAGTGGGGTATCGATTTATCTGAAGGTTATTTCTGTCCTCACTGCAGACTGTTCATTTTTTGTTTTGGTTCAAAGTACTGATTTTTAATTATTTTAGCACTGACTTCTTTCCTAACAGCCTTCTTATGGCTCTGTGTTTTAAATGCTGTATTTTACATTTTGCAAAGAGCCCTCAAATTTGTGGGCCCTGTTTCACATGAGCCTTTCTGTAACCCCAGGAAATATTATCATTATCCTCTTTTTACAAATGAGGAAACTTATCCTTTAACTTGCTAAAGTCAGCCTTTCTGGCTTTCTTTTCATCATCTGCAAAATGAGGGTGATGACAGACCCCCTGTCTCACCTATGGCACAATTGTGACATTCTAGTGAGAAAATAAATAGATAAGCCTTCTGTGAACAGTGATATTCTTAAGATAGTAACATTGGAAAGCGTGGTCAGACTAAGGAGTACTGCTGGAATCATGCCCCTGTCAGTTGTAGGTTTTGGCTTTTTCTTCATTTTTAGTTGTGATATTAAGGTCCCGTCTGGTATTTCCCTTCCCTTCTCATTTCATTAGACCCCATTCTTTGCTGAAAGAGCATAAAAACAATAGTAGCTACTAGTTACTGAGCACTTTTATATGCTAAGTATTCTAGTTTGTATTTTAGATTTGTTACCTCAGCTAGTCCGAACAGCAGCCCTTTGATGGAAGTTTTATTACCTACATTTTATAGAAGAGGAAACAGAAAGGTTAAGTTGATTACTTAGAGTCATTCAGCAAGTAAGTTGCAGAGCTAAGATTTAGCATGATATAATGAAGAGCATTTGGACTTTTTCTCCTCTATTAATAGTGGATAGTATCAACTTTTTCAGTGCTAGAAGGATTATAAATGGAATATTATTGGCAACATTATCCCAATCTTATCTACCAGATTCTGAAGTCCATACTTTTTCAAGTTGACCACACTGCCTTCCCGTAAAGTAATGCAACTCAGCAAGGCTTTACTAAGATTGTGCTCAATCCCAGATGCTGGGCTTGGGGTCATGGTGATAACAGACATAAATCAGACACTTTCTCTGCTTTCAAATTGCTGCATTTGGAACTTACCTGCCTGGTAATTTTTATTTGATGAGTTACGGCAGAATCATGTGTTTTTTCAAACCAGTGTTTTCTAGTTGTAGACCCATTTTTAACAAATGAGAAAATAAGCCAAGTAGGAAATGCAGTAGCAACTCTGTGACATGATTGATGGTTGTTATTTGCTCATTTGAAATTTCTCTCCCCCTAGAGATCCCAAAATTTCTCGCCTGCTGCTTGATGCTCAGTACCCAGTTGTTGCTGTTGACAGCTACATGCCTGTGGTTGATGTGTTCTCAGGCCACCAAAATGGGAGTCTTCGTGTCTTCTTAGCCATGGGTTCTTCAGATCAGATAATGGCACTGCAAAGATTAAAGAATGAAGAAGGAAAACTTCCTCCCTTCAGCCCTAGGCCAGCGCATTTTCTGGACCATCTGTCTGTAGCATCTGTTACTATGGTACTGACTAAACAATTGATTGTTTACAAAAACATAATCTCATTTAAGGTGCACAACATGATGCTTTAAATATACATAACATTGTGAAAGGATCACCACAGTGAAGCCAATTAACATATCAGTCACATCAGTCACTTTACCTAGTTACCTTTTTGTGTGTGATGAGAACACTTAAGATCTATTAGCAAATTTTAAGTTTCATAATCTCATTTTATCTTGCACATTTTAATGAAACCATTGCCCAAGATCCTTATTTCAGCAGTGAAAAAGAACATATTTGTACTCCAATGCAGTAGATCCAAGAAATTATTTTTTATGGTTTAAATGTATTTCTGTCCTGAGCTTTTTGAATTTATAAAGAAACTCTAATTGGACAACCACATCCTAATTCTCTAATTTACTAACTTAATTAATTGCCTTTTTAAAAATTGGGGTGAACCTAAGACTGCATTTTTTAAAAAGTCTTTATTTTAAAAAAAGATAATCTGGGGGGGAGTATAGGGGTAGGAGGTTGAGAATGATCCTAAATATAAGCCTGCAAAATCTTTTTCTGTTTCTTGACCAAATCCATGTTGGAAAGTTGTAGTGAAGTTCCCTGCTTTCCTACCAGTAAATTCTTAAAAGTAATTTTTTTGTACAGTGATGTATAATTGAGAAAGCACATTCATATACTTTTTCATGTTGATTTCCCTAATACTACATGAGGGGGAATCATTGTCACTCACTTTTTAGGTGATGAAACACAGTCAAAGAGGTTATGTGATTTGTCTGAGTCACATAGCTAAGAATGGGAGAATCAAAATTCAGACACAAGCTTTCTCTTCTTTTTTTGAGAGCCTGGGAGATAGCATGTGCAAGGGGGGGAAGAGCAGAGGGGGAGGGAAAGAGTCTCAAGCAGACACCCCACTGAGTGTGGAGCTTGATGCTGGGCTCTATCTTACAACACTGAGATCATGACCTGAGCTGAAATCAAAAGTCAGACACTTAACCTACTGAGCCATCCAGGTGCCCCTAGACACCAGCCTTCTGACTTAAAGTCCAGTCTTCATTCAATTGTATCATGTCCTGTGGTATCTTACTTTTGGTGTCTTTATCAGTAGAGCCAAATCTCAGTCTGGAGACTTATTTAAGTATGTTATGTTTTTAAATCTGAACCTGAATGACAAATGTGTTGTCTCTAACAGAGAAAGATTAGGAAAATGTCGATGTGTAGGTTTTTGTTTATTTGTATGTTATGAACTCCAAACTCTTCTCTACTGTTTCTATTAGATACTAGTGTTTATTAATAAATAAGCATAGCTTTTTAAATTTAAAAATGACATAAAAACACAAAGAAAACTTACCTATAATATTCTTAAGTCTATTTAAGTGTTATATGGCCTTCACATTGCAGTGTAAACTCAGATTTTGTTAAATTCCATACTAAAAGTTAGAAAATGTTACTATGAGCATAAAAACTCTTTGAAAGATTAGATATCTATAAAGACAATTGTTTTTCTTCCTGTATTCATGTCTCTCATCTATTTTAGCATCTGCAGAACTAAAGTATTAAATTACTCTAATACTGTATGGCCAAATTAAACGGCGGTGAGATTATGAGATTTTTTACTCATATTTTTCTTCTCTGGGGAATTGAACTGAACGTTATCTGTTTTCCTAAAGAAGATTTTGGAACAGATATTGCTGATATGTTTTTAGAATACAAAGCAAAGACCTTATGCAATTTCTATTCCAAATTCATGGAATAGATTTGTTATAAATAAATCGTACAATTTGACCCCTATCTGAATCCTGAATTCCCTCTTTGAATATTCCCAAATATCAGTTATCTAGTATCTGTTGAAGCTGTATAGAGTAGAGATAAAGAGCCTTGGCTCTGGAGTCAGACTACCTGAATTCAAACCCAGGTTCCACTGTTGTTAGCTATACATGTTACATTAGCTACTACAAGTGAAGGGGTTAGTATAGTGCCTGGCTAGAGTAAATAATAAAAACATTAAGTTGTTATTAGTATAGGTAGCCAGTAATGGTATGTTCACAACCTCCCTGACTAGTCTTTATCATTAATGAATAGTCTCAGTGTTATTCCCAACTTCATTAAAAATAGTAAGTAAATTGGGGTGCCTGGCTGGCTCAGTCAGCAGATTATGTGACTCTTGATCTCATCATGAGTTTGAGCCCTACGTTGTACATAGAGCCTACTTAAAAAAAATTAGTATGGGGGCATCTGGGTGGCTCAGTCGGTTAAGCATCTGCCTTTGGCTCAGGTCATAATCCCAAGGTCCTGGGATCGAGCTCAGTGGGGAGTGTGCTTCTCCCCCTCCCCTGGCTCATACTTACACTATCTGTCTGTCTCTCCCTCCCTCTCTCTCTCTCTCTCTCTCTATCTATCTAAAATAAATAAAATATTTTTTAAAAAATTAGTATATTAATACCTGTTTGCTTCATATATATATGTATATATATATTCTTTATTCTATTAAGCTATTTTTTTTTAATTTTTATTTATTTATGATAGTCACACAGAGAGAGAGAGAGAGGCAGAGACACAGGCAGAGGGAGAAGCAGGCTCCATGCACCGGGAGCCTGACGTGGGATTCGATCCCGGGTCTCCAGGATCGCGCCCTGGGCCAAAGGCAGGCGCCAAACCGCTGCGCCACCCAGGGATCCCCTATTAAGCTATTCTTGATGTATTCTATTCTTAGTGTACTAAGAATCAGGAGACAGTTTTGAAACAAATACCTTTTTAGCATTTATCGAGATTGTCACGTTTTTTCCTTTGTTCCATTAATGAACTATATTACACTTATGAATTTCCTAATATTGACCTAGTCTCACAGTCTAGAGTAAATCCACTTTGATCTAATTACAATGAGCAGTTGTTAGATTTATATACAATGAAAATTAAGTATCTCTTTTAGTGTCAACTAATTATGCCCATTTTTTCATCTAAGCACATATTTCATAGAGAAGCAGGAATATTCCAAGAAAGTTTTTCTTTAAAGCTCACCAGTATCTCTATTTCATTCAATAGGCTGAGGACCAAAGAAATGGATTGATGGAACATCACTTTGAGCTCCGCGTAGAGAAAATTAAAGGGCTAGCCCCTCTTCAGGCAACAGTCTGGGGAGAAGCAGATTGTTATGTCCAGTACTACTTTCCAGTTCAAGACTCCCAATCCAGTGTGCTAAAAGGACCTGAGTTCCCTGAAAACGGTAGGTTTGGGAGGTTAGAGTTTCTCATTTTTGTATGGTTCTTTCATTGGCTGTACTTAGAATTTTTTTTTTCCTGAGTGAATTTTGTGTTCTTAAATGTTTCTAGTCTTAACCTGAGTAGTAGAGGAAATGGGCTAAGTTTTTATTTTTCTTTTCTTATAAGTTATGTCTTGTAACTTATAAGGATTATAAGTGTTTTGATAGGATTTCAAATTAATGGAAAATTTAACAAAAATATCACAAAGAACTTCAATATACCCTTTACCTAGACCCACAAGTTATATTTTGCCCCATCTTACATCATTTACATACCTCCTCACTTTTATCTATGCACATACAGTTGATCCTCATTACTCACAGCAGTTATATTCTACATAACATAGCGTTAGGAACACTGAGTTAGGGAATACTGAACCATTGCTCTTAGGGGAAATATGTACATATATATCTCACATAGATCATAATTGTAAATCCTAAAACAACTTATTCTAGTAGATTCTATTTTCTTTATTTTACAAAAGAGAGAACGAGGTTCAGAAATGTTAAGTGACTGAGGCTGCCCCAGTGACAATAACAAGGTTCATGTTCAGACCCCATCCAGCTGACCCCAGAGCCAGGTATTCTTGCATTACACCACACTAGCCTCTACCATCTCAATCATCTGATCATCTGTGAGAGCTAAAACAGGAGAGCAGAGTGTCACTTTGTTTAAGCTAAGCTGGGAACAATGAAGTCAAGTGACTCAATTTTTTTGCCGTTCTGAGCATGTCCACAAATAACTGCAAAAGTGCTGCCATTATTGATTTTGGGGGTTCAGATAAGGGACTTATATCCAGAATATATTTTTTAAAATATTTTTTTAAAAAGATTTTATTTATTTGAGAGAGTGAGCATGAGTGGAGTAAAAGGCAGAGGGAGAAGCAGACTCCCCAGTGAGCAGGGAGCCTGATGTGGGGCTCAATCCCAGGACTCTGGGATCAAGACCTGAGCTGAAGGCAGACACTTAACCGACTAAGGCACCCAGGTGCTCCTAGAAAACTCTTACAAATAATAATTTAAAAAGTCTAATTAAAAAATATTCAGAAGATCTGAATAGACATTTCTCCTAAGATCTACAAAGGCCAGTAAGCATGTGAAAAGATACTCAGCATCATTAGTCATTTGGGGAATGAAAACCAAAAGCATCACAAGATACATCTAGATGGCAATAATTAAGAAAACCAAAAACAAAGCATAGACCAAGAGGTGTTGATGAAGATGTAGAGAAACTGCAACCCTTAAATATTGTCCGACAACAAAGGGATCTCTTTCTTCTGCATTATCATGAAAATTTGGGGGACCATAGCTACTAGGGAAACGGACTTTTGTAGAAATAACATAGAAGATAAAGATTCTGGTTCCAGGTCCATGACCTACTACCTCTAAGACCTTTGGGTTCACTATGCAACCTCAATATGTCCATATTCTGTCTATTAAGTAGTAGTAATAATAGTTGCTTTGTTTTCCTCACAGGAGTATTATGAGGATGAAATAGAATAATACTGGATGTTAACATACTGTCTTACTACATATAAAACATTAGATGTTGTGTTGGATTATACTGAATTGCTTTTCTTTTCCAAAGGAGTCTCTCTGAAGCCTTTCAGATCTGCAACCACACTCTGTGTTCCAGATCCCATCTTTAATAGTGAACACCATCACTCTCTTCTGTTGCCAGCTGAAGTTCCAGTGCAAAGGCTTCTACTGAGTGCCTTCTCTGCGCAGGGGCTTGTGCCTGGAGGTGGAGTCCAGTTTGAAATCTGGTGCAGGTATAATATGAAACCAATTTTGTACCTAGGAAGGAAGTACAGAATCACAGAGCATGCTTCCTTTGACAGCTTAGGTTGAATTGTAAGAAAGTGAAGCAATCCCTACTACTTATTTTATATCATCTGGTTTGTTAGTGACTCTTCTCCAGATTTTACTGAAATTTGCTGAATAATTAGGCTCTTGGGAACAGTTGTATCTCATGCTTCTAACCACTTGTTACATTTGGAAGTGAAATTCTATCAGTTTTACTTCCTACTGCTCTTAAATATTTCGGTCACCTTTTTTCTCCTATTACTGCCTTATTTGGTTCACCCTTATCATATCATGGCTAAATTACTGAAGCCTCCTGACTGGTCTCCCCACCTCTAGACTTACTTCTTATAATCCATTCTTCCCACCACCAAAAGAGTAGCCTTCATAAAATATAGATCCACTCATGTCACAGACTTTACATGAATACAGATGCTCAGCCTCCTTTACATTCCTACTCCCAAGAAACCAACAAAAATGACAAAGTATAGATATAAAAGAAGATAGAGCATCCAGAACAGAACTAGGGAAGAGTACCATTCACTTGCCAGAAATTTTTCCTAAAAAGTCAGATGAATTTAGGTTTGATTTAAAACTGATAAAAGAATGGAATGTTTTGGCATTCTTAGGAATGTCAAAAGAAGTATGGTAGGCACTAACTGATCCTTTAAATTTGAGGGACTTAGGCCTTAAGCCATAGAAGAGATTGGGACCACTCCACTTAGAACCACTTTTGCTGCTACAGGGTGAATGCTCTCAAAGTGGCTACTCCCAGAAGTCCAAGTCAGATGCAGATAACCAGTTTGTAGGGAGCTGGGCTTTGTTCTGAACACAGAGTATAATTTATGGAGTTCCTCCTCCACATGATGGGGAATAAATCCAGCCAGAAACAACCACAGCTGTATACCACAAATACAGACCAGGCTTCAAGGATAACTCAATACCAAAAGCTGATCCCTTGGGCAAACTGAATCGTTTTTCCACCTAATTCTTCTAACTCACAGCTTGTGCTTTTGTGGCTTACAGATACTATTATCCCAACGTGAGAGACCAGATGGTTGCCAGAGGAACCTTGCCATTATCAAGGATCTGTGCCATGGTAACCATGCAGCACCGTGAGGATGTGGGAATACAGACCTTTAATCTCCCTTTAACCCCCAGGCTTGAAAATAGGAAAGAACTGAGAAACCAGTCATCAGGTAATTGAAGACTGCTTTGTCTCTTCCTTTCGAATTCCATATACATAAATATCCCTTTTCTCTGTAAATACAGACTCTTCATATTTTGTGAGACTTACCTTTTTAAGAATCTAATGAAAACGAAAAAAAAATCTAATGAAAACTATGATCTACCTTTTTTTAGAAAAATGAATATGAGTGCGTTATATGCAAATTTTGTCTACAATTTTAGAAAATTCATATTTCCATGGCCTGTCTGTATAAATGTGGCTTGTCTCATTTCACCTTTAACTTTAGCAAGCATGTAAGAAGCCTCACAGCATAAGTCCTAAGTGTTATGTAAGGTGTGCTCAGAGAATTATTAATAATTCCGGGGCAACATGTGCAGATGTGGGATTGGTGGAATACAATTAGCATGAACTGAGAATTCACTGTAAGAAAGGAAGAGGTTAAGACTTAAAGTTGAAAGAGATTCATTAGAATTTGGAGTTTTAAATTACATCCTAATTGTTTCAGTAGGATGACCTCCAGGTATGTAGACTTGGCCTCCTAAGTTAAGTTACTATACTTGCTTGAGAGTATCTGCCAAAGCAAAAGTTTTTATTTTACCATGACTAAGATTAAGTTATGACTCCAGACTGTCATGATCAGCTTGTCAGTTATTTCTTAAAGCTTTCTCGGAAATATGATAATAGAAAGGTAGAATTTTTATAAAGGGCATATAAAGGGTGTTTTGGGTGGTAGTAGTAAAAGGATAATAGAAATTTAAGTGTGAAAACCTTTTAAAAGTTTAAAAAAGAAGAAAAGTGGAATCCATCTCAATTCTATAAAAATAACTGAGAGTTTAGGGGCACTTGGGTGTCTCAGTTGGCTAAGTGTCTGTTTTTGGCTCAGGTCCTGATCTCTAGGTCCTAGGATTGAGCACTGTGTTGAGCTTCCTGCTTAGTAGGGAGTCTGCTTCTCCTTCTCCCTTTGCCTCTCCCACTACCCATGCCCCATTCTTTCTCTCTCTCTCAAATTAATTTAAAATATTAAAAAAAAAAAAAAAACAACTGGGAGCTTAAAAAGTCTGAAATTAAGTTCTGCCTCTGATAGTTGTGTGATTTTGGCAAGCATTTCAGTCTCTGAGCCATAGTTTATTGGATGTAAAGTGAAAATAGTAACTTTTGTTCTGCCTTTATTCATCATAAAGTACAATAATATGAAGTGATTCTGGCCATGGACATTTTATCTCACTGCTAATGTCACTTGTTCATTAGGATTGTAGTGTTTATCCTCTTCCTTTTGACCAGGACTTCGGATTTGATACAACAGAAACTGTTCCAACTAATCTTTTTATCTTTTTCTTTTTCCCCTCATCCTTTAGGTTTACTGGATGTGGGCCTAAGGTACAGGCGTACTCCCAGGACAGCAGAGGGAGTTCTTGCTGCCCGAGCTGTCTCTATCTCAGTCCAGATTATCAGAGCCTGTGGTCTGCAAGCAGCAGCCAAGTAAGTCCACCTCTGAAAAGCAATCCTCATCTTTTTCCATTATAATCCACATAGTATATGCGGCTCAGCTATGTAAAACTTCCTTGTGTACAGTTTCCAGTTCATTAAGGTTTCTCCTAAGAAAGCATGTAAGAGTATGTGTGAGTAGCAAACTTTACTACTTCACCTCTCATTTTTCTAGCTTCTACCCCTTCGGTCTGTTCTCAACACGGAAACCAGTGAGCCTATGAAAACATAAGGCAGACCTTGACACACCTTTACTTAAAATCCATCAGTGACTTTTCATCTCATTCAAAGTAAAAGTCAAACTACTAGAAATGGCTATGAGACCCCACATGATCTGGCTCCTTATTATCTTTATTACTTTATCTTCTCCGGTTCATCTCCCCTCTGCTTACTCTACTTCAACCACTGGCTTTATTGCTTCTGAACACACCAAGTTCATTTCCCCCTCAGGTAATTTGTCTTGCTGTTTTTTTCTGCCTGGAACACTGTTGCTGTATATAAACAACATGGCTCTCTTTTATCTCCTTCAGGCCTTTGTTCATACTTCTCTCTGCCTTGAATATTCTTCTTGTCCACTAAACACACTCCTATTTTCTTTTGGCTTGGTAGCTTCTTTGCAGCCTTCCTTTATCTCTTCTTACATGTAGATGGAAGTGGCACTTTGTCCTTTGTCTTTTTTATTTTTTTAAGATTTTATTTATTTATTTATTTTAGAGAGCAAACATAAGTAGGGGGAATGGCTGAGGGAGAGGGAGAAATGCAGGCTCCCTGCTGAGCAGGGAATCCAATGTGGGGCTCAACCCCAGGACCCTGGGATTATGACCTGGGCCAAAGGCAGACACCCAATTGACTGAGCCACCCAGGCACCCCTGTCCTTTGTTTTTTAGCACCTTGGTTGTAACCCATATTACTCAGTTTCAGTGATTTGCATACATGAGTTTCCCCCACTTGGCTGTGAGTTCCTCTAGTCACTATCTGAACTCCTCTCTGCCCCCTACCACTGCATAGCATAGTTCTAGCACATATCAGGTGGCCAGTAAGAAAGAGAACTAAGTCATGCTTCTACTATAGACTAGTTCACTTTGGACAGGTTCAGGAAAGAAGCAGGCAAGTGTGCTATAACTTTTTCCCTTGTAACTTTGAGTCATATCATTTGCCTTTAACTTCACAGTCTGGAAATAATGAACTGAATTACTGCCATATGAGATCTGACATTGAAGCAATTGGTAAAATGCTCAGCCTGGTTAATATTTTTGTCACTAAATTCTCCAAATAGACTTACAGTAATTACTCGAGAACATTTTGGTGTAAGTGATACCAGGGCAGTTTTTTAATCATGTTCTTCCTTCACATTAAAACTTTTGAGTGGCTCAGTGGTTGAGCATCTGCCTTCGGCTCAGGGTGTGATCCTAGGGTCCTAGGATCGAGTCCCACATCAGGCACCCCTCAGGGAGCCTGCTTGCTTCTCCCTCTGATCTCTGCCTCTGTGTGTCTCCCATGAATAAATAAATAAAATCTTTAAAAAGAAAAACACTTTTGATGGTTTCCCATTGTCAGTAACTGGTCTAATTTTAATTGTGCATTCCTATTAACAGAAAAATAAAAGTTTAGCATATCTTCTAAATAACTGTACTTATTCATGTGTAAATCATTTTCATGTATTATAATTTATTAAATATACTATAAAATAACAAGCATATATAAAACTTTAACATATGAGATAACAAATATAGAAGTTTTAATATTTTCTTCCGATGCCCCTTAAGTTAGCCGTACACACTCTACCTTAGGGACTGCTGGTTCACAGGATAAGCTCTAACCTGCTCAACTTGGCACTCAGAGCCCTTCTTAATCTCAGTCTTGAAAGAAGAGTAAGTTATCAAAATGCCCAGGAGAACTGAAAACTATTCAAAAGGAAGAACAGGTGCAAATGCACAGAGGCATGAAACTTGTTCTGTGGAGTACTTGTTCTGTGTAAGACCCAGCCAAGGTCAGAATCTGCAAATATGGTGTTAAATTAACCACTACTTAATTGTCAGAGACGGACTTGGCATTTAGATACTCAGTAGATGTCTAAGACACTGCATCATAGATAAGAAACTCACTAGTTACTCTCTCTGTGGATCATGGAGTAGGTCAGATCAGATGGCAGGCAGTTTGTTGTAAGCCCTGCATTTGGTCTGTGTTACTGTTGCAAGAAGGAAGGGTAAGAAGCCAGGCCAGTTCTGACACTATATTCCCCTGGTTGGGGAAATCCTACAGAATATGAGACAAACAAGGTATAACGGAAACAGAATTTCACTAGAAATTGGATCCCTTGGCTTCTGGTCCCACCTGCATCTCACACTAGCTGTGCGTTATCTTGGGCTAGTTTCTTTACATCTCTGGGTCTAAGTTTCTTCATCTAAAAAATGGAAATTATGAACACCTCTCCTGATTTTATAAGGATCAGTATAAGATTAACAGTTATAAAGTCACTTTATAAACTACTAACTAATATACAAGTGATTAGTTCCATAATTAACATTACCTTTGTTAGCCAGCAAAATATAGTAAAATCAGAAATTAGTTTTATTTTGCATCTTATTAAAGAAAGGAATTCTTGGTATCCAGAGAGCAGGTGCTCTGAAGTCAGCCTTCTCTTTACAAGAGACACCAACTCCCAGGGCACCTGGGTGGCTCAGTCAGTTAAGCATCTGACTCTTGACTTCAACCCAGGTCATGATCTAAGGATCTTGGGATCAAGGCCCACATATGACTGTCTGCTCAGCAGGGAGTCTTCTTTGAGATTCTTTCCCTCTTCCCCTCCATCTGCGTGTGCTCACTCTCTCTCTAAAATAAATAAATGAATCTTTTTTTTTTAATTTTTATTTATTTATGATAGTCACACAGAGAGAGAGAGAGAGAGAGAGAGGCAGAGACATAGGCAGAGGGAGAAGCAGGCTCCATGCACCGGGAGCCTGACGTGGGATTCGATCCAGGGTCTCCAGGATCGCGCCCTGGGCCAAAGGCAGGCGCCAAACCGCTGCGCCACCCAGGGATCCCAATAAATGAATCTTTTAAAAAGGAGAGAGGGAGAGAGAAATACCAACCCTCATCTTAAGTGCCAGTGGTCTTCCTGATACTATGTAGGCAGACTCCTTCTTTCTTATTCACTTGAGTCTTTTAACTAACCTGATGTTTAACTGAGAATGAGTGGAAACTTCTATGAACATACATGGGTTCATTGATTTGCTGATGAAGTACTAGTGAAGAAGAGATAATTGGATCAAAGGAAGAGATATTACAGTCTAGGTATAGATGTAGATATAGATAGGCACTTGATTAACAGCAGTGGCCCTGCTGCATTACTTTTTAAGTCCCACGAGGGTAAATATAATTATTTTGCTGCTTTTTGTATCTAGGTCTGAGCCCAGGGCATGATACACAGAGTAGATGCTCAAGAAATAATTATTGAGTGAATGAATTAAGGCTGGCTTTTGGGTCCAAACCTTTCTTTCCTTCACTGCCATCTCTGAGAGTTTCCAATTAAGAGTCCTTTCAGGGGTGCCTGGATGGCTTAGTCGGTTAAGAGTAAGCCTTTGGCTCAGATCATGACCCTAGAATCCTAGGATCAGCCCTACATCCCTGAGCAGGGAGCCTGCTTCTCCCTCTCCTTCTGCAACTTCCTCTGCTAGTGCTCTCTCTGTGTCTCAAATTAAAAAAAAAAAAAAAAAAAAAATAGGGATGCCTGGGTGGCTCAGCAGTTGAATGTCTGCCTTTGGCTCAGGGCATGATCCTGGAGTCTCGGCATTGAGTCCCACATCAGACTCCTGCACGGAGCCTGCTTCTCTCTCCGCTTAGGTATCTGCCTCTCTCTCTCTCTCTGTCTGTCTCTCTCTCTCTCTCTCTCTGTCTCTCATGAATAAACAAATAAAATCTTTAAAAAAATTTTTTTAATTAAAAATAAATAAAAAACAAAAAGTCCTTTCATTACCCACAGACTTTGTATACATTATCTACTATAATTTTTACAATGCTCCTTGTTATCCTTGTTTTTTTAGCCACTACTGGCATTTGATTTATTTCCCTCTCATTTTTCCTGTGCATAATATATATTTTAGACTATGCTGTTGTGTAGAAATACACTTATCTATTAATGAGGATTTTAGGTTAATTTCATTAGAAACGAAAATGCAGTAAGCATATAATTATACATACATCTTTAGTATTTGTTGTATCCGTATGCTGTCCTCATTTTAGCAAAGAGGACAATGAAACTTGGAAGAGTGTGAGTAACTTGTGCAAGGTCACACATTTGATTAAATGATAGAGCCAAGATTAAAACCCAGATCTGTTAACTCTAGATTACTACCCTCTACTAATGTATACCAAGTAAAATAAAGAAGACACCCCTTAAATCTCCTTTGGGGCTATCAGGAAATCCTTCAAAAAGAGGTGACCTCTTTGGCGTGCCTGGATGGCTCATTGGTAAAGCATAGGACTCTTGATCTCACAGTCATGAGATCAAGCCCCACGTTGGGTGTTGACCTTACTTAAAAAAAAAAAAAGTATATAAAAAGAGACAACCTCTTTGTCTAAATGTCAATTTTATACTCTTGGGAAAGTTGGGATAAGGGAAATTGTCTCATACTATATTCATGCACGAGAAGAATTGACAACTCTTTATGAGTATCAGTTAAAGATGGATAAATTCTGTCTATACTGAACAAGACAAAAACAGCCCCCAAAGACATCTGGGAACTGGTCTGACACTTGCAGCTGGGCTTGATGTTTTCGTGCTGAGCACAAACAATCTCACAGAACACAAAGCTGCTTTGCAACCATGATGAAGTGAGACAAAAATAAAGTTACTCTGTAATCTTGTCTAGTTACAAACCAAAACAAGGTCATTATGAAAATCACAAAAATACCTAACATCCCCTCATCCTGGCTAAAATGACTGATCACTGCTGCTTTACCAATTACAGCTTTAGTCTTATTGTAGTCTTCCCTCCTTTTAGGTAGGATTCATCAGAACAGCAATCCAGAACAAAGCCCCACTTCTTTTTTTTTTTTTTTAATTTAAGATTTATTTATTTATTTATTCATGATAGACAGAGAGAGAGAGAGGCAGAGACACAGGAGGAGGGAGAAGCAGGCTCCATGCCAGGAGCCTAACGCCAAAGCCCCACTTCTTGAACAAAGTTTACTAACAATCTAGTGCTGTATAAGTCCTTTCTGATACCTTTGTATAAAAATTCCCCATGATTCCCCTTGGTGTATATTCTTTCTCATCGTAATGAACAGTAAAATCAACTTGTTCAACTACCATTGCTCCCTGGTAGTCTTTGGCTGAAGGTCATTGACAGTACAATTGGAGTGTCCTTGGAGTGGCACTCTGGTAAACAGGTGAATGTTGTCTTCCCGTACCCTAGGCAATTCAGCTGACTTCTGATACTACCTTCCCTACCTTCTCCCCTAACAGGGCTTTGGCTGAGCAGGAACCCGCTCTACAGTTCAGTGCCACAGTTGGGGTCAATTCCTTTGTCACCACTCATCTCTCCTTCCTGCCCAAAGGAGAGCAGCGCCGAACCCGCCCTGTAGCCTGTTCCTTCTGCCCTGAGTTCTCCCATCACGTTGAGTTTCCATGTAACTTGGTGACTCAGCATTGCAGTGGAGAGGCCTGTTTCCTGGCAGAACTGTTGGAATTTGCAGAGGTCACTTTTGCTATTTATCATGAAGATACCAAGTCAGGTGAGCACCAAATGACTCACAATCAGAATTAAAAGGGGCTCTGTTTTGAGTGGTATAACTCTAGAAAATACATGTTGAAATTTTTAGCCCTTTGGTCAGTAAAGCCCTAATTAATTTCTCTATTTTGTTTGATTTTTCAGCCAGTGATATAACCAGTATTCGGTCATTCAGAGATTATCTGCTTGGAGTAGTAAAGGTTCCAACAAAAGAGCTGCTGGTCAAGAGATCTGGTAAGGATGCTGGATTATCACTTTCTAATTCTACCCCTTCTCATCTACTTTCCTACAAGAGATCATCTTGCATGGCTCCCCTGTAAGATATGCAGAAGAAAATATGACCCCTAACAAATGCTTTTGAATTCTCCCAGGTACGTCAGAAGTCATTTCCTAATCATTTCAAAAGTCTCTTAACAAAATAAAGTAACTCAAAGCTTTGGGCTGTCATCTTACTCCAGGAAAGATGATGATAATACTGGTGGTGCTACAAATAATAAATATGATGATACCAATTACATTATGTAGCATTTCGTGAAATATTTTCTCAGGTATTATGTGAGCCTCATTATAACCCTGCTTGGTGGGATACAAGATCTTACTATTTTTGCTTTACAGTTGAGGAAACTTAGGCTCACAGAGTGTAAGCGATTTGCCAAAACCACACAACTAGTGAGTAGCAGCAGTGGAAATCAAATCCAGATTCCCCTATTCTTTTTTACTGTGCCCTCCTCTCTTACTGCGGAAGGAATAAAGATAGAGGACAGCCACCAAGGCATCTGGATATAATGGTCCTGTCCTACTTAATGCTATCTCAATGACCTTGACCTTTCTGAGCCTCAGTTTTCTTATGTTATGAATGGAGATAGTTAATCCTAACAAGTCTACCAAGTAAGAGTTGATGAAATCAGATGTATAAGGTACTGGACACAGAGTAGGCACTCAGTAAATGTCAGCTTTTCTTCTCTTGCACATCCTCCTCCCTAGGATTGTGTAATCTAGTTTCCAGAATTACACCACACATCTCCCAAATGTAATTGTGAATTAAAATTTGAGAAATACTCTAATAGGTATTTTCTATGCGCCTTCCAGAGAAAAGCCTGTACAACTTGGTATGTAGGGTTTCTCACTTATGTCACTTATTTGTACAATGTGGTAGCTATAGTAATTTGGGCAGGTCTCTGAGTTTCCCTTTTATCATCTGTAAAATAGAGATTATTCCAGTTATCAGGAGAATTAAATGAAGTGATATATACGAAGCACTAAGAGTATATCTGACACAGTGGATACTCAATAAAGAGTAGCTTTTATTATTTTGAAATCTAATGCCTGGTCCCTGATATATGTCCACTAGTGGCAGTTCCTATAGTGGAAGACCTGGGACTAGACCCTGGATCTCCTGAACCATGCCTTTTCTACTGTATTTATGGCATGTTAACAACATTTCACTTTTTTTCCTAAATGATGTGTATGTGTTTTAATAGGCTCAAGTGGAATGAATTGGGATATAGGCAAGTTTTTATTTCCTCTCATTGTATTCCTCCTCTTTTCCATCCCTTATATAGACACAGTACTGAATTATGCATTCTTAGATTCAGGAGGATTTTTGTAGGCCCAATTTACTCATTTTGCTGATGAAAAACTGAGGGCTGGAGAAGTGAATTGCTGCCATGGATCATGAGGCTAGCTTTTTAACATACAGTATACTATTAGGTTCAGATGTACAATATAGTGACTCAACACTTGCATATATCACCGTGTGCTTATCACAAGTGCAGTCCTTAATCCCCATCACCTATTTCAGCTATTTCACCCATTTCACTCATTTATTTTGTATCTTAAATTCCACGTATGAGTGAAATCATATATTTGTCTTTCTCTGACTTATTTTGTTTAGCATTATACTCTCTAGCCCCATCCATGTCATTGCAAATGGGAAGATTTTATTCTTTTTATGGCTGAATAATATTCCATTGTGTATATATACCACATCTTTCTTTAAAAGTTTTTATTTTAGTTCTACATAGTTTAACATACAGTGTTATATTAGTTTCTGGTGTACAATATAGTGATTCAACAATTCCATATATTACCCTCTGCTCATAATGACAGGTACACTCCTTAATCCCTACCACCTATTTAACCCATCCCCTCCTCCCCTTCACCATGGTGCCATCTGTTTGTTCTGTATAGTTAAGAGTCTGTTTCTTGGTTTCTCTCTCTCTCTCTTTTTCTCCCTTTGCTCATTTGCTTTGTTTCTTAAATTCCACATATGAGTGAAATCCTTTGGTATTTGCCTTTCTCTGACTTATCTCACTTAGCATTATATTCTCTAGCTCTATCCATGTCATTGCAAAAGTCAAGATTTCATTCACATCTTCTTTATCCATTCATCTGTCAATCTACATGTGTGTTGCTTCCATATCTTGGCTATCTTAAATAGAACTACTGTAAACATAGAAGTGCACTGTATCCCTTTGAATTAGTAATTTTGTTTTCTTTGGGTAAATACCAAGTAATGCAATTCCTCAATCATAGGGGAGTTCTGTTTTAAACTTTTGAGGAACTCCACACTGTTTTCCACAGTGGCTGCACAGTTTGCATTCCTACCTACAGTGCATAAGGGTTCCTTTTTCTCCACAGCTTCACCACCACCTGTTGTTTCTTGTGTTGTTGATTTTAGCCATTCTGACAAGTGTGAGGTGATACTTCATTGTTATTTTCATTTGTAAGTAATAATAAACAAATTTTCATGTCTCTCCTGGCCATCTGGATATCTTCTTTGAAGAAATGTCTGCTCATATCTTCTGTCAATTTTTTAATTGAAGTATTTGTTTTTTGGGTATTGAGTTGTGTAAGTTCTGTGTATACTTTGGATACTAACTTTTTAGCAGGTATGTCATTTGTAATTTTCTTCTTCCATTCAATAGATTGCCTTTTAGTTTTGTTGATTGTTTCTTTCACTGTTTTGGAGCTTTTTATTTTGATGTAGTCCCAATGGTTTATTTTGCTTTTGTTTCCCTTGCTTTAGTGGACGTATCTAGAAAAAGGTTTCTACAGTCAATTTGAAAGAGGTTACTGCCTATGTTCTCTTCTAGGATTTTTGTGGTTTCAGGTCTTTAAACCATTTTTAACTTATTGTTCTGTATGGCATAAGAAAGTGGTCCAGTTCCACTTTTCTGCATGCTGCTGTCCAGTTTTCCCAACATCATTTGTTGAATTGTGTCTTTTTCCTATTGTATATTCTTTCCTGCTTTGTCAAAGATTAATTGATGTTATAATTTTGGGTTTATTGTCTGGGTTTTCTGTTTTGCTCTAGTGACATATGTATCTATTTTTGTGCCGGTACCATACTGTTTTGGTTACTACTTTGTAATATAACTTGAGGTCTAGAATTGTGATGCCTCCAACTTTGCTTTTCTTTTTCAGGATTGCTTTGGCTATTCAGGGTCTTTTCTAGTTCCATACAAATTTTAGGATTGTTTATTCTAGTCCTGTGAAAAATGTTATAGGGATTGCATTGAATGTGTATTGCTTTGAGTAGTATAGACATTTTAACAATATTCATTCAATCCATGAGCATGGAATGTCTTTCCATGTCTTTGTGTTGTCTTCAGTTTCTTTCATCAATATATTTTTTAAGATTTTTATTTATTTATTCATGAGAGACACACATAGAGGCAGAAACACAGGCAGAGGGAAAAGCAGGCTCCCTGCCAGGAGCCTGATGGGGAACTTGATCCCAGATCCAGGGATCATGCCCTGAGCCAAACACAGATGCTCAACCGCTGAGCTACCCAGGTGTCCTTCATCAATATTTTATAGTTTTCAGAATATAGATTTTTTTTACCTCTTTGGTTAGGTTTATTCCTAAGTACCTTATTATTTTGGTGCAATTATAAATAGGATTATTTTCTTAGTTTCTCTTTCTGTTGCTTCATTATTGTATAGCAATTCAACAGAAGTGCCTGAGTGGCTCAGTTGGTTAAGCATCCGATCTTGATCTCAGCCCAGGTCTTGATCTTAGAGTCGTGATTTTAAGCCCTGCATTGGGCTACTTTAAAAAGCATCTGTGTTGACCTATAAATGAACAAACAAGCGAACAAAAGAAAGGGAAGGAAGAAGGAAAGAGAAAGGGAGGGAGGAAGGCAGGCAGGCAACAGATTTCTATACATTGATTTTGTATCCTGCAACTTAACTAAATTCATTTTATCAGTTCTACTGTTGTGCCCAAGATTGCAAATCCGAGAAACCACCAAGGAGCTGACACCAATGCAAACACACGAGGGTTTATTTACAGGCTCGAGCTTGGGTCCAAGTATACCCGACACAGCGGAGCAGGGACTTGGACCCCGAGGCTAAGAGGCGTAGCAGCTTTATAGGGGCCAGTGGGGTTGTAACATACACAGAGTTGCACAGTCATGTCGGTCCACACGCAGGTAGCCGATTGAATTACATTTTACCCTATAGTATCCATTTGAACTGGCCTATTACTTTGGTCAGAATTGGCGCTCGCAGTTTTGACCCGCACAAGGCACAAGGCAGGGTTACATTGTTATGAGCCGATTTCCCATAAGGGTGTGCCCAGTGGCAAGACTAGGGTGGGGCAGCGCCCTAAGCAATAAGCAGGTCTGGTGGGGGTGATACAGGAGGTGGCGGGTGCAGCACAAAATGGAGTTAGTCCTGCTCTGCTTGTCCAGGGGTAGGGGATTTTTGTTCAATTTTCTGGGTCCCACACTATCAGTTTTGGGTTTTTTTTAAGATTTTTTTTTTAAGATTTTATCTATTTATTAGTGAGAGACACAGAGAGAGAGAGAGGCAGAGACACAGGCAGAGGGAGAAGCAGGCTCCATGCAGGGAACCAGAGGGGGGACTCCATCCCGTGACTCAAGATCACGCCCTGGGCCAAAGGCAGATGCTCAACCACTGAGCCACCCAGGCGTCCCTTTTTTAAAGATTTTTATTTTTTAAAGAGAGACACACAGAGAGAGAGGCAGAGACATAGGCAGAGGGAGAAGCAGACTCCCTGCAGGGAGCCCAATGTGGGACTCCATCCTGGGACCCCGGGATCATGCCCTGAACCAAGGCAGGCACTCAATCACTGAGCCACCCAGGCGTCCCAGTTCTACCAGTTTTTTGGTGGAGTCTAGGGTTTTTTCTATGTAGTATCATGTCATCTACAAATAGTGAAAATTTTACTTCTTTACTAATTTGGGGTTTTTTTCTTTTTTTTTTTTTTCTTTACCAATTCGGATACCTTTTATTTCTTTTTACAAAAAAGGAATATGCTTACCAATTTTGTTGATTTTTTTTTTTCCCAAGGAACCATCTCCTGGTTTCATTGATCTGTTCTATTATATTTTTAGTTTCTATATCATTTATTTCTATTCCATTCTTTATTATTTCCTTCCTTCTGCTGATCTTACCTTCTTTTTTTTTTTTTTTTTTTTTTTAAGATTTTATTTATTAGGCAGCCCTGGTGGCTCTGCAGTTGAAGGGCCGCCTTCAGCCCAGGGCCTGATATTGGAGACCCGGGTTGAGTCCGGCGTCGGGGTCCCTGCATGGAGCCTGCTTCTCCCTCTGCCTGTGTCTCTGCCTCTCTCTCTCTCTCTCTCTCTCTCTCTCTCTCTCTGTCTCTCATGAATAAATCTTAAAAAAGGGATCCCTGGGTGGCGCAGCGGTTTAGCACCTGCCTTTGGCTCAGGGCGCGATCCTGGAGACCCGGGATCGAATCCCACATCGGGCTCCCGGTGCATGGAGCCTGCTTCTCCCTCTGCCTATGTCTCTGCCTCTCTCTCTCTCTCTCTGTGTGTGTGACTATCATAAATAAATAAATAAATAAATAAACATTAAAATAAAATAAATCTTAAAAAAAAAAGATTTTATTTATTTATTCATGAAAGGCACAGAGAGAGAGAGGCAGACACACAGGCAGAGGGAGAAGCAGGTTCCATGCAGGGATTCCGATGTGGGACTCGATCCTGGGACCCCAGGATCACGCACTGAGCAGAAGGCAGACACTGAACTGCTGAGCCATCCAGGTGTCCCGATTTTATGTTCTTTTTTTGTTCTTTTTTCTAGCTTAGGTATAAGGTTAAGTTGTTTATTTGAGGTTTTTCTTGCTTCTTGAGGTAGGCCTCTATTGTTATAAACTTTCCTCTTAGAACTGTTTTTGCTGCATCCTAAAGTTTTTGGATCATTGTGTTTTCATTTTCATTTGTTTCATCTACTTTTTTAAAAAATATTTCATGTATTCATTTGAGAGAGAGAGAGAACGCATGAGCAAGGGAGGAAGAAGAGGAAGAAGCAGTTTCCCACTGAGCAGGGCACCTGATGCCGGGTTCAATCCCAGGACCCTGGGATCATGTCCCGAGCTGAAGGCAGATGGATGCTTAACCTACTGAGCCACCCAGGAGCTCCTTCATCTACTTTTATTTCTTCTTTTATTTCCTGGTTGACCCGTGTATTATTTAGTAGCATTTATTAACCTCCATGTGTTTTGTTCTCTTTCCACATTTATTTTTGTGGTTGACTTCTAGTTTCATAGTGTTGTGGTCACAAAAGATGCATGATATGACTGATCTTGAATTTGTTGAGGCTTGTTTTGTGGCCTATTAGGTAATTATTCTGGAGAATGTTCCATGTGCACTTGAAAAGAATATGTATGTTGCTGTTTAAGGATGGAATGTTCTAAATATGTCTGTTAAATCCATCTGTTCTAGTGGGTCATTCAAAGGCATTGTTTCCTTGTTGATTTTCTGTTTAGATTATCCCTTGATGTAAGTAGACTGTTAAAGTCTGCTCATGGTATTGTATTGTTATCAATTAGTTCCTTTATGTTTGTTTTTAACTGTTTCATGTATTTGGGTGCTCCTCTGTGGGCCTTGTAGGCAGCATATAAATAGGTCTTGTTTTTTTATCCATTCTGTTACCCTTTGTCTTTTGATTGGAGCATCTAGTCTATTTATGCTCAAAGTAATTATGATAGATATATATTTATTGTCATATTATTTGTTTTGTGCTGTTTTCTGAGGATTTTCTTCGATCCTTTCTTTCATGGCTTGCTGATTTTCTTTAATGGTATATTTGGATTTCTTTCTCTTTATTCTTTGCATATTTGTTAGTGGTTTTTGGTATATGATCACCATTAGGTTTGCATATAACCTCCCCACTGTGTGCTCCAAGTGCTCTTCAGATTGCTGTTTCTACATTATGTTCTCAGGCTGTTTGCCTTCTCTCCAAGAGCAGCCCCAATGCCCTCCAGGCTCAGAGCCCAGCATGCTGACCTTTAAAACTCTAGGCTTTAAGCCTCACTCACTGCAGGAGCTCAGAAATTCAGTCCCTCTCACTTTCCCAACCAGTTGTTATGGGAATTCATTTTCCCCATCCACTCTCTTGTGTGCTAGTCTGTCTCTTGTCCTTCTCTGTGGCCATAGCTCCCTCTCCACTGGAATGGCCACTATCCGTTTCCCTCCCAAACTGTGTCTCCACACCACCTACCATCTTGGAAGTGGCCTCTTCTCTACCTTTAGTTGTGGTGTTTGTTCTACCAGTCTTCAGGTTGATTTCTGAGGTATTTAGGAAGATTTGATAGTTATCTAGCATATTTGTGGGACGAGGTGAGCCTACGGTGCTTCTGCTTGACCACTATTATTCCTCCATTTCACATTTTTTATAGCACTTTTCGGACTCTTCCAAAACCCTTATCTCATTTGATGATATAACAGCTTTGGTGGGCAAGATTAGCTGAGAGAAATTAGTGACTTACCTAGACTGAACCACTAGTTTGGGGCTGAAGCTAGGAGAGAACTAAGGTCTTCTAACTCTTAGCCTTTGTTCTTCCACCTGGTCTCATTGTCTTCCAGTAATCAGATGAAACAGACTCCAGTGGTCTTTGGGTATATGTTTTCAGTTCTGTCACAGGCCAGGGTGATGATGGCTCTTGAGTAGGAAGTGGGTAAATCCTTTTATTCCTAAAACAATAATTGAAAATCTTATTTTTTTCCATTAGGGATCACAGGATGGTATCCCATCATTTTGCCAGAAGATGGGGCCATGCCACATGGTTTGGAGCTCATGCAGAAAATTGTGGGTGGCCTAGAGCTTTCAGTTACCTTCACACATCCTGGAGATAGAGAGCGGGTATTAGAAGCTGCTGAGCTATTGGGCTGGAACTTTGAGAATAACCTAAAGAATCTTGTCAAGATGAATGAAGAGGAACCAGCCACTGTCACCATATCCACTCCAAGGCTCTGGCTGCCCATCCATTGTGTGCTTCTTGCTGGCCAGAACCACATTCATAAGAACACATATTGCTACCTCCGCTACAAGCTCTATGATCAGGAAGCCTTCTGGACCCCTCTCAAGAAGCCTAAGGAATCTACAAACAAAAAACAGGTCATGGTTACTTTCAAGGCATCCAAAAGAGCTGAAGTCATTAGGGGCCCATCACTGCTTTGGTATTTCAGGGAAGAGAGATTAGAGATCCAAGTGTGGCGGGCTTATGGCAATGACAGTGTGGAAAGGCCCCACCAGACGGACAGTTGGATTGGCTCAGCCTATGTGGACCTGGCCAGACTTGGGGAGACGTCTGCAAGGACATTAACTGTCAGTGGTAAGTGAGGAACCAGCCTTAGCTTCTGTGGTTTGAGCACCTGCTCTGTGGTAAGCACTATGTGATGTACTCCCTCACACATTATTTTATTTGATCCTCCTAGCAGTGTGGTGAGATAGGTAACACACCTATTTTATAGTCATGAAAATGGAGGCTCAGAGAGGCTAGATTACTACCCAGGCTCATAGCTAGTAAGTGTTTGTTTTTTTTTTTTTTTTTCCAGTATTGTATGCTGAAAGATTAGTAATAATTTAGTAATGCTTCTTATAACTGTAGAATTTTCAAAAAGAGGATCACTGGCTGCTTACAAGAGGGCATTACCTAGTGACAATATATCTTGGTAGGGTCACTACAGATCTAAGAACTAGCTCTGAACTTTGTAGCTTTAGAATACATTCAAATTTACCAGGTTTTTGCACCTAAAATAGTGCCTAGAATATTGCACTCAATACATGTAAAATAAAAATGGGTGAATTGGAGGAGGACTGCCTTTAACCCATATATAAGAACCTATATGATAATCTAGAATGCTGGTTTTTAAAATACACTGAAAAACATACCTGCTGATGAGACTGTTATCCTCTCTCTCTGGTCAGCACATCTTGAAATCATAAAAGAAAACATGCAAGATAATAAACTGGTTCACAAGGCAGAAAGGAAAAAGGTAACATTTTACAAGTGGCATTATGTGCTACATGGTTTCTTTTAAACTTTTGTTCAGTACTTGATACATATACTTGGTTCTGGGAATTCAAAGATGAGTAAGAAATAGTCAATGGGAGAATAGAGAGTAAATAAACAATTACAGTGAAGCATTAGAACTATGAAAAGGCATTCTCAGTGGTATTGCAGAGCACAGGGGTGCAACATCCATTGGGTTCAAGGATGACATCTCAGTGGAAATAATGCTTGACTTGTGTTTCAAAGGATTTATGAATAAGCCAAGAAAAGGGAAAGAATGATATTCTAAACAGGAGACTAGCCCATGAAGGCATAGAGGCATGAAGCAGGTTGATACCTTTTAGGCACTATAAGTAATTTGGTACTGTTGGATCATAGGAGATATAGGATGGGAGATGATAAGGAGATCAAGTTCAAAAGGTAGACAAGAGTACTGGACTTTTATCTGAGAGCTATGGAAAGTTATTCTAATAGGGTCTGAATAGAAGAGTGATAATTTTGCATTGTAGAAGACTATATCCAGTAACTATAATGCAGAATGAATTGAAGGTGACCAGACTAGATTCTTTATAAATATGGTATTTATTCATTGGGACACTCCTTATAGGATTAGTTATTTCCTCTACTATATAGCTAAAGAAACAGAGTCACAACCCTATTTTAAGCCTTATGCTCTGACTGTTGTTAAAAAGGTGGCGCAAAAAAAAAAAAAAAAAAAAAGGTGGCGCAAGCTAAATAAGACTGTGTATTTGGGTGATCATCCCAGATTCTCTGGCTCTCTCTGGACCTAGCAGGTATAATTCTGGCTCTGTTGAACACCTCATTAAATGCCATGTGCTCTAATTTATCTCTTGAGCCTAGAGTCACTTCAGAGAGCCTGTAGAAAAAAATCTTTGAAGTAAGCAAAGCTCACCTGAACTAAAGTTCATAAAGGCAGGCTTTTAAATTCACTCTGCTGAAGAAAGTAGGTTTGGAACATGAATAAAGATTTAAGGATCAGAACTCAAGCACAAATATCTCTTTTTATTGAGTGATAACAAAGGAAGTATTTAACTTTTCAGATTGTCCATTTCTGTCATGCTTCTCCACATCCCATCAGTCTAAGCTTTTTATTCTCTTATAAATGGGCTTTGTACAAGATGTGGCAGTTGATCTGCTTATTGAATGAGTCAAGCAGTCCATGCAGTCATCCGTCCAACCATCCTTACAAGTAGCTGTTGAGTTTTTTGAGGATAAGGATTTAGCTGTGTTGCTTTTGGGTATCTTCCCTTCTGCTGCCCTTACTTTCTGCTTGTGATAATGATGATAATTATCATGTTTTATCAGAAGAAAAGAGGTTACCTAAAAACAGAAAAAGACAGGGAAAATTCATCTTACTGCTTCCTGTGAATCAATTAACTCCATTTTCCCGAATTGAAATGAGTCTATTAAAGCAAACTTTGAGATTCTGAAAGAATTCTTAGTGCCTTCTGCTATATAATTAAATCTCATTTTAATATCTAGGAAGCCTATAAGTTCAGATTTCTGGGTTTAAATCTGCCACTTATTGGAATAGTCACTTCACCTTGGCAGGTTACCTAATCCCCCAAGTTCTGACACCTGAAAAATACTCATCAAATACTAATTCCCTTGTTTTTCCTCCTTGCCTCCTGTGCCAAAGCCTCTTATTTCACTTCCGAATGATCTTCAGGGCTACTGCCCAAACATATTTAGTTGTTGAAACAGGCTAAATTGAGCACCAGGACAGCTAAGCACAAGAGCCAGTGGGACATGTGGCAGAGAACACACCACTCCTGCTTTAATAAAAATCTTACTTTCAAAAGGTTTCAGAAGTCGTCTAAGTCTGCTCACTTCCAGCACATGAAACTCTTCCACACCAACTCTGCCTGGTAGTCACTTGGATTTGGCTTCAAATCTGAGCTCTCAGGACACCTAGGTGGCTCAGCGGTTTAGTGCCTGCCTTCAGCCCAGGGCCTGATTCTGGAGTCCCGGGATCGAGTCCCACATCAGGCTCCCTGCATGGAGCCTGCTTCTCCCTCTGCCTTTGTCTCTGCCTCTCTCTCTCTGTCTCTCATGAATAAATAAAATCTTTAAAAAAATAAAAATTAAAAAAAAAATTTGAGTTCTCACTTCTTTCCATTAATAGAGTGTGTTGGGGAGAAGGGAAGTAAAAATTTTCCCACAGTATACTAACTTCACAGTTTCTTTTACAAATTGGTATATTGGGGACTGTTAGGCCTATCAAGGGAAAGAGGACAACAAGCACTCTCAGTGATTCACCTCCAAGGTTAGAGAGTGTTCTTGGTTCCTGCTTGCTTGGACTTACTCTCCTCCATCCTCTTGCAGGTGTGTATCCTCTATTCGGACGAAATGCTTCCAACCTCTCGGGAGCTGCCTTGCGAGTTCATGTGATTCTTTCCTCTCCTTCCCCACACCCTGGGCCTGCTCCTGAGCTGGATTCTGTGGACTGCAGCAGCCACAGTGAGTCTGAACAGTTTTCCAGAAGGACTAATGAGACCCAGCTCTCTCCATCACCTGGCCACCAGAAATCTCCTGCCTCCATCCAGCTCCCCTGCAACACCACCACAAGGGAAGTCTGCCCAGCCCAGGAGGGCCCTGCTGAGTTGGATGGAACTTTTGCAGTCAGTATCCTGGTGGAAAGAGCAATGCATTTGAGCTTAAAAGGTATGCTCTATTTACTTTTCCAGGCATATGTATCTGACTCCTCAGGCTATGGTCCTATCTTCACAAATCTTTGAAATTATGACAACCTGCAACAAATGTTAACCATCTTAATCAATTATTATAAAAACATTATTATTATATTTCTCAAGCCTAAAGGTTTAAGCAACATGAAAGCCTTTCTGAACTGAAGTGGACATTGCCACTTCATTTTTTTTTTTTTTTAAAGATTTTATTTATTCATGAGAGACATAGAAACAGAGAGAGAGGCAGGGACACAGGCAGAGGGAGAAGCAGGCTCCATGCAGGAAGCCTGACATGGGACTCGATCCTGGGTCTCCAGGATCAGGCCCCGGGCTGAAGGTGGTGCTAAACCACTGAGCCACCCGGGCTACCCGACATTGCCACTTCTATATTAATTTTGCATATCATAAATCTCCCAGTCCAGAAACCTGAGTATCAGCCAAGGTAATTCTCTTTTCCTTATCCACTGTCAAATCATCAAATCTATTAAATTGTATCTCTAAATTTCTCTTAGGATTCTTTTATCCTTTCCATTGATACCAACTCAGGCCCTCTTCATTATGTACCTGGGACCAAGAGTTCTTAACACTGGATCCCTAAGCCCCAAGAGACCCAAAGATAAAAGTCAAGGTGGCGAACTTGGATAGGAAAATAATCACATCTGAATTCTATTAACCTTTAACTAAAATTTAACATTTCCTACAGTTGTGAACATAGGCAATAGACCCAGTAATATTGACAGTACCTGTGGGGTTGTTAGCAATAGAAATCACAGGTATTTTCATATCACATTGTAGTTATTGCAAATGTCTTAGAGTATCATTCATACCTATCATTACTTCAAAATTACAGTAGTTGTAAAACCTACAGTTAGATCTTGTAACATATTAATAAAGCAAATATATTAGCATGTCTTACCTTTTTTAGTGTTTTGATAATGATGCTAATACAACTTTTATGTAATCTTGTGTACCTTACATTATGCATTTTAAAAAAAAACACATACACAGGGTGGCTGGGTGGCTCAGTCAGTTAAGTGTCTGCCTTTGGCTCAGGTCATGATCCTGGAGTCCTGGGATCAAGCCCCATGTCTGGCTCTCTGCTATCCAGGAGGAAGCCTGTTTCTCCCTTTCTGTCTGCCTCTTCCCCCTACTACTGCTCTCTCTTGCTCTCTCCCTCACTCTCACTCTCTCAAATAAAAAAATCTTTAAAGCACATACATACATTGGGGTGCCTGAGTAGCTCAGTTAGTTAAGCATCCGACTTTATTTCAGCTCAGTTCATTGCAGGGTTGTGAGATCGAGCCCCACGTTAGGCTCCACAGTAGGCATGGAGCCTGCTTAAGATTCTGTCTCTCTGGGACATCTGAGTGGTTCAGTGATTGAACAGCTGCCTTCAGCTCCAGGCGTGGTCCCAGGGTCCTGGGATCGAGTTCCGCATCGGGCTCCCCACAGAGAGCCTGCTTCTCCCTCTGCCTATGTCTCTATCTCTCTCTGTGTCTCTCATGAATAAATAAATTTAACAAAAAGATTCTGTCTCTCTCTCTGCCCCTCTCCCTCCTGCTCTCTCTCTCTCCGAGCACACACACACACACACACACACACACACACACACACACAGTTTTTTGTTTTTTTGAAGATTTTATTCATTTACTTGACACATAGAAAAAGAGCACGGGCAGGGGGAGCAGGAAAGGGAGAAGCAGACTCCCTGCTAAGCAGGAAGTCTGATGCAAGGCTCTGTCTCAGGACCCCAGGACCATGACCCAAGCCATGCAAATGTTGAGTCAAAGGCAAGACATTGAACCAGCTAAGCCATTCAGGTGCCCCAATACACACACTGTTAAAAGAAGAGGCCCATAGACTGCACCAGACAGCCAAAGGAGTCTGTGGCACAAAGAACCTTTGTCTTACCTTTATTCAACCTTGTAATGTCTCCTAAAGCTTTCTGTTTGCCATCACCCTTCTGTTTCCCCTAGCTAGTTCCAACTCCTCTCTTAAGACTCACTGTTAATCAGAGTTTCCCTGACATAAAGGGCCCCCTCTTGTTTACTCTCTTCACACATTTTTGCCCTCTTTATCACAGCATATATCACATGGTATTAAAATTGTTTGCATGGTTTTCTTCTCTATTAAATATGAGCTGTTTAAGAGCAGAGACCTTATCTTATTTGTTCACTCATCATTCATTCAACAAGACTTGTAGTATTTGCTATGTGCAAGCACTGTCCATATACTAGGGATAAAGCATGAACAAAACAGACAAAAATTGTGCCCATGTGGAGTTTACATTCTAGTAGAAATATCCTCAGCTGTTGTGTATTCCCAGCTGTGTATGTGTGTGACTTGGAACAAGTTATTGTCTCTCTGTCTTAAATTTCTCATCTATAAATGGTTGGAATTAACAGTTCTGAGATGTGTGATGGCTGTGTGAGCCAGACAACCAAAGCATTATGAGTTCAGGTTTCTTTTTTTTTTTTTAATTTTTTTTTTAATTTTTTATTTATTTATGATAGTCACAGAGAGAGAGAGAGAGGCAGAGACACAGGCGGAGGGAGAAGCAGGCTCCATGCACCGGGAGCCCGACGTGGGATTCGATCCCGGGTCTCCAGGATTGCGCCCTGGGCCAAAGGCAGGCGCCAAACCGCTGCGCCACCCAGGGATCACATGAGTTCAGGTTTCAATATACATCTTCTCATTTGGCCTCCCTCCTTAGCTCCTATCATCTCTGTATTGGCCTCTCTCAATTAGTGCTATGTTGGAACAGAAACAAAACTCATACCATAGTAACTGTTGTTTAGTTTTCATTTCTATTTCTCTCTGTACATACCACCAACAGGCATTATTCCCAGGAGTATAAGCTGCTATAATGACCTCTGAGGTTCTCATCCTTCTCATAACCTTTGAGACCTTGAAATGTTTTATCTTAGGACAAAGTCTTCTTCAAGTACAGTCCGTGCCTTTCCTGTATTAGAGATACTAAGATCTCACAGGAGTCACAAAACTGAAAAATAATTTTTGCCTTTTTACCAACCTGCCAAAGCAGTTTATTTTTGACTATAATGTATAAAAACAAATTTTTAAAAGAGAAAAATCAATAGATGAATGAATTTAAGGAAAGCAGAAAAAACTTTTATTTTTTGTAAGAATTTTATTATTTTATTTTTGTTATTGCATTTTGTTTTATTGTTATTGCATTGAAAATAGAATTTCATTTTTTTAAATTTTTATTTATTTATGATAGTCACACACAGAGAGAGAGAGAGAGGCAGAGACATAGGCAGAGGGAGAAGCAGGCTCCATGGACCGGGAGCCCGACGTGGGATTCGATCCTGGGTCTCCAGGATCGCGCCCTGGGCCAAAGGCAGGCGCTAAACTGCTGCACCACCCAGGGATCCCTGAAAATAGAATTTCAAATATAAAGATAAGGATTACATTCCACTTTAGGGGGAGTCCCCATATTGTAAAAGTACAAATACAAAGCAATATGAATATATGTGTAACTTTTCTATTAGCAAGTTATATATTTTTGTTGTTTTTACTTTAATTTGCATTTACTTTATGCAGAATTTACTACCAGGCCATAAGTTTGTGTTTCTTTGGTTTCTTCTGGGAGATCGTTTTCTTCTGTGCAACCTCTTCTGGTTTAGGAACAATCTGCTCTATTCAGTAAGGAGCATCTCAGTATGGCAGGGAAAGTCCATGAGTGGATGAATCCGACCACGAGCCCTGTAAGTTTTACACTGCATCTTGGCAGCTTTGTTCACCTGGATGTGCTCAATGACCTGAGAATCTACATCTAAACTCATAAGTTCAGCATTAGTCTCTGCATTTTCAAGCATGTGCAGTAAAAAATTCACCACTCTTTTTGAGCCACTGACCCTGTGTCCAGTCCTATTATTTGGCCTGGACATACCTACCAACTGCACCATTGTTGCAACGGAATGGCACACATTCCATCTGCAAAGTGGCATCTCACATACTTGGTGGCTTTTCGGATATGCATACCTTGATGGCCTGGGCAGTTTTACATGTGTTCTTAGAGTGAACCCAAAGATTTGAACCTTCTGATTTACATGATTTTGTAGGGTTTTCTGGGTCAAGGGAATAGTGAACCATTTTCAGAAATCACCCCAGGCTGCTTACAAGAAGAACAACAAGTTACATTTTTAAAATATGACTTGGCAAGGTAGTATGACAATAATTTATTGAGTATCTCCTTATGCCAAGTTCTTTTTTTTTTCCAGATTTTATTTATTTATTCATGAGAAACAGAGGCAGAGACATACGCAAGGGAGAAGCAGGACTTGATGGAGGACTCCATCCCAGGACCCCAGGATCCCGACATGAGCTGAAAGCATCACTGAGCCAGCCAGGCACTTCTTATACCAAGTTCTGTTCTCATTTTTGTACATTAGTAATTTCATTTAATTCTTACCACAAGTGTAGTTATGGTGTGAATAGATTACAGTACCTACCCCATTTTATAAAGCTCAAAAAGATAAATACCTGAGTTACACAGTTATTAATAAGCTCTGGAAAGCCAGGATTTGGCCCCAGCTATGTCTGGATCTGAAGCTCTTTTCCTATATACATTTTCTGCCTTTCAAGTAGGAGATACGACTGCGTTTGCCAATTAATCCTGTCTACACTATGTTTACTAGTCTCTAGCCTAGAATGGGTATATATTGCACACCCAATCCTGTGCTTACATTGCAAGAATGGCAGTTCAATTTTGCAAGTAGTAAATCTCTGCAGGGCCAATGCCAGGTACAGAGAGAACAGAGCAAATGACACAGTTTCTGTCCTCCCAAGAGCTGATAACCCTGTTAGGAAGATTAGCAACTACACGATTAATGGTATATAAAGCAAAATGTGGAGTGCCTGAGTAGCTCAGTAGGTTAAGCATCTGCCTTCAGCTCGGGTCATGATCCTGGGGTCCTGGGATCGAGCCCCACATTGGGTTCCCTGCTCAGTGGGGAGTCTGCTTCTCCCTCTTCCTCTCCCCTCCACTTGTACTCTCTCTCTCTCAAATAAATAAATAAAATCTTTTTTTAAAAAACAGGCAAAATGTTCTGAAGGCCACTATAATATTTAGTGTTTAGAGAGATTAGAACAGAGAGATAAAATATGTCTGAGAAATCAGGAGAACTTTTTAGAATGAATAGGATTTCAAAAAAGTGAGTATAAAACTCCAGGTGGATATTTCAACTGAAACAAAGGTATTAAAGTGGGAAGGATATGTTCTGGGCTTGCTTAGGGAGGGCATGGGGGATTGTGATAGCAATTGATCCTCTTTTGGCTGGTCATTGCAAGGGAGCCATTAGAATCATAGAAAAATAGATAAGATTACTGAGCTCAACTAAAGGCTCAACTAAGACTAACTGAATGATTTTAGAGTGGTTGAGAATGGCACAATGGTGATTGCTTCCAGTAGTGCGTGGCCTCCTTTTGCTTTCCTACCACAACAAACAACAAACCATTCTCTGGGCCTTTGTTCACACACCTTTCTTAGCCTGGATTCCTTTCTCCCTTCCCCCAGCTACCAAGCTCCAGCTGGCATCCTGCTTTTCCCCTCATTCACCCTGTTTCAACCATGCTGGCCCCTCTGTGCTTTTTCTGAAATATAAGCAGACTCCTGCCTTGGGGCCTTTGGATCTGATGTTCCTCTGCTTTGAATATTCTGGACTTCTGGCATGTCTCTATTGAAATAACTTTGTCGAGCAGCCCAGGTGGTTCAGCAGTTTAGTGCTGCCTTCAGCCCAAGGCATGATCCTGGAGACCCGGGATCGAGTCCCACGTCAGGCTCCCTGCATGGAGCCTGCTTCTCCCTCTGCTATGTCTCTGCCTCTCTCTCGCTCTCTCTGTGTCTCTCATGAATGAATGAATGAATGAATGAATGAATGAATAAATAAAATCTTTAAAAAAAATAAAAGTCATCTCTTAAAAAAAAAATGAAATAACTTTGTCTCATGAGGTCTTCCTTGACCACCCATCTAAAATTGTAGCTCCCAGGATGCCTGAGTGGCTCAGTGGTTGAGCATCTGCCTTTGGGTCAGGGTGTGATCCTAGGATCCAGGATCGAGTCCCACATCTGGCTCCCTGCAAGGCTCCTGCTTCTCCTTCTGCCTGTGTCTCTGCCTGTCTCTCTGAGTCTCTCATGAATAAATAAATAAATATTTTTTAATAAATAAATAAATAAAATAAAATGAAATTGTATCTCCTCCCCCAACATTTCCTGTCCGTCTTTCCTGCCTTATTTTTGTCTGTAGCCTTTAATAGTGTGTTTTGTTTTATTTTCTGTCTTAACCTAGAAGAATATGAGTCCTATAGAAACAGGGATTTTTGTTTGTATGTTTTGTTTTATTTACACTGAATCCTCAACACCTAAGACTGCATCTGACACATAGTAAGCAAAAAAATATTTGTTAAATGAGGAAGTAGACGAAAATGAAGCCTTAGTCCAATGCCACCTTCTCCTTAATATCTTCTCTGATTTCCTACTTTGCCTCTCCTGCAGGAAAATTGCTTATGGGGAATTTAACAGAGGATAAGTCACAGGGATTAGCAGATTTATTCAACAAATGCTTAAAATACTTATTAAGTTCCACTGTGTCCAATATAAGGTATAAGATCATGGCCTCTTGCACAGAAAATTTGTCACCTTTTCTCCATTCTCAGTGCCACCTTGTTTGTTCAGGCCTGAGTCAGGCCTCAGGAGACTAATGAGATAGCCCTCTCAATGGTTACAGCCTCCAGTATTCTCTTTCAATATCTTTTTCATTCTGCTGCTGAGGTTATATGTCTGGTCAACAAACATGACCTCTCTCAACTGAAAATACTTTGTTGGCGTCGTATCCCCTGTACTCCGAGTGACAGCAACAGAGTAGCATTCATGTGACCTAATCAGTCTTTCCTGCCACATCTTTCACCATTTCTTAATTCCACAATTTACATTTTGCCAAATCCCTTTTCTCCTACTACCAAGCCTGTGACCATACTCTTTTCCTAGAATGCCTTTTTTCTCTCCTTTTCAACACATTTACTCCTGTCTTTTGAGAATAACTGAAGTGACACCAACACTTTGAAGCCTACTGATACCTCTCTTAGTACAAAACCTCCCTCTAAATCCCCCTGTCTCTCCATACCACCACCCCTACGCCAACAGTTTTCCTCCTTCATATGCTGTAGTCTGTACTGAAAATGTCTACAAATGTGTCTTTCCACTAGCTGTCTTTTCTTGGGGGACAGGGACTGTGTGTTGTTTATTTCTGTGCCCTAGCACCCTGATCTTCATTATGCAGCTAAGCAATTGTAATGATGCCCTCTTGTTTGTGAATATGATACTTAACACCTCTAAAATTTCTGGCATGAATTACAAATCTATAAATCACTTGTTATTTGGCCTCTTTCTGTTTTTCTAGGGCAGAGCACTCATCAGGATGGATATCTGACTTTCAGAGGTCTCTGTTGTCTCTTGATTCCCACCCTCAGTAATAGACCCATATATTCTTTCCTCCCACAAAGTTTATGTGCCAGTCAAACCCTGTGTTTGGTCCTGAGACTATAGACCTGCACATCATCTCTCTGAAATGTGCCTTCCAAATGATAATATAATAGAAAAAGTTTTGGAATAGGAGTCAGTAGATGGGTTCTGACCCTGGCTAAGCCATTAACTTGCTTTGTGGCTTTGAGCAAACCCATTTCCCTTCTCTGCAGCTATAAAATGTGATGCTCATACAAGTTCATCTCTTAAGATTCTCATCAACTTTCCTCATCTGGGAACATATAGCTGAGGGCAGCTCCTGCCACACTCTCTGAGTCAGCCATAATTTGCCAAGCTTTTGTGAAAATCAATTCACATGCAAGGCTGTGTGCAGAAGATTCACAAAAAGCCCTAAATTATGACCTTTGCCCTCAGCAAAGCTTAAATCTGAAGCAAGTTTGAACTTTCTGTAGTCCTGGTTCTGAAAATAAAAGAGCTTCTTTTTTTTTTTTTTTTAAGATTTTATTTATTTATTCATGAGAGACACACAGAGAGGCAGAGACACAGGCAGAGGGAGAAGCAGGCTCCATGCAGGGAGCCCGACATGGGATTCAATCCCAGGTCTCCAGGATCACGCCCTGAGCTGAAGGCAGCACTAAACCACTGAGCCACCAGGGCCACCCAAGTGAAAGAGCTTCTTGAATACTTTTATTAGACCCTTTCTTTATGAATCACCTTCAGTATTCTTCAGATTTGTTTTCTTAAACTAGAGATGACAGGTGTCTCTAGCCCTGTTTTACTAGTAAGGCACTGAGGAACAGAAAGGTAAAATTATTTGGGGTAATCTAAGTTATACTCAGTAAAAACCAAAATTATCTACAGTATCATCAGCCTCATAATCTGAAGTATCATTAACCTACCTAGGCTGTGTCAAGAGCCCCTCTGAGTTCCTACAGCTCCCTGCACTTTTGCTATGGTCTTTCTCTTATTTTAATTGTCCGTCTCCCCCCCCAAATCAGGAATCAAACCTGACTCATCTGGGCATGTGTGACACAAAGAAAATGTTAGTTAACATCCATTTAATGGAACTGTACTAAGTTTGTTTTTTGTTTTTTTTTTAAGATTTTATTTATCCACGCACACAGAGACAGAGAGAGAGGCAGAGACAGAAGCAGGACCCATGCAGGGAGCCCGATGCGCCCATCGCGGGACTCAATCCTGGGTCCCCAGGATCACACCCTGGGCCGAAGGCAGGCGCTAAACCGCCGAGCCACCTAGGCGTCCTAAGTTTTTGTTAATATACAAATTTGAGCATTGCTTGAGAGGAAAGTTTTCATGCATTCATTCCAGGCCAGAGGGGGAGCTCTTAACCAAATAGAGTTAATTAGACCTATTGCAATGGAAAACCCCTGGAGTAGGTAGTCAGGAAACCTAGCTACATCTTCCAAATGCTAGTTAGACAGGTGTGCAATGAGCAAGCCACTTTACCTTTCTGTTCCCTGGTTGCCTTACTTGTTAATTAGAGACATGTCTTGTGTGATTTTCAGGTATGTTATCAGCATAAGTTTAGTATATATGAAAAGTTTGTAAGCTATAAGGTGTTATCCAAACATAAGGGGCTGTTATTTAATCTCTTTGAAACAATTATATCTTTCTTGATGCATATATTTATGTAAAACACAGGAAATCTAGTGAAAATGGTAAAGCTAGTTCATCTCAAGTTTTCATAACTGCTCTGGATGTGTATCCCAGCCTGTGGGAGGTATAGCAGCTTTCTTCTAGGCTGCCTCCAAAAGTGTTTCAGAACTTGACCTTTTCCAGAAATGTTAACAGGCCCACCTGAATTTCCACCCACAAGGAGAGAGCCAGGGAAACCTGATAACTTGCTTTCTAAAGCTGATTTGTCATCTGCCTGTTTGACTGAAAGGAATATTTCTATTCAAGATTAAGTAAGGAAAGTTTTTCTTCCAAAGTCAAAATAATAGTTTTATTTCAAGGCCTTTAGGAGATAGCATCTTCAAAAATAACAAATCTTAAAAGGGGTAGAGCAGAGGTGGGCAGTATGAGTGAAAGTGCTGAGCAGTACTAGTAGACATCTAGAATCATAGAATTTTATTGTGGGAAGCAACTGGGTGCACGTTTCAGATGAGAAAACTGATACCCAGAGCACCAGAATGAAGTGTCTGACAAGTCATGCTAAATGAGTGGCAGAGCACACAGGAACCTAAGGTCCTGCCTCTCAGACCCACAATTGGTCCTCTCTGCTGATCTCTCTCAGAGCTTTCCTGAGCAGATGTGGTCCTCTGCTGGTGCACAGTGCAGGCAGACCAAGGCAGCTTCTCTCTTTTCTTCAACCCTGGCAACTGTCTATAGACAAAGGTAGTAGTCGGTCTGCAAACCTTTCATAAGGGATTTGGGCCCACTCCCCACATTCAGAGATCTCTCACACAGACACACAAATTATTACAGAATGCTGTGGGAACGGCCAACAGAGAGGTAGATTATCTCTACATAGTTGTGAGGGTTTATGACATGTTATTGGAAGAAACCAGTTGAAAAGCTTAAGACTTTCTGAGAAAAGTGGGAGAAAGAGATAAAGGTAAGGCTAAGTAAGAGAGAGAGAGAGACAGCAGCCGTGCCAGGGGGTATCCAGTTAGAGGAAAGAACTCACTCCAGCCATTTTACATCATGGGTGCTGAGAGACTCTATGGCAATAATGATGATGAGAGTTTTTTGTTCCTCTGATTGTATAAATTATGTTTTAGATACTCCTTTTTTTTTTTTTATTCTTTTCTCTTTCCTTCATCTGTAATCCTGAGATTCATAGCACTTGAGAGCTAAAAGTGATCTTATGGAATATGTAGCCTATATTATATAGTCTATTCAGCACTTCAAACGAACTCTGTACTATGATGGATATGTTCTACATCTTCTGTCCAGAATGGTAGCCATTAGCCACATGTGACTATTGAGCACTTGAAATGTGACTAGTGGTTATTTTTCATCTTATTTATTTTCATCAATTTAAATAACGACATGTGGCTAGTGGTTATCTTGTTAAACAGCTCAGTTATAGACTATCTAGTTTCAGCAACCATCTTCATTTTATGTTGTTTTTTTCCACTCACATATAAAATAAAAAATTTTAATGTTAAACTTTCTAACTTAAATTGAGTCCTCAACAAACAATTATATCTCTTTGAATAGAAATCTAGGTAAGTAGACTTAGGCAACATATTGAGATCTTATATGAAAAGTATGCTCTCTTAGGGACACCTGGGTGGCTCAGCGGTTGAGCATCTGCCTTTGGCTCAGGGCGTGATCCTGGACTCCCAGGATCGAGTCCCATATCAGGCTCCCTTCATGGAGCCTGCTTCTCCCTCTGCCTGTGTCTCTGCCTCTCTGTCTCTTTGTCTCTCATGAATAAATAAATAAAATCTTTTTAAAAAAAGAAGAAGAAGAAAAGAAAAGAGGAAAAAAAGAATGCTCTCGGGCAGCCTGGATAGCTCAGCAGTTTAGTGCCGCCTTCAGCCCAGGGCATGATCCTGAGGACCCAGGATTGAGTCCCATGTCGGGCTCCCCGCATGGAACCTGCTTCTCCCTCTGCCTGTGTGTCTGCCTCTCTCTGTCTGTGTGTCTCTCATGAATAAATAAATAAAATCTTAAAAAAAAAAAAAAAGTATGCTCTCTACATCTCATAACTCTTAAGGTTAAATTTGTATGAATATAATTCAGGACATTCATCCTCCTTGTGTGGACCTCATTTGTCAGCCCCTGCAAAACAGACATACACAGAAGTGATTTTTTGGGTAAAATGAAAATGACTGAAGAAAAACTGCTCTAGGTCCTCATTAGGACTGGAATACAGGCTAGCAAAATGTGAAAAATACACATTCTGATTTCTGTGTTTGGGTTTTGAATTTAAGAAATGAAGAGCCTTAATGCTTTCATATTGCCTCTTTATAACCCTCTAATTCAGATTTACCCTTACGTGCTGCTACTCTTCTAGGAAAGAGAAAAAGAAAACCATTTTACTTTGTTTTAGGAGAGACTAAAAGAGTCCCCCACATTGGAAACTTGATCTTGTAGAATTAACACCAGCACTGTACTGAGTGTTTTATGTTTCTTTATCTAGTAGGGGCAATACAAAATATGTCTGAGAGCTTGGACTCTAGAGCCAGAATCTTGATTTTACTCTCTCGGGTCTATTATTTAATAAACGTGTGACTACTTAATAGATGTTTAAATTTTCTGTACCTCAGCTTTTTCATCTATATAATGGGAATTATCATAAAACCCACCTCACAGGTAGGTTGATGTAAGGTTTAAATACATATATAGTACTTGGAACAGTACCTGACACATAGTAACCCAAAGGTAGGAGAGAGCTAGGAATGGTCCTGCTTATACCTGTATAATAGAAGGCTTCCAGACATTCTTTCTGGCACCCTAAAGTCAGTCATTCCACTGTGTTCTATTTCAGGGAGTCCCTTGACAGAGCGAAAAGTATCGATACCCAGTTGTTGTGTATCCTTTGCAACAGCTGATGAGCCATCTCCTGTCTACACCCAAGTGGTTGAAAACACAGATTCCCCCATCTGGAATTTTCAACAGCAATCAAGGTTTGTATTTTATGATATCCCATCAGTCTTGCGGAATCCACTTTTTATTCCAAGAGACAAACTCAGATCAAGGAATGTAACAGACCCAACAATATTGAGCAGACCTGGAAAATGCTTTTCTTATCAAGCAGTTATTTAATCCTGGAGCTTATGAATTCACAGCTAGTAGTGGTTTAAAGGTTTTACCACAGTATTTTTTTTTCACTTTTTTTTTGAGCTCTTTTGATTCCATACAACTCAAAAGCTATTCAGTGAAGGGACCTCTTATATTCCCTGCTTTGTTCTAGGGACTGGGAATTAAAGATGATTAAGACAGTCCTTGCTATTGAGGTGTTCATGATCTACCTGGGAAAATATACAATAGAATGTGACAAGTGCTGTAAAAGTAGTAAAAAAGGATTCTAGTGCATCTCAGAAAGGTAATTTAGGCTAACCTATAAGTTCAGAGAAGGCTTTTAAAATAAGGTAATTCAGCTAAGAAAAAAAAAAGGATAATTCAGCTGAGTATTGAAGAATGTACACAATTTACCTAAGGTGAAGAAGGCAGAGCAAACTAATTTCAGGAAAGGCAATGGATTGCATATCCTTGAAAAAGATTTCTGGTACAATGAAAAGAGCCTGAGCTTTGCACCAAGAGAGATATGGCCTCCAGCCCCATCTCTGTCATTTACTAGTAGTGTGAACAAATTACATTGTAATGTAATCAATGTAATCTCATTGTAATGAGATTCCTTATCTGCAAAGGGGGGGTTAATTTTTACAGGGTTGTTGTGAGGTCCAGATTAGGTGACCTTTAGGAAAATTACCTCATGGTACATAGCAGGTACTCAAGGAATGTTAGACCTCCTTTGGAAAACTCGAATATTGGAGGTCAGGGGCTGACAGGCCCAGTGCTGCTGCAGTGCAGGGCTCACCCTCCCTTTTCTTCATTATCTGTTTCATCGTCCTTAAAAGTGTGAGTTGTAGTATAACTATTGTTATCCTTATACTGTATCACCTTTTTATAAAGTTTCTCTCTTGACCATCAACACTAGGCACAACCACGTGGTGTCTGATCTGCTATTTTCTCACATGATTTATGTACCTAATTGAGCCTCAGCAGTTGCTCACATGTTCAGTGTTTTGAAATTTGAGAGACTGACCTGAGTCAGGAGCTAGAACTACAGTGACAACTCATTACTATCTATGGTGAGCTACTGGAAATTACAGAAAGGTACTTGAGATCTAAAATATCAAATCTGCCTTAAAAGGCAGGAGGCTAGGGGGCTCAGCTTCTAAGTGAAGATGATTTATTCACTCAGAGCTTAACTTTATGGACTTGACAGAAGAACATTGACAGTCTCCTAATTTCATCCCCTCACTTTAAAGTTAAAACTGTGGACCAGGGAGGTTACATAGTCTGTTGATAGCAGAGGGAAGATTAGAAGAAAAAACGAATAATGGTTTTGTTTATAGTTACTCTATCACAAAACATTCATTTGATGCTCCTAGTAACCTTGGAGGTAGAAAATATTATCCCATTTAACAGGTAAGAAAAACAGGGCTCAAAAAGTCTTAGTTCCCAGGGTCACTCAGGTGACAGTACTAGAGCAGGAATTCAGAGGTAGGTATTTTGACCACCGGCTAGAATTCAGATTTTTGATACAGTACTTATTTCACTTTATCACAAGGCCTCTCATTGGTCTTGAAGTGGATTATCTTCAGTTCCCCAGTGGTATCTAGGGAAGGAAATTAAGTCTCTTGGTTTTCCCTGGAGCTCCTGGAGCAATGGCACCTGGTTTGGAACTTTCCAAGTCTCTGTACTTTAAAATGATAGAAGTCACTTCATATAAAATGTATAAGAGATGTTCACTGAATACCATATCCACTTCTTTATCTGGTATGAAAATTGGGTACTTTCTTATTTTGGTGCCTTGCCTGTGTACAGTTTGGCTTTAGAATCAAGCAAACTAAGCTTTAAATACTATCCCTCCCACTTACTGACTCTCTTGTGACCTTGAGCAAGTCAATTCACCTCCCTGAGCCCACCTTTATCATCTGTAAAGCAGGGGTAATAATGCCCATGTCCAGGCTTTTGCACAGATTACACATGCCTGGCCTACGGGAGGCCCTCAGTGGGTGTTGTTTTCCCCTCTTCCTCCCTCCCTTCCCACCATCCTCTTTCCACGTCAGATGGAAAGAATCCCTACCTTGCTCCAGTAAAACTGTTCCTTACATCTTGAGGTGCTCTCTTTCTACACTTCCTCTCGTCCTGAGATAAAGAGTTTGAATGTGGCAGATAACATCAGACAGGAAAGTACTGCATCAGGGGAGCCTGATTTCAAGTCTTGGCCAGTTACTTCTCTCTGAGCTTCCATCCCTCATTTTAACTGTTAGGGTAAAAACACATCCTAGAAGATGACCATGAAGATGAAATGAAAGCGTTAGGAAAGTGCTTTGCAAACTACAAGATATTCTTCAAATATAAGTTTCATATGGCAGATGCTTCCTACACAATTAATTTATGGTGGTTGTTTTTCTTTTTCTTTTTCTTTTTTTTTTTTTTTAATTGGAGTTCAATTTTCCATGTTTTTCTTAACAGGCTATCAAAAGAGCTTCTTTTGGACCCTCAACAAACTCTGGTGTTCAAAGTTTGGCATAAAGGAGGTAAGAACTCTATTCTGTGAATATCTGTTCTGGCTGTGAAAATAAGCTCACATACTGTTGACAATTTCCCAATCCTTTTCTTTTTTTAACCAAGTGAAACCAAACCATGGCACTTGTGATGCAAGGAGCTCATATATGTGCTAGAGAGAATCTCAATGTCACATTATTCTCCTATGGAATTTAAATCCTTAGAAGTTATGTCATTTTTTTGGACTGCCTGTTTAGTGCAGAAGTCCAAGTACATTTAATCTTTCCAATTGTATCTCAGCAGTCACAGTGTACAGCCTGCCACACACAAGTGATTTCGTCCTCTTTATATGTTTTATCTTCTGTTGACTCTGGCTTATTAACCAAGATCCCAGCATTTTTAAGCAGTACATAACACTAGAATCTTGTGTTAAGAGCCTCCCCAGGATGGAGGTACTGACAGCATGGTCCTTGAACCTAGTTTTATTCAGCTACCATTATTAAGAGGTGTAATTCAACAATATTTAGAGCACAGACTCTAAAGTAACACTCTTGGAATTCAGATACCAGTTCTTACCCCTTACAAGATAGTGTGACTTGGGTAACTTAATTTCTCTTTCCTTCAGTTTCTTTCTTTATAAAATAGGCATAATAGTACCTACCTCAGTGGGAGAATTAAATGAGTGCCAGATACTTAGTAAAACTATCTCAGTTTTTTATTCTTATTAGTGAATGGCAATGTGCTGAGAGCTTTATAAGCCTCTCTAATCCTGCAAGGCAAAAACATAATTCATTCAGTGTTGTAAATGTAACAACTGAGCCCCAAGGAAGTTTAGGGGCTTGACTAAGATCATATTAATTAATGGAATGAGAATTTGAACCCAGTTGACTGGCTGTACAGCCTTCACCCTTTGTACTTCACCATGCTAGTAAGATTGGATGGGAAAGGTGAATGGATGAGGACATTGAGCTATCTCACAGCTTCTGTATTTAGAAAATTTTGTCTTAAATCCTTACTATAAATCTAGCTCTTTTAACATTCTTGCTAGGATCTAGTTTCCAGACCTTCAGTTGTTTTGAATCTACAGCATTACAGTTTTTATTTGCCAGTGATAAGTTTCAGAGCTAACTCCAGAGCCTAATAAAGACCTGAGAGTAAGGTGCCTGGTGGCTCAGTCAGTTAAGCATCTGCCTTCAGTTCAGGGGTGCTGGGATCCAGTCCCGCAATGGGCTCCCTGCTGTGGGGAGTCTGCTTCTCCCTCTCCCTTTGCCTCTCACTCATGCACTCTCTCTCTCAAATAAATAAGTAAAATCCTTTAAAAAAATAAAGACCTGAGAGCAGTTCCGGCTCTCCTCTTGTGCTTCTGTTTCAAAATGATGCCATGAACCTTACTTCAGTGATTTGTCCCATGCTCCTGCCTTGGTTTCACTTATGTCCCCCAACCCCACCAAACCTCATAAATGTGGCAGGAACTGATCATAAATCCATTTTCTCTGAATCAACACAAGGAATTCCTGCTGTATTTAGGCTCCACCCTCCTCTCTGGCTTTCTATTCTTCTCTTTTCTCTAAAGTACTCCAGAGATTGTCAAGCAGACTAGGGTTTGACTCAATTCAGCACTTAGTATAACAAGAAAAAAAAAGAATAAGCTTTGGTCTTATACAGACCTGGATTCAAATCTTGGCTCTGTCATTTATAAATTATATGATCTAAGCTAAAACACTTTACCTCTTTGAGCCTTTGTTTCCTTCTGAATAAAATTAGGATAATAGTACCTGCCATGTAGGGTTTTTATAAGGATTAGAGATAATATTTATAAAGTATTTGGCACATAATTGGTGCTTAATAAATGGAGCTGTTTTTTTTATGCTTACTATGTGTTAGGTACTATGCTAGGGCTATTCAGTATAGAGAAGAACAAAATACATTCCCTATCTTCCAGGACCCCCAGAGAATCCTGTAAAACCTGTTGTAAATGGAGATTGGGAAAATACCTAGACCCAACTGACCGCATTTGTCTAGCTCTCTCAGTGGAAATAGATGACTCTTTTCCCTTAACTCCATCCTTTCCACATAGCCTCAGCTATGCAAACCAGACCCAGCTGTGTTCAATAAATATTTGAGTTCCTACTCTATGCCAGGCACTATGCTAGGTGCTAGGGATTCAAAGGTAAAATAAGACATACATGGTCTCTGTCCTCACAGACCTTGTACCCTATGGGGGAGACAATTAGAGGATAGTATGATTAGGCAAATATAGGGTGTTCTGGAAGGGGATATCTGCTTCAGACTGAGGATGGTAGAGAAGGCTTCCTGGAGCATTCGTCAGCAAGAAATGAAGGGGCATGACATAATATAGTCAGAGGCTACAGCAAATACAAAAATCTAGAGTAAAGAAAGAGTATGAAGAAAGTTTGAAATCATTAGAACATAAAACTATAAAGAAAGAATGATGAGTTGTCCCACTAAATACGATATTAAACTTGAGCTCTTCAAAGCTATTGTTTTTCTCAATGATCAGTTTAGCCTGATTTCTCCTCAGGTATGTTTAAGATATTGTGCTTTTATGTTAAGCAGAACCCTCAAAGTGTTACCTAAAGTTATAATCTATCAAGAACAGGTTATGTTTGGCTAACCAAATAAAACAAGATTAATTTTCTTTGCAAAGCTATAAAAAAATCTTTGGAGTGCAAAATAATGGTTCTAGCCATCATTCTTCACTCCCATTGGGTAAGAACTACTTGACTCATACTCTGAGGAACACAACTTCAAACATTCCTAGACTCTTAAGACTGTCCAAGTTGAGGGATGCCTGGTTGGCTCAGTGGTTGAACATCTGCCTTCGGCCCAGGGCATGATCCTGGAGTCCTGGGATTGAGTCCCACATCGGGCTCCCTACATGGAGCCTGCCTCTCCCTCTGCCTATGTCTCTGCCTCTCTCTCTCTCTCTGTTCTCTCATGAATAAATAAATAAAATCTTAAAAGAAAAAAAAAAAAAAAGACTGTCCAAGTTGAAGAGGATCTTAAATCTAGTTTATTAGTCCTTCTCATTGTATATATGAGACTTGAGGTTTGGGAAGTTATAATAATGTGTTTTCAAATCAAAGCCACACTCAGATTAGCTATTGTGGTGCTCTGCTTCTTTGTCCCACTCTACATTGGCCAGTTCATTTGTGTTCTCAGTGGAGGTTGATCAACTTCCTCAGTACATGGAAAGATTTATGCCAGGAATGGAGAGTGTAGAGAACATAAAACAAGTGATGCTTGGTCTCAGCTTTTAGGTGAGTCGCAGTTTAAAGAAGAGCAAGGTGTCTAAACAAATGTTAAACAGTGTGTAATGAGTTCAGTGTTACCAGCAGCATGTATAAGAAACTGGGAAACTAGTGACCATTCTTAAAAAATTGCATTCTTTGATTTATTTAGCAAATTGAAAACTGAGAATTGTGTCCATTTTTGGTAGTCAGCCTTTGATACTCATTATCAGGAATGGAGTCCATAGAAAACAACTTGTAGAGGAATGCAGGTCTGTTTGTCCCCAGCCACTTTCATGTCAGACATAAGGAACAAAAAGCAATGAGTCTGAGAACAAAGGTCATAGCATGGTTGCTTGTCCAACCAAGAAGGGGTCTTACTCTTACAAGCCTGAGTCCAAGCTGTTATTTTGCACCATGTACAGGTTTTCTAGGGGGTTATTTTTCTTTTGTGATTTATATCACTTTTGTTCTTAATTAACTATAATGCATATGTGGGTTATTGAGAATTTGGAAAATACAGACAAGTATGAATGGGAAAATGCAAATCCCTCGTAATTCCAAAGATGATGGTCTTTCAAATGATTTCTTTCAAGACTCACTGCCCTGAGAAAAATCACGGAGACACGATAACAAGGAAAAAAGAAGTGTTTCCTGTGTTTAAGGTTGTTTTCCAGTTGCCTATATCAAGAGGACAAAAACTCAACCCTACTAGCTTTTCCCTGCTATTCAAAAAGGGAATTCATAAGAGTAGAAAGCAGGCTGTGTGCCAGTCTCTCTCATTATCTGTCCTCTCTGTTGATTTTGGAATCACTGAAATCCCTGTCCTGCCCCACAGTCCCCTGAATCAGCTTCTCTGTGTGCAGCCTCTAATGTCAGTGGCAAGACATGCCCAGCCATACTGCCCAGCTCTTCTCTTTTCCCCACAGATGAGGAGAGGGTGATTGGCTTTGCCTCAGTGGACCTCTCCCCACTTCTTTCTGGCTTCCAGTTTGTCTGTGGCTGGTACAACATCACAGACTTCAGTGGAGAGTGCCAGGGGCAGATAAAAGTTGCTATCTCCCCTCTAGAGAGTTTGATGCCCTTCAAAGAAGAAAGACAATCAAGACGTGGGATGGAGACCCCAGGATCACTGGTACGTATCCTGATTCACATTCTTGACCAGTAAGGGTTCTACTGAGCAAAATCTATAAGAAGATCCTCTACATGTGCTTGGTACTTTCCAGCTTACAGAACACATTATATATTTGTGTCTCATAATGATCTCATAACCTTTTTAGGATGATAAAAATTATACGGTTGTGTACATAGAGGAATTACACAGTGGTGATGGATGCACAACTCTGAATATACTGAAAATTACTGAATTGAATTTTAAAGGGTGACCTTTATAATACATTAATTATATCTCAATTTTTAAAAAATTGTTTTACTTGAGTATAGTTGACACACAATGCTACATTAGTATCAGGTGTACAACACAGTGACTGAACAAATTTATACACCATGCTGTGCTCACCACAAGTGTAGCTAACGGTCTGTCACCATACAATACTATTACAATACCATTGACTTACCCCCATGCTGTGCCTTTTATTCCCACAACTTGTTCATTCCATACCCAGAAGCCTGTATCTCCCACTCCCTTTCACTGATTGTGTCCACCGCCCATCTTCTTCCCCTGTAGAAACCATCAGTTTGTTCTCTGTATTTATGGGTCTCTTTCTGCTTTTTTGATTGTTTATTAATTTGTTTTTTTAGATCCACATATAAGCGAAATCATAAGGTATTTGTCTTTCTCTGACTTATTTCACTTAGCATTATACCCTCTAGATCCATCCATGTTGTCACAAATGGCTGTATCTCAATTTTTATTTTTATTTTTTTAATTTTTATTTATTTATGATAGTCACACACACAGAGAGAGAGAGAGAGAGAGAGGCAGAGACATAGGCAGAGGGAGAAGCAGGCTCCATGCACCGGGAGCCCGACGAGGGACTCGATCCTGGGTCTCCAGGATCGTGCCCTGGGCCAAAGGCAGGCGCCAAACCGCTGCGCCACCCAGGGATCCCTGTATCTCAATTTTTAAATAAAATAAGATTAATTGCAGCATGGAGTTTGAAACCACATTGGTTGCACATTTTTAAAACTATTACATTAAAATCATTGTTCCTATAAAAAAAAAATCATGGTAGTAAATACAGACAAACTCTTTCAGGGAGTTTAACTGTAAAAGAAAGGAGAATTTTCCAGACTGTCCCAGATAGGGGAGCTCTATCAAAGCAAAGATTGTAGGGTTTTACATTTCCTTTATCATGTGTGCCTGGCCCAGGGTCTGGCAGGGTGGGCATCAGTAAATATTGAATGCATGAGTGACCACATGAGAAAGTAACAAAGAGTTAAACAGTTGCTGTATAAGAAGGTCTTTCCTTCACATCAGCCCTGGTAGTCAAGAAGTAATTACAGCCACATCACCCTCACTTGTAAAGTAAAATGATATCCAGTCAGAAGTTCACAAACTAGCTGGAAGAGCAGGAGCATAAATACAAACAAAGCAACTAAAAAGCAATCTGATAGCATAGTACATAAATTGGGAATAATAATAGTACCTACCTCATAAGATTATTTTGAATTTTAAATGAAAAAAAATGCATATAAATTGCTTATTGCAGCATTCAAGACATAGAAAATACTCAGCAAATTATATTTATCTACATATAATAAATTTTTTAAACACAAATTTACAAATGTATTTATACTGCTTTGTTCCAAAAGGATTTGTGGTGACAGGTGTACCATTTTTCTCATTATTTCTACAGATCCCAATATATAGCCCCTTTTCCTTCCCTGCCTCTGATATGTATGCTGCATTCCCCAGCTGCATTGCAAAATGGACCCCAGAACAATTTATTCACACCTCATCAAAGGAACTTGATTTCTCCTCTCCTGAGAGGTGAGTGACTTTTTGATAAGAAGAAATAGAGAGTTGTACGTCTGCTAACTGGCTTGTCATTTCTCTCTTTCCTTTATTGGTGGAAGAAGCTAGAGACAGGGAAAGAGCTTTGATCTCCTGTTACAACCCCTGGGAACTCCAGGATCCTATGAAAACAATTTTTTTTTTTTTATAAGATAGGAAACTAGAACTTTTACTGCTATCAAAAGGATAGCTTCAGTGGAAAGAACACTTATCTCTTTTCCTCAAAGGCTTTTAACTTTTATCCCTAAAATCAGTAATCAGCTATCTGAGATCTTTCCCTTTCCAAATATAGGAACCAGGATATTTTATAAAAAGCAACTGGCCCATCCAGTTGCTTCCCCATGCCAACCATGGACCTGCATATGGATATCAGGGCTAGAACATATTCCATTCTCTCAAAAGGCAAGGTCTAGGAATAACATTGCTACTTTCACCCCACTTCCTTCCAGGCCCTAGTGCCATTTGTCATCCCCCTGCCTCCACCATTCTTTCCTGTGTCTATCTCTCTACTTCAGGAATAAGGTAAAGGATCTTCCCCTACCACAGCCATTCCTACAGCAGCAATTATGAGTAGTCCAGAAAGACACTCTCTATACCACTTAGCCACTCAAAGGCCCATTTCAATGCTCTGTAGCTCTTTACTTGCTTACCACATGAAAAATGCCTCTGCCCTCTGCATAAAGGGATCCCATGTGTCTGTCAAATCCTAGATCACAGGCTAAAATAGTTGTTCTGTTATCTATTTTATGGGTGTTACTTTGACCATAGCCAATCCATGACACATGGGTAGGATAGGGTACTGGTACAAGGATAGAAATATAGGTTGATAATGAAGACACTATTTAGTAATTGTAAAAGCTAAGTTTAATGGTTTGGTTTTTGTCCACATAAAAATGTCCCTGTTCCAGGGGCACCCAGGTGTCTTCAGCTCCAGTCATGATGCTAGGGTCCTGGGATCGAGCCCCACATTGGGCTCTGTGCTCAGTGGGGAGCCTGCTTCTTCTTCTCTGTCTGCCCCTCTCTCATTCATGTTCTCTGTCTCTGTCTCTCTCTCTCTCTCAAATAAATAAATAAAATCTTTAAAATATATATATCCCTGTTCCCACTTCAGAAGGACCATATCAAAATGACATTCTGATCCAGCTAGCCATCTAAGGCTAACCAAATTGTGGTATATTCATATAATGAAATGACACTCAAAAACTTTGCAAAAGGCAATACTGATATACAACAAAATAAACCTCAAAATAATTATGTTGAGAGAGAAGCTAGACAAAAGAGGGTCCCGTGTACCTGATTCCATTTATATAAAATTCTAGAAAATTCATACTAATCTATAGTGACAGAAAGCAAATCACTAATTGTCTAGGGATAAGAGAAGATGAATAGAACAAGAAAAGGGAGGAATTATGAAGGACAAGAAGAAACTTTTAAGGTGATAGATATGTACATAATCTTAATGTTTTAATGGCTTCTTTAGATGTGCACATACGTCAAAACTCAATATTGTGGCACAAAATTATGCTATAATTAGACCAAATAGTTTTGGTACTTCTCCAATAAAGGGTTATTTGGTCAATAATTTTTCAGTCACAATAAAAAATTATAACGCAAAGAAATACCTCATATTGTATACTTTATGTGAAATTTACTATAAACTGATTATACCTCAGTAAAGTAGTTTTCAGACATTTCTACTGCAGAAGCCTTTTATACTCTTAAAAATTATTTAGGTTTATTTAGGTAAGTTGTACCTATTTTTACCGTATTAGAAATTTAAACTGAGGGCAGCTCTGGTGGCGCAGCGGTTTAGCGCCCCCTGCAGCCTGGGGTGTGATCCTGGAGACCCGGGATCAAGTCCCACATCAGGCTGATCAAGTCCCACATCAGGCTCCCTGCAATGGAGCCTGCTTCTCCCTCTGCCTGTGTCTCTGCCCCTCTCTCTCTCTCTCTCTCTCTTTCTCTCTCTCTCTCTGAATGAATAAATAAAATCTTAATTTTTTTTTTAATTTAAACGGAGAACATTTTTTTCAACTTTTATTTATTGCTTTCAGAGAGAGAGGGAAAGAGCATGTACAAGTGGGGAGAGAGGCAGAGGGAGAAAATACTCCAGCAGACAACTCCCCTCTGAGTGCAGAGCTCCACACAGGGTCAATCTCACAACCCTGAAATCACAACTTGAGCTGAAATCAAGAGTCAGATATTTAATCAGCTGAGCCCCCAGCACCTCTAAACTGAGAACATTTTAAAATATAATACACAAAATCAGTTTATCTGTACATCAACAGTGAATAAACCAAAATGAAATTGAGAAAGCAATTCCATTTACAATAGCATCAAAAAGAATAAAATGCTTAAAAATAAATGTAAGTGAAAAAGTCCAAAATTTATTCTCTGAAAACTACAAAACATTGTTGAAAGAAATTAAAGAAGTTCTAAATAAATGGAAGGACATCCCACATTCACAGATTGCAAAACTTAATATGGCCTAATTCCCCAAAACAGTCTGTAGATTCAACACACTTTCTATCATAATCCCTGCTTCATTTTTCATGAAAATGGGCCAGCTCGTCCAAAAATTCATATGGAAATTCAAAGGACACAGAATAGGCAGAAGAATGAAGAAGAAATGCCTAATTTCAAAACTTAACACAAAGCTACAGTAAACAGTACAGTGTGCTACTGGTATAAGGAAAAGAATGTGTATTCAAGTGCATATGGAATATTCTACATAGTAAATCACATATTAGGCCACAAAACAAGTCTCAACAAATTTTAAAAGATTGAAATCATATATATCTTTTCTGGCCACAACACTATGAAACTACAAGTCAACCACAAGAAAAAATCTGGAAAGAGTACAAAATAACATGCTGCTAAACAATGAATGGGTCAACCAAGAAATCAAAGAAGAAATCAAAAAGTATGTGGAGAGAAATGAAAATGAAAACACAATGGTCCAAAATCTTTGTTGCAGCAAAAGCTGTTCTAGAATGGACATTGATAGCAATACAGGCCTCCGTCAGAAAAGCAAGAAAAGTCTCAAAAAACCTAACCTTGCACCTAAAGGAGCTCGAAAAGGACACCTGGGTGGCTCAGCGGTTGAGCGTCTGCCTTTGGCTCAGGGTGTAATCCCAGGATACTGGGATCAGGTTCCTGACTGGGAGCTTACTTCTCCCTCTGCCTATGTCTCTGCTTCTCTCTGTGTGTTTCCCATGAATAAATAAGTAAAATCTTTAAAAATAAATAAATAAACAAACAAACAAACTAGTTAATTAATCTAAATACATAAATAAATGAGCTCTAAAAAGAAGAAAAAACACAGCCCAAAACCAGCAGAAGGAAGGAAATAATAAAAATTAGAGCAGAAATAATTGACATTGAAACTTAAAAAAAAAAAAAAACAATAGAACTGATTAGTGAAACCAGGAGCTATTTCTTTGAAAAAAATAAAAAATCAACAGAATTGATAAACCTCTAGCCAGATTCATCCAAAAAAGAGAAAGGACTCAAACAATATCACAAATGAAAGAGGAGAAATAATAACCAACACCACAGAAATACAAGCAATTGTAAGAAAATATTACGAAGGGACACATGGGGGGCAGCCCGGGTGGCTCAGTGGTTTAGCGTTGCCCTTAGCCCAGGGCCTGATCCTGGAGACCTGGGATTGAGTCCCGCGTCAGGCTCCCTGCATGGAGCCTGCTTCTCCCTCTGCCTGTGTCTCTGCCTTTCTCTCTCTCTCTCTCTCTCTCTCTGTGTCTCTCATGAATAAATAAATAAAATCTTAAAAAAAAAAAGCGTGCAACTCTTGATCTCAGCTCAGGTCTTGATCTCATGGTTCAAGCCTCACATTGGGCTCCACACTGGGCATGGAGCCTACGTAAAAAATAAAAAGAAGGGGGGATCCCTGGGTGGCGCAGCGGTTTGGCGCCTGCCTTTGGCCCAGGGCGCGATCCTGGAGACCCGGGATCGAGTCCCACGTCGGGCTCCCAGTGCATGGAGCTTGCTTCTCCCTCTGCCTGTGTCTCTGCCTCTCTCTCTCTCTCTCTCTCTCTCTCTCTCTCTCTCTCTCTGTGTGTGTGTGTGTGACTATCATAAATTAAAAAAAAATAAAAATAAAAAAAATTAAAAGAAGGGAAAAGAAATAAAAGGCATTGAATGTTCATATATTGGAAGAATAAATATCATTAAAATGTTTATACTACCCAAAGCAATCTACACATTTAATGCAGTCCCTATCAAAACACCAACAGCATTTTTCACAGAATTAGAACAAACAATCCTAAAATTTTTATGGAACCATAAGAGACCTGAAAAGCCAAAACAGTCTTGAAAAAGAAAAGAAAAGCTGAAGGCATCACAGTTCTGGACCTTCAAGTTATATTACAATCTGTAGTAATCAAAACAGTATGGTACTGGCACAAAAATAGACACATAGGAGAGTGGAACAGAGTAGAAAACCCAGACGCAAACCCACAGTTATATGGTCAGTTAATCTGTAACAAAGGCAAGAATATGCAATGGGAAAAACGCAGTCTTTTCAACAAATGGTGTTGGGAAAACTGGACAGTAACATGCAAAGAATGAAACTGGACCACTTTCTTACACCATACACAAAAATAAACTCAAAATAGATTAAAGACCTAAATGTGAGACCTGAAACCATAAAAATCCTTGAAGAGAGCATAAGCAGTAATAATTTCTCTGACATCAGCTATAGCAACATCTTTCTATATATGTCCACTGAGGCAAGGGAAACAAAAGCAAAAATAAACTGTTGGGACTACATCAAAATAAAATCTTCTCGGGGATCCCTGGGTGGCTCAGCAATTAAGCACCTGCCTTCAGTTCAGGGCATGATTCTGGAGTCCCGGGATCGAGTCCCACGTCGGGCTCCCTGCATGGGGCCTGCTTCTCCCTCTGCCTGTGTCTCTGTCTCTCTCTCTGTCTCTGTCTCTCTCTCTCTGTCTCTCTGTGTGTCTCTCATGAATAAATAAAATCTTTTTTAAAAATAAATAAATAAAATAAAATCTGCACAGCAAAGGAAACAACCAACAAAACTAAAAGCCTACTGAATGGGAGAAGATATTTGCAAATGACATACAATAAAGGGTTAATATCTAGAATATACAAAGAATGTATACAACTCAACACTCAAGAAAACAAAAACTTCAGTTAAAAAACGAGCAGAAGGCATGAACAGACATTTCTCCAAAGACTTGCAGGTGGCCAACAGACACATGAAAAGATGCTCAACATCACTCATCATCAGGGAGATGCAATCAAAACCATAATGAGATATCACCTCACACTGTCAGAATGGCTAAATCAACAACACAAGAAACAAATATTGGCAAGGATGTGGAGAAAAAGAACCCTCGTGCACTGTTGGTGGGATTGCAAACTGGTGCAGCCACTATAGAAGACAACGTGGAGGCTCCTCAAAAGTTAAAAATAGAACTACCCTATGATCAAGGAATCGCACTACTGGATATTTCCCCCAAAGAATACAAAAACACTAAGTCAAAGGGCAAATACCCCATGTTTATTGCAGCATTTATATACAAATAGACAAACTATGGAACCTGCCCAAGTGTCCATTGATAGACAAATGGATAAAGATACGGGGTTGTGTATGTATATACACACACATAATGGAATATGATTCATCCATTAAAAAGAATGAAATCTTGCCAGTTGGAACAATATGGATGGATCTAGAGTATATAATGCTAAGCAAAATAAGTCAGAGAAAGACGAAATAGTGTATTTCACTCCTATGTGGACTTTAAGAAGCAAAACAAAGCAAAGGGGAAAAGAAAGAGACAAACCAAGGAGCAGACTCTTAACTATAGAGAACAGATGGTCACCAGAGGGGAGGTGGGTGGAAGTGTGGGTGAGATAGGTGATGGGGAGTAAGAGTACACTTATCTTGATAAGCACTGAATAATGTATGCTATATCACTCTTATACACCTGAAACTAATATAACACTGTATTTTAACTGCACTGGAATTAAAATTTTAAAAGAGAAAAATAAAGGAGAGTGGGTAAAACTGAAGGCAAGATTATTTGGAAAATAGTTGTAATCTAAGCAAGAATTAGTGAAGCCAGCACTATGGTAATGGGGATGGATTTGCAGTACCATGTTAGGAGCGTTATTGGTTGATCATCATATTAGGGGTTTTCTCATTGGTTCGGAATTTATTTTGGCCCCATTTATTTCTGACAGAAATAGTGCCACAAGAAGTCAGGCATTACGTCATGAAGAGCATGTGCAGAATATCCGCCGATTTCATGAATCCCTGCAGCAGGGAGAGGCAGTTTTGCCACGTGATGACAAACTGACCACACTGCCTTTGTCCTCCCGTACTTCCATTCTGACTTCTCTCAGGTAAGGCCCTGTGCTGGGAAAAGACACAGGAAACCATAGTGAAGCAAGCACAAGGTAAAATGGCCAGTGGCAACCTGCAGTACTACCCTTCTACCAGCTACCATTGCCCTGGGAGGTTGAGGGGGCTTTTGTCTATGTAAGTGTTGAGCTGGACCCTGGAACCTCTCAGGATTCCTCAGAGGTAAATCTTTTTCAAGCTTGGGGCCTTCCGTTCCTTCACAGGTTTCTATTACTGATCCACCTATTAACACAGGAACTTGAGGTTATCCACCAAACTTAATAACCACCCTCACATCTATACTGCTTCATATCTACTTTAAATTTACAGAACCTCATCCTGCCCACCATCTTTCTTCACACAACCACTGAATTCTTCCAGACCAGCATCTGTCCTATTAATGTTCCCCTGTCTCTTTCTTAATTTAGTCAGCATCTGAGCCAGAGAAGCACTGTGAGAATTGAAGGGGCCATTATAGATCATGTGAGTTAGCCCCTGGTTATCTAGTAAGAAGTGTGGTGCTGTGAAAAGGTTTTAGCTTCCAATCCTGGCTCTGCCATTCCTAGAGGAGGAGATAGCCTGTTGCCAGATAATTATAATGATGTGGGATAAGAGCTGCAGATTTTGAGACGAAGCTCAAGGCTGTGTTCCTCAACCATAACTTCAGAGAAGTCAGTTGAAGGAAATGACTGAATAAAAGGCTGGCTGATGTTTAAGAAAATCACTATAACCATCAGTTACTGGTTTCAGTTGACGATATATAATGGTTTACTGCTGTCATTGTCCATGCCTACAAATAATTTATTTTGTATTTTTGAATAAAAAGACATTTGTCCATTCCTGATAACTGAGTGCAAGAGCCATGTACCAATGTACTGCTTTCAACTTAAATCACTGAGGCATTTTTACTACTATTCTATTAAAATCAGGATTTTAGTGTTTGCCATCACCAGATGAAAAGTTAAGCAGCCTTTCTGTGGAGAGTAAGAATAATTGTGTACAAAGTAGAAAAAATATCCAATTATGTGACAACCTTTGTGTAATAAAAATTTGTTTAAAATTTAAAAAAAAAAAAGATCTGCAGATTTTCTGGCCAAGGGTAGATGGAAGAATGAGGAACATTCTAAGTTGGTCATAGGAAGCTTTAAAGAAGTCACACTTGAACTGGTCTTTGAAGGAGCAGGTCAACAAACGTGAAGGATATTCTATGCAGAAAACATGCTAAGACCCAGAGGCATGAAAACATCACATCAAGTTTGATGGAATACTAGCAATACACTTAGGCTGCAGCTGAGCCTAAGATGCAAAGAGCAGAGGGCCTAGTCAGTTGGGCATCTAACTCTTGGTTTTGACTCAGGTCATGATCTCTTGGATTATGGGATGGAGCCCCCCATGTTCAGGCTCCTCACAGGCCGGGAGGCTGCTTGAGATTTTCTTGAGATTCTCTTGAGATTCTTAAGATGCCCCTAACCCCACTCACATGTGCTGCCTCTCTCTCTCTCTCACTCAGAAATATGAATGGATGGATGGATGATGTAAAAAAAAGCAGGGCAAATTCTATAGGGACATCTTATATGAGCCTTAAATGTCTGCTAAGAGTTTGGACTTTTAGAACAAATGATTCTCAAGTGAATAGCGATGGGTGAGGGGAGGAAGAGTGTGTAAAGTTTGAGGAAAAAATATTTGACAGATTTTATATTTGGAAAAAACTAACTTATTACTTGTTTTCATAAAGCAAAGTCAGAAAAGAATTGGCAAAATATTTTTGATTGGTGGGACATTGGTTGTTCAAACTTTTATATTACAAGGAAGTGGTATGTTCAGATTCTCATTTTGATTCTCAGCTAGAGACTGGAGGCTATTTAAGTAAAACCATTAACAGTGTGGCCGCATTTCATTGGGTCATTCACAAAACATATTTTAGAATTCACTGAGAAAAGAGAGAAACTCTTCCTGCATCCTAGAGCAGTTTCTCTCAGTGTCAACCTTATTGACATTTAGGCCAGATATTTTGTTGTAGGAGGCCTGTCTTATGCATTATAGGATATTTAGCAGCATCCTTAGCCTCTATCCACTGAATACCAGAAGCACTCCTCCCCTGATTGTGACAACCAAAAATGTCCCCACACATTGCCAAAAGATATCTTGGGGCCAAATTGCCAGGCTGTGTAAACCACTGCCTTAGAGCACTGGTTCTCAAAATTTAGAATGTATCAGAATCACATGAAGAGCTTGTTAAAAACATCTGTTGCTGGACCCACCCCTACAGTTTCTGATTCAGTAGGTCTAGGATAGTGCCTGAACATTGGCATTTCTACTAAGTTCTCAGATGATGCTGATGGTGCTACACCATAACCAGGTTTTTAAAACTGCTGGTAGATGAATTCCCTACCAAATGAAGATAAACAAGATACCAGTTTTGCATTACTTCTTGGGGTCACAGAGTCCTAAAACAGTGCTTCATTTGAATCACAGCAATCCTCTGAGGCCTACAGAGCAAATATTAGTAAACATTTTCACAGATGAAGGAAGAGCACCTGGGTGGCTCAGTTGGTTCAGCGTCTGCCTTCGGCTCAGGTCATGATCTTAGGGTCCTGGGATTGAGCCCCGCCCTGCATTGTGCTCCCTGCTCAGTGGGAAGCCTGCTTTCCCTTCTCCCTCTGCCCCTTACCCCTGCTCATGCTCACTCTCTCTCTCTCTCTCTCTCTCAAATAAATAAATCTAAAAAAATTAAAAACCTCTTCACAGATGAGAAAATTGCAGCTTCATGTTAATAGGTTCTATATCCAGAATCTCTGACAAGGCCAGTTGGTTTTGCATATTTTCTTAAGTTTTGCCAAGTTTACAATTGTTTGCATGTTCCTGCTACAGGTGGCATGTGGCATATACCCAGATGTAGACACCTATGTAAATCCACTGTGATTTGAGAGTCATGGTTTCTATTGACAGATTAAGGATCAGCTCTGTGTTCTCTCATGTAATTAGATTTGACTGTAGAACATACAGACTGTTCCTAACAAAAGGATAGAAAAACTGAGTTTACTTCACAGGTATTAAGAGTCCATGTTGTACCAGTTGTACCAGGCACATTGAGTGTACCAGAGAAGTAGAGAAATTTGAGATACTATCTTCCATTACCAAATGCTCATGGCCTAGTTTGGGAAACTGACACATAATGAGAAAACTAAGCAGAAATCTAAGACAAAAGGTTGATGGAGATGCCAAGAGTAAAGGAGTTTAAGAGAGAGTTCATCCAATGACTTGGGTTGATAGAGTTTTGAAAAGGAGAAATATTAAGAGAGAGAGAGAGAGAGAGATGAGTACTTTAAAAGTAGCATAGGGACACAGCAAGGGGAGTAGCTTAAAATCAGGTTCCAGCATTCAGAGGTATGAGGCAGAAATGAACCCAGTTGGGGCTGGGCCCATCTATTATCATGGAGAAAGCACAGTAGATACAAAGGAATCAGCGCAGAGCTTACAGTACATCAAGGGAAACAGATGTGATTGAAGCATACAGAACTGTGGAGCACAAAGGGGGACCTCTTAAACCAATTTAGAGGTTCAGGGAAGACTTGTTAGGAGAGGTCACTTACTTGAAGGATCGGGAATGGTTATGAGGTAGCAAAGGTCATTGTTAATCCAGAGTAAGGCCTTCCTCCTTCAAGAGTAAGAGGATATGAAGACTAGACCTGAATGGTAACCAAGAATGTGGGGTTTTTGCTGGACATCAGAAGAGAAATCTCAGTAGCCAGAGGAAAGGAGGGGAAAGTTGTCCCCAGCAGCAGGATTATAGTCAAGTAAAGGATGAATTAGTGGATTGGAGAGGGTAGGGTCCTAGTGTTAATAGACCAAGTGAGAAATACTAATTCCTAGCTCAAGCAGTAGAATGCCAAGGAAATGTAAAAGATGCTTGTAAAGCCAGTGAATAATCATTTTGTCCTCTTTTCCCTTTCTTTTTTTATAGGAGGAATCTGAATGAGTTAGATCAGATCCAGCAGTACTTCAGTCAGAAGCTCAGCAAGCCTTTACTTCCACTCAGTCCTCAGACTCATATCATTTCACAGTATCAGGAGAGCCAGAAGGATCATCTTGGACCCAAAGACAGCAGCCTAGACCCTGAGAGCCAGTGCATCCTGGAGAAATCCAATAACCTGGTGTTGCAAGTCAGCTCCTTAATCACGGGTATGGCTCAGGGCCCCTTTTATTGAGGAGTTATGGTCGCTGGGTGCCTATTCAAAAAGCATTTGAATGTCTGCCCTCAGACAAGCCCCTATGACAAATAGAGACCAACGGCTTTCACTTTCTTATTTACTGTCTTCCTTTTGAAAGGATAGATTCAGGAGCATGGCACAGGAACATGTGAAGTGGAAAGAGCATTGAACTGAGAGACTGGAGACCTAAGTCAGGTCATTGGTGGTATTCTGGCACAGGCTTACTATTTAACACCACTTACCCTTTCCCTTCTTGAGGTTTCCTCAAAAAAAAAAAAAAGTGAGAGCAGATTAAGTAAGTTCAGTAGCAGTTCTTGAATTGTGCCACTCTGTTTTCAAGAAAAAATCAACTACGGACATATTCAAAATTGTAATTCTCAGAAGGCAGAAGTCTGAATTTTTAGCAGGTACCTCAGATGACTCTAGATGTTGGTGTTCCACAGTCAACCCTTTGAAAAATTGCTTAAAGCAGTGGTCCTCACTTTGGCTGCATATTGGAGTTTTTGAGGGAACTTTTCAAAATCCAGATGCCCAGGCTGTACCATCAGTTAGTTGCAATAGGATTTCCGAAGGTGGGACCCAGGCATCAGTGTTTTTCATAACTCCCCATGTAATTCCACTGAGCAGCCCAGACAGGCACTGCTGTAGAACAAGTATTTCTCAAACTTGCCTGAGCATAAAAATCACCAGAGTCCTGCTTCATTATATTGAATCAGAGTGTAGGGGTGGTAAGACCTGAGAACTTCTATATCAGGCACAGTTTGGAGAATTGTGAGAAATCAATTAGACCAGTACCTCTAGTCATCACTTGGGTGTCATTTTGTTCAAGCAAAAGATGTATATTGTACACAAGGATGAATAAGTTCAGTTTTCTCTGTTTGAAGGGGAAAGAAGCCACCATGATTGATACTAGGTACAAACCTTCTTCCTATCCTCTCTCCCAGAGTGCTGACCAGTTGGTAGCTAGGGCTCCAAAGGTACATGCTGTATTTGGCTTCTTTTTTTTTTTTTTTTTAAGATTTTATTTATTCATGAAAGACACAGAAAGAGCGCAAGAGGCAGAGACAGAGGCAGAGGGAGAAGCAGGCTCCACGCAGGGAGCCCGACGCAGGACTCGATCCCAGGTCTCCAGCATCAGGGCCTGGGCCGAAGGCGGCGCTAAACACTGAGCCACCCGGGCTGCCCCCCTTTATTTGGCTTCTACTTGCTTGAAAATATTCAGTCATCTATTTATTGAGCACCAACTATGCCAGGCACTTTGTGTTACTAGTTCCAGGAAGATAAAGTGGTGGACAAGACAGGAATTGTCTTTGCTTTTTTCAAGCGTACATTCTATGGTCAACTGAAGAAACTGCCCCCAAGAAAGAAAGCATAAGAGCAAAACAAAGGGAGGCTTGTTTGAGGTAGAGGTAAAGCAAATAGGGAACCCTTTAAATCAGTATATTAAAAGAAGAGAGAGAAGAGAGTGAAAGAGAAGAAAACAGTTTAAATAAATTCCCCCAGCCTCCATCACATCTCAGTACACTTTTGAACAAGTCATTAGACAAATAGATAAGAGTAAAGCTTGACAGTGAGTTACTAAGTGGGGATCTCATTTATGCTACATTTATATACCAAGTCCTTTACTGGGCCCTAAAAATGCAACATGAATCAGACACATGGTCTCTGCCTTTGAGAAGCTCACAGTCTGATGGAGGAAACACACACAATAACATCTTAAGTGCTTCCTTCTAGAACAATACTATAGAGCCATCTCATCCAGCTGGTGCACCTGAGAAGGCTTCCTGGAGGAGGTTATAGTAGAGCAGGGCCTTGAAGGATGGGCTGATTTATAAAAAGCAATAAGAATGTTCCAAGACAGAAAGGATAGTTCAGGCCAAGAGATCAGGATTAATTAACCTGCTTCCTGGTTCCTGTTCCTGTTTGCAGGTAGGGATGTTCCATTTTCATACATCTATATTCCTCTTTGAAACTTGAAAATTTTTAATGTATTAAATTTAACCAGTACCTCCTATAGGCTGAAGACTCCATTACATGTCATGAGGGAGATGTGACCCCACACTCCAGGAGTCATATTTGCCTCCCAATTCATAACTTTCTTTTCTTAAATAACCATGCAAACAAGCCATTTACTAGGCCTGTTTATTAACTTATTCCCTCCCATTTAATTGCAAAACAATTTGAAGTGACTGGTAGCTTCCATTTATTGTTTCGTTTTTTTTTTTCAAGATTTTATTTATTTATTCATGAGAAACAGAGAGAGACAGAGACACAGGCAGAGGGAGAAGCAGGCTCCATGCAGGGAGCCTGCGTGGGACTCGATCCTGGGTCTCCAGGATCACACCCTGGGCTGCAGGCATCGCTAAACCGCTGTGCCACCAGGGCTGCCCCATTTATTGTTTATACATGTGCCATACCACATACAGCCATTTATCTCATGTATTCTTTACCATAACCCTGTGCAAAGGATGGTGCTAATCACATTTTAAAGATAAACAGGTTCAGGGACACCTGGATGCCTCAGCAGTTGAGCATCTGCCTTTGGCTCAGGGTATGATCAAGTCCTACATTGGGCTCCCTACGAGGAGCCTGCCTCTCACTCTGTCTATGTCTCTGCCTCTCTCTGTGTGTCTCTCATTAATAACTAAATAAAATCTTTAAAAAAATAAAAATAAAAAAAGATAAACAGGTTCAGAGAGGATAGTTTACTCATGACCACAAAGTTGATAAGTGACAGTAGAGATTTGAACCCATGACTGACCAACTCCAAAAGTCTCTGCTCTTTCCACATACCATGCTGCCTACATTTTCTCTGTAAACCTCCCCTCCCTTACCATTTGGGTGACAGATTACTTGCTTTTATTTTCCAAGTAAGATATATAGTTCTAATAACTGTCATCAAATACATAAATAAGTAGATTCTCATTTTGATTTTTAATATAGGTAATTACTGAAGTAAATGGAAGCATGAACATGCCCACCAGGACTCCTAGCTCCCAAGAATTCCTGAGCATGAGCAGATAGTCTCTGAAAGCATTTCCACAGATGTAACTACAACTATAAACAGATTAGATTTTGGTCCTCTGATGTTAGAATAAAGTGCTAGAAATTGTATTGCCTTGAATATAGTTTCACTGACTCGGGTGGATTAACTATCTTTAAGATTTGTTCAAAATCTGATTGCAAGAATACATCCAAATCTAGAGCCTAGCATGGGAAATTGAATGGTGTGTGGCCCTACCTTGTAGTAAGAGTGATATCTATTGCTATTCAGATCTGCAGACTATCACCAGGAATTCTCAAGCATCTTTGAGTTGTCATCGACCCAGGAGTAGAAGTGGAGAGGTTCACACCCTACCAGATGCTCAGGATACTGTGGCCATGCAGGAACGAAGCACAACTCCAGACCTGCCATTGGCAAGACCTCCGGATGAGGGCAGAAACTCCCCAACTCCCCTTACTCTTGAAGAGACTTCAGGCAGAAGAGGAGTGCTCCATGAATCCCTGGGGTACACAGTACCCATTACAAGGATGCAGAGCAGTGAGGAAACTGAGGCAGGCCCAGCCTACAGTGATGAGGATTATGAAGAAGACATCATTGAGCCCAGGACCCTCAATGACATCACCACCGTGACAGACAAAACTAGCCCTTGGTCCAGTTTCATGTCAGACACAAATGAGATCAGCCTTCAGCCTGATAAGGTATATAGGGAAGACCCCTCTTGTCCTTCAAAGCCTTTCCCCAGAGAGGAGCTCAAGGGCAAAAGTAGCCCTCTGTCCAGCGCAGGAAGAGGGGTCAACCCCCACCTGCTTAGGCAGGATTCTCCTAGCCAAAGTCTTATTGCTTATGAGGTCAAAGCCTCTCATACCAGGGATGGAGAGCCTGCTTCAGCAAACCCTCAGGTCATCACACCAGTGACGCCCTCAGGAGCCCAAGAGAACAACGCCTCTGTTGGATTGAGCTCACCAAGAGCAGATCAGGACCAGGAGCCCAAGCCAGAGGCCCAAACTGAGAATGAAGCTGCCTCCAGTGAACTAAGTGACTCTGCTGATAGCTTCGAGAAATTCCCTCTCCACTTACCCTCCCAGAACAGAAAGGAAAGTCATCGGGAGCTACTCGTCAACTGCCCTGACATCAGGCAGAAGCAGGCAACATCTGGATCAGAAGTGTCCACAAGGCAGAGCCTCCTGTATCCTTTGGTATTTCCCATATTTCCCACAAGTAGTCCCTTAAGCCATTTCTAGGCATTTTGGATGCTGGCACTTAGGCCAGCCTCGTGTGTGAGTATGAGCAGTGGCCTCCCTTATGTAATGCACTGGAAGATATAGGAAGTCCCTTCCTTCAGAAGACTCGCCCATGCTAATAAGGTGCTGTGATGCTATTAACACCCACCGTCTGAAGCATCATGCTTTGAATTGGGTTTAAGTGCTAGTAGCACATTCATTAGCATAGCCCCATGTGATTTACTGGATCAATCTATTGGGTATTTTACACTTGAAGGCAGAGTTCTGGATGTAAGAAATGAGACCTTTAATCGCAGGTGAAATAGAAGTAGGGGGTGCAGAGAGAGGGGAAAGGAGAGTAAATGCTCATTGACTGAGCATTTACTATGTGCCAGGCATTTCACATACCTAAGTCTTGAAGGTTGGTATCATCATTTCTATTTTGCATGTAGGGCAACTGAGGCTCAAAGAGTGACCAGCCTAACAGTTTTTTTAGAAAAAAGACAATGAGAGAGAAAGTGGACACAGTTGAAATGCACTTGCCCAATTCGCCCCACCCCCAAAATGGCAGTGTTAATGGGGGGAAGGGACACCTGACATTCCCCCTCTTCCTGCTTTGAAGCATAGATGGACATGTAATGAGAAAAAGAAACCAGCTAGGACCATCGACAGCCCTCACATCTGTTGCCTAACTGGCTGATCAGATCAGCTCACCTGACATCCCAACAGCAAGCAGGAGTTACTGTGCAGCTGCTGGTGAAGGAGTCTGTTTTACTGAAGAGGCCAGGGGGCCTGTTTGTGACCCTTGCAGACTCAGCTTCTTATTACTTGTGTGACATCAGATCTATAATTTAACCCTTCTGAGCCTCAGCTTCTTCACCTGTAAAGTGGAGGCAGTTGCCCACCTTACCCACCAGACTGTACACGCCCCAGGTAAGTCAGGGACCTTGTTTTATTCTGTGTCCCTGGAACCAGACATTGCACAGAGAAGGGATTAGTAAATCTAGATTGAATAGAACTATCATAATTTCACAGAATTCTTGAGAAAATCCAACCAAATTGATTCTTGAGGAAATTAAGTGAGGTGGAAACATTTTTACCCACTACACAAATGTGATTCGTGTTGCAGGACAGAGAGAAACTAAAAGGTAGGGGTGAGAGATCAGGAGACCGAAACCATGGACTGGCTGGAGGGGGAGCACTGGAAGCACACTGCCTGCAGCAGAGATCCTTCCTGCCTCACTCATCCTGGCTTCTGATGTTGTTGCCTTTACAGGCAGTTTAGTCATGTGCAGAATATATGTCTGTGCTGGAGCAGTCACATGTGCTCAGATCCTAAGGGCAGTGCTCTAATTCAGACCTTGCCAAGTATTCGTTCTTCAAAAAAATGGGTATTGCTAGGCTGTGTGCTGCTACTGAAGATTTAAATTAGACTTTATCTCAAGAAGTTCCCTTTTTTTTTTTTTAAGAGTTTATTCATTTATTCATGAGAGACACACACAGAGAGAGAGAGGGAGGGAGGCAGAGACACAGGCAGAAGGAGAAGTAGGCTCCACGCAGGGAACCCGATGTGGGACTCGATCCCGGGAGTCCAGGATCACGCCCTGGGCCTAAGGCAGGTGCTCAACTGCTCAGCTACCCAGGGATCCCCAAGAAGTTCCCATTATGAAGCAGGGACAGGCAATGATACAGTTTATTGTTTTATATATTTTTTAATTTTATTTATTTATTCATGAAAGACCCACAGAGAGAGAGAGAGGCAGAGACACAGGCAGAGGGAGAAGCAGACTCCACACAGGGAGCCTGATGTGGGACTTGATCCTGGGTCTCCAGGATCATGCCCTGGGCTGAAGGCGGCACTAAATGGCTGAGCCACCCAGGCTGCCCCAGTTTATCATTTTAATTGCTGTGATGAAACATGGACAGAATGCTAGGGAGCAAGAGGAAAAAGCTGCTGTAACACTGTTTAGAGGTATCCCAGCAAGAGATACTATAGAACTGGACCTCAAAGATGAATAGCATTCTGTAGGTAGAGATTAGAAAAAGTTCTAGTCATAGTGAATTGTGTTTGCAGAGGCATAGCCATGTGCAAGAGCCTGGCCTGTGGGCAGCAGTTTACTCTGGTTAGAGCCCAGGGGTATGTGGGATGGCAAGGCAGGGCTACATCTTAAAGAGCCTTTTATGCCTGGCTAATGTGCTTGGACTCTAAACTTCAGGGTCCTTATCTTTAAGATAGAGGTACTAATAGTATTTCTCTTGTGGGGTGACTGAAAAATCAATCAACAGTATGAACTACCTAGCAAAGTGCCTGGTACCTAGTGTTCAGTAAATGATAACTGGTAAGCAAGAGTGTGATTGGTCATATTTACATATTAGAAGTCATAAATGCCTTGTAGAGGGTGGATTATGGATTAGATGAGGGGAGACCAGAAGCAAGGAGACGAGGTAGGAAACTTGCAATAATAATAAAAGGTGAAGAAATGTGACCCAAAACATAGACTGCTTTATGATGAAGTGGAAGGGCATAGATTTGAAAGAATTTGCCACAGGAAAGAGAAAGAAGGAAATATAAAGTATGACTTAGAGATTTCTGTCACAGGTTGCTAGGTAAGTGAAGTCACTGACTGGATAGGGAACAGCACATAAAGATAGACAATTTTGGGGGAAGGTACAGATTTCCATTTGGACGTGTTTGCCTGTGAGACATCCAAGAGGAGGCCAACTATAAAGGTGGGGTGTCTCTGGAAACAGATCAGGGCAGTGGGAAGAACCTCAAAAGGGAGAACCACACACACAAGATGGAGCCCTAAGGATCACCAGCAGGCTTCAGAACAAGACATGGCCACAAAAGGTGGAGAAGAGCTGGGCAGAGGTGGAAAAGCAGGAGGGAGGCAACTTGGGAGCAGAGTTTCAGGGAGTAGTGGTCAGTGCTCTGACACTTCAGACAGGTCCAGTAAAATGTAGACTGGTGGGTGGTTTTAGCATTAAGGAGGGCAGTGCAGACGTGGGAACGGAAGGCAGACTTCAGTGGGGGGAGGAAACCAGAGTAGTAAACACAACAAGAATAGGCAACTTTTTCCCATTAATAAGAATAAGAGAAATAAGAGAAATAAGAATAGCTGACATTTAATGAGCACTTGATGTGTCAGGCATCATTCTAAGCACTTGGGTGTATAGAGTCCTGTAATCCTCAAAGGTACTATTATTATATCTACTTTACAGGTGAAGAAATGGGTGCACAAAATGAATTTTCCCAAAGTTACTGTCTAAAAAGTGACAAGTTACTGTGGGAGCAGTAAGGCAGGAGGTGATAGGTTGAGAGGGGGAGCTTAGTGCTTCAGACACACCTGTGACACCTCATAGCAAATCTTCCCCACAGCATCAGCTCACTGGCACAGTTCCCAGGAGTCAGAGCAGCAACAGCAACTAGGTCCTTCTTCACTTGGGCCTCTGAAGAAGGCTTGGGTAAAAGGGTCCTTCTCCATCAACATCTCCAACTCCAACTCCAACACCACCTCTCTAGAAAAATCAAGGACTTGAACCAAAGCAGGAAATGATGCATTTCATTTATTCAGTAGATACTTACTGAACACTTACTGTAATCCCAGGTACTCTGCTAGGTGACAGGAATATGACTATTAAAAATATATCAATCATCTCTACTCTCCTGGAGTTCAAAGTCTAGCATGGAAGAGCAGTGATAAACCGATTTGAACCAGAATCCTATTTAGCTTATTGAATAGAAACAAAATTAAAACATCAAAATAGTCTCCTCCCAAACAGAATCAGTGCTTTGAATGAACAAATAAATATTTTTGGAACACTGTGTTCTCAGCACAGTACTGGGTACGTCAGGATACAGAGAAGTACAGGATGTGGTACTTGCCTTCCTAGGGTTCAGATATAGACTAGGTGGACCAGCTGTTCCTACAGACAGCCCCTCATGTGTTGAGTCCTCATTCCTGGATGTTGGCAGAGAACAGCTGGGAGGACAAGCCCTCCTTCAGTGCCAGGCATCTTCCTCCAGGCTGAGACACTGCCTTTGGAGCCACCTTCTCACCCTGACCCTGTCTGACTGACTTCTGACAGGTCAGTTTTGGGTCAGCAGGCCCTCAGCAAGTGTCAGTGAAATGTTGCTACCTATCAGCATCATGCAGGGCTCTGGGAAGTAGTGAGGTAAATGAAGGAAACTACACTGTCCCTGCTGAGACAAACTGAGAGTCGTAGCAGAGTAAAACAAGTGTTAGCCTATGTTGCAGACTCTGGGGAAGAAGTCACCATGGGCTGACACTAGGAGAGGCTTTTAAGAGGAGAAAGGATTTTAACTGACCCTTGCAGAAAGTATAGACTGCAGTTTGTTAAAGTTGGGCAGGGTCTTCCAAGCAGAAGGCACCACTGGAGCAGAGGATTCCTGGGCAAGAATAAGCTGGACAAAATGAGTCAGGGTGACTAAGCCCAATGGAGATGCCAGTCTGGCAAAGGAGGGGGGGATTTCTAGGTATCTGTGCCCCTTAACTACCATATAGGCCAGAGTCCTTTGTGGTGCCCAACTTCTTTTTGCCTCCCCAGCAATTGGAGGCCTCCTTGCGGATGCTCTCACTCTCTACAACTTTGCCACCACGAGCCACAACAGATGAGGTAAGAACAGCCGGCTGGCTCCCTCCTAAAGTCTTCGTCTTGTCCATGAAAGCATGTGCAGAATGTAGAGCTGCCCTGGGCCAGCTTCCTGAAAAGGCAGCAGCAGTGGTCACTCCAAATTTGTGCCGAGCACATTCTGGAGACCTAGCAGTATACCAGGAGTTCACCTAGGGGTGACTAGGCACAAAATGAAGAGTAAGTGTGTTAAGAGCAGGGCATCATCAGCTAAGACAATATGCAGAAGAAACAGTGCAGAAACATTAAAAGTAGGACTTGGCCAAGAAATGAATACTGAGTGCTGTGGGAGTGCCACTAAGCCAAGGTGGGCATGAGCAGAGAAAGAAAGCTTCAAACGGGAGATGTAGCCTCAGCACACAGTGGCTGATGAGTAAGGTCTGGAAGAGAAAAGTATCAGGGATATACCCACTTGTGTCACTATTCATCATTCAGCTGAGCTAGGTGGTTACAGATCCCAGCTCTCCTCCTTCTGCCTTGGCACAGCACCAGACCTTTCTTACAAGTGGCAAGAAAGCAATAATCTCTACTTCCGTAATCATTCAGCATATATTTACAGAGTACCTATCCTGTGTCAGGCAATGTGCTAGGTTCTGAGCATACAATAGTAAATAAGACAGATTCCCTGTCTTTACGGAACACAAACAGTAAACAAAAAATATTTACAGTTGTGATGAGTACCAAATGTTCTGTTAAAGAACGGGTCTCTCTGAGAGGGCAGTGTTTAAGCTGAAAGATGATGCTCATGGTGGTGCTTGCTGGGCACTGTTCAAAGTACCTTGTATTAACTCTTTACATTTCAGCAACCTAATGATGTATATACTTTATCCCTATTTTAAGATGAAGAAACGGGATCCCTGGGTGGCTCAGTGGTTTGGCGCCTGCCTTTGGCCCGGGGCGTAATCCTGGAGTCCCAGGATCGAGTCCCATGTCGGGCGCCCTGCATGTAACCTGCTTCCCCCTCCGCCTATGCCTCTACCTCTCTCTCTCTCTGTGTCTCTCATGAATAAATAAAATCTTTAAAAAAAAAAAAGAAGAAGAAGCAACTGAGGCACAAAGAGGTTAAGTATTTTGCTGCAAGCAGGTGTTAAGTGACAGAGCCAAGATAGGAACCTAAGCAGTCTGGTTTCAAAATCTGTGTTCTTAACTACTGAGAAGGAACCAGCCATGTAAGAACTTGGAGATGAGTATTCCAGGCAGAGAGAATAGCAAATGCAAAGGCCCTGAGGCTAAAAGAGTTTGGCATAATCTGACACAGTGCCATTGGCACTGGAACATAAAGAGGCTGGAGGGCCCAGGGCACACAGGACATGTAACCATGAAATAGTTTAGATTTTATTCTAAATGCAAGGATATCCTTTGAAGTCTGTTAAGCAGGGGAGTGAGCTTCATTTTAAATTTTGAAGAATTCACCCACGGTGCTCAATAGAATCGGCTGTCAGATTTTGCAGCATGATGGTCATAGGTGATCTTGAAAGAGTAATTACAGTAATGTGGAGAAAAGAACCGTAATAGTACCTATGTGCCAGGCACTTGTTCTAAATCCTAGGGGTGAACTGGACACAAAGCCCCGTGGAACTTTTAAAAAAGCAAGATCATTTCAGAGAATAATACATGCTATGAACAAAATATATTAATTTATCAATTGTAATAGCAAACTCATGTTTAATGCTTATTATGCACCAGACATTAAGTATTTTCAGTGTAAACTCATTTAATTCTCCCAACAACCAATGAGATATGGTTACCTCATTTCATAGAAAGGAAAACTGAAGCTCAGAGGGTTTTTTTTTTTCTTTTTTTAAGATTTAAAAAAAATTTTTTTTTTATTTTAGAGAGAGTAAGAACAAGAGAGAAAGCACGAGCTGGGGGTGGGGGGTAGAGAGAGAAGCAGACTCCCCACTGAGCAGGGAGCCCAACTCGACATTTAATCCCAGGACTCTGGGATCATGACCTGAGCTGAAGGCAGATGCTTAACTGACTGAGCCATTCAGGCAGCCCTCTCAGAATTTCCATATAAACAATCAGATATTATTCAATTTTACATAGAAACTGAGACACATAACTACTAAGTCACTTGCCCAGGGTCTCCCAAACAGTAAGTGATTTAAAACATATGACTTCAGACTCTATGCTTTCTATTTCACCATTTTAAAATCATGACCCTTGGGATCCCTGGGTGGCGCAGCGGTTTGGCACCTGCCTTTGGCCCAGGGCGTGATCTTGGAGACCCGGGATCGAATCCCACGTCGGGCTCCCGGTGCATGGAGCCTGCTTCTCCCTCTGCCTCTCTCTCTCTCTCTCTCTCTCTCTCTCTCTCTCTCTCTGTGACTATCATAAATAAATAATAAAAAATAAATAAATAAATAAATAAATAAATAAATAAAATAAAATCATGACCCTTTACTACTTTTCTAGCCCATTTGCCTTTATATGGGCTTCATTTTGCAATGAACATTTAAACATTTTTTATGCTTTTTTAAAGCCTATTTTGATGACCAATGGGATCAGTCCAGAAACCTCTGGAGAGCCTGGGGATATAGTCCTAAAGAAAAGCCGTCAGGTATCTAATCCTTTTACTAATGTTCCTTCCCCCTCTCGCTCAACTTCTCTAGCACCATTTTCAGGACATCTCATTTATTTGGCACATGGATCAATCTAAGTTCTCACACATCTCCGTTTTTATCAGATCTGTAAATCCTTTCCTAGAGGAGGAAAGATGCCAGCCCCCACCCAGGAGCTCTGCATTTTCGTGGCCTTTATTCCTACTCTGGTTTGTAGTTTCCAACTCATCTCCTTCCTCTTGCATGTCCCATACATACCCATCAACATTTATGCTAGAGACACAGGCCTCTATCCAGGTACCAGGCAGGAGCTTGAGCGAGACACCCATGAGGTGAAATACTAAATCTGCTACTAAGTACTTGAGGGATCTTGAACAAGTGACTTGACCTTTCCGGGTTTCTGTTTCCTTATAAGTAATATCAGGCTAAAATAATTCTTACCTAATAGAACAATGGCAAGAATTAGTCTAGAGGAAGAAAGTAGACCCTGTTAGTTCCCTTTCCCTCTTCCCCACCTAGCAAAGTGGGTGAAATGTCAGTGAATCACGTCCCATAGGAAGGGAGTCTGTGAGCCACTTACCATGCAGAACTGCTGTTCCTACTTTTGTGCTTCTGCCTTCATGATGTGCCAACTCCCAGGGGAATTTACTGTCTTTGATCTGTTAAATCTAAGACACAAGTATGGATGAAGAAGAAATAAGAATTTCCACTTCAATTAAAGGGCAAGTCTAGTTTTGAGAAGATAAGTCTCATATACTTTTTAGCCACTTTTCTTTCTTACAGAAAAACTCCGTTGTTTGTCTGCTGTTCTCAGGGCCACCTCTCTCCTCAGGACTTCATTCTGGGTGCTAGTTGGGGTAACTGATCATCACAGTTCACCCCAAACTGTCCCATTTCAGCACTGAAAGTCCGAGGACCCAGAAAACCTTAGGAGGTTGATCATCCCCACTAGCAATGACCCTCTGATTACCTGATGCATTCATACCAGCATATTTTCTGAGTCTGTGCTCTTGCCTGGCTGCTACTCCGTTCTGGATAACCTAGGAATCAAATCAAGTGTGTGTTTAAGACACTAGCAAGTAAAGGCCACAAAACTTAAGAAAAAAATTAAGAATTACACGTATTTTTTAAATCATGGAATAAGTCAGAATTTTGATTGACTTTGTTATGTTTATGGCTTATTTTAGATCTAATTGTGAATTATATTTGGGCAGAAGCACCATAATCTTCTTAGCTTATGGTCTTGGAAGGTCTTAAAAGTGGCCTCACTTTGAAGAATTTAAGACCAAAACCAGATATTTGTATTTACCCACATAATGTATCTGACACTCTTCATTCCTTCTTCACATCCTGATTTCATGCCAGGATCATTTCCCTTCAACACAAAACTTCCTTTAGAATTCCATGTATTGCAGACCTGCGGGTGACAGCTTCAATTGCCCGAAAATATCTTCATTTTGCCTTTATTTTTCCAGGATATTTTTTTCCACTGGATATAGAATTCCAACTTGAATTTTGTTTGTTTTAGCATTTTAGAGCTATCAATCCATATTCCGACTTAACATTGTTTCTGATGAGAAGTAGCCATTGTTCCTATTGTTGCCTCAAATGTAATATGACTTTTATTTTCTGTCTGCTTTTAAGATTGTCTCTTTTCAACAGTCTGCCTACAATGTTCATAGTTGTGGAGGCAGGGGTAGAATAGGGGAGGAAGAGCACATAGGTCTCTTCAACAGTGTTAGCAGTATTTTAGTTCTTAGGTTTGATTCTGTTGACCTTAAAAAACAAAAGAGGCAGTTATTTTACCAGCTAAAGGAGTTTATTCTGGAACAGCAGAGGAACTGCAATTTTGGGACAAGCAAACTGTGGCAAAACAGACAAGTCTGAAGAACAGAGAGGGGCTTGCTTTTATAAGGGGAAAGGAAGGAGCTGGGATGGGCTTTTCTGCTGAGTTCTCCATGGCTAGGTTGTTGCTGGGCAGGAGAAATTCTTTTTCCTGCTGGGGTATGTATGTAACATAAGCTTCCTGTTGAATGTTAGGTCTGCTTCTTAGCACCAGTGGTCATGTGTGAGAACTCCCCCTTCAGGGCTTCCTGAATGTTTTTTTTTTTTTTTTAATATTTTATTTATTTATTCGTGAGAGAGACAGAGAAGGAGAGAGAGAGGCAGAGACACAGGCAGAGGGAGAAGCAGGCTCCATGCAGGAAGCCCAATGTGGGACTCTATCTCGGGTCTCCAGGATCAGGCCCTGGGCTGAAGGCAGCGCTAAACTGCTGAGCCACCCGGGCTCTCCCTGAATCTATTTTAAATGGAGTTTCCTTTATTTTCACAGTTGGATTGGGTTGGGGGTTCACGGATGTTTATTTCTATTATGCTTTATAATTCACATATGTTACATAGTTTCTTTGGTATGTTACATAATGCAATCACAAAACTCTATGTAGTTAAATTTTTAAAAGTGATTAGATGGTGCCAAAATGGAGATACCAACTTCCTTCCATAAATCTGGCTGTGAATATGGAGCAGGGAAATACGATAGTGACCAGAGTAGCATAGGAGATAAAGGGAAGATTTTTGGTTTGGTTTTGTTTAATACAGGAATGACTACAGCTTTCTTTATGGGAATTCGATGATCCCATAGAGAAAAGGAGAATGGGAAGATGCAGGAGAGGGAGAGAGAAAAGAAAGGCTGGTCCTTGAGTCAGAGAGGGCCTAAGATCCAGGCACGTGTGGAGGTAGCCTTTTGAGAGGAAAAAGAAAACTCACTCTGAAGCATGAAGGAAGATGGAGAAGATGGATGCTAAAGCAAGTAGGATTAGAAATGTGGTAGGGATGCCTGGATGGGTCAGTGGTTAAGCATCTACCTTTGGCCCAGGACGTGATCATGGAGTCCAGGATGAAGTCCCACATCAGGCTCCGTGCATGGAGCCTGCTTCTCTCTCTGCCTGTGTCTCTGCCTCTCTCTGTGTGTCTCTCATGAATAAATAAATAAAATCATTAAAAAAAAAATTGAGAATCCCTGGGTGGCTCAGCGGTTTGGCGCCTTGACATTAGTCAAGTCTTCTGATCTTTCTGAGTCTGTTTCCTCATCTGTCACATGGAGTTACCAGGCCTCACAGGGAGGTTGTAGAATACCAGGTGCCACACAGATAGGGTATAGAGGCCAGCCCTTAGCTCTCCTACTTGTGACTGCTTCATCCTCAGTTGTCACCTCTTGAAGGAGAGAAGGAAGATGGGTGGCCGGTTTAGCAGGACTGCTGCACAGCCAGCCAGCGGCAATTTCATATTACTTGTGATTCAATCAAGTTCTGTTGCCTCTGCTTTCTCTTAACTCTCCTGAGCAGGTACCTCTTCACTGGGACAGTTGCCTGGGTTTATTGAAAGTTATTTCTGATTCTGTTTGCTTAGCAGCTTATGGGCAAACGTCCCTAAAGGGGAAGAAAAAGGTAGAAGATGAGACAGCAGTATTTTACATGTTGTTTTCTCCAGGTTTCTGTTCTCTACGCTTGTAGATATTTCTTTGGGGAACTCTCAAGCTACTCTAAGTACTTGAGTTTTTATTTCCAGTTTGATAACTGTCAAATCCTTATCTTCAGTCTAGACTTCCTTCCCATGCTGCAGACACATGTGGATCCAGCTGCATCCTAGCCATCTTTTCCTTGATGTGTTACAGTTTATTATGTCCAAAACTTGAGTTTGTCACCTTCCTTTGCACACCCCCTCTGCCACCTGCATTCCTTATCTGTATAAACTCTGCCCTCATCGTGTGGGTACAGAGGTGCCAGAAGCATACGTGTCATCTTTCCCTCCTCTTGCTCCTTTGTCCCCCATGCCCCAGAGCCCATCTGTTACCAAGGCCTGTTAATTCTGTCTGCTAAATATCTTTTGCATCCACTCACTTCTCACCGTCCTATCATCTAGTCTTAATCATCTCCCTCATGATTCCTTCTAACTAGTCTCACTCATGTACATGCCTTCCCACCCTGGAAAGGAGAGCAACTCTTCAGGGTTACCCAAAAAAGAAAAGTTTTGTTTTGTTTTGTTTTTAATTTAAAACCCATATTCCTAAGCCACTTATCAAATCTGAGTGCCCAATTATCTGACTTCTCAGCAGCATATAACATAGTTGATCTCTGTCCTCTAAGCACTTTCTTCACTTGTTTCGAAGACATCAGTTCCTCTTGGCTCTCCGCCCCCCTCCTGGCTGCTCCTACTCAGCTGCCTTTGCTGGTTCTTCCTTATATCCCCTACTTGTTAATAAAAGAGTAACCCAGGGCATAGTCTTTAGACTTCTCCATTTACATTTGCTTTCTAGATGACCCCATCTGATCTCAGAACTTTAAATCTCCTCTACATGCTGACGACTTGTTATCTTAGCTCAGAGTTTTGTAAACTCTAAGCTAGTGTGTCCAGCTGCCTACTCAACAGCTCCTCTCAGATATCTAACAGATACTTCAAATTAACACTCACTTCACAATTTATTCCTCATTGCTGTTCCTTAGTCTTCAGACATCTCAGTTAATGGACACTGTGTCCTTCTAGTTCTGTGGTTTAAACCAAAACCCTTGGAATCCCCCCCGATGCCTCTGTTTCTAGTCCACCAAGAAATTCTGACAGCTCTATCTTTACAATATATCCAAATCTATTTATCACCACTCCAGCCATTACCACCCTAATCTAAACCACCATCAGTTACCTCTTGCCTAGATTATTACAGGGATCTCTGTGCTTGCCTCTCTGCTTCTGCCTTTGTGCCTGGCAACCCATTCCCTGTACAGCATCTGTTAGTTGACCTTTTAAGATGTTGAATAAATCATGTGATTTCTCTGCTTGGAACCTTCCAGTAACTTGTCATTGATGACGAGGAGAGCCAGAATGGGGCCTAAGACATGCAGGCCAGAGAATAAGATGGTAACTTGGGCCTCAAACTTGAAAGGTGTATCTTCTGGCAAATTAAAAAACCACAGTCCTGAGTTAGGTGCAGAGAAGGCAGAAGAAGGTCCCTTCCTCAGGAGCTCACAGTTCCCCAGGGGAGCCAGCTTTACATCTCAGTCCACCAACTCCTATTAAGTACCTGTTATGCTTAAAGAGCTGGACCGTACCTTCAGGGAGCTCACAGTTCCTAGAGGTACTGGTCTCCAAACCACTCATTCGCTTTCTCAAATGATATTAACACTTAGTAGAACAAAATAGGGCAGCCCCAGTGGCTCAGCGGTTTAGCACCACCTCCAGCCCAAGGCGTGATTCTGGAGACCCAGGATCAAGTCCCACATCGGGCTTCCTGCAGGGAGCCTGCTTCTCCCTCTGCCTGTGTCTCTGCCTCTCTCTCTCTCTGTGTGTATGTCTCTCATAAATAAATAAAATCTTTTAAAAATAAATAGATAGATAGATACATAGATAGATAGAAAGAAAGAATGAATGAATTTAGGGAAAAGAAGGCTGAGCCACAATAGTGACTTGAGTAGAATTCAGCAGAGATGAAGGAAAGGCTTTATAAGCTATGCATCTGGAGAAAAGAAACCTCAGCGAATCAGCAGAATTTGGCAACTTGCAGGTATAAGCAGTATATGATAGAAAGGAGGTCAGAGGTAGGGAGAGACTGAACTGGACCAGAACAATCAGGGTAGGATAGGAATCAGAAGCAAAGAGCAAAAGGAACCTGTCATCTGAGCTTTGGCCTCCCTGCCTGTCTACATGGCAGTTCTTAACCGTGAGATGGACCTTGTCTTACTCTGTGCCTTCCTGCCTAAAGGCCAGGCTCTGTGCACAGCACAGACGAGTCCCTGGACTAACCACAGGCATGGGGCCAGGGCTGTTGTTCCTGAGGAGTGAGTAGGAGGCAAGAAGTCAGACACAAGGCCATGTACAAGTTACCCTAAAAGCCTTGAGCTGTCTATCCCCTCCCACTCTAGTGTTCTCACCTCCACTCAGCCAGACCCCACAGCGGTGTAGACACCACTAGAAAGCGAGGTGCTCCAGGCCAGCCAGGTAGCTGAAAGTCAGCAAACCTGGTTTCTTGCCCTGACTCTGCTGCTGTCTTTCTGAGGTCTTGGGCATGGTGTCTCCAGAGGCAGCACAGACTTAATTTGTGACTGCATTTCCCTCTTCTCTCCTACCAGGTAGTTTTGTGTAGTGGCAAGGACCATGGCCCCTAAATCTACACAGCCTAAACTTAAAACTGAGCTTTGCCACTTACTCGTTGTGGAACTTCCTGGGGCAACTTCTCTGTGCTTCAGTTCCTTTATCTGAAAAATAAGCATAATAGACCTGCCTCCTAAGGTTTGTTTTGTGTAGGATTGACTAAGTAAGATATGTAAAATACAGTTCTTGGCACATAAAAAAGAAGAACTAGGAGTGCCTGGGTGGTGCAGTCAATTAAGCGGCAAATTCTTGGTTTTGGCTCAGGTCGGGATCTCAGGGGATCTCAGGGTCATGAGATCAAGCCCAGCGTCAGGCTCTGTGCTCAACACAGAATCTGCTTAAGGCTCTCTCTCCCTCATACCACCACCACCATCACCCCAGTGTTCTCTCTCTCTTTCTCTAAAATATTTTTTTTAAGATTTTATTTATTCATGAGAGACACAGAGAAAGAGAGACAGAGACAGAGACAGAGGGAAAAGCAGGCTCCATGCAGGGAGTCCGATATGGGACTCAATCCCAGGACTCCAGGATCACGCCATGAGCTGAAGGCAGCTGTTTAACCGCTGAGCCACCCAGGCATCCCTAAATAAATCTTTTATTTTTTTTTATTTATTTATGATAGTCACACAGAGAGAGAGAGAGAGGCAGAGACATAGGCAGAGGGAAGAGCAGGCTCCATGCACCAGGAGCCCGATGTGGGATTTGATCCCGGGTCTCCAGGATCGCGCCCTGAGCCAAAGGCAGGCGCTAAACCGCTGCGCCACCCAGGGATCCCTAAATAAATCTTTTAAAGAGAGAAAGAACAATTATATGAGTGTTAGCTATTATTATTTTTATCATCATTCCTATTGAGATGTCCTCCCTCTTACACTGTTCCATTTTGGGAGGGAATTGGTAGGATGAAATGCTAAGGGATAGGAGCACCATCAAGAACAGCACTGGGAGCTGGGAATTTAGCCCCACAGAGCACCCCTGAAGTAGGAGAGCAGTTTTCAAGGTTGTAGCAGTGGACTGTGTGCTCAGCTCAGACCCTAAGTTAGAAGCCCAGAATGACACCCCACCCCCACCTATGGATAATAGATCCCCAGCCTCAGAAGTCTCTGGCCTACCTATCTATGAGTCTTAAGGCTTTATGTCTGCTTCTTTCCTCACAGCAGTCTAGAGAATTTTTCTGTCTTTTGGTTTCCCTTCCTCAAGCCCAGAGGCATCTAAGAGATCATAGTCCCAGTAGAGAAACCCAGCCTCCACAAAATCATCAGATCAGGTCAGCAGGGGCCTAGGGGAACTTCTTGAGCCCATTATCCTCTCTCTCCAGCCTGTGGTCCAGGCCTGATGGCTGAGATATCCCTCTTAGGGCATGAAGCCCTGATGTATTGCCTCATTTCTTTAAGACACCAAGTCCCTAGCTCTCTGCAGAGTACCAAGAAGAGTCCTAAAGATCCAAGGGTTTCTGATAAAGGCCACACAAAGCTTTTGGGAGGAGATGAGCTCCCTGGCCAAGGGTGTACAAAAGTCAGGGGAAACAGCCAGAATTGGCTGGTACCCACCCTGCCCCAGAATGCAACTTGGCAGGCATCTCAAGGGAAAGGGCTCACAGGACTATTGGGTGGGTGCAGGGCTCACATTGCCTGAGCTACTCTGAGGCCAGAGTCTGGGAGGAGCCAGGACCTCTTCTAGAAGTGTCACTTTAACCCTTCCCTCTCATAAGTCTGGACTTTCAACCCCTCTCCCTGACAGGGCATGAGTTCAGAGGGTTAAGTTTTGATTAAGTCAGGCCTTTTCATTCTGTAGGGGGGAAGACTGAGGCCAGGGTGAGGGAGGGGCTCTAGTCCTTGTAAAATGGGCTTGTTGTCAGGAAAACCTTCTCAAAGGAAGAATAGGGAGGATCAGGGTATGGTGAGAAATGGAGCATGTAGGTAGTGAGAACCACACAGCCAGAGATCTAACGCAGGAATAGGGGGTGAGCTCTGAACATGGAGCCCAGCCATGCTGCACTTGAGCTGGGTGATCAAATTTAAGATTTGCCTCTCAGGGCTAGGCCCCTGGTCTGTATCTTATCCCCACTCCGCCCCCCCCCACCCCCCCCACCCCCCACCCCCCACTGCTCCTGGCTACAGCTCCTGAATCTGCTAACTCTCTTCAGCCCAAGGAAGTTCAGCCTTTGGAGAGGACTCTGGGAGCCACCCCAGAGGAAGGCAGCAGGCCAATGGGGTGAAAGTTGAAGAAGGCAGACAGCTGTACTGAGCCCTCACTCGTCTCTGAGGCAGCGATCCATTGGCAAGCCCATGTAACCAGCCAGAGTCAGGGAGCTGTTTACTTTCAGTTTTCAGCGCTTTCAAAGTTTTGCTTCCAGCTCCTAAGTCAGGGTTTATGTTACTTAAGGGAACTGCTCTGGAAAAGAACAAAACTTCAGCCCCAATGCTGAGCCAGAGGTTTATTGGGCAGGAGGCAATCGAGTGGGGAGAGCTTGGCCAGGCCTGGCCTAGCACAGGGCATGCCTTGCGGAGGTACAGTACCTTCTTTCTACTCTACCTGAGGTAAGGTCTGAGAACAGCAAGGCCTCATTTTGCTCTCTGCAGCAGATGTCAGCTTTTGCTCCAGCTTAACCCCAGTGTTTTGCAAGATGTTGTACCTGGCCACAGCCTTGGTCACATCTGAATTTCATTTCACCTTCACAGTAGACCTGGGTAAGAAGGCTAAACAGAAGTTCTTAGCTCCATTTGGTAATGAAGATACTGAGACCCAGAGAAAGAGTGTGTCTTGGCATTAAGCAAGTGGACAGCTGGGCTTGGCCACATGCCAGTGTTCCTTCCACTCCAGCCCACCACCTCCCCTCTAAGAAAGTCCCAGGAACGCCCTGAAGCCAGGATGAGTACAGACACCTACACCCTGGGAGCAGGTGTCTGTTCAAGGTGATCCCTCTGGAGACTAGAGTGGAGAGAACCTAGAACATAGTGGCTTGGACCAGACCACACTGTAGCCCAAAGAAGAGGATTGGCCCTTCCTGAGGGAGCCTTTGGTGAAGACACTGTATCACAGGGACCTGGCCAAAGAGGGACCCATCAGCTAGAAGAAGTTCCTGGGTTGCAAGCACCTCCTCTTACATTATCTGCTCATATTGATCCATTTTCAGATGAGGAAACCAAGGCCCAGAGACTAAGTGACTTGCCCAAAGCCATTTGGCTAAGTGGTAGAGCCAGGACTAGAACCAACTCCCCAGGATGGAGTTAGCCTTTTGATTTGAGGAAGCCCCAGATTTGCCCGCCACCATTATTCCTTACTCTTTACATGATGCTTTATTTTCATCCTAGGAGAGTTCTACCTTTGACGTTGAGATGGACACATCTGTCTTAAATAATAGGCCAGAGAGGCCTATTCATATTCATAGCCTGGGTGCCCAGATGCCCAGAAAAGAGCAAGTCCCCATATTTCAAAGTAGGAGAATTTAATGAGAGATCTGGGTAGATTTAATGGGGGCAGTCTGAGAGCCCCTGGTCTGCTGCCATGCTTAACACCCAGACCACAATAAATCCAGTTCCATTCTTCAGCCTAGAATAGTAATCAACCCCCCACATCCAGATCCTGTTCACTGTGCAGGTCTAAGAGCAATAAAGTCAGTTACTCTCCAGACATTTGAGAACTCCCCTCAGCAAGCATCAGCCCCTTTCTCTGGGTTTGTCTTCTGCTTTCTATACCTTTACTCGACCACACCTATCCCCACTACTTTGCTAGGGAATATATTCCTCTTTCTCATCCCTGCTCAGTCTAGCCTGTATCTGGAACACCCTCTCCCATATCCTTTGCTCAGATTCCACCTTCATGTTGTTTCAAGTCCCTCTTCTTGAAAGTACCCTACATAGGGACTTTACCCCATATATGTAACACCCACTGTCCAGACTCCAAGATCCCTGCAGCCCCTGGGTCTGATGATCCAGCTTCTATGTGGGCTCCTTCTGCCTCTCCAAGATCTCTAAGGCTCCTGCAAATCATAGGCAGAAACAGGGTAAGCCCAGCCATGCTGCAATTGGGCTGGGTGGTCAAATTGCGATTTGCCTCTTAGGGCTAAGCCCCTGGCCTGTGGATCTTGTCTCCCCGCCGTTCCTAGCTGCAGCTGCTCAATCGGCTACTCTCTGGCCCCAAAGAAGTTTCAGTCCCAGCCTAGGGGAAGGCAGCCAGCCAAGGGGGTAAAAGTTGAACAAGGCTGGTGGCATCTGTACTGAACCTGGGGCCCTGCTCTTTTCCTGGTACCTGCACACCCACAGCTTCAACAGGAGCATGCAAATACTTCAGAGGAACAGTCAGTACATGTAGGGGTATCCCTATTCTGAGCAATGCCCCCCCCCCGCCCAGCCCCACCAGAGTTGTGTGTTTTGGGGTAACCGCTCTGATGAAAGAGGAACCTTTACTCCTAGCCAAGATGTTTTTTAGACCCTACTAAGGTCAACAAAAGCCAAGTGCTGCTGAGTGTGTGTTCTCTGTCCTTCCACACCCCCTGCCCTGCCCAGTACACAGCCAAGCCCTGTCCCTGGGCCTGGGCCATACAGATAAGGCTCCCCTAGGTTGTTGGGTCCAGGCATGGGTGCTGGGAAGTTGACTGAACCAGCCACACTGGATTAAGCTCCAGGGCAGATGTTGGCCCAGCCGGTCAGGTGCAGGCCTGTGCTCACGCAATTCCCTCAAGGGAAATGACCTCACTTCCCTACCCCCAACTCTGCTGAAACTGTGCATCTCAGATCTCACCTCTGTGTGAAGCCTCCCCTGTCCATCTTGGCTGTTAGGAATTGCTCCTTTCTCCGTGTTTGAGTTCTGAGCTTCATCTCTCTGATTGCTGGGTAGGTTGGCATTTCTCTTCTCCCCTGTAGCCTGAGCAGCCCTGTGGGGGACAGAAACCATGCCTACTTAATGTCCTTAAAAAGTGAGGGGGTTGAACAGATCTTAGGCTCCTGAAAGGCTTGATGAGTCACCAACAAAGGTCTTTGATGGTCATTTCAGGAACTGACGTTCTTGGCCCTTCCAGTGATGGAGAACAAGACTCATCAGAGCCTCCTAAACAATGCTTCTCTTCTGGCAGATGAAGACACAGAATCCTGGTTTAGGATTTGAGATAGGAGATTGCTCTTAGGCCTGTTTTCCCATCTAGCTTATAGAACAAGCATCTCTCTAGTCCTCCTTAACTGTAGCAGAGAAAGAAATGGAAAAGCAAGGTACATCTGGTGACGCAGAAGATCTGTCTGCAAAGTAGCCAGGGTACTGGAAGGGGATTTGGTGTTACCTCTAAATCCCAAATAGCTCACAAAACAAGTCTTGGATCTTGGGAGTAGAGAGGGGTATATGGAGACTCAATGTGCTGCCAAGCCCCTGAGGATTTGACTTAACCAAAGGCCTGACATATGGTAGGCCAATGACCAGTGGTTCTAGAATGAATAAGATGTTTTCTGTAAGAGGCAGTCTCCTCCCCACCCAATTTCAGCCTCTGGTCACCATGGCTTGGTCCCACCCATTCACTGATCTAGCAGCTACCAAGCTCCCATCTTGGACTTGGCCCAATTGGAGTCACAAACATCAGACTCAGTCTGTGTCTTCCAGGAGCACCCATCCAGTCTAGGTGGGGAGGCCAACAGGCAGTGACTGGGCAACTGGCCTACCCTGCCTGAAGCCTTATAGGGTGCAGGTGCCTATCATATCTTGGAAGAACTCCAAATGGGAGCAAAGGGTGGGCTTCCTTTTTTTCCTTTTAGCCTAAACCTGCCTAGAAGATACAGAGCTGTTATCTTCTCATCTCTACTAGCACTGTTTTGCTCTTAGTTCTCAGGCAAACCTAACTGTGGGCTATCAGTGCTGACAGTTTGCTCAGGTTGTATGCACTCCTTTAGCATTTAGAATTCCAGACTGGCAAGGATCCTCAAGGTTACCTGGCTTCCACTCCCCTTATCACAATCTGGCTGCTATTCTTTTTTTTTTTTTTTTTTTAGTAGATGACTGTCCTCTCTGAGCTATGGAAGTCAGAACTGGGTTCTGTACATTTCTGTCTCCTCACAGGCATTTAAAATTTTTGGTTTTTTTTTTTTTAAGATTTACTTATTCATGAGCGACACAGAAAGAAGCAGAGACATAGACAGAGGGAGAAACAGGCTCATCGCAGGGAGCCCAATGTGGGACTCGATCCCGGATCCCAGGATCATGCACTGAGCCGAAGGCAGACACTAGACGCTCAACCACTGAGCCATTCAGGCATCCTGGCATTTGAAAGGTTAAAGAAATGAAGGAAAGAAGGGATTACTAAATGTTACTGACTCCAGAAAATCTCTAGGGAAACTCTAGAAAAATCAGAAAATCTCCACCAAGCTGATTCTGGTCATTCTGGCCTGAGCGCTGGTACCGTGTGCTGTCTGTCTCTCCATCACCTTATGAAGATCTCAGCTGTTGGATTTGGGGACAGAGAAGAGATACCCATCCATAGTGCAGGCTACATGCCGTGAGGTCAGCCAAGTTCACCTGTTATGGCGACTTCCATCTCCTTTTAGCACTGCCTCTTCCCCTGCCAGACCTCCACCTCTTCCCCTGGGCCTTACTGTCAGCCAGCTGTCTGGGGTGGCTTTTCTGTATAGCTTTGAGCTCCTTAGGGGCAAGAATGTGGTACAAAAAAAATTAAGTGGGGGGGGAGGGGTTGAATGAGTAAAAGAGTGAGCCATAGAGGAGTCCAGAAGACCACAATCTCATAACCCAAATGTATACGAGGACCTGAAAGGGGAATTAGTGATACCCTGTCAGCCCAAGGCAGGGAAGATTTGGTAGCGGGGCTGTGGGGACATGGTTCATGTTACCTGGCAGCTCTCAGAACATATGGAGAGTGTATTATTCACCAACATCTTCTCCCTGGCAGTTGGATATATTCCCCGGGTGACATATGGAACAGTTACAACTGAGAGGACAAATGACTTATCTATGCCCATGCAGCAAGAGAAGGGATGAGGCTTTCAGCGTGTACTGGAGGAAATTCCTCCTCTCGAGGCATAGAAAGATTCTAAGCCAGGGTTCATATCATGGCTCTGCCACTCCAAACTTTGGGACCTTGAGCTCATTTAAACCTGAACTGTAACTGTAGTTTCTTTTATGTGACCTAGGAACAGTGCACCCACCTATGGGGGTTGAGGTGAGGGTTAAGCAAGATCAGGTATACTTTGTAAACCAGTCAGCTCTGTATAGATATTAGCCAAAGGACCAAAATACAAAAGGAACCAAAGTCATTTCTTGGAGGTACCATATCCTCATTGCTTACCCAGCTGACTTCTTCCTCTTCAGGACAAAAGTGGGGCCTCCAGCAGAGCCTTGTCTGGAAGGCCTTGTCGTCCCAGACCTAACTCGCTGCCTCCTAACCTGCCTGAGGAAGAAACTCGCAGGATTGCACGGATATTTTCTTCCCAATATTCCCAGAAAGACTAATACAGCCTGAAACACTAAGGGAAGGCTCCACCTGCCCACCCTCCTTCAGCCTTGTCTGGCTTGCATGAGACACAAGGTGTGCTTCGTTCAGGGCCATGAAAGTCCTGAAACCACCACCAGCCTAGTCCATGGATGCCTTGAGACCCATCCAGCACCGACTGGAGGAATGTTCCCAAACCAGTCCAAAGTCCACGTGCCAGGATTTCAGCTCATTCCTTCTATGGTGAGGCAACAGCTAGAATCAAAGTAGACTCCAGTCCTCAAGTGGAACCACCCATCTTTTGACCAAGAGACCCAACCAGGCATCTCTCGGCTGAGAAACTCCTTCCAGTGTCTTTGATAGCCTACTGTTGACATGAGCCCACCTTCTTTGGCCATTTTTGCCTTAAAGTTTGGGTGGGGTAGAGGACGGGATGAAGATTGTATGCATTGTGCATAGCTGAGGAAATCCAGGGCCACCTCCAGTTGATTTACTTAGAAATAAGGGTATTTTGTAGATATAAATTATTTTTATGCTGTGTTGAATTAATCAATAGAAAAAGAGGGGGGAAATCACCTCCTTTAGACTTTTTATCTGATTATCTGAAATTCTAACCATGCTTTTAACTTATTGTTTTTACCCAGCTCTGAAGGTCATTGTTGCTGCCTGTGTCTGAATAAAATCATATTGGTATTTATATTCTGTACACGGTTGTTTTGTGGGTTGGCCACTAGCCCTGGGTGTTTGTGCTCTAACAGCCAAAGAAAAGTTTGAAAACCATATAGTCCCTTAAGCTCACCTGAAACTGGGGGCCAGGGTCAACATGAAGTCTCATGGTGAGAGATCAGATTGGTCCAGATTTGAATGACACCATATTTCCCTTGCTTATGCCTCAAATCCATCAGCAAAGTGGAAGGGTCTCCTGGAACAGGTCTGCTCAGAATCCCTGATCTCTCCAGGATGGATAGCTCTGGCTTAAGACTGTCACACTCCAAACAGTTGAGCAGCTACTATAGACAGGGCCTGTAGAGAAGATAAGGGGCAAAGATCCATCAACAGATGAACGGGTAAAGAAGATGTGGTATATATACATGGTGGAATATTACTCAGTCATGAAAAGGAGATCTTGCCATTTGCAATAACACGGATGGAACTAGAGGGTATTATGATAAGCAAAGTAAGTTGATCAGAGAAAGAAAATTATCATACGATAATTTTATGATAATTATCATACGATAATTCATACAAGTGAGATGAATTGTATGAATTTACACTTGTATGTATGAATTTATGAATTTTATGAATTTAACACTTGTATGAATTTAACAAACAAAACAGGATCATAGAGGAGGGAGGGAAGAATAAAACAAGATTAAATCAGAGAAGGAGACAAACCATAAGAGACTCTTAATCATAGGAAACAGAGTCACCGGAAGGGAGGTGGGGGGGATGGGGCACCTGATATAATGAGCACTGGGTGTTATATAAGACTGACAAGTCACTGAACTCTACCTCTAAAACTAATAATACACTATATGCTAATTGAATTTAAATTAAAAAGAAAATATTTTTTAAAAAACATACCATTTGGTACCCAACATCTCTCCAAAGTGAACAGCTAAGCCAGAATAAAGGATGTCCTTGCCAAAAAAAAAAAAAAATGAAAGGGACAATGATGCACAGAGTGGCTGGAAGAGAAAGTTGGAGGAGAACTAAAGTGAAGGGCCCCGCTTTCTTCCCTAAGCACAGGTCATTTCGCTTAGTCCTCAAAACAACTCTATAACCTGCAGATCATGATACCCATTTTATAGTTAAACTGAAACTTTTAAGTCATGTACCTCTCTGTTAATGTAGCTAGGAAATGAATCACCACACAAAACATTTCCAGAGATGTCACAAGGCTTCTGCACACAGGGAAGAGCCAACGAGTGCTCTGAATCTGGGAAATTCATGGAGAAATACCATGTGGGCTGGAGCAACCAGGGTGGACTTTCTAGAAAAGTTAAGTCTGAGGATGAGCCCAGAGAGAGAACCTGGAGGGCACTAAGGGCCACATGCCACTGGGGATAGAGAAGAGACAGATCTGACTCTGCCACTTCCTTGATAGGTCCCCTCTGGCTTGACTGTCCTATCTGAGCCTCTGTTGCCTCATCTGTAAAACAGAGATAATAACGCTTCCTGGGGTGGTTGTGAGGATGAAATGAGATGACATTTGTGAAAGTGCTTCGCCTGCACTTGGCACTTAGTGAAAGCTGAGGAAATGTCAGCTCCTCCCACTCCTCCCCCACTCTCCGAAGCTCCTGAAGCTTCCAGAGACCAGCAGATAGGCAAACACACCGACAACTCTGAGACAGGCAGGATGTGCCCTAGAGGGTACAGGGTAATGCAGGAATCCCAAGGAGGGACAGAGTGCCCCCCCCCATCAGTGAAGTGCCCTCAGACCCGGTTGTTCCCCTTCATTTGTTCATCTCGCCCCCCCCCCCACACCTTCAGCCGGCCAGCTCACCCCCTCCCCAGTGCCTTCCTCTAAAGTTGACCATGGAGCTTTCAAAGCACAGGGCTCCACCTCCCTTAAGGCCACATGGAACCGACAGAGGGGCAGACAGGGGCCCAGAACTGAGGGGTTAAGCCTCAGATGAAGAATATTCCTTCCAAATCCTATTCCAGCTTCTGTAAATAACCTGATTGGGTCAAGTTAGGATAAGGCCACAGGAGGACATGGGCTGTTCCTACCCAGGTGGTTTCTCCTATCCAGGCCAAGGCAGCCCCCAATAACACAAGGGCACTCTAAGGGCCTGTAAACCACCACCTACACTTTAAAAGGGTGTTATTTACCAGTATCTTCTCCCAGAAAGTTGGATCTCTTTCTGGGTGACAGCTCAGAGGTGAAATGCCTTGCAAGGGTATAAGCCATGCAGCCTGGCTTTAAGGGTATAAAGTACACATTTGACAATTAGCCATCAACTCCCTCACTTCCTTTCAGGCACTGTCCCTGCTGAGACCTGAAAATGGGTGTTTCTGATCCCCAGATGCTTGTTGAACCCAGCCACCTTGCAACCAACCTTGGAACTTCTAGCGCCTGTTGGATTCTGGGGACAGGGAGCCAAAGCAGACACACCTAGCCCTGCCCTCAAGAAGCTTCCCAGGCCCATGTAAACTGAGTCCTCCTTCTGGGTATTCCATGGCCCACAGCCTCCTTGTTTGAGCTCCTACTGTTTTTTGTTTGTTTTAAGATTTTTATTTATTTATTTTTTAAGATTTTATTTATTTATTCATGAAAGACACAGAGAGAAAGGCAGAGAACACAGGCAGAGGGAGAAGCAGGCTCCAGGCAGGGAGCCTGATGTGTGACTCAATCCTGAGACCGGGGGATCATGCTCTGAGCCAAGGGCAGGTGCTCAGCCACCCAGGTGTCCCTTGAGCTCCTACTCTTTATCCCACACCATGTACCTGCTGCAATTCACCCACCACCTTCAGGCATTTCCAGCTAGAGCCCAGAACCTACTTCCTGAGCGCAACCTCAGCAATCCTAGCAGCCCCTTCCCTTATAAACGCTAACACAACTGCCTGTGCTGCTGATGTAGGGCAGGGCCTGTTCTAAGGAAGAGGACAGGCACAGCTTTGGCTTTGCACTTGAGTGTCTGGACTCATGACCACTTGCCCTGCAGCCATGGCTCTGGGCTCAAATCCAAAAATGGCTTCTGCCTACCCCTCTGCCCCACCCAGGTAACTCCCCTCCCTCTCCCTCCCCCTCTCCTCTTCTGTCCCCTTACCCACCTCTTTCCTATGTCACCTGGGTCCCAGGTTCAGATGTGCCCTACCCTTCCCCCTCAGTGCCCACAGTAGCAACTGCTAGGGACTCTGCAGGCTGTGCTTCACACACCTTTGCCAGCGCCCTGTGGCTCCCTTCAGCAGCATTCGTGCTGAAGCCTCCAAGTGTCATGTCTCAGATGGTAATGGTCACAGCGCATAGGATGTTATAATTTAAGGGCTATAGGTAGGCCCTACCATACACTACCAGTAGGATCTGGGTAAGTCCTTGTCCCTCCCTCACATCATTTTCTCCTCTGTAAAATAAGCATTACAAATGTTAGTATGCTCAGCAATAAAAAAGGAATGAGGTACTGATACATGCTATGACACAGATGCATCTTGAAAGTACTATGCTAACTGCAAAAAGCCAGTCACATACTATATGATTTTATTTATATGAAAGGTTCAGAAATCATACAATAGAGACAGAAAGTAATTAGTGATTGCTTGGGGCTGAGTGGAAGGGAAGAAGGGAAGTGACTGCTGATGTTCACAGGGATATTAAGGGGTGGTGGGTGGGAGTGGTGAAAATATTCTAAAATTGTGATGATGGTTGCATAACCGAACTCTAAATTTTTTTTTATTATTTATTTATGATAGTGAGAGAGAGAGAGAGAGAGAGAGAGAGAGGCAGAGGGAGAAGCAGGCTCCATGCACCGGGAGCCTGATGTGGGATTCGATCCCGGGTCTCCAGGATCACGCCCTGGGCCAAAGGCAGGCACCAAACCGCTGCACCACCCAGGGATCCCCCCATAACCGAACTCTAAAAACCACTGAATCGTATCCATTAAATAGGTGGATTGTATGATATGTGAATTATATCTCAATAAGGCTGTTATTTAAAAAAACAATTCAAAAAATAATAATAAAATAAAAAATTAAATAACAGAATCCTGGGTGCCTCAGTCAGTTAAGCATCTGCCTTTGGCTGAGGTCATGATCCTAGGGTCCTGGGGTCCTGGGATCAAGGCCCAGGTCGGCCCCCCTGCTCAGCGGGGAGTCTGCTTCTCTCTCTCTCCCTCTGTCCCTGCCCACTCCCACCCCTGTTTGTGCACACTCTCTCAAATAAATAAAATATTTAAAAATACACATAAATAAACAGAATCCTAATAGTACTTACCTCATAGGGTTGTGAAATACAGAAATAATGTATATAAAGTATCTGGCACATAGTAGGCACCAAGAGCCTACTTAATATTAGGAGAGCCCTGCCCAGCCTATCGTGTGTGGCCCTGACCTTTGAATTCTCAAAGGTGACAGATCCAACCCCTATCCCCATATGTTACCCTTATTACCTGAGGTAGCTCTTCCAGCAGCTGGAAGGAGCTATTTTAAAGAACCACAAGTCAGAGGAACTAAACCAGATCTGGAACTCTGACCTTTCCCCTCACCTCCCTGCCACTCACCAGCCAGCCGCCTCTTGTCAAGTGATCAAGCTGTCAACTAAGCTTCTGTGGGCTAAGGTTTCAGGTCAGCTGGAACATATAAAGATAGGTGCCAAGCCAGAGGCAGCAGAGACAACAGTGAATGGCAAGGGGGCAACTAGATCCCTGCTGCCACCTCCAGGGATGGAGCCCTAAGGAGCCTTAAGGGAACCCTGTGCTTCCCCGACCCTGGCTGACTCACAGGTAAGACCCCATTCTTCACCACCCCTCCCCCCTCCATGTGCTGCCCTTAGCTTACAGAGAGCGGTCTGGAGCTGATGGGACACCAATCTGGGGTCACTACAGGGCTGGTAGATTTAGTTCCTCCCCAGCCGCGTCAAGAAAGGGAGAACTGCAACCCTGATGAGGGGACACTGTGGCTGGGCTATGTCACACCCCCACACCTGTGTCACTCACACACAATTCACTTTCCCTTTTCTGCTGGCTGCCTCTGCTGTGATTTTGCAAATCTCCATAAGTAATAGTGGCTTTCTCCTTAGTGTGGCACAGAATCTCCAGAACCCCTCCAGAGCGTTAAGCCCTTTCCCCATGAGGGTCCTGGGGACCCCTTTTCTGGATAGAGGTGGTACAGGCACTTCTGGCCTTATATACAGGGAGGTTTGCAGAGCCCCCAGAACTCTTTACTCAGGCGGCTTCCTCCGCGGGGATGCTGTGGAGGCTTTGCCAGGAGGGTGAGACCAGGCGGGGCATCTCAGAACGGGGTCCCCTGACCCCTGCTTCAGAGCTGCCGTGGAGAACAGATACCCCAGCCCCAGCCTACACCTGAATCAAGATATCTGGCCTGGAGGGCCTCTGAGAATCCACTCTGTAAACAAGCAGCTTCAGGGATCCTGAGCTCTCCCTGAAATGTGAGGATCTGGACCCTGAAACAGGCACAGTGTCAGACAGACCAGGGCTCCAATCCCAGCCCCATCCCTTCAGTCTTATGATTGGCGGAAGCCCTTGGAGCCTGACGTCCCTTGTTTATGAAGTGGGAATCACTGTGACTACTACCGCATAGCCTTATAAAGGGACTGAATTAGTCAATACCTATAAAGCCCTCAGCCCCGTGCCTCATGCAAGAAGCACTGAGCAGACATTAATGGGGCACTACTACCATGGCCACATAGCAAGAACACCCCATCCATCCATCAAGAGTCCCAGCAGAGCTACAGAGAGAAGAGTTCTTCCTCTCAACTTCACCTTTGCCAGTGGCAAAAGTTCTGCTGCCTGCTAGGTTTCCTCAAGTATCAATTCAGGAGGCTGGAGTAAAGGCAGAGAATGCATTAGTCACACAGCCCCGGTGGGAATCCCACTTCTGCTCATTATGTGACCTCTGCCCGGTCATTTCACCTATCTGGGCCTCAGTTCACAACTCTGCAAGTGGAGTAAAAATATCTAACTCGTAGGATTCTTCCCTTAGAGTCTGAGTGGCTACCAAAGGCTTTGAAGAAAGGACACTCCTACAACCAGTAAGAGACATTAGAGAACACCATCCCCAAGGGCCTCCCTAACCCTGATTGTCAGGCACTCATTCCTGATGCTGGGGCTCTGACAGTCCAGCTCATGTCAGAGAAGAGGAAAAGCAGAGGAAATGCCATGGCTTGAAACAAGAGAGGCAGCTGCTCGTGCATACACCTGCACGTGCATTCCAGCCCCAGACAGAGGAGCCAGAGCCTCCTTGCTGGGAACTGAGCCCTCCTGGCAGCTGCTGGTCTCCTGTAGGCAAAGGGAAAGGGGAAGGAGGCAAGTGGAGGACAGGGTTCTCCTAGCACGCTACAGTCTGTCCCCTCAGCCAGGCTCCACACCACCACCCCTAGGAGCCAGATCCTTCTTGGACCCTCAGGGAGGCAGTACAGAAAAGCAGGAAAACAGGCTGTGGGAGGAGCACTGCAGAGGGAGCCCAAGGCCTGACTGTGTGGCACACACAGGTCTCAGCCTCTCAGGCCATTTTCATTTGCCAAGCTGGTGGCAGCATTCCTCACCAAGCTGTTGTTCTGTATGCATTAATTCTCAGGTGGGTTTGCAAATAATTCATTAACCGCAAAGGGCTTTGAATGCCCTCAATAAAAAAAGATGAGGTCTGGAAATCCATACTACCATACCCACTGGGGTTTCTAGGGGAAAGGTGAAGGGGCCTCGTCGCCATCAGAAGAATTTAGTTGAGGTTCTGTGCCTTTAAACCAGTCTCTCTCCATCTTAAGCCTCTTTAGCCTCTTTTTCTCATCCATAAAATGGATTTAAATGCTGCCCTGCCTTCTTTCCAAGGCCTTTTTGAGCCTAGTATAACAGAGTGAACCAGGATCTGACACTAGTCGCTGGTATATTTAGCAAGCTAATGTCTCAAAGCCTTTGGTTTGCTCATCCAAAAGTAAGGGAAAGGAGCAGCTACCTCTCAGGAAAGTTGTGAAAATTCAATGGGATTGTGTGTAAAACTCTACAGAGGGCCTCACAGTCAGGTGGTCATTTTCTCCTCCTCCCTACTTGAATCCATGCGCTGGGCTCTGACACAAGCTCATGCCTTCCCTGCATCTGGAACACCCTTCCTGCTTCAGCTGCTGAAATCCTGCTCACTTTTCAAAGCCTAACTTATGTGACCCTCCTCCCACCCCCCACCATGAGTTGGTTCTTATCCCACCTCACAAACAAAAGACAGGGCCTCCTCCTCCTTTGGGTCCCTTCTTGGTGCTTTCCTGCCCCCTGACATTCGTCCAACCCATCCTGCACTAGTTATTTGTAGGTGTGTCTGATGCCCCCACAGAACTCCTGGGGAGTTCCTTGTAGGCAAGTGGCACAGACTCTTTTTGCTTATCCTCAGATTCCCTGGAATTCCAAGAACCCAGCATGAGGTTGATCTTAAGGAGTCTGCCAACCATGGCAAGGACTTTGTTCTGAATAAGTGCTCCCTCTGCTCGTTCTCTCTCTCTCTCTCTCTCAGATAAATAAATAATCATCTTTTTAAAAATAAATAAATAATAAAAGCATCCCCTTTTTCTGGGCATGATTTAAAAGTTGTCCCACCACACTATGACCCAGGCTTCTAGACTGGGATCCAGTGGCTGGTGAGTTCCAACCTCAACCCTTCCTCCTCCATCCCACCTCCTTAATTCCCTAGCTAATTCAACACCCATCTGCAAGCTCCCTGAGGGCCAGGGCCAAACCCGATTTATTCCATATCTTTCCTTCCCTAGTACCTGCTATAGTGGTCAAAAATATCTGATTGCTAAGATAATCACTTACACTTTAGCATGAATTAGAACATCAGTTTCATCTTAAGAACAGGCTTTTTAGGGAAAGCTGGCAGCAAGCATAAGAGTTTAGGTACCATGTAGGTTGAGGGGACAGCACAGAGACAACCAGAGTTCTAAATGTCAGTCCTGAAAGACTTGAGTGGTCACCCTTATCTTTTTGTATCCAATGATAAATTGGTGAACAGGTAATATATTATTCTCATTTACCCAAGGAAGTTAAATGATATTGCCAAGTTCCCACCACCATTAGTAACCCATGAAGACTAGGCAGCTCAGGTCTCCTCACCACAGGACTAGAGTTTTCTTATTGCCCCATAAAGAAGGGCACATACACTGTGCCCACTTCACAGCCCTGTGGGACTGGCCCTCCAGGGGTGAGGTCACTTAAGAGTCCAGGATCCCAGCACACTACAGGTATGTGTGAGTTGGGCACCAGCGTGTGTGACCTACTAAGAAATGGCATCAGCACCAAAACCTGATGCACAGAAGTACAGGTTATAAGAATGCAGCACCGCCCATGACAGGTGTGACAGCTTTCCAAGGTAACCACAGCTAAGCCAGGACCTTCAGCTGCAAACGTGCCCCTGGTCAGCCCACAGTAGGATGGGCGCAGGCATGAGTGCACACTGGGAGACGGGGCACCTTCTCTTGATCCAAGATTGATCCTCCTCTGTCTGAGAAACTCGTTCTCTTCAGCTGAGAAGGGATACACTCAGAAGTGTGAGGGGGGAAAAGGCATGTGCTGAGCCAGGCAGATCAGCTGCCACTGCCCCCAATATTGGTAGCAGGACACTCTATACCCCATCTCCCCAGAAACTCTGGGGAGGCAGGGCAGCAAAGGAGCCCAGGACCAGTCTCCCTCCCTCCTCCAAAGCAAAATACTAGCCCCAGAAATCCCACAGTGTGGGGAGGAAACATCTCTAATCATAGATTAACAATCTCTAGTGATAGAGAAGGAATCACAGGCCGGGAAGGATTTCATTTTAAGTATAATAAGAGTGTATTCAGGCAGTCTTGCAAAAAAACAGGCTTTCATCCAAGATAACTAACAGTTTAGGTGAGTCACAAGGCACAGTCATATTGTTGATTTGGGACAGAAGGACCTGAAGTGGAGAGACTGGTAGGCTCTCTGTACATTTCAGGGAGCAGGTCCTTCCCAGGGAGCAGCTTGATGCAGGGGACGGAGAACAGGGTGGTGGGTGGAGTCAGAATGAGGTCTGCTCCCTTCCTGAGCCTCAGTTTCCTCCTCTAAAGGATGAAGATCCACCTGGTCAGTGGAGGGAGGAGGAAGAGAGGGTGAGGATCACAAGAGAGAAGAGATGGGAAAGTGACCTGTTCTATAAGCCAAATCCCCTCAGCTAAGCATAGCAGCGCCCAGGCTTTTCTCTTACTAAAGCTTCTCCCAGTGCTGAAAGAGCCTGGGGACAGGTCCGGATGGGCCAAGGTCAATCTGCCTCCTCCGGCCTGTCTCCTGCAGCCTCCTCCCTGTACTAAAGCTCAGGGCTGCAAAGTGGCCTCTCTTCTTGGACCTCACCTGGACCCTGGAGGGACCAAGCAGAACCTTCTGGGACCATGGTTGGACTAAAGCCTTCAGAGGTACCCCCTACCACAGCTGTGAAATTCCTGGGGGCAGGCACAGCGGCCTGTTTTGCTGATCTCCTCACCTTTCCACTGGACACAGCCAAGGTTCGCCTGCAGGTAGGTGCTTTTTGACAAGGGTCATTGTTCAGATCAAAAGAGGGACTGAGTTCTCCACTCCAGCACCTCTTGTGTCTGCCCGCATGCTCTTCTTCACACAGAACTCTGAGCAGGCCACTCACTCCGCTTATAATCCTGCCACCATCCAAGACAAAAAAAAAAAAAAAAATCTTAGTTCCTTGGGCCCTTCATGGCCTTGCCCTACTTCGTAAACCATAAAGTGTGAAGTAAAAGTAACTGTGACCTTGGACAAAACACTGATCACTTGTTGTGGGAAAAACAATATGTCCTCCATTTGCTCTGAAGGCTGAGCATCACACCACGTATAACAGTTTGTGAGCTCTACACTGATGACCTCAGCTGTTTTTATTGGGATGTGATTACTATAATCCTACTTGTTCTCAAGAACCAGCCCTGGACAGGTCCTTCTGCACCCAGCCCCATCTGCCCCCTCCCAGCTCCTCACACCTCTGCTGGGATGTTCCTCAGATCCAGGGGGAGAACCAGGCGACACAGGCAGCCCGGAGAATCCAATACCGCGGTGTGCTGGGCACCATCCTGACCATGGTGCGCACCGAGGGCCCCCGCAGCCCCTACAACGGGCTGGTCGCCGGCCTGCAGCGCCAGATGAGCTTTGCCTCCATCCGCATTGGCCTCTATGACTCTGTCAAGCAGTTCTACACCCCCAAAGGATCAGACCGTGAGTGCCTGGTATCCTGTAGACACCGAGGGGGTAGGCAGAAGCAGACTCTAGGCTAATAGATCAGAGATGAGGGCAGTACAGACTTAGAAGCAGAACTGGGGCATAGAAGGGTGGTAATAGACATTCGCGAGGAGACTGAGCTGCTGTCAGAAATCTGCTGAGCCTCTCTAGAACCCTGGCCTAGAAGAAGAGGCAGGCCTCAGGCAGAGGCAGGCCCACAGAGAACAGCATCAAGCCCAGAAAAGTGTAGGTAATAGAACATTGACCTACTCTCTTTCCTTCTCTCCAGACTCCAGCATCACTACACGGATTTTGGCAGGCTGCACCACAGGAGCCATGGCAGTATCATGTGCCCAGCCCACGGATGTGGTGAAGGTCCGATTTCAGGCCAGCATACACCTTGGGGCAGGGAGCAACAGGAAGTACAGTGGGACAATGGATGCCTACAGGACCATCGCCAGGGAAGAAGGGGTCAGGGGCCTATGGAAAGGTAGGCCTGGACTCGAGGCTCACAGGGTCGTGGGCAGAGTACTCCTCACCCCTGAGCTAGGGCAGAGAACCGAGCAAGGAGGGAACTCCCAGAATGATATATTTCAATGATTCTGCAAGATCATCTCAACCAAAACTATCACACTGACCTGCCAGAGTGCCCCAAATTCAGTTCAATTTGTCAACCCTTCAGCATGTGCAGGTTGATGTGCAGGAGACAGAAATGAATAGAAGATACCCACCATGCCCTCATGGCTCTCACAAAGAGAGGAGATGAGATATGTCAAGGAGCAGCCATTCCACAGGATAGGATGTGCTAGGTTCATGTTCAGGTACAGGGCCAGAGGTAGGAGAGGCTGTGCAGGCTCTGAGGGGAAGGTGACCTATAAACTGGGCCTCAAAGGCTCAGTGGGCTCTAGGTGTGTGGGGATGGAAGGGAAGGGCTTTCCCAACAAAGTTCTATCAGGGGTGACCATAGGACATCGAGAACAGAGGCCACTAGAGGAGGCAGCTGTGAGTTGTCGGGTACAGGGAGAAGTGATAAGAAGGAGGCCTCCTCAGGAGTAAAGTTTTCAAGTTCCCTATGTGTCCAAATGGAGGTCACCTTGACAAATGCTGGAATCTCTCCCACATGTGGACCAGGGGTCATACAAATCCTTGCAGAAGAAACAGTGGCCCAGTGGTTAAGCAGGACCTTTGGGTCATACCCTTATTTGCTTTATGCTTTCCCAAAGCCCAGCCCTCATCTGGGATGTCAGTAGCTTGGTCCTGATGCTCTCCTAGGGCCTCCCAGGGTCACTCAGAGCCTTGCCTCCCTCTTCCAAACAAAGGCTTCCTTGCCCGGTTTTAGCCAGCTGTCAGGGAGGCATATTTTAATCTTGGTAGATATTGCAGATTATTCTCCAAAATGTGGCTCAAACAAACATAAGAAGGCTTCTCTATTTTCTGTCTCTGAGGTAGACATGGATAATTTAAGTGTTAACCCCAGAGAGGAAAGTGTGGAATCTGCTCAACTGAGGCAGGCTCCTCTGAGACCACTAGAATGGAGACTTCTGCCCCTAAACTGGAGCCTGTGGCCTTGCAACCAGAAAATCCATGTCTATTTTTCACTCATCAGTCCTGACTCCATCCTTTAACAGGAACTTTGCCCAACATCACAAGGAATGCCATCGTCAACTGTGCTGAGATGGTGACCTATGACATCATCAAGGAGAAGCTGCTAGACTATCATCTGCTCACTGGTGAGGCCCTGGGCTCCAGGCAGCTGCCCTCCCACAGCAGGGAGGGAACCTGAAATTCCACAGAGTGGGCACCACTCAGAAGTAACAGGGCATTAGAAGGAGCAGAGAGAAGAGCAGTGCCCAATAAAGATGCCCAGTACAGGAATGCCTCTCTACTTGTTAGATGGGGTGCTGCCCAATTCATGAATCATTTAATAATGCCAATTAGATCTTAAAAAAAAAAAAAACCCAGTAGCTCATTGTAATGAATGGGAAAGAACCCTGGATAGGGAGGCCAGAGTCCTGGATGCCAGCCCAGCACATCCCATCATGCATCTTTAAGCAAGTCGCCTTCTCTGACTTCATTTTCCTCTGCGATCGTTGGGCTGCACAGCCTTCTAACTGTGGCACAGCCCTGTTCTATTCTGCAAGTACTGTGTGAGATTTAGAAAGTACTATCCTTACACTCAAGGAGTTCACAGTTTAGTGAAAGACAAAGAAGACAAAGGATGACACACATGGAATAGAAAAGGGGACTTTCTGTTATTTGCTACTGATATTTGCTCCTTCCTTCCCTGCTACAGACAATTTCCCCTGCCACTTTATTTCTGCCTTTGGAGCCGGTTTCTGTGCCACAGTAGTGGCCTCCCCAGTGGATGTGGTGAAGACCCGGTACATGAACTCGCCCCCAGGCCAATACCGCAGCCCCCTGGACTGTATGCTGAAGATGGTGACCCAAGAGGGCCCCACAGCCTTCTATAAGGGGTAAGACTCCCTATCCTGCATCCAACATCCCTTCCCAGAGAACCTGAGCTTGTTTCCTTCCCTCCTTTCTTTCCTTCCTTCCATGTATAATGTGCCTACCAATGGGTCCACCTAGGGATGTGACGGTGAACAGCACAGATGTAAATGTCACAAAGGACAAATATAAAGAACTATGGAAGTTTAAAAAAAAAAAAAGTGAACCAAATCTGATTTGGAGAGTCAGGGGAGGTTTACCTGAGAAAAAGAAGTCTAGGCATACATCAAGTGCTATTTATGCCCAAATTTATTGGGCAAGGGAGAGAGAGGGAAAGGTAGTTGGTAGTCCTGAGACTTTTCTCCAGCCCACTGACTATAGATCACTACTGATGGTGGCCAAAATGCCCAAAACACATCGTCACATTTCCTGTGTCTTTGCTTTTATCATTCCCTCTTAATGAAATGCCTTTCCCATATCAGGTACATGCTCTAAATCTTAACCATACTTCAGAACTAGTTCAAATGCCACCTCCCCAACACTCTCAGGTATAAATTTTTCTTCCTCCCTGTGAACTTCAGCAGTAATACCTTGATACCATTTTTATGGCATTTACCACCTCCTACGTAGTGTTATAGGATTTGTAAGTTTAAATTATGCTCCATGCTAGATCACAAGCTTCTTGAAGCCAGAACTAGTGGCTTATACGTCTTTCATCTTCCTAACCAAAAGCCAGCACTCAATAATGTAGGTTATTAACAATCACCATGATCACTAAGTCACTAAGTACAAGGCCTTATGCAAAGCACTTTATATAGATTATCTCAACACCCCCCTGTACTGGGCAGTATTCTCCACATTTGCTGAGAAAGAAACTGAGACTCAGAAAGGTCAACTGCCTTATCCAAGATCACAGACTTAAAATGTCAGAGCCATGGCTCTAACTCAGATTATCAGATGCCACCCCACATGTTGTCATCCATCCTACTCCCAAGCTCTTGGTTGGCCCTCACACCTCCCACCACTTCAGCAGATCGTTTTCTGGTACGCAATGTTAGATTGGACCCAACATGCAATCAGGTTCTCAAACCTGAGAGTGATATAATAAAACTATTTCAATTGCCAGACTGTTCTTTTCCTATAAGTGCTTCTATCATTACAATCATCAGCAGTAGCCACCTGTCTTCAAAGAGCAGCAGACACATACATGACATTTATGGAGCATTGACTGATATTGGGCCCTGCATTGTATACTATACATTAGCTCATTTAATCCTTCACAACAACTCTATGAGGTAAATATCTTACAGATGAGGTCACTAAGGCTTAGAAAGATTAAGTAACTTATCCTAGGTCATAAAGCTAGAAACTGATAGAGCTAGCTTTTGAACCCAGGTCTGACTCTGAAGTTCACATTCATTGCCCCAGTGCTATTCTCCCTGGGGAACCTAGGCTGAGGGTTCTGGAGAAACCTTGGTATGAGGCTATGGTGCCCAAGCAGAGTCCTATAGAGCCAAGAGCAACCAGCCAGGCAAGAAAGTGAGTAGGGTTCATTCCTAGGCAGAAGGATCAGCACAGGTAAAGGCATGGAAGCAAGTCTGGCAGAAGAGGAAAGGACCAGGAGGGGATTAGCAGAGAGAGAGGAGCTAAAGAGGGAGCAGGTCCAGGTCACAGGGTCCACCTTGAGTCTGCAAAGCTGAGATGGGGACTGTCTCCCAGCTGTGCTATCACAGGACAGGTAGGCTCTCTGGAGATTAGCTAAACATCATGTCACCCAGTCTTTGCCCTCTGGTGTGCCAGCTTCAAGGTGCCTTGATAGAGCCTCCTCAGGGATGGCCCCTCAGCATATAAATGATTCCAGAAATACCCAGCAGGGTATATGGAGTCAGGTAGTTTTAGTAGAGCTCCTTAACTGCCCTGAGCTTCAATTTTCTTCTTCTCCTCCTTTTCTTCCTCCTCTTCCCCCTGCTCTTTTTTTTTTTTCCAAAGGTTTACTTATTTATTTGAGAGACAGAGAGAGCATGTGAGTGAGCAGAGGGAAGGGTAGTGGGAGAGGAAGAGAGAGAAAGAGAATCCCAAGCAGGTTCCCTGCAGGGAACCTGACAACATAGGACTCCATCCACAACCCTGAGATCACGACCTGAGCCAAAACCAAGAGTTGGATGCTTAACCAATTGAGCCAACCATGTGCCCCTGGGCCTCAGTCTCTAAGAAAGAAATGTGGCAACCATTTCTTTCAACCATAGCTACTTTATAGAATTGTGGGAATTAACTGCCTAACACAGAACCTGGCTCAAAATGTGTTTTCTTTCCTTTCCTGACTTCAGCCTCTGCCTAAATTCCTTCAGTAGAGAAAAAAGTCTGAAGAGATCTCAGAAAATGCTCATGACTAACAGAAGCCTAGGTCTTTTGGCACTGACACTGTGAATAGGGGGAGCACTGGTGGTATATTCAGGATTCTTAGTCTGCTCCACCTATGTTTTGGTTGTTTCTCTCAACAGATTTACACCATCCTTTTTGCGTTTGGGAACCTGGAATGTGGTGATGTTTGTGACCTATGAGCAGCTGAAACGGGCCTTGATGAAAGTCCAGATGCTACGGGAATCTCCATTCTGAATAAGGCAGGGCCATGTGGTACTTTGCTGGAACAAGAACCACTGAAGAATGTATTAAAGCAGTGGGTCCATGCTCACACACACCCACACATGTTTACAGAACTGTTTACTTGCTGCTGAGTCAAGAAATAGAAGTGGAGGAAGGATTCTGGCCTTCAGTGCTTTGTCTTAAGAACACGTTTGTTTTGCACTGACAAGATGGAAAATAAATTATATTAATTTTGGGGACCTATTAAGTTGGATGCCTAACATTTAGGCAAGAGAGAATAAACCAAAACATCCATTTGGATAAAAAAAAAAAAGTTTGCAAACTGATGTCCTCTTAAAAAAAAACAATCTGATTAGATGATGAATTGTGTACAGGAAAGGCTGAAAGCATGACAGGACAGGAGTGGCACATGATACTTGGAAATCAGGAGTGGCACATGATACAAGGGGTTTGGAGAGATGCTGCCAAAGCAACATAGCTGTGACTGCAGCCTTTGGTTAACTGTGGATCATCAGCCATATGTGAAATACGCCTGCCATTTAGAAGCCATTGAGATTCTAGAAAATATGAAACCAAAAAAAAGAAAAAAAGAGAGAGAGAAAACCTGGGCCAGCATGAGGCTGAGATTTGTAATTGTTCCCTGATGACACTGGAGAATCAAGAGGGAAGACTCCATCTTCTTTCCTATAAAATGGAAATAATAATCCCCTCCCTCCCATCTCACCAGGGATGCTATGAGGATCAAGGACAAGGTGGACATGAAAGCTCTTATATTCACCAATGTAAACGTAAGGACAAGATCTTAGGAAAGATTTTCTCAAGACAGGGAGGAACTGACAGCAGTTTTTAAAAAGTTGAAAGGTTGTCTAGAGGTTTGACCAAAGGAACCAGGGGCTGGGGGGCCAGGGGTGACAGAGAATGGCGTGCACTCACAGAAGCCCCACTCCCACGCAGTCCTTGCTTTCCAGCTAGATGGTCTGTGAGACCCCTGAAGGGTACTGGGATTGGGGAAAAAGAGGGTGATGGCAGGCTGACAGCCTAAAGCAGCAGGACTCAGTTTTTTGGAAAATTATTATAATTCAATAAAGAGTGTGGGAATGAGAACAGCATAGCCTTTCCCTCCACCCCTTTCTCTTTCTTGGACAGAATGTCCCTTTCTCACCAGGTTTTTGTTTGCCAGGTCTGGGCCTGTGGTCCCACATGCCCCCACAGCCCAGGCTGGCTGCTCTGCCTTTTACGGCTTTGGCTTCTCCATCTGTATGTAAAAAGTGGGCTTAAACCAAATGACCTCCCTCTGAACTTTACTGGAGCTCTTTCAGGTTGATAATGAGGACCCAGAATGTCAGCTTTTTCTGCTTCTTAGCAGTGAATAGGATTCTGATAACAAAACTGGATTCAAATGTCCGCTCCCCTCACCTTACCAGCAGCCTAACCACTGGTGTACCTCAGTGTCCTAGCAGAGAGGTGGAAATAACAAACCCCCACCCTATAGAAGTGCTCAGCATGTCATCCCTCTCTCCCCACTCTGACTCTGGGGGGTGGGGGCGGGTGGGAAGAAGCAAATATCCACTTACTCTCAGCACCTTCCTAAATTTAAATTATAATTTGAGATTAACAACATATACAAACTGGAAAGTCCAAATAGAGGTAAAAAAATAAAGATTATTTTTAGTTAATGTCTGGTTTGACATTCAAATAAAACTCACATTAAAAATTTTCTCTTTCTGGGCAGCCCGGTGGCTTAGGGGTTTAGGGGGGTAGCTTAGGGGTCAGCCCGGGGTGTGATCCTGGGGACCTGGGATCGAGTCCTGCATCGGGCTCCCTGCATGGAGCCTGCTTCTCCCTCTGCCTGTGTCTCTGCCTCTCTGTGTCTCTCATGAATAAATAAATAAAATCTTTTTTTAAAAATTCTCTTTCTTTTGACTTGACGCAATTCAATGTACAAATCATTCTTTTTTTTTTAAGATTTTGTTTATTTATTCATGAGAGACACAGAGCATGAGAGACACAGAGCACAAGAGAGAGAGGCAGAGGCACAGGCAGAGGGAGAAGCAGGCTCCATGCAGGGAGCCCGATGTGGGACTCGATCCCCGGTCTCCAGGATCACACCCTGGGCCGAAGGCAGGCGCTAAACCACTGAGCCACCCAGGGATCCCTACAAATCATTCTTAAACTCCTAGTCTCAGTTCATAAATTCCTAGGGGCAGGAACTACGTCTTCCATGAATTTCTACATAGTAATATATTTTTTAAAGATTTATGTATTTATTTTAGAGAGAGAAAGAACACACGCACACACAAACAGGGGGAAAGGCAGGGGAAAGAGAATCCTCAAGAATATTCCCTGCTGGGATCCCTGGGTGGCGCAGCGGTTTGGCGCCTGCCTTTGGCCCAGGGCGTGGTCCTGGAGACCCGGGATCGAATCCCACGTCGGGCTCCCGGTGCATGGAGCCTGCTTCACCCTCTGCCTGTGTCTCTGCCTTTCTTTCTGTGTGTGTGTGACTATCATAAATAAATAAAAAAAATTTAAAAAGAATATTCCCTGCTAAACAAGGAGTCTGAAAGCAGGACCCTGAGATCACAACCTGAGCCAGAATCAAGAGTCGGGCGCTTAAGCGAGTCACCTAGGTGCCCTGCTCTCTACATAACATTAACACATCCTCTACCCAGAGTAAACTATTCAGATGATGATACCAAAAGAGAGAGGGTATCAATTCTACTAAGAGATATTTTGATTGGGAACAGCACCTCAGTGACCTCTGAGTCCAGGCTTCTGGAAAAAGGAAAACAAGATTGGTGGGAGGTAGGTCTTCCACAGTTTCCTGGCAAAATATTAGATCTCTTTCCCCACTTCTTAAAGGCAGAGGTTGACCCAAATGACCTAAAGCTCTAAAGTTCAGTGATTTTAAGAACTGAAACAGCTTCCTCTAAGCCACAGCATGCAAGCCCTTCCTAGTTCTGGCCCTAATTTCTGCCATCAGGAACTTAGGGATGAGATCTTGCAAAATGGTCAGATCACCAGCTGAGGCCCACAGAAGGAAGCTGGCTTCTTAGCTCTGTGCACCCATCCCCCACTGCACACCCACAGACACCTACTTCATCAGTCATTAAGAGGATATCTGCTTTGGGGCGCCCGAGTGGCTCAGTTGGTTAAGTGTCCAACTCTTGATTTTGGCTCAGGTTATCACCCATCTCAGGGTCCTAAGATTGAGCCCCATGTTGGGCTCCTTGCTCAGCATGGAGTCCGCTAAAGATTCTCTCTCTCCCTCTTCCTCTGCTCCTCCCCTATTCCTGCACACACACACTCACTTTCTCTCAAAAAAAAAAAAAAAAAAAGAGTTTTCTTAAACTCTTCTGGTGTATCAAGCAAAAATGACATAGTTTAGGCCCCAACTCAGTCACATTAGTGACATAATGGATAACTGACTTCACATCAATCTTGTAAGTAAAGGTAATATTTTTTTTAAGATTTTATTTATTTATTCCTGAGAGACACAGAGAGAAGCAGACATAGACAGAGGGAGAAGCAGGTTCCTTACAGGGAGCCCAGTGCAGGACCAGATCCCCAGACCAGGATCACGCCTAGAGCCAAAGGCAGACACTTAACTGTTGAGCCACCCAGGTGTCCCAAAGGTAATGTTTTCTTAAGGAATGTTTTATTCAGAAGGAATGAATGTTAAGGAAATATATCTCTATAGATGAGTTAATTTGTGTCAGGACACTTTGAAAACTGCTGAGTGCTATACAAGGGAAAACATTCATTGTACATATAGTATAAGGCACACATCGTACTAGATGCTGAGATGAACAAGGCCAATCCTGCCTTCCAGCTCACTGAGGCAGAGAGCAGTTGGGCAAGAAAGACAAATAAGCTACACCAAGTGATAAAAAGCCACACTAGAGATATGCATGAGGCATCTAAGAGCTGTAACATAGATTAGAGATACCTAACCTGGTTTGGGGGCCAGGAAGCTTCTTAAAGAAAGACACCTAAAGGACACGATAGATGTTATCTAAGCAAAAGAAGGTGGGAAAGTCATTTTAGGGAGAGGAAAAGGCTTGTGCTAAGGAAGGCAAGAACAAGAGGCATCCAAGTTTTGCTAGTTGTCAGTATGACTGGGTTGCAGACCCAAAGGGAAGCAATGAGAGATGGGGATGAAGAGGAAAATAGGGACCCTGAAAGGCCATAGAAGCTACACATTATGAGCTGAATGTTTGTGTCCCCTCAAAACCTTTTTCCTTGTGTTTTTTTCTAAGAATTTTCTAGTATTAGCCCATACATTTAGGTCTTTGATCCTTTTGTATGTGGTATCAGGTAAGCATCCAAGCTCATTCTAAAATGAATGAACTTTTAAAAGATCGAAAAAACTTCTTCCTGAAATATAGCTTTTCCACTGGGAACCAAAAATATTGAACAATCTATTTCTGCCAGAGTGGAAATCTCTTGAGGATATGAGTATACATGTGAATTCATGTAAATGGAATGACTAGTGAACTCCTAACAAAAAATAAAGCTTAGTAGCTATGGGATATAGGTCAAATTCTTGGTCTCTCTGAGCCTGTTTCTTTATCTATAAAATATGGTAAATAATTTGGCAGAGAGCTATGGCTTTGTAAGCTAAAAATGGTGAACTTTGTAGGAAACAAACCAGATTCCCATGCATTGTTGGTGAGACTGTACTATGGTACAACCATTTTGGAAATTGAGTTTCTTAAAATGTTACCATTTCATCCAGCTATCCTTCTCTTAAGTATTTACCCAAAAGAAATTAAAGCTTATGTCCATAAAAAGACTTGCATGTTCCATCTGTAACAGCATTATTCATAATAACCCCAAACTTTAAACAGTCCAAATGCCTATTGACAGTTGAGAGGACAAACACAACATTTCATTATCACTTTGATAAAATACTACTTAGCAATAAAAAAGAAAGTTATGTTGGGATGCCTGGGTAGCACAGTTGGTGAATCATCCAATTCTTGGTTTTGACTCAGATCTGATCTCAGGGTCATGAGATCAAGCCCCACAACAGGCTCTGTGCTCAGCACAGAGTCTGCTTATGACTCTCTCTCTCTCCTTCTGCTCCTCCCTCACTCTCTAAAAATAAATAAATAAATAAATCTTTAAAAAAAGAAAACCAATATGGGGGCGCCTGGGTGGCTCATTCAGTTGGATGTCTGACTCTCAACCTCTCAGGTCTTGATCTCAAGGTCATGAATTCAATCAAGCCTTGTGTTGGACTCCATACTAGGCATGGAGCCTACTTTAAAAAAAAATTGGGCAGTCCGGGTGGCTCAGCAGTTTAGCGCTGCCTTCAACCCAGGGTGTGATCCTGGAGACCCAGGATTGAGTCCCACATCAGGCTCCCTGCATGGAGCCTGCTTCTCCCTCTGCCTGTGTCTCTGCCCCCCCCCCCACCACTCTGTGTCTCTCATGAAGAAAGAAAGAAAGAAAGAAAGAAAGAAAGAAAGAAAGAAAGAAAGAAAGAAAGAAGAAAGAAAGAAAGAAGAAAGAAAGAAAGAAAGAAAGAAAGAAAGAAAGAAAGAAAGAAAGAAAGAAAAAGAAAGAAAGAAAGAAAGAAAGAAAGAAAGAAAGAAAGAAAGAAAGAAATTATTTATAAATAAAAAAAAGTTTAAAAAAACTATGTTAAGTAAAGGAAGCTAGACACCAAAGATTACATTCTATTTATATGAAAATTTTAGAAAATTGAGGTGCCTGGCTAGCTCAGTTGGTAAAGCATGCAAATCTTGATCTCAGGGTTGTATATTTAATCCCCATGTTGGGTGTAAAGATTACTTAAAAACAAAATCTTTAAAAAGCAATTTTAGAAAATTCAAAACTGTACAGACAGAAAGATCAGTGGTTTTCTACCACTGGAAGTGAAAGAAGGAAATGACTACAAATACTTTGGGGATGATTAATTATAGTAATTGTTGCAAAACTGTATAAATTTACTAAGAATTAATTAAACAGTACACTTAGCAATAGATGAATTATAAAGTATTTAAGTTGTACCTCAGTAAGGCTGTAGTGGAAAAGGTTATGCTCTAGTTCACAGCAATACAATTGTAATAGACAAAAACTGAAAACAACATAAATACCCATAAACAGTAGAATGGATAAGTTGGATATATTCATATGATGGAATGTTATACAGCAAAGAGAATTTTAAAACTACCGTTTCATGTAACTTGGGTGAATCTCACAAAAATAATGTTGAGTGAAAGACACAAAATAGTATATAATGTATAATTCCATTTACATGATGTTTAAAAACAGGTAAAACAAATATTTGGTGTTAGAAATCAAGAGAGTGGTTATTCTTTAAGTGAATAGCGATAGCGGGGAGTTAATAAGGTTTCCTTTTTTTATTGTAATTTTATTTTTTTCCAGCTTTAATGAGGTATCATTGCCAAACATTAATAATGTTTCTTGAGGTGTGTGCTCACTATATAGGGGTGTTCACTTTTTGAAAGTCTATCATGCTGTATACTTAATGGTTTGTGCACTGTTTTATATGTATGTTATACTTCAATAGTTTACTTTAGGGGCACCTGGGTGGCTCAGGCAGTTAAGCATCCAACTCTTAATTTCTGGCTCAGGTCATGATCTCAGAGTTGTGAGTTCAAGCTCAGCATGGAGCCTGCGTAAGATTCTCTCTCTCCCTCTGCCCCTCCCCCCACTGTGCACGTTTTCTCTCTCTCTCTCTCTCTCTCTCTCTCTCTCTCTCTCAAAAACAAAACAAAAAACAAAAAACGCTTATTTTAAAAACACACTTAATTTGAAAAAGAGAGGGACGGCCTGGTGGCTCAGTGGTTGAGCGTCTGCCTTTGGCTCAGGGTGTGGTCCCGGGGTCCTGGGTATGAGTTGCACGTCAGGCTTCCTGCATGGGGCCTGCTTCTCCCTCTGCCTATGTCTCTACCTCTCTCTGTCTCTCATGAATAAATAATAAAGTCTTTTAAAAAAAAGTTTTAAAGAATTTGAAAAAGAGATCACCAGTGATCTTTGAGAAGTGTGTATGCGTGTATGCCTCTGTATGTCTCTGTGTGTCTGTGTATCTGGGTGTACATGTGAGTATTTGTGTATTTGTGTATACACAGGGATAATGAGAGGAGCTGGCCAGGAGGAGATCTGAGGAAGTGTTACAGGATAAGGAAACAAGCAGCCTACAAGCCCTATGGGAATGAGGTTGGCATGTTGAGAGAACAGAAAGAAAGCTGTGTGTGGCTGGCATAAAGTGAATGAGATGAATGTGAGATCATTCCTTTATTCATTCATCAAATCTTTAAGAGTTGTGCCAGAGGCTGAGAAGTCAGAGGACAGCCAATTATTTGGAAAGTGTGACAGAGAAAGGGAGGAGGGGGGAAAAAAGCCACTATTGAAGGGGTTGGAAAGTTCGGGGCGGGGGGGGGGGGGTGTGGGGAGTGGGCGCTCAGTGGTTGAGTGTCTGCCTTTGGCTCAGGGCCTGATCCCAGGATCCGGGATCAAGTTCTGCATCAAGCTGTCTGTGAGGAGCCTGCTTCTCCCTCTGCCTGTCTCTGCCTCTCTCGCTCTGTGTCTCTCACGAATAAATCAATCTTTAAAAAAAAAGGGGGGGGGGGATCCCTGGGTGGCTCAGTGGTTTAGCGCCTGCCTTCGGCCCAGGGCCTGATCCTGGAGTCCCGGGATCAAGTCCCACATCAGGCTCTCTGCATGGAGCCTGCTTCTCCCTTTGCCTGTGTCTCTGCCTCTCTCTCTCACTCTCTGTCTCTCATGAATAAATAAATAAAATCTTAAAAAAAAAAAAAAAGTTCTGAGGGTTCCTTTCTATTTACACACACAAACACACAATAGAAGAAAGGAAAGACTGAAGATGAAGGAAACAGGTTGCAGAAATAAGATCCTAGAGAAAACAGAAGAAGACAGAATAATGGAGATAACATGGTAGGGATCACTTTGGAACGGATATGGGAAAGCGAGAAATAAAACAGCTATAGGGCAAACATTTTGAAAGGGAGAGAGGCAAAAAGAAAGCATTCTCCAACCTTCCCATTGAAATTTCAGGAATGGTCACATAGGAAAGTTGGTTAGGGCCTAGAGAGTTATTTATAAAAAAAAAAAAAAAAAAAAAAAAGAGAGAGATCTTAAAAGCTCTTTCTTTCCCCTTAAAATATAATGAAAAAAACGAGGTCCTCCATTGCACTTCTGACACTGTTCTCTGTTCTCTGTCATGCTGAGCTGTCTGGAACCCCCACCATGGGGCAGCCTGGAGAATTCCAGAGTGTATGGCACCAGGCTCTAGTGGGTTCCCCCCAGTTGTCCCAGGGTACCTCACACCATACACATGGAGCTCCACATAAGGCACATCACCCACAGAGTAAGCTGTTAGACAATATGTGACAGGGTCTTTAAAATTCACAGGAAAAATATGCAAATCCCCACATATCCACCATCAGTTATGATACAGAAAGATAAACATGTCAAGAAAGATGAATGCAAATACTTTGAGAAGCTATTGTTTCTAGATTGTTTCATTCTGTACCTTTACCATTTATTGGATATTGTGGGCCTGAGGATAATACAATTTTTTCATTATCTTGAGATTATGGAGGAAATTTTGAAAAATGAGAAACAGTTATGCTTCATTGTCCAGTTTTACTAAAGACTGTCTATGGTTTCTTGGCATTAAAAGGCAGCAATACATTGATATTACAAATCAGTATAGATCATCAAATATTTTCTTTTTTTAAAAAAAAAATATTTTCTTTTTTTTTAAGATTTTATTTATTTATTCATGAGAGACACACACACACAGAGAGGCAGGCAGGCAGAGAGGCAGAGAGGCAGAGACACAGGCAGAGGGAGAAGCAGGCTCTATGCAGGGAGCCAGACGTGGGACTCGATCCCGGGTCTCCAGGATCAGGCCCTGGGCTGAAGGCAGTGCTAAACCGCTGAGCCACCCGGGCTGCCCAAATATTTTCTTTTTGAAGTTTGGAGGAATGATCACAACTTCTACCAATAAAGGCAGCAGAAAATCCCACAGAAACTTGGTAGGTAGTATAAACTGGTCAGACCACAAAAATGACATAAAGACATGCATTTTGCCTGAGAAATACACTATAGTTAAGATAACTGATTCAGGTCCTTAACTTTCTGGATCACTAGATTATAATGTGGTACATACTTTATATAATAAAGGATTTTTTATTTGAGCATATCAATCTCTGATGACAATTTCATCCTTCAACGTTTTATAATGAAATGACTGCAAGATGACTAGGTGATTACTTTGAAACTATTCCTTTCAATAGATAAGCATACTAATGTTGCTGGGCTTGCAAATGTCCTTGAGATATACTTATCATTGGTTAAGAATGATGTTTCCATGTATTGCTGATTGGGCTTTACCCATAAGAAGAGACAAGTAATAAATTTGGATCAACTTCATTATCATGGTGGAATATACCCCCTATAAACAAATTAAAAAGTAGTTTACATCCACAAAAGATATTCTTATCGGGCATGGGGAAGAAAGTAGGAGTCCTGAACAAGGAGCTTTGTCAGCTCTGATACTGATTCTTGATCCAGCTGACACAACCAGTATAAGCAGTTTGGGTCTGTCTACAGGATACACAACTATTTGACTCAACTCTTACCTTTTAACTGATGGGAAATCTTTCACCAAAAGTTGGCAAACTCTCACATGAGTCTCTGGACAGCTTCCTTACAGAATTAGAAAAGATTCAAAACACTTAGGAAGGAGAAATGCAGACTACAGAGATATTTTGATCAGGCACTTACAGAAACACAACACTGTCTGCATCACAATAACAACCCAATTATGGTTTTCTTCTGAATCTTTTACACTGTAAAAGCCTTCCTGATTTGAACCCTAGGACTTGCAGCAGACTTGTAAACAAAAAATTACAAATTTCTTATTTCCATGGCTCCTCTCACTAATAGATCCAACCCATCAGCAGTAGTACTGCTCTCCATTTTAGACCCATTATCCAGAAATCAAATCCCCAATTTTATTACTGTCTAAAAGTATAAGACTTCAAAAACGGTCAGGTAAATTTCATGGTATTCTTAAGCATTAACAATGTCTGGGAGTCATAAACCTGAAGTAACTTCTACTTTACATATGCTCATGACATTGAACAACGGGATGGGAGAAGTTTTTCCCATTTGATAAAACAACTAGGAGAGTCACATGTCATGTCAATATGGGTGTTCATGAAGCTCTGCAAATATTAAAGAACAAAATGCGCTTGCACGGATTTTTGTGGTTATGTCACTATGTTGTATACTTCTAAACAATCTACAAATAGAAAGCTTGATGATGTTTCTGAGAAGAAAGAAGAACCTGATTTAACTTCCTACACAGAGCAAATGAAAGTACAGAATCATTTGAAGTAGTCACGGAGGAAGCAACTACAGATTCAACAACAAAACAGAACTCTGATGTTGCTACAACAGAAGCTGACTGGTTTCCACTTGTGCTGTGCTTTGAAATTCCTGTTTAGCTCTGAATTAAACAAGATCAACAGTTTGTAGGAAAACTGCTACACATAATCTTTGCAGAAAAGAAAGCCTTCAAAAACTCCATTCAAAACAAACAACTCCATTCGAGTTGGTAACTCTGTCTACATGTCCTTAAGTTTTCATTCATTCTAGGAAGGAGCTTTAACACTGGATATTCACACTAAAGCCAGTTCTTCTTTTTCTCCTTCTCCTTCAGATTTTGTTTATCTGATAGAGGGAGAGCACAAGCAGGGGGAGTGACAGAGGGAGAGGGAGAAGCAGACTCTCCACTGAGCAGGGAGCCCTATGTGGGGCCTGATCACAGGACCCTGGGATTATGACCTGAACCAAAGGCAGATGTGCAACCAACTGAGCCACCCAAGTGCCCCTGAAGCCAGTTTTTCAAGTTTGATTTACCATCTTATGCTGATATGGTAGTCTTACTTCTTGCAAAGAATGCAATATTTAGAGCACAGCATCTTGTCAATCTTATCAGAATGCAATAGAGGGTCACCTTCCTCACTCCTCACTGCTAATCTTCATTTGTAATAATCTCATAACATTTGTTATTCACGCTTGGCATCTTTTTCTTTCTTAATAACTTAAGGATTATAGTGCTTTATAGTGCCGGTCACTAAAAAGCATCCTGCTGATGTAATATAATTTATACTTAAATGATGTTCAGAGCATGTTGTGGTGTAGTTTGGGAAACATTGAATACTGTTAGGAATCTTGCTCATTATAGCACATTCTAATGCAACAAAGAGCTGCTTTAAAAATAATTGAGGGGTGCCTGGGATTTGGGTAAGGTTGAGTGTCGGACTCTTGATTTTGGCTCAGGTCCTGGGATGACATCCTCCTCCCCTCTTGTCCAGCTCCCTCATTCAGTGGAGAGTTTGCTTCTCTCCCTCTCCCATCTTTCTCTGCCCCTTTTTCTACTCGAGCTTTCTCTATCTAAAATAAAAACATATTTTTTAAAATTGACCCCTAGGTTCTTTTTTTTTTTTTTTTTTAAAGATTTTACTTATTTATTCATAGAAACACAGAGAGAAAGAGAGGCAGAGACACAGACAGAGGGAGAAGCAGGCTCCATGCAGGGAGCTGGATGTGGGACTTCATCCCTGGTCTCCAGGATCACACCCCAGGCTGCAGGCGGCGCTAAACCGCAGCGCCACTGGGGCTGCCTTTTTTTCTTTTTTTTTTTCTTTTTTTTTTTTTAAACAAAGATTAAAAAAAAAAAAAGAAGATTTTATTTATTCATGAGAGACAGAGAGGCAGAGACACAGGCCGAGGTAGAAGCAGGCTCCCTGCCAGGAGCCTGATGTGGGGCTCCATCCTGGATCTTGGATCACGCCCTGGGCCAAAGGCAGACGCTCAACTGCTGAGCCACCCAGGCATCCCTAAACAGATTGTTTTTGGCAATCAAAACTGTATTTTTTTTATTTTGAGTTAATCTGCATTTCATTTTCTAAATCTAAGGATAAACTTCATAGGCTTCATGATGACTGTTAACATTTATAAGCCATCACGAAGAATACTGTAATGGTGATTTTTATATGTTAATTTATCAAATAGAAATCTTGTTTAATTTTATATTTTGTTACCTATGCTTTTGGGGATAATGAGAAGACATATAACTGTTCCTGTGAAAATACTTCTTGGTATTTAGAGTAGAAACATTATAAACATCCAGTATTGAGAAATTTGATGAGACAGTAAGAATTCCTGTGGATATCTACAAATTATGTATATCAATTGAACCTTGTTGAAGGTATGCAAATCAGCAATAGTTATGTATAATTTAACTTTGTTTTATAGGGTCTTAACTCAGACTATAAAGATTCACTGATAAGAGAAGTTATGGAAAACATTTTTTTAACTCATTTAGAATTCATTCAAAGTGCAAAAAGCAGCCCTTGAAAGGACATTAACCCAATTTGCATTTTGTTTGGTTTTTTTTCCTTTATTTATTATCAGCTTTATTGAAATATAATATACCATATAATTCATTCATTTAAAGAGAAAGTCAACAGTTTTTAGTATAGAGTTGTGCAACCATCACCACAACCAGTTTTAGAACATTTTCATCATCCCAAAACAACAAGCCCCTCCTTACCCTGTGCCTGTCATGCCCCAATTCCCTCCATCCAACCCAGCCCTGCTTTCTGCCTCTATAGAGTTGCCTATTATGACATTTCATATAAGTGAAAATATGAAAGGATGCATACTGTATGTGGAAGCATACGGAAGCATACCGTATGTGGTCTTTTGTGTCTGACTTCTTTCATTTAGCATACTGTTGTCAAGGTTCATCTATGTTGTAGCATGTACCAGTACTTCATTTCTTTTTATTGCTGACAAAAGATGCATCTTTTAACTCTTAACAGTGTTCTTCTCATTCAACATTTAAAACATAGGGTTTGTTTCTTGCCAGTGAAGATTCGTTAAAAAATTTTAATCCAATCCTGTTGCTGTAAATGTTTAAAGTATTTCTATAAGGCTTTATGTTGCTATTCCCCCACCCCCATTTTTTTTTTTTTTAGGAACCAAGGGAGAAAGGAACATCAAAAAGGATAGGGAAGTTTAAAAAATATGGTTCAATTTGATATCTCAAGTAGGTTTTTAAAAAATCAGCTTTACATCATTTTTTTAAATGTATGATCATCAAATTTTCTTGATTTCTTTTTTTTTTTTTTCTTTTTTAAAATATCCAATCAGGGGCATCTAGCTAGCTCAGCCCAGGAACATTAGACTCTTGATCTTGGGGTTGTGAGTTCAAACCCCAAATAGGGTGTAGAGATTACTTAAAAATAAAATCTTTTTAAAAATGCACAATCAGGTAATTTTGTGTTTATGGGGGGGGGAGGGTTTAACATAGCCAACCTCCTCAACATCTCAAATTATCAGAGACATTTGAAATGTTTATTTTTTTTGAAATGTTTAATATTTAATATTTTCTTTTTTTATTTAATATTTTCTCATGTTGGTTTTTATTACCTGATGTTTTCAATATTTTTGGCATTCTTGTGTCTTTTTCATTGCCAGTGTTTCAAACAGTTTGTATTTAAAATTTTTAAGTTTTATTTATTTTTTTAAGACTTTTATTTATTTATTCATGAGAGGCAGAGAGAGAGAGAGGCAGAGACATAGGGAGAGGGACAAACAGGCCCGATGCAGGAAGCCCGATGCCGGGATGCAATCCCAGAATCCCGGGGTCACGCCCTGAGTCAAAGGCAGATGCTCAACCACTGAGCCACCCAGGCATCCCTAAAATTTTTAAGTTTTAAAAGTGTATTGTTTTCTGGTATGATATCAAGTTTATAAACTCTGTCAGTTTGATAACTGGAACATATGTTTACAAACAAACTGGGATATATATATATATATGTATATATATATATATATATATATATATATATATATATATATTCAACAAAATAGATGTGAAACAAGTTTTTAAAAAGCACTTACCAGGCAGCCCACGTGGCTCAGCAGTTTAGAGCCCCCTTCACCCCATGGCCTGATCCTGGAGTCCCAGGATCCAGTCCTACATCGGGCTCCCTGCATGGAGCCTACTTCTCCCTCTGCCTGTGTCTCTGCCTCCTTCTCTGTGTGTGTGTGTGTTTCATGAATAAATAAATAAAATGTTAAAAAAAAAAAAAAGCACTTACCTGTTTCTATACTGATCTGTCTACAGGACCTCTAATGACTTGGACAAGCTGCTTGCTAAAAATCCAGAGGTACAGCGCCTGTAGCAGTGCTCTAATCTGCTTGGCTCCATTCAAAATAAAAGAGAATTTAAGGAGGTCTTTTTTTTTTTTTTCTTTTTTCAAACTCTTGTGTTGAGAGAATTTGTTCTAACAGGATTTCTCCTTAAAGAATCCATGCTGGGTCCTGGGAATCTCTACCTCCCTTTTTAAAAGTTCACACACCATCCTTTCAACAACGCTTGGATTTTGCCAGGGATGAATAAACACCCCATGGGTATATGATCTTTGGAATCCAAATTCTTCCCTGTTTTGGCAATCAGGGTGACACTTTTCATTTTCAGGCCATTAGTTCCATCCTGTTCTTTCTGTCTCCTCAGGTTCAGCAGTTTCACAGCCAGTCACAAAGCATCTGAGAATCACTTCAAGAGACAAAGGGGATCCCCGGGTGGCACAGCGCTTTGGCGCCTGCCTTTGGCCCAGGGCGCGATCCTGGAGACCTGGGATCAAATCCCACGGCAGGCTCCCGGTGCATGGAGCCTGCTTCTCCCTCTGCCTATGTCTGCCTCTCTCCCTCTCTGTGTGTGGCTATCATAAAAAAAAAAAGAGAGAGACAAAGAGAAGCTTGTGTAAAAGTGAGACCAGCTGGTGTATGGCCGACTCCTCAATACCAGAAAGAATTCTCTGGCCTGACTTTTCAGTTTCCACTTTGCTTCTGCTTCTGCCAGGCCATGGGCTCAATGTTTTTCTTTCCTGCTAGAACTATCCAGACCCATTCCAGTTATTCTCAGCTGACAATGTCTGCTTGTGGACAATTCAGAAAACAAACACGCGGTGCCTGATACACCAGGATTTAAGCCACGGCTCACCACTTCGCAGCTGTGTGACATGAAGCAGGTGATTTGACCTCTTGGGGAGCTGCGTCCTTATTTGTAAAACTGAGGCTAATACCGGCCTCACAGGATTATGCGAAGTATTCATACTGAACGTGAAGGTGGTAATTGCAGTTGCCAAATGTTCGTCGTCCCCCAACCCCCATCTTCCCATTACACTTTAACAGGCATTTTCAACAGCAGCCCAATCAGCGCGCCCTGAGGCCCCACTCTCTGTAGGCCCTTGAGTGCTGGGATGCTGAAAATATCGGCAATAGCTTCCTGCTCTCGAGAAGTTTACAATCTACTCAGGGAAATCGCTTCCACTAGCTTGATTCATCCCTTAAAAATAGTCCTGGGAGGCTGAAAGGATGAAAACTGGAAGAAAGGGACGGAGAGCCCAAGGGCGAACAGTCCTCCCTCCTACTTCACAGACGTCTTATTTGTTCCAGACACAGGACCCAGTTACTGGTTTTTTACATGTCCGTCACCCCGACAGGACTGCCAGCCACCTGAGGGCGACCCAGGTTTGGCTCATCTAAGGCACTTTCTCATCTCGGGGCTGGGCGCGCAGGAGGCCCGGGCCGCGTTCGGCCTTCTCACTCGCCGGGCGCCGGCCCGCGCACTCAGCTGCAGGCGAGGGCGGGGGCGGGGGCGTCACGCTCGGTGCCTACGTCCCGCCAGGCCGGAAGTCCCGCGGGACCCCTAGTCAAGGCTGTTGTGTGGCGGGAGACGCCCGGAAGCCCGGCAGGTCCCCGCAGCCGTTGGCGGTAACCCGCCACCTGCCACTGCAGCCCTGATTGGCTCCTTCCTCGGCCAACGCGGAGGCTTTAACCAATCGCCGGCGGCCGGGAGGCCCCGCCCCGCGAGAGCTCCCTGAGGCAGGAGCTTTGTGTTTGCCGCTGAAAGGAGCGGGTGGGCTCCACCCGAGCCTCTTGGGACACTGTTAGAAAAAGCCCTGGCGGGGTGTCGGGCGGGGGGGGGGGGGGGTGCTGAGGTGTGTGTGACCCTGGGCAGGCTCTGCTTCTCTCCAGGCGTCAGGAAGTTAGCGGACAGGAGCGAGGGAGTGACCCTGCAGGGGAACGAAGGGGTAGACGGGGGGATCCGCCCGCTTGGAAATGGGAGCAGAGAAGGGCGCTCGGAGAACCTGGGGCGTGACAGTCTGCGGAAAGGCGGTGGCTAGAGGGTCGCCTCACCCCCTCGAGTCCGCAGGCCCCGCCCCGCCCCGCAGGCCCCGCCCCCCGAGCCCATAACCGCGCGGCAGACTCCGCGGAGCCCCCTGCGAACGCGGCCGCAGCCGTCGGGTTGAGCACCGTCCGTGCCCCCTCCGCGCGCTCTCCGCCCGCCGACAGACAGAGCCGCCCGCGCTCTCGTGTTCTCCTTGCGGCCCGGTGAGCCCGGGCCCCTCCGGCCCCAGCCCTGCGCGGGCTAAACCTGCAGCACGGGTAGCGTGGACCCGCGCCCTTCCGGCTCTTCAATTTCTTTCCTCTTCTCCCAGCCTAGCTTATATTTTTCCTGTCTGTCCTCTGTCTTTTCCTTTATCTCTCTTCTTTCCCTCTTTTTCCTTCCCCGTCTTTTCTTTATCTTTCACGTTCACGTTGGCTGTTATTTAAGCCTCTACCCTTCCAACTCTCTCCCCTGGGCCTGGATGCCCAGCTCCGCCTTGAATGGGGGCCTTGGGCCCGGGCAACTATCTGAATGACCTTCCCCTCCTGAAGAAGAGGAGGTTTGGAGCAGAGCCTGCCCTCAGCCGGTCTCACCTCCTCACATCCCACCCCTGGGGCCTACTTGACTCTCAGAGAGTCTCTGACCTTTCATGACCTCCTTTCAACACTTCCACTCACCAGTCTGCTGACTGTTGGGGGGGATGCTTCTTCAGAATACACACTGCCACCAAAGCTGAAATCTGGGAGTCAATGTGTGATACTAAGAGAGCAGACAAGCGAAGGAGGACTCCTGGGTTCATTTACCCCCTCCAGTGTGTGCACTGAATTATTTGTCCCTAGCTGCCCTGGGTGAGATGGACCCTATTCCTTACTCCTCCTCACCTCCCCACTTAAGGATTGTGTGGGTTTGTGTGCCTTGGGCAGGTGGCCCTTTCCTTGCTGGAGTGTAATCTGTGAAGGCAGATTTGCCATTCTAAACTCTCTTGGGGCACCTGGGTGGTTCAGTCGGTTCAGCCTTTGACTGTTGGCTTCAGCTCAGGTCATGATCTGGGGGTGATGGTGGGATCCAGCTAGTACTGGGCTCTGTACTCAGCCCAGAATCTGCTAGAGATTCTCTCCCTTCCTTTGCCCTTCCCCCCCAACTCGCATGCTCTCTTTCTCCTTCTCTAAAATAAAAATCTTAACATAGATTCTCTTCTTTGCCCTCATCCACAGGACACATAGTATGACTATTAGGTGTTTCGTCTCCCAGCCATTTTCTATGGAAAACCAAGGAGATCGGGCCATGATAGCCACTGGCAGCTTTGAAGAATGGGATGCCTTTAGAGAAGCTTGATCTTGGAGGCCTCAGCGTGAGACCTTACAAAGCCGGGTAAGAGTCCAGTCTAAGGGAGGGGATCTCCCGATTCCAACAGTGCTTTGGCCTGGGGGTAGGGGTCAGTAGGATATTAGCAAAAATAACTACACCACATCCCCACCCCCAGTGAAGTTGCTCTTCAGAGTTCACAAGTACTCTTATTTATTTTTTTTTTAATTTTTTTTAAAATTTTTTTTAATTTTTTATTTATTTATGATAGTCACAGAGAGAGAGAGAGAGAGGGGCAGAGACACAGGCAGAGGGAGAAGGCAGGCTCCATGCACCAGGAGCCTGATGTGGGATTCGATCCGGGGTCTCCAGGATTGCGCCCTGGGCCAAAGGCAGGCGCCAAACCGCTGCGCCACCCAGGGATCCCCACAAGTACTCTTATGTATCCCTGGTCTCATTCTATCCTCTAAGCTGACCGTGACAAGCCAGGAATGGTGGTCCCCATATTTATAAAGGAAGAAATTGAAGCCTGAATGGGATAGTGATTAGTCCTTGGTCATCCTGGAAATCACCAGCAGAGCTAGGACAAACTCTTTCTAGGTCCGAGTTTTTATTTATTCTTCTTAGTAGGGTCTTTAGCACAAGTGACCATTGCTCCCATACTCAACACCTCTGAAAGACCTGGGAAAACCCAAAGCAGCAATCAAAATGGCAACTGAGCCTCAGTGTACTTGTTTTTGTGATGGACAGGAGCTGGGTCTTGTTCTTCTCTGGCCTTCACAACACTGCATGTAGCACAGGATCAGGATATGACTGACTCATTTATCATGTCTCTGATGCCCAGAGAAGGGACACGATTGGCCTGAACCTTCTCAGAACTGTCATATTTGGCATGAGAACTTGGGTGTTAGATTTCCTTGTAAAAGCCCTGCCTTTGCGGGGGGCTGAGAAGACAGCAGGACACAAATGTTCTGGACACCAGTGCAAAGCAAAATGAATAAGCTATGGAGCCTGTACATGTGGCTCTTACTAAGTTCCCTCATCTGTTACGTAGAGTTAAGGCAGCCACTTCATAGGGCTGCTCTGAAGAGCAAGTGAGCTAATAGAGTGCTCCAGGCAGTGGGATGGGGAAGGTATAGAACACTTCCTGGAGGAGAGGGATGTGAGAGAAGGGGAGCTGGGGAATTTGAAGCATCTTCATCAACCCATCTGCCATTTGAGTACCAATGTTCACTGAGCTTCATATGGCCAGGCTCCAGGGAAACTCAAGGCCAGGCCTAGCCTATAGGAGCTCTGGATGCAGTTGAGTGGTGAGTAGCCTCTGGATTTCACTGTTTGCCCCAGCTACCTGGAGTGAGAAGCCCAAGAGGAAGAAGCTGGGCGAGCTATTTGTGTCCAGAGGTCTTTGTGTTCACAACAGACCAGCCACATCCTCCCTCTGCTGGCCAGCATTTTCCTCGTGATACGGGTAGCCAATCAGGCCAAGCTCAAAGCAGCTGCTCCCCTGAAGTCAGAGAAGTGAGCTCAGGCAAGGGAGAAGCAGGTCACCCTCCCCCATTGGGGGTGCTGGGCTCACTTCCTCCCCAGGCTGCGGAGGCAGCAGAGAAGGGTGTTGTTCCAACTCTGAGAACAAAATGGAGAACAAAATGGAGCTTTTGGTTTCCTGTGTCACTTTTCGTAGCTCTGACCTGCACCTCCCCATCCCCACCCCTTCTGTGGTGAAGATGTGGATCCCCTGTGTTGAAGGAGAGGAAATGGGCCAGAGAGGGAGACCACTTTCCCTGCATCACACAGTAGTTTAGGGGGAGAGGGTCCAGTGCTTATGTACCTACTCTCACCCCTGAGAGTTACCCAGTATCCTTCAAGGCCCAGCTAAATATTACCTTTTCCAGTTACCAACTCTTCCATACCTCTACCCAGAGAGAGTTGTTCCCTCCATTTTGAGAGTATGTCCTGTAAGCCCTGAATGCAGTGCAGCTTGAAATACCTGCCCATCCCCGTGCCAGACAGTAAGCCTCCTCTAGGGTCAATACTGTCTTGGACATATCAGTGAACCAGCACCCAGCAAAGCAGTCTTGAAAGAATGACTTTAGAGGGTACCCCGGGTGGCTCAGCAGTTTAGCGCGGCCTTTGGCCCAAGGCCTAATCCTGGGTACCCGGGATCGTATTCCACTTCGGGCTACCTGCATGGAGACTGCTTCTCCCTCTGCCTGTGTCTCTGCCTCTCTCTCTGTCTCATGAATAAATAAAATCTTTAAAAAAAAAAATGACTTTAGAGAGCTCAAGTTGAGTGGGACTGGGGAAGAAAATTCCTAGTGGGCTGGGAAGGGGTTGAACTGGTCTCTCCCATTCCATTTTTTCTAGACTTAGACAATTTCAGACCCGTAGGAACCTTTCCTGCTTAAGAGATCCAGAGCATAAGCCTGTGAGTTTGTGCCTGTCAGGTCTTGGTCTGATCAGAACCTTTTCCCGACTTCTGCCGGCCCTCCGGTCTATCTGCAGGAGCAGGAATGTGGGCATGATCAGTGAAATCTCTGCACCCAGCACACAGAAGCTGGGTCACTGCCCATTGTGAGGCCCTGACCAGACTCTCCCTGTAGTGAAAAGGAGGGGGCTCTTCACAGAATGTGTTCTCCTCCAGCAGGAATTGCTTCTCCAGCCCCTATTTGAGTACCTCCCGAGTACACTCCTGTTTTCCCTCACAAGGTTGCTCTTGTTCTTGCTTAGGGAGGTGGTACTATCAAGGTAGGTGTGGGGTGGTGAGCAGGACAGGACTGTTGCTAATGGGGCTTCTCTCTCCTTGGCTTAGATTCCGGCAGAGTTCTTCTATCTCGTCTTGTTGCTGACTGAAGGTGACCCCTTCTCCAGTCTTTCTCCATCTCCTGGGAGGTAGTGAGCAGTCAGCATTATGGTTGGGTTCAAGGCTACGGATGTACCCCCTACTGCCACTGTGAAGTTCCTGGGGGCTGGCACAGCTGCCTGCATTGCAGATCTCATCACCTTTCCTCTGGACACCGCTAAAGTCCGGCTGCAGGTGAGGGGATGAAGCCTGGGGTCCTGATGTTGTCTAGTGCTCTGCCTGAAGACACGGACTCCTTAAGGGCCAGGAACGTGTTTAGAACTGTAAACTTTGGAGCATAGGGATGGCAGGAGATGGGAAGGACAGCCTGCCTATCCATATAACCACCCAATTTGATCTTGCAGATCCAAGGAGAAAGACAGGGGCCAGTGCGGGCTGCGGCCAGCGCCCAGTACCGAGGCGTGCTGGGCACCATCCTGACCATGGTGCGCACTGAGGGCCCCCGTAGCCTCTACAGTGGGCTGGTCGCCGGCCTGCAGCGCCAGATGAGCTTTGCCTCTGTCCGCATCGGCCTCTATGACTCTGTCAAGCAATTCTACACCAAGGGTTCTGAGCGTGAGTATGGAACTGGGCCATAGGCCTTTTGGCCTTTTCTTCTTGGTGATGATTGATCCCATCAAATCATCCTTGATTGATGATTTGCTGTATAGCTCCTTTAGGCTCCAAGATCCCTAGGAGGATCCTCTGATCCTCCTAATGATTTCTGAATACCTAGGCTATGCAAAGGTCTGTGAGGGGCATCTTTCCAGGACAGTCCTCACAACCACTTTGAGAGTAGACCGTATCTACAAATGAAGAGACTGAGTCTTAACTCAGGGTGCAAAGGATGTGGCCAAGGGTACACAATGGAGAGCCGGAAAAAATGCCCAGGATTTTTACCTCCAAAGCCACACTTCCATTTCATCTCAGCATGCGTTGCCTACCCTCCATTTTACACAGGTGGAAACTGAGAACCCAGATCAAAAGGTTAACTTTTCCCAAGCTTACATGGCAGGGAGAAATAGATGTGGTAAGAGAACCCAAGTCTTAGGAGTCCCAGACCTTGAGAAGGCCACCTCTCTCTGAGCCTTGGTTTCACATTTGCCAAGTGAAAAGGATTGTGATTTCTCAGAGCATTTACCCTGCTGAGCTAAGGCTCATTATGTCCTGCTCCTTCCTATGACCTCGTGCTTAGCAAGTAGTAGACATTCACAGTGTTATTTTCTTTGATGAAAGGAGTTTTTTGAGCAAGAGCTTGTCTGTATCCTAGTCCCAAAAGGCAAGAGATTACAGTGATGAGGTAGTTTTGGTGAGGAGAGATAGAAAATGAGTACAGCCACAGTTGGGCACTGACCCCCATGGTTCTCCCACAGATGCTGGCATCGGGAGCCGCCTCCTGGCAGGCAGCACCACAGGTGCCTTGGCTGTGGCTGTGGCCCAGCCCACAGATGTAGTAAAGGTCCGGTTCCAGGCTCAGGCCCGGGCTGGAAGTGGCCGGAGATACCAAAGCACTGTTGATGCCTACAAGACCATTGCCCGAGAGGAAGGGTTCCGAGGACTCTGGAAAGGTCAGTGTATCAGTTTATTCTTCCTCATCTTCCTCCTCCCCTGTTCTCTGGTCTCACATCAGTACCATTTCCTTCTGTAGGGACCTCTCCCAATGTTGCTCGTAATGCCATTGTCAACTGTGCTGAGCTGGTGACCTACGATCTCATCAAGGACGCCCTCCTGAAGGCCAACCTCATGACAGGTGAGAGGATAAATGGTGCTGAGTCTCACCCTTCCTGCAATCTAGGAGCAGATGTGGGAGTCTGTTGCCTGAGGACCACATCTTTTCATCCAACTTCCCCTCTGCTTGTGGAATGAGTTTAGATTTACAATATTGAAGCCAGCTGAGATGAACCTCCCACTTTGCACACTGAGGCAAAATGATTCTTAGGTCATCAGAAGTCCCAGCTGGAGTCTTTCTCTCTCTCTCTCTCTCTCTCTCTCTCTCTCTCTCTCTCTCTCCCTCCCTCCCTCCCTCTCCCTCTCTCTCTCTCCCTCTCTCCCTCTCTCCCTCTCTCTCCCTCCCCCCCCTTCCTCTCCCTCCCCCTCTTCCCCCTCCCTCCCCCTCAAAGTATTATTTTTTTTCCTACATTATTTTAATAATCTCTTTCCTTTTGGAGTCCTGACTGCCTTTCCTGCTCCTCCTTGGCAGATGACCTCCCTTGCCACTTCACTTCTGCCTTCGGGGCAGGCTTCTGCACCACCGTCATCGCCTCCCCCGTCGATGTCGTCAAGACGAGATATATGAACTCTGCCCTAGGCCAGTACAGCAGCGCTGGCCACTGTGCCCTCACCATGCTCCAGAAGGAGGGTCCCCGAGCCTTCTACAAAGGGTGAGTCTCTGATCCATCCCACCCAATTCCAAGCCTCCTGGATGCCCATACCTACACACAAGTGGGAGAGAACCACCTGGAACTAATTAGCGACCAGGTGTCAGGCTATTCTGATCCTGGTCTTGGTATTTCACCAGCATTTTCTCATGCTCCTACTTCCAGAGTTGTCATCCCTATTTTATGGGTATTAAAATAGAGACTTACAAGGGATTCTTGCTCACAGCTACACAGCTGTGGAGCTCTGTTCCTGGGCCCTCTCAACTTCCTTTGTGACAGCAGCTGGGTTGGATTAGATACCATGGCCCGGTGGGGAGAGCGGGAGGTAGCGTGCCCTCAGGAGTCACCAAATTGCCTCCTGTGACCTATGTTTTCTCTCTTCTAGGTTCATGCCTTCCTTTCTCCGTTTGGGTTCCTGGAACGTGGTGATGTTTGTCACCTATGAGCAGCTCAAACGGGCCTTCATGGCTGCCTACACTTCCCGGGAGGCTCCCTTTTAAGGATCTCCTGCTGCTGACCCCACCACCTCTAGCTTTGGCTTTGCCTCCAGCCAGGCCCTGCTTCCCCTCCCTCTCTCCTTCCTCTTTCCTTGCACTCCCTTTCCCACCACCTCCCTTTCCTCTCCCTACATTTTCACCCCCTCTTCACTACCTCATCTCCCCACTGCCTCTCAATCCCAGTAGAGTTGATCCCAGTTAACACTGTGGGAGGCCTGACACCAGCCAGGACCCAAGACTTCAGTCCGTTGAAAAGTTAAGCCCAGCTCTTTGTTCTGCCCCCAAGCCCAGCCCAGCCAGCTTGTCACCCATAAAACAGGTTCAACCTTGGTGTCTCCTCCCTCTCTCATAGCTACCAGAGTTACCAGAGGTCTTGGTCCAGTGGGCCCTTTTGGCACCGGTGGGCAGGGGAGGAGCCACCTAACTTAGAAAGGGAGACACCTTCTGCTTCCAGCATCCATTCGGGAGCCCACGGAGGTCATCTTGTCCATTTTTCTTTCTAGACCACACCCAGGGCTTAGGTGGCAAGTGAAGGAGCAGCTGGGAGTCACAGCAGTGGCTTCACTCTCACCAGGTCACTTGAGTTTTCACTCACCCAGTGCCTGGTACTCCAGCATCTGCCTTTCTAACCCTCCTGCTGGCCCCAGGCCTATTTATCTGCAAAATGAGTGTGTTCCTGTCTGCCCTACATCTCCTGTGCTTCCTAGAAGATTTAGAGGAACTATGAACTTATTTTATTCCATCCTACAAATGGGAAATCTCCCCAAAGTCCCAGACCTAGTGAAGGGAAATCAGGCTGCTTCTCATCCTTCACAATCAACCCTTACGAGGCAGTGTTACTGTACTGGGTGGGACAGGCTGCAAGGCAAACATGAGGCCTCAATTTTCGATACTTCAATTTGGAGTCTCAACTATCCCTGGGCTGGGGATCCCAAGGAGGCAGTGCCAAGCCAGGGCTTAGGCTGCAAAGGGTGTCAACCTCCCTGTCCCCACTACCTGTCCTCAGAGGCAAGACAGAAGATTCTACATCTGTTTAAAGAGGCTGGGGAGGCTCTGTGAAGTTCCAGAATTCTGAGGCATCTTGTGCAGAGGCAGGCCCACCCAGTTTATAGCTGTTGGAAGAAGTTGAGGGCTGAGACCAGTCATGTAGGCAAGGACATACAGGAAGTCAGCAACTGAACTGGGACATGGGCTCAGATTCCTCCCTCCCCTTGTGGACTCTTCACCCAGGGACAAGTGCTGGAGTCCTTTGGAAAGTCTGTTGGTCAGAGAACGTGACTTCCTCTTCCCACCAACCTAAAGCAGCATAACACTACTCCTTTCCCATTGGTCAGAGCTGTAGGCTCAGCCCTTCAGTGCTTTGGCAAGGAGTCTAGGTTATTAGGCTCCTGGGAAGGAAAGAGGGCTCATGGTTCCCCACCTTATATCCTAGCATCTGACAAATTGAGCTGGGGTCTCAGTCCCCAAGGACAGGGTTGGGTGCCACAAGTTGAGCCAAGGTGAAGGTGGTAAGCAGCCCAGCATAAATGGAGGACTGACCCAGTGTGCACCTCATGTACCTTAATTCTCACACTAGGCCTATGAGGCAGGTGATTCCCTGTTTTGCACCAGAGGAATCAAGGTCAGTTTGTTCCCCTAGGCGTGTCTGTCAGCTGACTGAGTCACCAGCCTTGTGTCCCAGATACTAGGATGGACACAAGGCCACCAGACTTCATGGTTCTGGGCATGATCCTGGTTTAGGAGCTGGGGTAGGTGGCAGAGACCACTGGACAGCATATGAGTAGGCCTCAGTAACTTAGTGACCAGTCTTCAGACCCAATGAATGGATATACGACAAGCCCTGCTTTGCCTGCCAGGTGAGGTAGCACTGAAGATCACTGAGGTAATAGAAATCTCATAAAGGTCTTTCATCAGGTTTCCCTCAGAGCCTTGCCATGAGGGAAAGGCTAGAGGCAGGCTTTCCTGCTGGCCTAGAGGAGACCTGGGGTCCTGGAGTTTCCTAATACCAGCCCCACCCTCCCTCACCCACTTGCTTGCTCTGGCCACAGGACAGCTACCACCACCCCTCCCCTGAGGCCATGCCTCACAGGCAGAGTCCTCATCTGATTTCCACGAGGCCTGCAAGATCAGGGTTATAATCTTTGCTCTAAGAAAGGCTCAGAGAAGCCAAGTGAATTGCCCAAGGGCATGTATCTGAGGGGTGTCTGACTCCCAACACCCACATTACTGAAGGACTACAGAGGTGCTTCCTAGAACCCTGGTCCCATGTTTTCCCCAGTGATCTTTAAAAAGGTTGATTGGTACCACTGAATCCCCCATTTAAGAAAAACACTTAAGCTTAAGAGTGCTTTGAATGGGGAATCCAATATGAACAATATGGGGGGGGCCTTTTCTGGTACCTTTGAAGTCCCTCAAAAGTGGCCACCTATTATAAGCTTGGACCTATCCTAACCCAAACCTAGACTCAGAAGAGAAGAGTTGGCACAGAAGAGCTGCATGCCACACTTGCTGACCAATGGAAGGCAGGTCGGTGAGGCAGGTGCCCGCCACATAGGCCCATGTGGGCCTGGCAGCCATATCAGCAGCAATCCTAGAACCCTGAGATCTGAGTTCACCAAGCACATCCACACCGATGACAGTCCTCACAAGCAGCCTTGCAGGGAGGTTATGAGTGGTAACATCCAGGGGGTCAGTGGCAGGGTGGGGAGTAGAACCACCCTGCCTAGAGGCAGCCCAGGACCCCCTGCAGAGATGAGAATTGAGGTTGGTGGGGTAAAAACCAAAGCCATTTCCAACACTCCTTTATGTGGAATCTAAGCAGGGTGAGTCTGGGAAGTGGCCTTCAAGGTTCTGGTGACATCTTTGCCCTGTGTGACCTTGACAAGTGTTTTATTCTCCATGTTTCCTGTCTACAGTATGACCACATCCCACTCTAGAGACTGCCCCTGCTAAAGATTTTGTGTCCTGAGAAGTCAGAGCAGAGTGGGGACCCACAGAGGCCACACAATTTTGTCCCACTCTGTCAAGGGGAGAGCATACAGGCCTGAACCCTCAGGGACCTGGCCATACTCACAAACCTGGACAGGGACCCAGGTTCTAGGTTCCCTGGGCCCTGCCCTTCCCTCTGCTCCAAAAGAAGGGATATATGAAGCTCCTTTCCCTCCAAACATAGCCTCCTGAGTGCAGCTGGAGGATAGGAAATAAATCTTTATTGTGTCAGTTTAAAAGTCCCATGCCATCCCATCCTCACATTTGTGCAGTGGGCTGGCTCCCCTGCACATCCTGAGGCAGGAATGAGATAAGGCTCAGCTAGTCTTCTCCCCAGCTCCAGCCCCCAGCCACCAGAGTTATGTCAGCAATGCCTGGCGCAGCATCTGCTTCTTCTGGGGTGTGAGGTGGGTAGGGAACTGGATGTCGAAGAAGATGAAGAGATCCCCCTTCTTTGTGGGGTCCTCAGGTAGTGGCATCCCCTCACCTGGCACCTTCTTGAAATACTTGGGACTGAGGCAGAGGATGAAAGAAGGGAAATTAGAGGGCCCCCCAAACAGCACTTTGACATCCTATGCTGCCCCTGCTCATATAACCTCAGGCATGGGGCAATTGTACTGCTTCTACCAGGTGTTTCTTTTCAGCCAGAACAGGATGGGCAGGGAGGGGGGAGTGGCTTGTTCAGCCTGCCCGCCCCCTGAAAACCTATTTACACTGAATCTCTAAGAGGGTTTCAGGAATAGAGGTTCCACCTCTGTTAGGGTGGGGGGTGCTCAACTGCTGATTCAAGCTTCCCATACAGAGGGCCTTTCCTGTAAAGGACTTAAGGGATACAACTCAGAACACTAATGAAAGGTTCAGAAGGCAACCAAGATTGCCCAACATGGGGGGGCCTCTGGGCTCTGTAGTGGCCTTGTGCCAGTTAGAAAAAGGCACTCCATTTACCAGGTGAATGCAGCTTGGCCAGAGCTGGGGCTGGATTTGTCCTTTCTGGTGAGAACTGAACACTAGGCTGACCAGTGTAGCACTACCCTCTAAGGCCCAGGCCAGCCCTTCTGCCAACTAGGGCCCAAACAGATGCACTCACTGGACAATGTCATTGATGGGGATGTTGAGCAGACGATCATCTAGTGTCTTTACTTCTACGGTGCAGCAGGTTAGAGCCTAGGAGACATCAGGACCAAAGGTGGGATTAGGGGAGATTACCATGGCCATTCTGTTTAGAAGGCACGTTTATGAACTTATTGAGTGCCAGGTCCTGAGCCCCGCCTCGAGGAGACATGTTCAAGGTCTCACAGGAGAGCGAGCCAAGCAACTACCTGCCCTCAGGAGCACACAGTCTGGTAAGTAAGATTGATGATGACATATGTTATGATCGAGGGAAGTAAAGGGGTCTGCAAGAGCCAAGGAGAGCCCCCCAAACCATTTTGGAGTGGGACAAGAGGGCTACACAGTGGTGGTAGCAGGTCATAAGGGTGAGAAGGAGCTTGCCAGTTAGACAAGGTGGATATACAGCATTCCAAGCAGAGGGCCTAGCACAAACCTGGAGGTGTGAAAAATGCACCCAATCGACAGGACCTCCAAGGGGCACACTGGTTGGAGTGCAGGGGATGAGATCAGCGGGGGCAGAGTGTGGAGGGCCTTGAATGCCACCTGAGATGCTTAGACAGGCATGTGGCACAGTCAGATGAGTGCAAGGAAGAGCCTAGAGGAGATGGGAAAGGAGGCAGGATGGCCACCAAAGGGCCTGCTGGGCAGATCCAGGTGCTCAGACCCGGACTGTGGGGACCAACAGAAGTAGACCATGGCAAAATTGACCCAGTGACTGCCTGCAGGTGGGCTGGGGGAAGGAAGGCAAAATCTAGGCTGGTGCTACTCCTTGCTTGGATTGTGAGGACACAGAGGTCTCTGAAGACAGCCACAAAGACTCTATGTGTACTCATCTCATTCTGAAGGCCTACACCATGCAGTGGGGTAAGTGCAGAGTGAGGCCCTGCTTGCTCGTTCTCATCTGCCCACCTCTACTCCACTTTGCCCACTTACCTTGCCCAAGAGAATGGGGTTCACAAAAAGGAGGTTGTCGTTCTCCCTGCGGAAGCGAGGGTGTAACTTCTCCTTTACGATGAAGATGATGTCAGCTGGGATAATATTGGGGCCCTGGGCAGAAGAGGCCAAGGGTTGACAAGTGCTGATTGGCTGTGTGCCATTGGCCAAGTTCCTGCCTCTACTGGTCTTCATGTTTTCATCCGAACAATGAAAAGATTAAACCAGGTTTTCTGGAAAGACCTTTACAGTTTGGTTCCATAGCCTCTTCTCTGAGAAGCCTACTCTGATGAATCCAGCCCTCCCACTACTTCTCCTCTATGGAGCATGCCCAAAAGGATTCCCTCAGCTGGAGGGCAGCAGAGGCTTCCTCAAGTAGTGGACCAAACACTGAGCTGCAAGTTTTGAAGACAACTTCCTGCAAGCCTCTGTCCGACCAAGCTTTATTAAGTCACCAAAACTCTTCTGAGGTCTCTTTTGGGCACTGGGGATGGAGTCAAACTGGTCCCTCCCCACAAGAGCTCCCTTGTCCAGTGGGGGTGGGGACAGACACACACAGTCCTCAGGATGCTCAGGCTGGTGGTAAAGGGAGTCCAAGAGGCACTGACCCAGGTGGGGAGGTCAGGGGAGGCTGCCCAGAGCTGGGAGCATTAGAGCTGGGTCCCGAAGGGAGTGTTTTGGAAGTAGATGATTTACAGGTGAGAAAGGGAGCAGAAGTATGGGCTGAGGAATTAATCTCTGTTGGCTCTGAAAACACCATCACTCTGCCTTTTCTCAGACTTAAGGATTCAGTATGCCTCCAACAATAATTTTATATTTTTATTTAAATAAGTGATTATCACTAAGATATTAAATAGTATTAAAATTATTACTAATAAGTACTTTCTGAACAGCTCTTATAGTTGGGCTTTATTTAGGAAGCACCGAAGAGAATCAGGAAGAGTTCTTGTGCTCTTTGCCCTGGGCAAATCCCTACCCTCTCTGTGCCTCAGTTTCCTATTCTGCAAAATGGGGAAAAGCCTTGGGCTATCCACTCACAGAGGAATTGTAAGGCTCTGTTCCTTGTAAAAGACTTTGGGGGTCATCTTACCCACTCTGCAGACTGGGCTCCCAACCAAACTAGGCCTCACAGGGGCAGCAAAATACATCACCTCCTTCCCCCTCAGTCTTCCCACCCATGAGCAAGCCCAGGTGACTGACACTAGGACTGGCCCTAGTCATTTCCCTCCTTCTTACCTGGTCCCCTTCCTTCTCAAAGGTGATCCGTGTGCCCTGCCTCCAACCAGGTTTCACATCAATGGTAAGAATCTTGTCCTTGATAGTAGAGGAGTACCCATCCTCATTCAGCACCTGCAGCCAGATGGCAGGGGGAAGGTTTGCTTGGGATTTCCCGGCTGGCCTTTTCACATGAGAAGGATGTTATGGGGGGTACTATGGTCAGGTTTATTCTTTCAGCAAAGAGAAAACCTTCCCTGAGCCATTCCCACTCTCACCTCATTCACTGGAACCAAGAATTTATTATCCCAGGATGACAGGTATGTCATGGGGCTGGGGCCTGTTATGCCAAGCAGTTACCATGAGTTAGTTGATCAAGCCCTCAACTCCAGCCCTAGAAATCACATGGCCCTCGCCACTAACAAATGCATAATGAACACATACCCAGGTCCTCTCTCCCAACCCAAAGGCTCTGGCCCTGAGGGTACGGCAGGTCTCTTAATCATGAAGGGAGAAAGACCACAGAGGTCAGCATATCTGAGCATTGCCTATTATGTCATCCATCCATTCCCCAATCACATGCCCAGATGGGTGTCATCTGTGGAAAGCATGGCCATAGTTGGCATCTCTTCTTCTGGGCAAAGGTGTTAGGAGGGCTTGTTCATGTGCTTTACTAGTAGGGCTGGGACATAGGACAGGGCCAACCTGAGGACTCTACCCTGGAGCACTGAAGGTCTTCAATCAGACCCCTTGGGGACTGTCCCCCAGCCCACCCTCCATGCCCATACTGTTTCTTCTTACTCATGGGGCGTACACACTGATGAAGCTCTGGGGATATGGTCTGGTAATGCGCAGAGGGCAGAATTCACAAGAGACTCCTCCCATTCAGAGCCTACCTTCCCACAGGGATGGGGCTCAACTGAAAAGGAAAAGACCCTGTTCCCATTAGGAACACTGGAGAGGAGATTCCTACACTAGGAAAGAATTGGGCTAATACCCTCAATTGTCCCAACTTCAGATTCTAGAATTCTGGGATGCCTGGGTGGCTCAGGAGTTGAGCATCTGCCTTTGGCTCAGGGTGTGATCCTGGGATCCAGGGCCGCATCAAGCTCCCCTTGGGGAGCCTGCTTCTCCCTCTGCGTATGTCTCTGCCTGTCTCTGTGTCTCTCATGAATAAATAAATAAAATCTTAAAAAATATATTTTAAAAAAAGTTTCTAAAATTCTATTATCCTAGGTCTCCAAATCTGAGATTTTATAATTCCATCAGAGACCATATCTGAAGTCTCTGGTGAGGACAGGGAGGAGGTTGCTTGTAAGATTGGGGAGGGGCTAGGTAGTAGCTCCCAGTAGGAGCAAGCCAAGTACTTACCCTTCGGGAGATCTTAATTTTCTTGGTGCAACCGAAGAATAAGTCTTCTAGGGATAGGTAGAGGTCTCGTTCAATTGGGGGGTCCTGTTTTTTGACTCCTCGGCCCCGGAGCCCCCCAAAGTTCAAATCTATCTCACTTTCTTCTGCATCAAAAAACTCTGCAGGAGGTGAGGAGAGGAGAGGAGTAAGAGAGATTGTTTCCAGGGACTTGGATGCATAGACACCTCCACGCACAGACCTCTTCAGTCCCCAAGTGTAATACCCAGCATCCCATTCCTGCCTTGCAGACTCAGACTGTTAGGCCAGGCCAAAAAGTTGTCCTCAATTGCAGATCTAATGATTATCATTCCTTGCCACTTCCCACTGCGTCATCCCCTAGTTTGGATATTCCCGCACTTTCTGACTCCCTCCCCAATAAACTTGAGGAAGTACCCCGCAGGGCTGGCTGTCTCAGTGCCCTCTGGTGGTAACTTCTGGTATGTCAGAAATGACTCCTGCTGTTAGCTTGCAGCAGAGAGGGTCATTCTAGGTCCCTTCCCCAGGCTCCATTCTCCCTCACTGTCCAACCCAGCCCAAGACCACTAGAGACCCCAGACTCAAGTTTCTATGAAGTCAGCAGCTGATAAGCGGCTGGGGCAGAGGTGGTTCTTAACAAATTTGAGAGTTTACCAAGCTCTTTTTTTCCTTTTTTTCCCTGCCCAGCTCTCCCTCCTGTAACCCCTCTTGCTGTCCTACCCTTCCACCCCAGTGCAAAGAGCCCTTGTCTCTTCAAGAGCTATGTAGTTGTTCAGTTTCAGTTTTCCTGTCTGTGGGATGGAGTAATAATGCCTGATCCGCTGTCTACCATTAGGATTCAATAACAAGATGATGAAGAAGAGCTAAAACTTGCAGAGAGCTTACTCTGCATCAGGGGCTGGTCTCAGCTCTTCATACTATTATTTCATTGGCCAGAGAGGCCAAAGAAAATATTCACAGTCCCACAGTCCATCTGAACCCAGGACAATTTGAACCTGTACCCTGAACCACTGCTTATTGCTATATGTGAAGCCCTTTGTAAATTCTGTAGAGTCAAGGGTTGCTATCATAATTAAGATTTTTTATACTCTATCTTTTATGGTCAGTGCCATGAATGAACTTCACAGGCTAGAATGGTACGACTTAAGGTTAGGGAGAACAAGGCAGCAGCACCATACTGTGCCCCACTATGATGTGATAACTAATCAAGAAGCCTGTGAATTACCTGGTCCCTTCTTGTGTCACTGAATTCATTTGTTCACCCAGCAGGGTGATGTACCAGGTAGACACTGCAATATCCAGGTTATATAGGAAAGCCTAGTCTCTTGGCCCTGCAGGGAGATGGGACACAGAATCCCTAGGGTGAAGCACTGTGGCAGTATAGCTTCTGAGCACTGCCTGAGGGGCCCAAACCTTGAAAGTAATGCCCCTTATAAGCTTGGTTTGGCTCCTCAGAGCTGCCTCTTTTCCATGTACCTGTCCTTGGAAGAGACAGATCCATTGTATGATATCTTTCAGTCTGCAAAGCCCATGTTCATAATGGCTTTATAAAGTGTATTATCTCATTTGATAATGACGTGTGAGGAATGGACTATTATAGCCATTTAACAGTAAGGAAGTTGAGGTTTCAGAGCAGCGAAGAGACTTGCCCAGAATCACACAACTCATAAGTAGCAGTGCATGGATTTGAAACAGGCCTGACTCCAAGTCCCCTGCTTTGTCCAGTCATACATGGGGTTCATAAACTTAGCTTCTTCTGGCAGACAGGTGAAGGCAATGCATGGTGGGAGGGGTCTCTGAGGTAGACAGGCAGTCAACTATAACTCGCTTTTCATTAACATGGAGAAAAGAGAGAACTTTTGAAATGCTGAAAGGCTGTAAGACAGCCTGGGGAATGGGCTGCAGGGGAACAGGCAGTGAAACATAGACTCTCTAATTTGCATACCTGGAGACAGGAAGACAGGTCTGAAGGGTAATTGTCCTTGCAAGATGACCCTGAGCCTCAGAAATCAGCTCTTTGTCTGTTTGTCTGGGACCTGGGATCATCCACCCATCCATCCATATACTCATCTAACATATCTTGTATAATGAAATATGATGCAGCTATTAAAATGAATGAAGTAGATCTGTATATAATATGGTATATAATAAGATAATCTCCAAGATATACTCAGTGAAAAAAATCAGTGTGTACAAGCCTTTTTTCCTTAATTAAAGGCTTATATGTAAAGATAAATACATGCTTATAAATGCATAGAAAATTTCTGGAAGGATACATAAACTATTAAGGAAGTGGCTGCTTCTGGAGAAGGAATAAAGGCTAGAATTTATTTCCTTTTTAATAAAAATTTGTTTACCATACATTATATCTATTTATTAAACAAAACAAAAGGATTTAAAGAAAAGCACCTTTTATAGCTCTGTACTTTCCCAGTAAGGCAAACGGGTAGGCTGGACCTCTTACCACCAAAGGGGTTGTCTCCTCCGAAGAACTCATGGAAAACTTTTTCAGGGTTGCCATGGAAGACGTAACCAGTTGTCCAAGGGGTCTGGGATCCATATTCCAAAGGAATTCCACCCTTGAGGCCCTCTTCTCCAAACTTGTCATAGATGCCTCTCTTCACAGCTGTGGATATGTGTCACCTTGAGGAGGGGGCCGGCCTTGGCAACTAAGATAGCTGCTGGGCTGGGAAGCAGGGAGATACACGGTAGAGAAAAGGGTAAAAGCAACCTTATTTCTAAATTGCCTGTTATCTGGCATTCTTGGAGGGAGACCCTAAAAGTGAGGGGTTTAATTTCATTGTGGGTGCATCTATGTTTGGTTCTATAGTCAGGAGGGGAGCCAGGAAAGGTGGATACCTGCTGGGGGCCATGGAGTGGGAGAGGACTGGAGGAAGGATCTAGAGATTACCGGTCAGGCTGCTGTCCTGGAATTTGGCTAACCTCATCATCATTGCTACTGTTTTATCTGGGGCAAATAGAATCCTAGCACCTTGAAATTCTAGAATCCAAGAATTCTAGAGCTGCCAATCCTAGAGCTTTGAAATCCAGGTCCTGCCCAACTGAGACTGTTTGATCAGATCACCTTAATCAGGGGCTCTCCATGCCATGTCAGCCTTCACTTGTGACTACAGAGAGAAGCAGTTCTGCATGCTATTTTCTTTCTTTCTTTCTTTCTTTCTTTCTTTTTTTTAAGATTTTATTTATTTGTGAGAGAGAGAGAGAAAGAGAGAGAGAGAGAGAGACTTAGGCAGAAGGAGAAGCAGGCTCCATGCAGGGAGCCCGATGTGGGACTCGATCCCGGGACTCCAGGATCACACCCTGAGCCGGAAGGCAGATGCTTAACCACTGAGCCACCCAGGCATCCCCATGCTATTTTCTTTCCAAGTTTGTTCAGACTCTAGGCAGGGAAGAAGAATGCTTACTCTCTGTTGGGCCCCCTCAGAAAGTCCAATACCCAGAGACCTAAGGAATGATATCCAAATAGAGGTGAGCAGCAGAGATGCATGGGGTCACTCACGGTCACTCAGCACATCGTAGGCCTCTGCTATTTGCCTGAATGTCTCTGCTGAGGAAGGCTCACCGGACTTGAGAGGGTGGTTCTTAAGGGCCAGTTTCCGGTACCTAGAGGAGGGAAGATTCACATAAGTCATACACGGGCCTGAGGTGCAGATCATGGTTCAGAGCTGGCTCTGCTGTCTACTGCTTTGATGTTCTCAGCTATAAAATCAGGGCTGTAGTGGCCAAGGCGGTATATGGCTCATATGGCCTGAAAGAGAACCCCATGGGTGAAAAGTGTAGCTGCCTGCCCTGGGTGTTCATGCTGAGGCTACCCTTTCTCACATTGCTCCAGCCAGTGCCTAAGCGCGGTGGGGATGTTAGTGCTGGTGCATTCCTGTAGGACACAGGGCCCCTCCAACATGTGACCTCTGCCTCAGGACTCCTACTGAATAACCCAGCTGTGATTTTTCTCCAGACCACTCCACACACAGCCCTCCCCATCCAGCTGTTTCTTCCTGCTCTGGGGTCTGAAGTTACCCCCTGCACACTGCTGGTCCCCTTTCACCCTCACGCGTATTTCCCCCAGTACATTTCTTGCAAATATAATCCTAATATCTGAACTGACACACAGGCTTCTTGGGAAGACTAGGTAAAATAAGATATCAAAGGGCCAGGTACAGAGAGGCACTCAGCACATGTCAGGCCCTTTTACTGTCTCCCACTTCTGTGCTCATTCCTTTCTCGGCTTCTTATCTGCCCAATCCCACCACTTAATGAGGCGATGCCTACAGCTTCTGAAAATCTGTATCATTCAGTGTTCCAGGAGCAAAGAGCTGTCAGGAAGTGGGTGATTTGTGGATGGTTTAATAAGGGGCCACTCACTAAAGTGTGGGAAGTAGGGAGGATAACCACAGGGGACGATGCTGTAGCCCAAGGCCAGGAGCCCTGAGCATCCTGACCACCCGAGCCTATAGGAGTGAGTGGAGGGAGAAGTTAATCCCACAGGAGTGTATGTGGATGGGGGCCCTTGACAGGATCTGTCATCTTCAGTTAAGGAATATAGCCAACCTGAAGAGCCCTCGTAGGAAGGGAGCTGGGAATAAATATCCCAGCCCTACTCTCCTCCCTCCCAACCACCTGCCTTGGGCCGTCTTTAGTGGAATGCATTAGGAAGTCTGAAGGCCAGGGCATCTATCGATGCAGTTCAGATGGCCCAGCTTCCAGTGCAGAAAGCAGGGTTACAGAAAGGTAGGGAATGGGTCTGGAGGAGCCAAAGGAGGGCATCAGTGCAGGCCCCTGAACAGCTTAGTACAAATCTGACCCTGTGTACCCTCTGCTGGGTCAGAGTGCAGCTCCTCTGCCCTGCTCACGCCTTCTATGCTAGTGACCCCTTCTGCTCCTTTTCTTCTCACTCCACATACCGTCTGTGCACAGGCTTGTCTATCCCAAGGCTTTGAGTACCACTCACTCGCTGACCACTCCCAAATCTCTGAAACTAGGACACTGAGCTCCAGACTTCTGTATCCAGCTGCCATCTTGGTATCTCCTCTCCAATATCCCACAGGCCCCACAAACTCAATGAGCCCAAAACCAAACACATTTTCATTCTCTAATATACTTTGTATACCTTCATTGACTTCAAGACAATTGTCATGACCTCCTTGAGGCTTTGAAACCAGCCCTTCTCAGTTACAAAGGTCAAAATCAATTATGGAGAGAACAAGTAAAAGTAAGTAGGTTTGAGAAGAGTTCCATTTTCATATAAATTTGAGTGGTTGTAATATTTGCCCTGCAGTGCCACCACTCTGTTTCCCTGAGTGGGCAAGATGGAGTGGAGTCACAGCTTGGATGTTGCAGCCTAGACCGAATGAGAGATACTGAGAAGGTAAATAGCTAGGCAATTAGGAATCATCACAGTGCTTTTCTTTATGTTATACATTCAGCATTTGAGGTGGGGCATCAAAATCTAGGTGCTCTCGTATGGGACTCATATCTTAAAGTTGTTATAAGAGAGAAGGGGGAAAATGGGGCAGTCTGGGTGGCTCAGCCGGTTAGCGCCGCCTTCGCCCCAGGGTGTGATCCTGGAGACCTGGGACTGAGTTCCATGGCTGGCTCCCTTCATGGAGCCTGCTTCTCCTTCTGCCTGTGTCTCTGCCTCTCTCTCTCCCTGTGTCTCTTATGAATAAATAAATAAAATCTTAAAAAGAGAGAGAGAGAGAGAGAGAGAGAGAACGGTTAAGAACTATTGTATGAAATACATGTGGTTCTTTTAATCACTCCTTATATGACATGGTTTTTTGCTACAAATGATTGCTGAGCATTTCATGTTCATTATCTCATATAATTCCATGTCAAGGGCAGCGGTTTAGCGCCACCTGCAGCCCAGGGCGTGATCCTGGAGACCCAGGATGGAGTCCCAGTCAAGCTCTCTGTATGATGCCTGCTTCTCCCTCTGCCTGTGTCTCTGCCAATCTCTCTCTCTCTCTCTGTGTCTCTATGAATAAATGAATAAAATATTTTTTAAAAATTCCATGTCAATACCACAACAACCCTTATAATTAATTATTATTTTTCTTAAAGAATTTATTTATTTGAGGGAGAGAGAGAGAGATTGCACAAGACAGCACAAGCAGAAGGGATGGCAGGAGAGGGGGAAACAGGGAGCGATCCCAGGACCCTGGGATCATAACCTGAGCCAACCCACTGAACGAACCAGGTGCCCCAAACCTTATAATTATTATTTTAGAGATGGGAAAGCAGAGGCTCAGAGTGGTTAATTTGTCCATGTCACACAGCTAGCAGGTAGGAGAAACTAGATTCAGGCCTGGGTATTTCCAATGTTTAAGCTGGGCATGTATTTCTGCATTCCAACTCCTGTGACCTCTCCCTAAATGGCTCCCACTGGCCAAGGAGATGCTCTGAACAGTGGGTGACATCACACAATATCCTGAATTGTTCTGTAATTGTCTCATGAGTTTGTGTCTTTTTTCTCTAGCTACACTGTAGATTCTCTCCCCTTATCCCACATAAATGCCCTACAGGACCTGACTCAGTAGGCATGGTGTCTGGATACTGGTTCTGCCATTTATTAGGCACATGGCCTTGGGATAACAGTACCTACTTCTCAGAGTTGTGAGGATTAAATGAAATAATGATGGAAGGTTCTCAGAACAGTATCTGCACATTCAAAAACTTTATCACTACCCAACTTAATTAACTATATTATCCCAGATTCCTCCCTTTTTCTTTACCCTTCAATGACCCAATTAATAGCTAAATCCATTCTCTCTCCTCTCTCCAGCCCAGTATCCTTTTTCAAGCTTCATCTTCTGCCTTGGTTATCACGACAGCCTCTGAAAGAGTCTGTCTCCTAAAATAAGTTTCCATAGCATTCTGTTCTTCCCCCTCTGTAACACTCATCACACTTATGACTTATTCAACATCTGTATTCACCACCCAAATTAAGCTGCGTATCTGATTCATGATTGTATCTCCAGCTGCTACCACTGCACCTAACCATAGGGTAGGCACTCAATAAATATTAATCAAAAAACCTTTTTTTTTTTTGAGAGAGAGAGCACACGTGAGAGCAAGCACAGGGAGCGGGGGTGGGGGGGTGGGGGGAGGATGGTGCAGAGGCAGCGGGAAGGAACAGAGGGAAAGTGAGAATCCCAAGCAGGCTCAGTGTGGAGCCCAATGCAGGGATCAATCTCACAACCCCGAGATCATGACCCAAGTCGAAATCAAGTCAGATGCTTAACCCACTGAGCCATCCAGGTGCCCCCCCAAGATCACATTTTTTTCATAAAAATGTGCTGACTCCTGTCCTTGACTTTCTTGGAAATGGACCACAAAGTCCCCATGACCTGATGAAAGTATTGAGAAATGCAGTTCAACATCAAAAACTCATTATAATGGCCAGAATAAAATCTGAAACACATCCATCTGGCCAGGTCACTTTCCTGTTCCTTTGGTTCTCCATAATCAGGATAAAGTTCAAATGTCTCCTTTGCTCGATTTTTATTCCTAGGAAAACCAGCATATCCAGGAGGGGAGACAGAGTAGAGGGGATAAAGGATGATGGATTGAGAACTCTGACCCAGCCCAAACCCAGGCTATAAATATGCAAGAAAAAACAAGGTTTACCTTGCCTGCCTTAAGCTGTGCAAGAAAGCCCAGTTTGGAAGAGATAAAGGTGGGGCTTTCTCCACACACCCCGAAAGCCTCACTCCAACCCCAACTTACGCCTTCTTGATCTCGGCATCCTCTGAATTTCGGGTGATCTGGAGCACCGAGTAATAATCCTGGCCCATGGCTGGTTGGCAAGGCACTCAGTCCTTGGGTAATCCTGACACCAGCAGGGCTGTTAGTCTGCATTCTTTGGTTGCTCTGACAACCGCACAGGGGCGCTCTGGGAGTGGTAGTCCTTCCTGCCTAAGCAAACCTCCTGCTCAGTTTTGCTTCACAGAAAAGCCAATAGAAGAATTGGAAGAACAGGGGCTGATTCTGTGAACCTGATAAAGGTCACTCAACTCAGAATTTTTTTTTTTTTTTTTAGATTTTATTTATTTATTCATGAGAGACAGAGAGAGAGAGAGAGAGGCAAAGACATAGGCAGAGGGAGAAGCAGGCTCCATGCAGGGAGCCTGATGTGAGACTCAGTCCTAAGACTCCAGGATCACGATCTGAGCCAAAAGCAGACGCTTAACCACTCAGCCACCCAGGTGTTCCTCAACTCAGAATTTTAAAGGAAAGTAGCTTTTTTTTTTTTTTTTTTTTTAGATTTTATTTATTTATTCATGAGAGACGCACAGAGAGAGGCAGAGACATAGGCAGACACAGAAGCAGGCTCCTGATGTGAGACTCGATCCCAAGACCCTGGGATCATGACCTGAGCCAAAGGCAGATGCTCAACCACTGAGCCACCCAGGTACCCCAGGAAAGTAGCAATTAGTTTTATTTTTTAAAAATTTTTAAAAGATTTTATTTATTTATTCATGAGAGACACAGAGAGAGAGAGAGAGGCAGAGACACAGGCAGAGGGAGAAGCAGGTTCCATGCAAGGAGCCCAATGTGGACCTCGATCCCGGGTCTCCAGAATCACACCCTGGGCTGCAGGTGGCGCTAAACTGCTGCGCCACTGGGGCTGCCCAGCAATTAGTTTTAATGAAAAGTTATCAGAACAGGGGCGCCTGGGTGGGGCAGTCAGTTGAAGGTCCAACTCCTGGTTTTGGCTCAGGTCATGATCTCAGGGTTGTGACAGGGAACCCTGCTGGAGCTCCAGGTTCAGTACGAAGTCAGAGTGGGCTTGAGACTCTTTCTCCTTCTCGCTCTGCCCCTCCACCTCCTCCAACACTTTTTCTCTCTCATAAATAAGTAAAATCTTTTTTTTAAAAAAAGTTTCAGAACAAATGTATTTAGTTGATTTTTTAAAAATAGGTTTTACGTTGTAGAATAATTTTAGATTTTCAGAAAAGTTGGGAACACAGTTCAAAATTCCCATATAAAAAGAAATTCCCATATACCCCATACCTAGTTTCCTGTATGATTTTTTTCTGTATTTTTTTAAGTTTCCTGTATTATGAGTGGCTTACATGAATAAGATATATTTGTCCCAATAATATTGATACACCAGGGTTTTTTTTGAATGCTCAATTTAGTGACATATTTTTAATTTTAATTCCAGTATAGTTAACATACAGTGTTAAATTAGTTTCAAGTGTACGATACAGTGATTCAACAATTCCATGCATCACCCAGGACTCAGCACCGAGCACTTCTTAATCCCCATCGCCTGTTTCACCCATCCCCCCACCCACCTCCCCTCTGGTGACCATCAGTTTGTTCTCTATAGTTAAGAGTCTGTTTCTTGGTTTTCCTCTCATTTCTCCCCCTTTCCACTCCCCCACCATGTTCGTTTGTTTTGTTTCTTAAATTCCACCTATGAGTGAAATCACACTGTATTTATCTTTCTCTGATTGGCTTATTTTGCTTAGCATAAAACTCTCTAGTTCCATCTATGCTGTTGCAAATGGCAGGATTTCCTTCTTTCTGTGGCTGAACAATATTCCCTTGCCCAAACACACTTCTTTATTCATTCGTGTACCAATGGACACTTGAGCTGTTTTCATAATTTGGCTATTGTAAATAACGCTGCTATAAACATAGGAAGAGATAAAAGTGGGGCTTTCTTGACAGGGATGAATTAGTGTTTTTGTATTTTTGGGGTACTCAACAGTGCAATTACTGGGTCATAAGGTAGTTCTATTTTTAACTTCTTGAGGAATCTCCATGCTGTTTTTCACAGTTGCTGCACCAGTTGGCACTCCCACTAACAGTTCACAGTGTTTCTTTTTCTCCACATAATCGCCAACACCAGTGATGTTGACTTTTTTCTGCTGAAGTTGTGTTTGTCAGGTTTCTCTCCACTGACCACAAATTACTTTTGTTTCCTCCCTTCTGGATTGTACCTCTTGGAAGGAAGCCATTTCGTGGCCTGCCCTTGAAGAGTGGGGAATTCTGCTCTCCCTAGAGGGGAGAATTCTGCCCTTCTCCCTCCCTAGAGGGCAGAAGCACCGTTTTCCACATCTCACATCCATTAAGTCACCAAGCTCAGTCCATTTTACAAACTCCTAGGTACCTCACAAGCCCCTCCTCTGCTCTTCCTCCTCAGAGCCATGGTCCTGCTTTGGCTTTCACCTTTCAGCAAAGCCATTCTAACTTCCTCACTATCCTGCCTACCTTGTCTTTACCCTGCCAAGACTATACTCCACATTGCTCAAAGTTAATCCAAACTGCTTACCCTGGCACACAGCCAATCATTGATCTGCTCCCGCTCTATCTACCCTAATCTCTCACCCCAGGGTACAACAACCCCCCTTGCTCCTTGCTTGTCAGAATGCTTAAGCATGAAAAACATGCTTGTAATTGCCCCAGCTAACCACTGTCTCACATTCACCTCTGCGGCTACCTCTCCTCAGACCCGCCAAACCACACACACCACTGACTCTGGCTTCGACCAAGCTAACTCTTATTATTTTGTTTTTCTTATGAATAAGTTTGTATGCACAAAAGAGCATCAGCATTAGAACATTCCTTATTGTAAGGCATGTTGCCCCTGTGTGCCCCTCTCTACCTGTTTAGTATTCTCTTGCTTTTATTGTTTCATTGCTATGCATATCCTGCCATATACCTGTAAATATTTAACAACCAGCTTACCAGAAGGAAAAAAAATAGCCCTGATTTGTAGCATTTGTCAAGTTCTCTCAAGCTGTTAGAACCAGCTTCAGCACACCACTGCATATATTCCCAACATTTATCTTTTCATGTTTTTGAACTTTAAATAAATGGAATCATTTATGCAAATGGTATGTATTTGTGTGATTTATTTACACAGAGGCTGTATAGCATTCTCTGTTGATGCTGAACATTTGGGTATATGCATCAATTTTGCAAGGTAATGTCAGTTTTCTGATGTGGTTATTCTAATTTACACTGGCAAAATAGCAATGTCTGAGACCTCCTTCCTTTTTGTTTCACATCCTCACCAATTCTTGATGTCAAGTTTTAAATTTTCTTTTAAAGCTCATGTATATATATATATATATATATATATATATATCAATCATATATATATATATCACATATACATCACATGTGATATATATATATATATACACATATATATATGTATATATGATATATACGTGAGCGTGTATATATCTTATTTTAACTAGGCTCCATGCCCAATGTGGGGCTTAAACTCACAACCCTGAGATCAAGAGTTGCATGCTGTACCCACTGAACCAGCCAGGCACCCCTGATGTCAATTTTTTAAATGTCTGCCAAGACAGATGTGAATTGCATCTCATTGTAGATTTGATTTGCATTTTTTTATTGAGCATATTTTCATGTTTATTGCCCATTTGTTTTTTATCGTGAAATGTCTATTTGTGTCTTTTGCCCATTTTTCTATTGGGCTCTTTTTTTTAAATAATAAATTTATTTTTTATTGGTGTTCAATTTGCCAACATACAGAATAACACCCAGTGCTCATCCTGTCAAGTGCCCCCCTCAGTGCCCGCCACCCAGTCACCCCCACCCCCCGCCCTCCTCCCCTTCCACCACCCCTAGTTCGTTTCCCAGAGTTAGGAGTCTTCCATGTTCTGTCTCCCTTTCTGATATTTCCTACCCATTTCTTCTCCCTTCCCTTCTATTCCCTTTCATTATTATTTATATTCCCCAAATGAATGAGACCATATAATGTTTGTCCTTCTCCGATTGACTTATTTCACTCAGCATAATACCCTCCAGTTCCATCCATGTCGAAGCAAATGGTGGGTATTTGTCATTTCTAATGGCTGAGTAATATTCCATTGTATACATAAACCACATCTTCTTTATCCATTCATCTTTCGATGGACACCGAGGCTCCTTCCACAGTTTGGCTATTGTGGACATTGCTGCTAGAAACATCGGGGTGCAGGTGTCCTGGCGTTTCACTGCATCTGAATCTTTGGGGTAAATCCCCAACAGTGCAATTGCTGGGTCATAGAGCAGGTCTATTTTTAACTCTCTGAGGAACCTCCACACAGTTTTCCAGAGTGGCTGCACCAGTTCACATTCCCACCAACAGTGTAAGAGGGTTCCCTTTTCTCCGCATCCTCTCCAACATTTGTGGTTTCCTGCCTTGTTAATTTTCCCCATTCTCACTGGTGTGAGGTGGTATCTCATTGTGGTTTTGATTTGTATTTCCCTGATGGCAAGTGATGCGGAGCATTTTCTCATGTACGTGTTGGCCATGTCTATGTCTTCCTCTGTGATATTTCTGTTCATGTCTTTTGCCCATTTCATGATTGGATTGTTTGTTTCTTTGCTGTTGAGTTTAATAAGTTCTTTATAGAACTTGGATACTAGCCCTTTATCTGATATGTCATTTGCAAATATCTTCTCCCATTCTGTAGGTTGTCTTTTAGTTTTGTTGACTGTATCCTTTGCTGTGCAAAAGCTTCTTATCTTGATGAAGTCCCAATAGTTCATTTTTGCTTTTGTTTCTTTTGCCTTCGTGGATGTATCTTGCAAGAAGTTACTGTGGCTGAGTTCAAAAAGGGTGTTGCCTGTGTTCTCCTCTAGGATTTTGATGGAATCTTGTCTCACATTTAGATCTTTCATCCATTTTGAGTTTATCTTTGTGTATGGTGCAAGAGAGTGGTCTAGTTACATTCTTCTGCATGTGGATGTCCCTATTGGGCTCTTTTTGTTGTTGTTGACTCTTCATGTTTTATGTTTCTTTGTTGAAAATATATAAAATACAAACCCTTTCACTTCAGAGCTTGTGTTTTAACCATTTTTTTTAAATGGGGTAGAACGAGGTGCCTCGTTAGCGCAGTAGGCAGCGCGTCAGTCTCATAAATGGGGTAGAACTTACCAATCTTTTTCTTTTTCATTATACTTTTTGTGTCTAGTTTAAGAAATACTCTCTGTGGAGGGTAATAAAGGTTTTCACCTATAGTTTCTTCTAAGTCCATTTCACTCTTAAACATTTAATCCACCTAGAATTCTTTTTGTATATGGTACAAGGTAGTATCATTTTCTTCTTTTTGATATCCTATTGTCCAGAACCAATATTTTTTTCAGAGTAAACAATGATGTTTTATTTAAAATGTTTACTCCAAGAAATATATATATATATGTGTATATATATATATATATATATATATATATATATATATAATAAGCCAATTACAGCACTAAACCAGGCACCTTCAACCAAATCACAACCTCTTCTGTTTTCTCCCCTTTGCCCTGAACCCTTCTTTCAGAGCTGGAAGGGGAGTCCAGTGCCCGAGGTGTCAGAGCCAAGTACTTGCTCAGCCTGGGCCTGGGTCTTCTCTTGGAGTGCAGGACCACCCCCTAATTCCTTGTCCTGGAGGACCTTTCCCCTTTAGGAATCCCAGAACCAATTTAATAGTCTTTTGTTTCCCCACCAATCTGTATTGATTACTGTGTTTCATATAAAGTTTCCAAATATATATGGATTTATATCTGGACTATTGTTCCACTTGTGTTTCCCTGGGCCAGTGCCACACTATAACCTTTCTTTTTCTCCTCCTCCTCTTCCTTCAGGAGTATCTTTTCTAAGTACTACTCCTTTACTCTCAAATGTAAGTGTGGTTTTAAAAAATTTAATTAAAATTTTTTTTTAGTTTATTTGAGAGAGAGAGAGAGAGAGAGAGAGAGAGAGAGAGAGCACAAGCCGGGGGAATAGCAGGGAGAGGGAGATGTAGGCTCCCTGTAGAGCAGGGAGCCTGATGTGGGACTTGATCCCAGAACCCTGGGATCAGGACCTGAGCTAAAGACAGAAGCTTAACTGACTGAGGCACCCAGGTGCCCCAAAGAGTGCTACATTTTATTATTTTTTTAATAATAAATATATTTTTTATTGGTGTTCTATTTGCCAACATACAGAATAACACCCAGTGCTTGAAGACCCCCCCGCCCCACCGTGAGTAGGACCAGGCCTAACCCAGAGGCAGCCCATCCAGGCGCTTCCCATGAATTCAAGCAACAAAAACATTCTGTTTTTCTGAGATAAGAAAACTATCCCACCCCCTCGCCCTGACTGGAAAGTCCCTGAACATGTTCGTGTTGACCTTCAAAGAAATCAATCATGTCATAACCCGAATGCTATGCTACTCCCGCGGTTTTTTTGCCTTAAAAAATGCCTGTAACTGCTAATCGGCGCGCTCTGCCACCTCTGAGGCGGAAAGCCCGTTTGCGCAAACGTTCAATAAACCCTCTTGCTTGTCGCATCTGCCTGTCTAGGGTCTGAGTCTCTGGGGCGTCCACCGGGACACAATGGCACCCGTGAGCCAGGGTCCAACATGCTCATCCTGCCAAGTGCCCCCCTCAGTGCCTGCCACCCAGTCACCCCCACTCCCTGCCCTCCTCCCCTTCCACCACCCCTAGTTCGTTTCCCAGTTAGGAGTCTTCATGTTCTGTCTCCCTTTTTGATATTTCCTACTCATTTCTTCTCCCTTCCCTTCTATTCCCTTTCACTATTATTTATAATCCCCAAATGAATGAGACCATATAATGTTTGTCCTTCTCCGATTGACTTATTTCACTCAGCATAATACCCTCCAGTTCCATCCACGTCGAAGCAAATGGTGGGTATTTGTCATTTCTAATGGCTGAGTAATATTCCATTGTATACATAAACCACATCTTCTTTATCCATTCATCTTACAATGGACACTGAGGCTCCTTCCACAGTTTGGCTATTGTGGACATCGCTGCTATAAACATCAGGGTGCAGGTGTCCCGAAGTGCTACATTTTAAATCTCATCTCTAATTGTGGATGAAAACATTGGGTTTCATGATAGCATTTCAGATACTAGTGACTATGATGTTTAAGAACCTTCCTGGGTTCTCTGAAACCACACTATTACAGAGGAGGACTTGCTTTAAAGTAACTATTTCATATTATTTGTTTTGAGGCCTACTTTAGGTATATTTGGAGGAGTTAAAACACACTTCTGGAGTTGGGCCAAAGGCCACAGAAATCAGTTAAAGAGCTAAGAAGTAAAATGCAGGTTTTGGATAAGTTGAGTGGTCAGCCAGGAAAACCAGCCCTACCTGGGGCCAATGGAATCCCCTTTGGCTATCCTTTTGTGCACAAAAAGAAGCCAGCTGACCCTGTGGAGTAGAAGTGATGGACATGATTTCATCTAGGCCAGCATCCCAAGAGCAGGAAATCAGTGACAAGTCTTTGTTGCTCACGCAGCACAATGATGTGCTGACTGGCTTGTGCATCCACCTGGGTCCAGCCCTGAATATCTACGAGCACTACATCAAGGTGCCACAGCAAGGCCACTATGAGGATGATGACCTCGGTGGTTTTCTAGGCTGAGTGTCCAGACTCCTCTCTGCCCCAACCCATTTCAGCCCCCATCTCACCCAAGACCCCCAGAGTCCAGGAGTTGGATGGGGACACTCTCAGCCCTCATGACAGATTCCAGTGAGGGGCATTCTTCCCTACCCCTCTTCCCTGTATTTCCCTAGCATACACACATTTAGCCTCTAGCACATCCTGTACTCCAGAGTATGGAGTGTGAGGTGGGACAGGGCCCTGGCTCATTTCACTCCAGGAAGCCAAACCTTCTAGGACATTTTGGGGAAAAAAATGGGGGCTTCCCATCTTCCCTAGATCCTTTTTTCAGTTCAGCCTTGTGTTTCTCATATAAATGTTCTGTTTATTTTGGTGGGTGGCCTTTCCTCTCTCCCCCATCACCCATGCCCCAACCAGGTTTGCCTCTGGCCTCTAGCCCCTGGGAGCAGCTGGAATGGGTCCCTGTGTCTTCCCTAACTCTCTCCTTTCTTTCTGTTGGTTGTCACTCCAGCTGGCTGTATTGCTTTTTATTTTATTTTTTTAAGTTTATTTATTTATTTTTTTAAAGATTTTATTTATTTATTCACGAGAGACACACAGAGAGGCAGAGACACAGGCAGAGGGAGAAGCAGGCTCCATGCAGGGAGAACCCGTGGGACTCGATCCCGGGTCTCCAGGATCACACCCTGGACTGAAGGTGGCGCTAAACCGCTGAGCCACCCGGGCTGCCCCTGTATTGCTTTTTAATATTGCACCAAAAGGTTTTTTAAACGAAGTTAAAAAAAAAAAAGTTGAGTGGTCAGAAAGCAACTATATTGATGGTGCTGTGCTCACTTCCCATTTCTGTGACCTGAAGCAAGTTTACTTAATGGCTCCAAGTCTGTTTCCTTGAATAAATGAGATTGTTAACATAAACTCCACCACAGGGTAGGTTTAAAAATACTAAATACAATTATACAAAAGCATATGTCACAAAGAAATGCTTCCTTAGCATTGAGGCAGTAGAGTCAGAGACCAAGTTCCAAATCCTATCCATTAGCTACTAGTTTTATGACCTTAAACAATGATTTCTTAGCCACAGTTTCCTATTTGTAAAGTGAAAATATGGTATTATTTTTTTTATTTTTTGCATTTCTGAGCTTTCTTGTGGAGTTTAATTTGCATTTAACTATAGAATTGCATATCTTTTCATGTGTATATTTTCAATTGTATATCTTTTTACTCCTATTACCAGAGAAAAGATGTTAAATTAAACCCAGAGGGTTGGGGGAAGGCCTTATTCAGCCTGGGACTGGCTGAAGTAAACATGGGAACAAGGAGACTCTGAGGGACACCACATGTGCTGGGGCTGGGGTGAAAGGGGAGATGGGCCGTGCAGTTGCCAGACTGTTTATTCACAGAGGTATTGAGCAAGTGAAATATTGAGAATTATGATGGCCAAGTTTCTCACTATTGGAAGAAGGTTTATACGCAGAAGGCTAGAATAATCCCAGTGGAGTTGGATTGAAATTAGGTGACATCAGTATGAACTCATGATCTTTAATGTACATACAGAATGAGGGATGTAGAGACAGACATGTCCAATGATAGGGCCTAGAAGCAATAATATCCTAGTAGGCAAGAATATAAATATGATGCCCAGATCTTAATTTCCAAATGCCATTATGTTCCATGAAAAGGAACCAGAGCTATCTAGACAAATGACTGATTCCAAGACTGGAGTGGAAAGTGTAAGATAAAGCTTGAATATCTTGTATCAGAAAATATAGAAGCACTAGAAGAATGATACTAACATGTCAAAAGGACATAGGATCCAGCTTGAAGGAGCTGCCACTGGTCCAACTGGGACAAATTAAACACTAAAATAAATAATAGCAATAATGGATTATAATCCATAGAATAAAATATGAATCCATGTGTAGTCTATACTAATAATATATCCATGATAAATGAGTGAGTTAAAAATTAAATAAGTGGGAGAGAAGGGAAAGTTCTACCTTAGAGTAGAAAGCCAATTATAAATATAAAAAGAATGATGGAATTATAAAATCACCATTTGACAGAGTAGTAATAACTGACTCAGATAGAAATTATCAACAAATGCTGACACTACATGATGCAAGTTTAATGAGGAATAGGATATTTATATAGTCTCAAAGTAGCTCTCCACAAAATACTAACTTTGCCATGGAGAAACCTGGTGGACACCATTTAATTAACATCACCTGATTATAATAAAAAAGACGGAGAAACCAAGGGTTGGCAAGGACACGGAGAAATCAGAACCCTTACACACTGCTGCTGAGAACATAAAATGGTGTAGCCACTTGGAAAACCGGACAGTCTCTAAATGTTAAATATAGTTATCATATCCTTGCAACTTTTCTCAAGTGTGAAATTATTTCAAAGTGAGAAGAAACAAATTAGGAACAAAAATATAAAATATATCCACAAAGAGATGCATTCAACCTTTACTCTGCAAGGCTATTGTGAGGACTGTGCCTGGCACCCAGTGTATGCTCACTAGCGGATGCCACCACCAGCTTTCCAGATCTGAGAAATAGAGGCACTTCTCACAAGAAGTCACAAGGGGGCATCTGAAAGCCAAGAAACAAAGTCTAGCTTGCCTGGGCCTTTACAGTAGCAGATATAGGTTGTCCGCCATTCCTTATCCAGAATGCACTCCTCAACCCAAAAGGAAAACAACACTTTGTCTGCTAACACTAGGGATAGTCTGTTCACAGTAGACAAGGCTTTGCGGCACCTGAGAGCTACCTCTGTCCTTCCATTTGGATCTGGATTTCAGGGTAGCTATCAAGAGTCAATGCATCCATTACAATCAGGTATCAACTCTGGAGACCTTATGAAAAAGGGCTTATGGATGTGATGGCAGTGGAGAAGAATGAGTCCTGGAATCGGAACTCACAGACATACCTGCTGTGTGAACTCAGCCATATCCTCCTTCATCCTGTCTTCTTCATCTGACTTCTTAGAGGTCCCCCCCAGACCTCCTCGGATCCAATATTTCTGAGCTCTGGAATATGTCCCTTTGGGTCTACCTGACCTTATCACAAATCACTCCTAAAACGGAACTGTTCTAGTCCCAGAGGTCTCGTGACCATGTGGGGTAGTGGAAGGAGCACAGTTTTGGAGACAGACTAAACAAGGTCCAAAACAAAGGTCTGGTACTTAATTTCTCAGGCCTCAGTTTCCTTATCTATAAAACAAAATAATGCCATTTCCTTTTTAAGAGTGTTTGGATTAAAAAAGAAAAAAAAAAGAGTGTTTGGATTAAAATTATAAATATAGTCCCTAAAATAGCGTAGATACCCAGTAATATTCAATGAATACTTTATTTTCACAATTTAGGCATATACAACAGGTAGAAAAAAATGGATTTAAAGTTAAGATAAACTATATTCAAGTTCTTGCTCCCTATGACCCTTAGCAAATCAATTTATTTGAGTCTCACTACCTGCTTGTCATAGTGAAGTTATAAACATTACCTGAGAACATACCTACGAATGCTCAGAACCATACTCTTCCCCCAGCCAGAAACTGGCTTCTTCCCTTAAATAAACCCAGACATTAGCCTACATTGCTCAGCTCAAGTGTTATATCCTCCAAGAAACCTTTTCTCTAGTAATCTCTAAAATGTAAAATGTAAAACTCTGGGAAGTCTTAAAAAGAATGATGAAGGTCTAAATGTACTAAAAAAGAACTCCAAGATTCTAAGTGAAAATAAAACACAAAATACATACATTATGACTCCATTTTTATATTTAGGGGGAAAAAAGAGGTGACCATGTTATAAACCCTTGTTTAAAACTCTTCTGTAGTAGGTTTCTTGCCAACCAAATGCAACTCAAGCTCTTTACCGGGCACTCAAGCCCCTTCACTATTTGGCCAGCCTCTCCAGGCTCATTGTCTATAGACTAGCCTCACTATCCTATGAATGCTGGGTTCCAGCTATGATTAAAGTGCCCTTTACTATCGATCTTCCTCTAGGTCTCAAACTTTAGCAGGCATCAGGATCACCTAGTTGGCTCTGCCCACAGAATTTCTGATTTAGGACTGAGGTGGGACCTAGGAATTTCTATTTCTAACAAGTTCTCAGGTGATACTGATATGGCTGTTCCAGGGACCACACTCAGCCACTGCCTTTACGAAGCTACGATTCAACGTTATCACCTGTACAAGGACTGATGAATCATATCAGTTTGCCTAGGACTAAAAGTCCCATGTAGCAGAAAACCCCTCAGTCCTTGGTTTTCCTACCTGTATAAGAATCTTTCCCAGGTTCCTGCTGAAGGGGTATTTGGTGCTAATAAGTAGTATTTCTCCATGGCCAGGCCAACAGGAAGTACCTGAGAAAGGAGTTCCATCATCTTGAATGACTTTGCTGGAGTAAGAATATTTAAGAAAGTTTTTCAAATTCAGACTCCTTACAATACATTCTCTTTATTTCCATCAGAGAACAAGCTTTAGTCCTCTAGTCCTTGTAAACATTTAACATAATGGTATGAGATCAAACTGTAAGGATCCATATCCTTGCCCTGTGTTCTTGGGGTAAGTTTATACAGGGAAAACGTTAGCTTCTTACTCAGTTCACAGTAGGTCTTGTCATGGAATGATACTTCCGCATGGGCCAATGCAGCTGCTTTTCTGTGACTTCCAAGGGGTGCCCAAAACAATAAAGGGCCATGATCCTTGAGTATTTTGCTTTTTGTTGACTATTTTGCTTTTTGTTGATTAGGGTCAATCTTTTTCATTAACTATGAATCCTTTCCCAAGGGGTCAGAGGTCAGAGAGCTGATAGCGTCGCACGAGACCATCCCGACAGCATGTGTAGATCTGCTTCTCCCATGTGGCTACCTGGAACACAAAAGTTCACAGCTCAAAGGAAGCCTGAGAGTCTTCCATTTCAAAAAGAGGTGTGTTATTTATCCCCATTAGTACAAGTGAGTCTAAGAAGCTCTACTGACTCCAAAGACTGATATCCATGATAGTATTTTAAAAAATAGGTGGCTAGGATCTGGGACTACAGAACAGATAATTAGCCAAGCAGAGAGCAAACTCATTAGTGTGGTACATACTTGAGAGCAGAGGGTCTGTACCTGAGAAAGGAGATAACCTATAGATGGGCCAGGATATTCCTGAATCTTGTATAATTATATTCAAAGAAGTTCTCAATATGTGCTTGTCTGAGGAGGATTTCAGCAGCTGCTGTGTGGAGGAGCAAGGTGCTTGCTGGAGCTATGCAATGGCACCAGGGGCTGAGGTTAAGTGTCACTCAGGCTATGCAGCTCCCAGTGGGGAGGCTCCACTGCGAATGCCACCTTGCTTGGTGAGTGCATGGTGCCAGGAGGCCGCCAGCACCATGGACATAGACCACTGCAGCATCACCTCCTCCAAGACTTCCGGAGTTTCTCAACCTCATCTTTGGGGTCGGGAGGCATTCTGGCATTTACGCTATGTGGGAGCCCATGTCTTCATCATTTATGGTGACTATGACCACTTCTTTGAAGATGTGTACCTTCTCATTCCTTCAATAATGATCATAGCTGTGGACCCCTGTTCATTTTTTGGCCCATTGTTTACTGTGCCACAATCTGGGAAAGCTGCTGTAGACTTGCCACATTTGTCATCATCCTACTCTTGGTTTTTGTCACAGAAGCTGTTGTAATGGTTTTGGGATACGTTTGCAGAGCAAAGGTGGAAAAATGAGGTTGATTGCAGCATTTAGAAAGTGTGTAAGACCTATAGTGGAACCAACCCTACAACAGAACCAACTAGTCAGACTGGAAAAACAGGGACTGGTTCAAAGAAACCAAAAATCACAGTGTCCCTCTCAGCTACAGCAGAGAAACAGCCAGCAGCTATAATGGTAGGTTGGCCCATTCCTCTGACCTCCATACTGAGAAATGTGATGTTCTAGGTGTGAAAAAGCTATAAAAAATCATGGTGCACGTTATCTGGGCAGTACTGGCATCTGCAGCTCTTTAGCTGCTAGACATGTTGTGTGCATGCTTCATATTATGCAGGAGTAGAGATCCTGCTTATGAGCTCCTCACCACTGCTGGAACCTCTGCACCACAGAAAATGCAAGTATGAATTTTTAGTCTTGTTCTGATTTGGAAGGTGAATCAAGCAGGTTCTCTTTGGTAGTTAAAGAAATTTAGCTAAAACCACATGTTACACAGGTACTGGACAGAGCAGCTTAACTCTTCAGGTGCCCACCTATGGCTTTCTTTTCCTGTATTGACTCGCCATGTCCTTAAGTTTTTAAGTATGACAGTGAATATTCTCATTTCAGAACCATTTGTGAGTTGCATAGTGTGGGAGAATGAGAGGAGGATCTGGCCCCCCCCCCCTTTTTTTTACCTCCATGTAGTAATAGGACTGCTGCTAAAGTATCACTGGGTCTTTCCGTCTTTTTCACAAAGGAGAACTTTTGACCAAGGGATTTGGGGAAAGAGGAAGGAAGTCAGCTAAGATTAAAGTTAATACCAGATGGTGCCCTTTATCAGTGTCCCTTTAAAAAACATATATTGTAGTTCAATAAAATAGCATAGTATAAAATGACCAAAATAGATTTTAGAATCATACAGTATATTTTGGTTCATCTTCAAAATCAGACTGATCTGGGGTGCCTGGGTGGCTCAGTCACTGGTTAAGTGTCTCCCTTCAGCTCAGGTCATAATCTCAGGGTCCTGGGATTGAGCCCCACGTCGTTGGAGCTCCCTGCTCAGGGGGGAGCCTGGTTCTATCTCTCCCTCTGCTTCTGTCTCTCCCTCTGCTCCTCCCCCTGCTTGTGCTCTCTCACACTCTCTCAAAAAAACAAACAAACAAAAAACAAATCAGACTGATTTTTGAAACTAGAGGTTTTTCATCAAAACTGACTTTATAGGAGCATAATATGTGCAATACTGTTTTTAAAAAAATTTGTGGGGTATCCCTGGGTGGCTCAGTAGTTTAGCGCTTGCCTTTGGCCCAGGGCGTGATCCTGGAGTCCCAAGATGGAGTCCCACAGCGGGCTCCCTGAATGGAGCCTGCTTCTCTTTCTGCCTATATCTCCGCTTCTCTCTCTCTCTCTCTCTCTCTCTGTCTTTCATGAACAAATAAATAAAAAATCTTAAAAAAATATATATATAATTTGTGTATATTGTTGTATGATTGAGCCCACTCATCATAAATCTAAACTCATTAGGATTAATGTACCCATGCAGACTAGCAAAATAATATGTAGGTGAGATCTCAGTTGTTAATAAAGTACAGACTTTATTCAGACTTTATTTCATCCCTCAAAAAAAAAAAGGAAAAGACTCTAAGATTAAGAATCACTAATTTAGTGGAAATAGCATGAATTCTAGAGGTAGATTAATCTCAGGTTTGCAAATGTGTAGCTACATGACCTAGGGCAACTTTCTCAACCACTTTGGACCCCAGTTTCTTCACCTATAAAATGAAAATGGTATGCTAATTCCCAACACAGAACTACGCAGAAATTTTAAAAAACGAAGTAGATCTATATATGCATTTATCTGAAAAGAGCCCTAGATGTTAATTTAAAAAAGTCATAGAACAATACATATAGAATGATCTCAGTTATGAACAAAATAAAGATTAAAACTGTATTATTTACATAAATACATAAACATAATGATGTAAGTGCAAATTCTCCAAAAACAGCGTCAAAAGATACTGCTGAACTGTTAATGCTAGACACTTCTGCAAAGAAGAGCAGAACTAAAAAAGTCTTAAAGGGGACTTCAAAGTCTGTAAAATTTTCTACTGGTTGAATTTTTTAGGTATATATTAACTGTATAACGTTTTAAAAATTATAAAAACAATAGAAATAATAATACCTATAACTCAAGAATAGTTAACAACAATGAAACAAGATGATACATGTAAAATATCCAGCACAATGTCTGGTCAATAAATATTATTTCCCCTTTTGTTTTTCTTTTCACTCTAATCAAATGATATAATCAGTCTTGAACTTTAAATAATAATAATGATGATGATGATAGTTAATATTTATAGACGATTTAAAATTTACAACTATTTTCATATACATTATCTCATTAACACTTTCAATTTACAGAATTGACAGACCAGGGAGATGAACTGATTTTTCAAGTTTCGAGCTAAGAAGTGGTGAAATCACTTCTGACTCAAAATTCTCACTTCCTTTTATCTCATCCATAAATATTTTATCATCCTGAATGCCCACAAAGTAGCTGGATTCAGTCCTCTCAAAAGCCCTTGATCCCAAGTGAGAATCACCCAGGCTCCTCACAGGCCTGTACCTTGTACACAGGATCAGAGTCAGCCCCAGTGAGCTCAATGAGATAGTCTAGGTCTTGCTGGACAATGAAGCAGCTTCCATCACCTAAAAGGCAAAAAGTAAAATTTAGATAACTGAAGAGAAAGCTGCATGTAAAGGAGTTTTTAAGAAATCAATATTTTAGTTTATTTCTGTACATCACTAGCCTAAAGAAGATCATCCCAAGACCCAGAATGGCAAACAAGTCTCATTATGTGGGTCAAATATGAGGACTTACACTGCCTGCCTAGAATGCTGGGCTAGGGGATGCCTGGGTAGCTCAGCACCCGAGCGTCTGCCTTTGGCTCAGGGCGTGATCCCGGACCCAGGGATCGAGTCCCATATTGGGATCCCTGAAAGAAGCCTGCTTCCTCCCTCTTTCTATGTCTCTGCTTTTCTCTCTGTGTCCCTCATGAATAAATACGTAAAATCTTTATCTTATTTTATTTTTTTTTAAAGATTTATTTACTCAGAGAGAGAGAGAGAAAGGCAGAGACACAGGCAGAGGGAGAAGCTGGCTCCATGCAGGAAGCCCGATGTGGGACTCGATCCCGGGTCTCCAGGATCACACCCCAGGCTGCAGGAGGCGCCAAACCACTGCGCCACTGGGGCTGCCCAGTAAAATCTTTAAAAACCATCAAACAAACAAACAAAACAACTAGAATGCTGGGCTAGAGGATTTGAAGGACAAGTTCAAGCTCAGTGGGAAGAAGGGCTCTTTGATTAGCAATACCTGCCAAGGGCACAGAGCAAGCAACGACAGGTTTATATATCTGACTGCAAATTGACTGTGGACAACGATTTTTTTTTTGACAACTATTTTTAACCGAGAAGTGTCTGTGTAAATGTTTCAATGTGCTCCCAAATTATTCTTCAATCTATAAATTTGACCAGGTACAGTAGGCAAAGGAGCAAAGCTGTTATACCAAGAAAATAAAAGTATATCTAATTTCTAAATTTTGTTTCCTCAAAAGAACATGGACAACTGAGACTTGGGGTGATCTATAAACTGCTGAATTAGGTAATTTTTTGTTATTGTTTTACTTAATATAAAAATAGTACATGCTAATTGAAGAAAGCTTTAAAAACAAAGAAACAGAAGTAAAAAAAATTAATCACTCAACCTACCAAAGATAACTACTGTTAACATTTTTATGTATTTTTCCAATCTTCTTTGTGCAAATTTTTATTTTACATATTTGAGAGCACACCACATAAGAGTATCTTTATGAAAAAAAAAAGAGTATCTTTATGGGACGCCTGGGTGGCTCAGCAGTGAGCATCTGCCTTTGGCTCAGGGCATAGTCCCGGGATCTAGGATCGAGTCCCATGTCGGGCTCCTTGCATGGAGCCTGCTTCTCCCTCTGCCTGTGTCTCTGCCTCTCTCTCTCTCTCTCTCTGTGTGTCTCTCATGAATAAATAAATAAAATCTTAGAAAAAAAAGAGTATCTTTATGCATAAAGATTTTCTGTATCAATATTGTGGCTTTGTAAAGAATCCAGGAAAAACTTTTAATCTTTTCAAGTTTTTTAAAATTTGAAACTGCTGTCCAAAACAACTGTTTTCTTTTTTTTTAAGATTTTATTTATTTATTCATGAGAGACAGAGAGAGAGAGAGAGAGAGAGAGAGAGAGAGAGGCAGAGACACAGACAGAGGGAGAAGCAGGCTCCATGCAGGGAGCCTGATGTGGAACTCGATCCTGGGACTCTAGGACCATGCCCTGGGCTGAAGGCAGGGACTAAACTGCTGAGCCATCTAGGGATCCCCCAAAACAACTGTCAATTTTATATTTTATCTGTTAATCTATATACTCCAACTAGCAGCATACAAGAAGACTCTATCCTTTCTTGTATTATTACTAAAAATAATATTTTATAAATTATTATTTATTATTATTTAAATTTTGGCCTTTTAAAAAGACTTATTTATTTATTTATTTATTTATATATAAGATTTTATTTATTTATTCATGAGAGACACAGGGAGAGAGGCAGAGACATAGATAGAGGGAGAAGCAGGCTCCTCACAGGGAGCCCAATGCAGGACTCGATCCCAGGACTCCAGGATCACACCCTGAGCCAAAGGCAGATAGATGCTCAACCGCTGAACCACCCAGGTGCACCAGATTTATTAATTTATTCATGAGACACACACAGAGAGAGAGAGAGAGAGAGAGGGAGAGACACAGAGGGAGAAGACCTGAGCCGAAGGCAGGTGCCCAACCGCTGAGCCACCCAGGCGTCCCTTTATTTAAATTTAAAACGTTATTTTATTAAGTAATCTCTACACCCAAAATGGGGGTCAAACTCACAGCCCAAGATCAAGAGTTGCACACTCTACCAAGAGAGCCAGCTACGCACCCCAAAAATCTTTTCATTAAAGAATTATTACTTTTTAGAGATATTTATATAAATATTGACAGGTAAAATAATACAATGTCTGTGATATGTTTCAAAATATTACAATGGTGGGGATTATAAGGGAATGTGTAAAACAAAATGAAACAGTATTAGCCACAAACTGGTAACAGTTAAAGCTAGATAATAAGTATACCAGGTTCATTACGTTATTCTCTCCACCTTTTTATCAATCTTTGACAATCTCCATAATAAAAAGTTTCAAAATTGTTTAATCTGGCAATTTCAATCTCCTCTCTAGTCAATCAAAGAGTTCCAAAGGACCTCAAAGGTGATCTATATTCAACTTCTAAACTAGTACGGAATTCCCTTTGTAACACCTTGCAGAGTAGCCAACCAGCCTAATGCTTGTCCATCCCCAGAGGTAGTGGTACTCTTCACAATGTCAGCTTCTTTCTTACAAAACAGAACATTTTCCTCATATTCAACTGAAATATGGCTCCTGGTAACTTTGTTTTATTGCTCTTAGTTTCGTCCTCTGAAAACAGAGTTATGACAAATAAAGCACAGTCCCTACTCTCAAGGATCCTGGACTAGAGGGAGACATAGACAATCAGTGTAGGTGATAAACACTATCTTTTTTTTTTTTTAAGATTTTATTTATTAATGAGAGATCCAGAGAGAGAGAGAGGCAGAGACACAGGCAGAGGGAGAAGCAGGCTCCATGCAAGGAGCCCGACGCGGGACTCAATCCCGGGACTCCGGGATCACGCCCTGGGCCAAAGGCAGGTGCTAAACCACTGAGCCACCCAGGGATCCCAGGTGATAAACACTATTGATAAATACAATATGCCAAAGAATTGTGGAGGACCATGCCTGTAGCCCCATCATAGATCATGTATTTAAACCTCTGTTTACTCATTTTTTATATATAGAGAGAGGGTTATGAGTGGGGAAGTGGGGGTAGGATAGAGGGGGACAGAGGAAGAGGGACAGAGAATCATTAATTTTTTTTAAGGGAGGGGCAGACAGGGGGAGAAAGAATCCAAGCAGGCTACAAGTTTGGATCCAACATGAGGCTCCTTCTCGTAACTTCAAGATTGTGACCCTGAGCCAAAATCAAGAGTCAGACATTCAACCACCTGAGCCACCCAGGCATCTCATGAGATAGAATCTTAAGTAGGCTCCACACAGCATGGAGCCTGATCCAGGGCTCAATCTCACAACCCTGAGATCACAACCTGAGTGGAAATCAAGAGTTAGATGCTTAATGGACTAAGCCACCCAGGCACCCCAAAATCTAAGTTTAAATGAACTACAAGGGGCAGCCTGGGTGGCTGAGCGGTTTAGCACCGCCTTCAGTCTAGGGCATGACTCTGGAGACCCAGGATCGAGTTCTGCATCGGGCTTCCTGCAAGGAGCCTACTTCTCTCTCTGCCTCTTTCCCTTTGTGTGTGTCATGAATAAATAAATAAAATCTTAAAAAAAAAAAAAAAGAACTACAGGAAGCCATCTCTCTCAAGTGGCCCCTGGGCCCACCTTGGCTAGCAACGAATCCATCTCTGAAACTCAGCAGGGACAGAACTGGTGCTCCTGATCTGTGGATGACTTGTACTGGAGTCCTAGAATTCAAAGAAAAAGGGGAAATTTCCCTTTTTTACTTCAAAAGCAAAATGTTAAGACTATATTCAATATATAGTACTAGCCATACAAAAGCAAACAGGACAACTGTGGATAGAGATTAAACATTCATAAAGTTTCTTTCCTGGCAAGATCCTTAAACAGTAGATCAAGGTGATCCACTCAAAATCACCTTGGAGTGAATTTAAACATGTCTCTAACTAAACAGGTCATTGAGTTGAATGAACTAAGTCACCACCAATAACTCCAGTTTTTAGGAGAGGCCTGACAAGAGTTCAAGATAACAATGTTAACAATATGTTAGTTGTTCTGCTCGTAGACAGAATTAAGACAGTTGTGAGAATAAAATTAAAAAAAAAAAAAAAGACAGTTGTGAGATATTAAAAGTGTCAGGACTTTTTTTAAGATAAAAGAGAAAGGTGAGAATCAATTTAATATGTATGTAAAGCTGATTTTCTTTTTTCTTTTAAATCTTAAGTAGTCTCTACACCCAATGTGGGGCTTGAACTTATGACCCTGAGATCAAGAATCTCATGCTCTACCAACTGAGCCAGCCAGGCACCCCTGTAAGGCTGATTTTCTAATAGTGATCCGAGATTCCCTATCTTCACAGAGAAAAAAACAAGTAGAGAAGTAAAGTAATTCAAATTATGGAAGAAAAGATATAAGCTAGTCACCTTTCATTGGAATTTCTTTACTGCTCTTGGAATAAAGACCAAATTCCTTCGGATGGTACACAAGTTCTTTCAAACTCCTGCTTTCCTGTCTGGCATCACTTCTCACTGCTACCCTGTCTGCAGGGTATATATTTGTCATATTAAACATATTAAACTACTCAAGGATCCCTGAAAGTGTCGTACTTCCAAATGTCTTCACGTATCTCTCTCTGTATGCTATTCTACCTATGTCAGACCCCTCTCTTCTTTACTTGGTAACTTCCTACTGGACAAGATCCAATTAAAGCTTCATTTTCCTTGGAGAAGCAGTCCCACCTTCTTTCTCTTTCTCAGTGCTTTTCAAATTCCTGTGTGGAGCCCACTGATCACACACTGTATCACAAACGTCTTTTACTTGCCTGTCTCTACTGTTAGACTCCAAGTGCCTCAAAGGCAGAGTCTGTATCTTTTATTTCTGTTTTTCAGTGCCCTGCACAATGTCTGGTGACCACAAAAGCCATTCAATAAATGTCAGCTGAACAAAGGACGGAAATGGAAGGAGGAAGGGACAGAAATGGAGAAACTGTTAAATCCTGGGATGGAGAGGCTGTGTGATTCTCTCTGGGTACTTTTAAGACCTGAATAAGGCCTGTTTTAGGTAGGTTATGATCAAAGCCAAACAAAAAACACAGCTGGCTTACTTGAACTAAAAATGATCAATCTTAGACCAACCCAGATTTAATAACACTGAGAAAATTACTGAGCTCCTTAAAATTAAAAGTTCTATACAACCATTTTAAGTGAAATGTTAGTTCATTATTTAAGCGTAGATTCCAAAGTCAGAACTACAATAGGACAATCATGACAGCATGAATCAAATTACCTTTTAATATGATTCCAGGAATAATAAGAGCAATCAGACAACTCACACTGGAAAACCTTTATGAATGGAAAAATATACCTTGATTCAACAGTCACCTAAATGCTACGCTATGCTAAATCTGTTTAAATCTGTTAAAGCTAATAAAAATTTCCACTCTGCAGAAGACCTGCATCATGCAAATAAATGGTGACTCACCTTGGACTCCTCACATCCAGCTGATAAATGTTTCCATCCTGTGTCCCAGCCAATAGCAAGAAGCCAGAGAGAAAAGTGCAGCAGTTGAAGGCATCTGAGCCAACAAAGAGGAACACCTGAAAACAAGCAGAAGCCAAAACTGCTGCTTAAAGATTAATTTGTTTTCAGGAATAAATAGGCACCAAAAAAAAAAAAAGAAAGAAAGAAAGAAAAGTTTCCCATTTTTTTAAAAATATTTTTTTTCTTTATTTATTTATGATAGTCACACAGAGAGAGAGAGAGAGAGGCAGAGACACAGGTAGAGGGAGGAGCAGGCTCCATGCACTGGGAGACCGATGTGGGATTCGATCCCGGGTCTCCAGGATCGCGCCCTGGACCAAAGGCAGGCACCAAACCACTGCGCCACCCAGGGATCCCCAAAGTTTCCCGTTTTTAGAGACATTTTATTTCTTCTCCCTTTAAGCACCGTGAATCTAAACAAAATACTCAGCAATGACTGAGGAGGAACCCCTCCCAGGATTTAGGGAATCTAAGGCTTGCCCAGGACTTCAGCAGTGTAAGTACTACCATACATGGAGGCAACAGTTTTCAGACTATTAACCTCTCAACACAACGACTCATAAGACTTTCAGTCCACAATATCTTTCTCCTCCCCCTTCTCATTACAACTCTCCGTTTGAGAAACACTTGGGATTCACACATTGAAATTTTGCTTCATGTCACTTCTAACAACCTTTTGAAGGGAGATACTACGTAGGAAAAGAAACAAGCTTAAAGCGGCAATTTAAAGAATTACAAAAAAAAAAAAAAAAAAAGAATTACAATTCTCCCCAAGTGCCTGAAAAAAAGGAGTTATCAGATTTTTATTTGTTCTCTACTGTTGGCTCAATCTGATCATTTCTCCCTCAAATGTTCTAAAAAGGAAAGAAAAGAACCAAACTCGGCCAAATGAACAAAACCTGTGATTTCCCTTTGGAAGGTAAAGCAGTGCAGAGTACAGAGATGATAGAATCAAAAAGAGTGATGTTCCTGGAACCTCATTTCTGAAAATGGAAACATCACTAGAACAATGAAATAATTAGGAGAAATTAAAATACAAAACCTGTGGCCAAACCAAACCTAAAGTTGTCTTGCTGAGGTTGATAGGAGGTGAAAAGAAATTTTAAAACTCAAATCCCAGGGAACTCAGGACTTAATAATGAGCACAGTCTGCCCAGCAAAACTTCAGAGGCTGAAGGAAGAAAATTCAAATAATTCTTCCATAAAAGACATCTGGTCATTAATTGATCAAGACCCCTGAATTCATGAGTCCTTTATTCAGAATTTATTCACATTACCTTGAATATGGAAGGGAATCTACATAACCTCATCATTTTCTATATAGCACACAAAGCCCAGAGAGAAAGTGATTTAACGAAGGTCACAAAGCAGTATTTAATCCTCATCACATAACCCTACGAGGTGAGTACTACTATGCCCAGTTTAGTGATGAGGAAACTGAGGCTCTGAATGGTTAAGTAACCTCTTAAATGTCACAGCTATCATGGAAGAGCTAGAATATAAATGTTGCCCTTACTCCAAATCCCATGCTCTTAATCATTACATTTTACTGGCCCTTATTCCTGCAGCTTTCTCAAAAAGTGAACACAGGGAGCAAGTAGAAACATTTCCAAAACTGCTTTCCAAAAATCAGAGTGATCCAGGATGCCCCAGAGCTCAACAGTCTTGGAGGAACCACTTGCCGGCTGCCTGCTCTGCAGTCCCAAGCACTGAAGTTTCTTATCTTCCCGTGCCAACAGCAGCATTTTTGACTCTGTTCCAATCTCCCGTTCACCTGCATGACAGATAAGCCATGTCAACAGTGGGCTAGGCTGATCAGCTGGCAGTACCAGAAAGCACAGATACTGATGACAGTTTATTGAATTTACTGTTAGTGATTAACTTACTAACTTAAAAAATCATTTATTATATTCTATTTCTTGACTGTTGGTATGGGTTATATAACTGTACATGTTTGTCAAAACTCACAGAACTGATATTTTAAAAAGGTGACTTTTGGGGCACCTGGCTGGTTCACTCAGTAGTGCATGCAACTCTTGTTCTCAGGGTTGTAGGTTTAAGCCCCATGTTGGGGGTAAGAGGTTACTTAATAAATAAGTTAAAACTTTTTTTTTAGATTTTATTTATTAGAGAGAGAAAGAGAGCATGCTAGGAAGGGGCAGAGGGAGAGGGAGAAAGAATCTGAAGTGGACTCCACACTGAGCACAGAGCTCAACGTGGGGCTCAATCCCACAACCACAAGATCATGAGCTGAGCCAAAACCAGGAGTCAGATGGTCAGCCAACCGACCACCCAGACACCCCAAAAAAGCTAATTTTTTAAAAAATAAACTTTTACTACATATAAAGTATATGTCAATAAACCCAACTTAAAAATATTAAGTCCTTTGCAATGTGACATGATACCATGTTAGGAGGAGGGGTACAATGCTGAACAAAACAGTCTCTGCCCTCAAGGCTCTTATGGTCTGGAGTAAACAAAATTTATTCATTCACTAAAGAAATCTTTAATGAAGGTCTACTATGTATTGGACATTATTCTAGGTGCTGAGGAAATAGTAATATACAAAAAAAAAAAAAAAGTCCTTACTCTCAAGAACTCTAGTGGAAATAGTTAATAGTGGAATCGATAAATAAACAAATAGGATATTTTCAGACAGTGATGAGTTCCACTAAGGAAGGTAATTTTAAAGTTATTTATATATTTTTATTTAATATTTTATTTATTTATTTAAGAGAAAGAGAGAGCACAAGCATGGATGGGGAGAAGGAAAAGGAGGCTCCCCACCAGAGGGCTCAACCCCAGGACCCCAGGATCATGACCTGCACCAAAGGCAGATGCTTAATCAACTCAGCGATCCAGGTACCCTGGTGATTTTAAATTTAAACTTCACCTATCAAAAAACTCCACGGAGGGGAACCTGGGATGTGTAGTCAGTTAAGTATCTGACTCTTGCTTTCAGCTCAGGTCGTGATCTCAGGGTCATGAGATCGAGCCCTGTGGCTCTGCACTCAGTGAGGAGTCCACTTAAGACTCTCCTTTTGGGATCCCTGGGTGGCACAGCGGTTTGGCGCCTGCCTTTGGCCCAGGGCGTGATCCTGGAGACCCAGGATCGAATCCCACATCGGGTTCCCGGTGCATGGAGCCTGCTTCTCCCTCTCCCTCTCCCTCTGCCTATGTCTCTGCCTCTCTCTCTCTCTCTCTCTCTCTCTCTCTCTCTCTCTCTTTGTGTGACTATCAAAAAATAAATAAATAAAAATTAAAAAAAAAAAGAATAGTTTAAAAAAAAAAAAAGACTCTCCTTTTGCCCCCTCCTCCTCATCCTGGTCTCTCTAAAATAAATAAATAAATCTTTAAAAAAAACTCCATGGAGGCCACTTTTCAACTGAGACCTGAATGGTAACCAGAAACCAGTCTTACAAAAAACTTTGGGAAGTATGGGCACTATGACATGAAGCTGGAAAAGACTGGAGAGGACAGAAAGTGTTAAGGGTTTGTGATAAGCCAAATGAAGAGGGCAGGATTTTAATATATGTATAAAAGGAGGTCACTGGAGGACAGTAGGGACAAAGAAGAGCAACATGATTTGATTTTTTTTTTTTTTTTTTTTAATGATCACAATGGTTGCTTTGAGAATGGATTATAAGAGACTAGTACAGGCAACAGCTGATGCCAGACCAGACCAGGATACTGACAGGAGGAAAGAAGAGGGTAGGTGGAGAAATCAGAAACACTATAAAGGTAGAGATGACAGATTTTGCTGATGGAGGATGTGAGGAAAGGTGGGGTGGATGGTGTATGATCAGGCTTTGAGCTTGATCACAGATTTGGGGTGGGGGTGGGGAATCAAACACTATGCAAGACAAGATTAGTTTGAGTGTCTATCAGACACCTAAAGAGTCTGAAACTCAGGAGAGAGGTCTTTATATTACAGACATTTTTAACTGAAATTACCAGTTTATTTTTTTTTTATTTTTTTTTTTATTTTATTATTTATTTATGATAGTCATACAGAGAGAGAGAGAGAGGCAGAGACACAGGCAGAGGGAGAAGCAGGCTCCATGCACCGGGAGCCCGACGTGGGATTCGATCCCGGGTCTCCAGGATCGCGCCCTGGGCCAAAGGCAGGCGCCAAACCGCTGCGCCACCCAGGGATCCCCTGAAATTACCAGTTTAAATACAATATTTAAAGTCATGGAACTGATGAGATTACCTTATAGCCAGAACTGAGTGTCCTGCAATAATTAAAGTAAGAATAAAGGAAATTTATAAAAGGAGACCAAGAAGCAGCAGCCAGTGAGATAGGAATAAAGAAGCCTAGAAAGAAAAGTGTCCCAAGGAGAGGAGTTTACCATGTTAAATTCTGTTGGGAATTCAGAGAGATAAGCACAGAGATGTAACAGTAGATCAGGCAACACAGAGTCACAAGGGACCTTGACGAGAGCTACTGCAGTTAAGCCACAGGAGCTCCAACTACCCTAGAATGGATTGAAGAGTAAGCGGGAAATGAGGAAATAAAGCAAACAAGAATATTTTCATTTAACTTACTTTAAATCAACAAATTTTTAAAAACTTGACCTTGTTTTAAGTAACATTTGTGGGATATCTTACGTTTGAAGTAAAATATGTATGTATTAAATATATACCTATTAAAAATGTGTACTGCCTGACATGATCTTATCACTAATTGCACATGTATCACATTTTGGGAAAATCACTCTTCCTATTAATTCCAAAGAGAGATGTTCAGGGAACATCTGGTGGTAATAGTTTTAGTTCTTGGATCACAGGCATCTGCATGGGAAGTTTAAGGTAGGGGGAGAGTACCTACAGTTTTGTCAAAAGTGAAGGGCAAAATTAACCCAAATCAGTTGAAAACATATGTCCACACAAAAGCCTACACACAGATATTTACAGCAGCTTTGTTTATTCATAATCACCAAAACTTGGAAGCAACTAAGATGTCCTTCCATAGGTGAACTGATAAATAAAATGAGGTTATATCCAGACAATGGAATACTATTCAGTGCAAAAAGCATTAAGGAGGAACCTTAAATGCTTATTACTAAGAGAAAGAAACGAACCTGAAAAGACTACATAGTTTATGATTCCAAATGTGACATTCTGGAAAAGGCAAAATCATGGACACAGTAAAAATATCAGTGGTTGCCAAAAGTTAAAAGGAGAGGAAAAGGGTTATAGGAGAGGAAAGGATGAATTGGTAGAGCACAAAGGATTTTTCAGGCAGGGAATCTTCTGTGTAATGCGATAATAGATTCATGTCATTATACATTTGTCCAAATCCATAGAATGTACAACACCAAGAATGAACCCTGATGTAAACTATGTGAGTGATAATGATATGTCAACAAAGGTTTATCAATTGTAACAAATATACCACTCTGGTGAGGGATGTTGATAAACTGATAATTGAGGAGGCTGTCTGGGGCAGAGGGTATACAAAACCCGTACTTTCTCTTTTTTCAAAATTTTAGATTATTTATTTGAGAGAGAGAGTGAGCGAGTGAGCATGTACAAGCATGAGCAAGCGGAGGGCAGAGGGAAGAAAGAGAGAACCCTTAAGCAGATTCTACACTGGGCACACAGCCCGACGCAGGGCTGGATCTCATGATCCTGAGATCATGACCTGAGCCAAACCCAAGAGTTGGACACTTAACTGACTAAGCCACCCTGAAAACTGTACTTAAAAAAACAAACAAACAAAAAAACCTATCAATTTTATTTACTTTTAAAGATTTCTATTTATTTGAGGGAGAGAGTGCAGTGAGAGAGAGCATGAGCAGGGGGAGGGGTACACAGTGAGGGGGAAGAGACTCCCTGTTGAGCAGGGATCCCAGGACCCCAGATCATGACCTGAGTTGAAGGCAGATGCTTAACCCAATGAGCCCGGACTAACCCAGATCCCCCTCAAAAACTGTATTTTCTGCTCAATTTTGCTACGAACCTGCAACTGCTCTAAAAAATAAAGTTTTGCGCTTTTTTTTTTTTTAATGTGAGAAGCAAATATGATGGTAGAATAATAGTCCTATAGAAACAGAAAAGCAACTATTAGTTACAATCACAGGAAGAAAAGAATGCAAGTTGCCTTATCAGGACATTATCATTTTGACTCCCCAAAGCTATCATTCTACTCACCTATTTCCCACTACTACTACTCTTTTTTTTTTGGTTTAAGAAATATATTTTTTGGGGATCCCTGGGTGGCGCAGCGGTTTGGCGCCTGCCTTTGGCCCAGGGCGCGATCCTGGAGACCCGGGATCGAATCCCACGTCGGGCTCCTGGTGCATGGAGCCTGCTTCTCCCTCTGCCTGTGTCTCTGTGTCTCTGCCTCTCTCTCTCTCTCTCTCTCTCTCTGTGACTATCATGAATAAAAATTAAAAAAAAAAAAAGAAATATATTTTTTTAAAGATTTTTTTTTTAAGGGACTCCTGGGTGGCTCAGCGGTTGAGCGTCTGCCTTTGGCTCAGGGCGTGATCCCAGAGTTCCGGGATCAAGTCCCACATTGGGCTCCCTGCAAGGAGCCTGCTTCTCCCTCTACCTATGTCTCTATCTTCTCTCTGTGTCTCTCATGAATAAATAAATAAAATCTTAAAAATATATATATATTTTTTAAAAAGATTTTATTTTTAAGTAATCGCTACCCCATTCAAGATGGCACTTGAATCCACAACTCCAATATCAAGAGTTGCATATTCCACTGCCTGGGCAGGTGCCCCTAAAGATTTTTTTAAGTAATCTCTACACCCAACATAGGACTCAAGCTTATAACTCTGAGATGGAGAGTCACATGCTCTACCAACTGAGCAGTCAAGTGCCCTGCACTATTACTATTCTAAATCCAACCTACACAGCCAAATATACCTTTCTTTCTAGTAAATTTCACCTCCAAACCATTTCAATGTTAACTGCCCCTAGCTCTACTTCCAGCTCCCATTCTCCCATCCTTCCCATTCTTGTCTGTTCAACTCAAATTCATCTTTTAAGGTTCAAGTCAACTTCTTTGTGACAACTTTCTCATCTACACTAACCTAAAATATACAATACTCTCTTCTTCCAAAAAAACCTATTTTATTTGCATTAAGAATCATTAAGTTGGGGATGCCTGAGTGGCTCAGCAGTTGAGCATCTGCCTTTGGCTCAGGGCATGATCCTGGAATGCCTGGATTGAGTCCCACATCGGGTTCCCTGCATGGAGCCTGCTTCTCCCTCTACCTATGTCTCTGCCTCTCTCTCTTTCTGTGTCTCTCATGAATAAATAAAATCTTAAAAAAAAAAAAAAAGAATCATTAAGTTGTTGGGGCACCAGGGTGGGTCAGTCAGTTAAGATCTGCCTTTGGCTCCAGTCATGATCCCGGGGTCCTGGAGAGTCTGCTGTCATGCTCAGGGAAGTTTGCTTTTCTCTCTTCCTGCCCCCTGTTCGTGCTCTCTCTCATGCTCTCAAATAAATAAATAAATAATCTTTTAAAAAATTATGTTAAAGAAAGAATCATTAAGTTCTCTTAGCTAAAATTTTTTTGTTGTTTTATAGGCATCAGTCTTACCTGCTAAACTAGATTGTACTTACTCAAATATAGTTAACAATGACATACACTTTTGTAGATTCCAAAATAACAGAAACATAGTAGGTATGCAATAAATATTAAACTTATGGTGAAAATACAAATACCAGCCAAGACAAAGAAAAGATGAGGAAGAAAAGGAGAAGCTAAGACAAACACTGAAGGTGCCTAAGGAAACAAAATAAACTCAACATGATAATTATCAACTTACTAGGCGTCTGCTCAGGGGAGCCAAGGTTTATGGAGTTGTCAGCAGCACCCACAGCCACTCCATTGATGGAAGAACCACAGTCTGCAATGACACCCAGGCAGGCTGAGCGTCCACAATCCCAAAGTCGTGCTGTCCCATCTCGAGAACCAGACACCACATTCCTCCCTCGATCAACAATGGCTGTATCCAGAATACCTGAGGGGGGGAAGGGGGGGAAAGCCGCTGTGATGGAGTGGGTCATAAAGGAACTACAAAGGCAGAAAAGATGGATCTGCATAAATGACTTCATTGCTTCACAAACATGTGTTGGATATGTACTACATGCTGGGTAAGTTCAAGTGCTGGAAAAACAGAAATAGAAGAGAGTCCTTGCTCTCCAATGGTTCAAAGACTAGCCCTTAGAGACAGATATGGAAAAAGGTTTGGATTTAATTCTTAGTGGAGTGTCCTAGAATAGTGGTTTTCAAGGGTTTTTTTATTTTGTTTTTTGTTTTTTTTTGTGTTTCTTTTTTTATATTTTATTTATTCATTCATGAGAGACACACAAAGAGGCAGAGACACAGGCAGAGGGAAAAGCAGGCTCCATGCAGGGAGCCCGATGTGGTACTCAATCCTGGGACTCCAAGATCATGCCCTGAACAGAAGGCAGACGCTCAACTGCTGAGCCACCCAAGTGCCCCAGTTTTCAAGCTTTAATTTTGGCTTTAAAACATTTTTTTTTTTTTTAAGATTTTAGTTATTTATTCATAAGAGACAGAGACAGAGAGGCAGAAACACAAGCAGAGGGAGACGTAGGCTCCATGCCTGATGTGGGACTCCATCTCAGAACTCCAGGATCACACCTTGAGCCAAAGGCAGATGCTCAACTGCTGAGCCACCCAGGCATCCCTAAAACATGTTTTTTAAATAAAAATTGAGAAATTGAGAAGACATCTTAGTTCAGTTTGAAAATCACTGTCTTATTGCTTCCATTGAGAACTAATGTAAAGGATTAACTTCCCCATCTTAAAAAAAGATGTGATTTCTGGTCTGGCCAAGATATAGTAGCCCCATTTCTCCTAGGGTCCTTTCCCTTATAACTGAAAAACAAAACAAAACAAAACAAAACAAAAAAACACAAAAAAAACAACACCACCAAAAACCAAAACCCAAAAACTGGACATAAGACAGAAAGTATAAAAAGACTGAAAGATGGAAAGGCGGGAAACCACTGAGGGATCTAGGACTTGAAGAGCAGGGTAACGAATTCCCTGGATTTCCTTATTGCTTCCCATATACTCTGGATAGGATACTGCAAAAGTCTGCAACAAAGAATTGATTAAAAAAAACAAACAAACAGGGACACGTGGGTGGCTCAGTGGTTGAGTGTCTGCCTTCGGGTCAGGGTGTGATCTTGGGGTCCTGGGATCAAGTTCCGCATCAGGCTTCCGATGGGGAACCTGCTTCTCCCTCTACCTATGTCTCTGCCTCTCTCTCTGTGTCTCTCATGAATAAATAAATCTTTAAAAACAAACAAGAAAACAACAAAAAAGGTGCAAATTAAAAAAAAAAAAAACAGGGATCCCTGGGTGGCGCAGCGGTTTGGCGCCTGCCTTTGGCCCAGGGCGCGATCCTGGAGACCCGGGATCGAATCCCACATCAGGCTCCCGGTGCATGGAGCCTGCTTCTCCCTCTGCCTATGTCTCTGCCTCTCTCTCTCTCTCTCTCTCTGTGACTATCATAAAAAAATTTAAAAAAAAATTAAAAAAAAAAAAACAACTCCAAGAAATGTCTGTTGCAAAAGACTGGGAAAGTATTGGCCTAACAGAAAATTTTGGAAATTAACTGAAATAGCAAGAGAAAAACTGCTACTTCCCCTTCCCCAAGGTCAGTGAGGTTAAACAGAGAGTGATCTTTTATTCCATCCCCAGTGAAGCAGGAGGTAGCAGTCCAATTCCCTTGACCCTTGACAATAATCGGGCCCAGCAGCCGTGTCAGCACGGTCCAGTGGTGAACTGAGACTCTACCCTGACCTGACAACAACAGGTGGAAAGAGGAAAAACAAAGTAGTGGGAAGTAGCATTCCACTTTCCCCCTAACCACCCTCTCACAATATGGTGGCATCTAGTATGGGTCTCTTCACTCTTAGATTACAAGAAAAAAAGAAAGAGGAACCTTACAGGACCTGGAACCTATGACAAATTACTCTTGAAAGAAGCTATAAAAGTAGCAGGAATGCCCTTGTAAGAGAGGCAGCCATAGCAAAAACCATAAAGACTTTAGATATTAAACCAAATTGACGTAAGTCCTCAACATATAAAACAGGATGAAAAAGCATTTGCCCTCAAGAAAAGATTCAGCTGAATTACATGTAAACATCCTAGCCAATGTCTGGGAATTAAGAATGTTAAATGAAACTATGACAAAAATAAGTATTAGCAAGAAATAGAGCAAAATTCATACATTTGGCAGTTTTTAAAAAGTTTACTATATTAAAATTATCTAGTTTTACTATTATATTAGATTGGCTTAATGTTGCCAGGAAGAAAATATACACATATGAGAGAAGGGGTATGCATGCATGTGGGTGTGCATGTGCATCCGCGTGCGCATTTGTGTGTGTATGTGTATACATGCCAAGACTAATGACTGCGACTCAGATCTTAGAAATAACTGAGCCTTGAAGCACCTACTATTGTTTGGAGGCAGCATATCTTTTTTTTTTTTTCATTTTTTTAAAAATTTTTTATTTATTTATGATAGTCACAGAGAGAGAGAGAGAGGCAGAGACACAGGCGGAGGGAGAAGCAGGCTCCATGCACCGGGAGCCCGACGTGGGACTCGATCCCGGGTCTCCAGGATCGCGCCCTGGGCCAAAGGCAGGAGCCAAACCACTGCGCCACCCAGGGATCCCTAGAGGCAGCATATCTTATTTAAAAGAAAATACAGAGAGGAGATTGAAAATAATAGCTGAAGTGCTAAAAATGCAACCTGATTTCCTAAAATTATTCCACAAATGTAAGCAGCTTTCCTGTTATAGTGAACAAAAACCTCAACCAATCAACTAAAATGGTGTTTCATTTGGCTTCAACATTTTCATAGATTATGAATGGATCTGGTACTTATTAGAAAGAATTATTATTATTCAAAAGATTATATTGCACATATCTCCAAATTCACCAAACTTAATTAAATGACCTGGGCAATTCAAAAACTTCAAACTAAAGTAATACCTTAGAGCTACTTAAAGACTCATATACAGTAGTCTCCCCTTAACCACAGTGTCATTCTGTGGTTTTAGTTACCCATGGTTAAACCCGGTCTGAAAATATTAAGTGGAAAATTCCAGAAATAAATAATTCATACTATCTATCTATCTATCTATCTATCTATCTATCTATCTATCTATCTATTTATACAGAACTCCTGGGTTTTGGCAGAGGGAGAAGCAGGCTCCATGCAGGGAGCTCGACATGGGACTCAATCCCGGGTCTCCATGATCACAACTCAGGTTGCAGGCGGCGCTAAGCTGCTGCGCCACTGGGGCCGCCCAATTCATACATTTTAAATCGCATGCTGTTTTGAGTAGCATGATGAAATCTTGCACTGTCCCACTACATCATGTCCTGGATATGAATCACATCACTTTACCCAGCATATCCACACAGTGCACACTTGCCCATCACGTATCATAGGTTTGTATATATAGGAAAAGAAAGTATATACACAGTTCAGTACTATCTGCAGTTTTAGGAATCCACTGGGGGTCTAGGAATGTATCCCCCATAGATTAAGGGAGACTACTATATTACAAAGACAAAACTACTTTTAGTTTATCTTGTCACTGGAAAGATTTAAAAACATACACAAATCTTATCTCTGCTTGTTAATTAAAGAATACACTAATCCTTTATTTATATATAAAATATGTATCTAAAAGTATAAGGGAAAACCAATTATATATTAACTAGGATCATATCTGTTTCTACTGGAAAAATTCTATTAGAATTAATCTATTAGAAATAACAATTTCTGCTTTTCACATATGACAAGTATGTTAAAACATCACAAATCTCACCTTCTTTGCCAGGGATTTAAAGTTTAGTTTTGTATTTTGTATGAACAATAACATTTATTGTGTATTTATTATAATACCAGGGATTATGCTAAATCTTTGATATGCACCATCTCATTTAATATTGCTATCCCCATTTTATATGAGGAAACTAAGGCTCAGAATAGTTAAGCAACTTTTTTTTTTTTTAATTAAGCAATTATCTGTGGTCATACAGATTCTAGGTGGAAGAATTAAGATTTAAATCAAGATTTGGGGCACTCTTGGTGGCTCAGCGGTTTAGCGCCTGCCTTCAGCCCAGGGCATGGTCCTGGAGACCCGGGATCGAATCCCACGTCGGGCTCCCTGCATGGAGCCTGCTCCTCCCTCTGCCTGTGTCTCTGCCTCCCTCTCTCTCTCTTTCTGTGTGTGTCTCTCATGTATAAATAAATAAAATCTTTAAAAAAAAAATCAAGATTTTTATGTGTCCAAATCACATGCTTAAACACTCTACATACTGTCTCACTTACTATCACATTTTCATATACTAGAAGCAATAAGCAAGCCAGGGACTTAATCAAACCAACAAAAGTTTATCCTTTTGTTAGCATCCTAATGGTTCTTTGCAATAAGCATCAGGCTATGTTCAGTCCAGTGTTTCTGGTGGTTTCTTCTATGTCTCACTTGCCAAGACTTAACCTAGGCACTAAAAGACCATGTTCACTTTCAATACGATCTTCTGTTTCTTATTTACTCACCACTTGTGAAACCACTAAAGATCACAAATGCAGGTAATAATTCTTTATTCTGTTTTTTATGTGGTTTATGGCCTTTGCTAATAAACATGCTCCAAAATCTTTAAGCTAAAGAGATTATTTTTTTAAACATTTTTTTAAAAATTTTATTCATTTATGATAGTCACACACAGAGAGAGAGAGAGGCAGAGACACAGGCAGAGGGAGAAGCAGGCTCCATGTACCGGGAGCCCGATGTGGGATTCGATCCTGGGTCTCCAGGATCGCGCCCTGGGCCAAAGACAGGCGCTAAACCGCTGCGCCACCCAGGGATCCCTAAAGAGATTATTTACAAAGGAGCCGTACAATGTAACTTGGAATTCATTTGGCTGGAGACAGTGACCCATATGCTGCTAAACAACAGAGATTAATTTTAATTTTCTGTGTTGTAGGAGAATAGGAAACACCAAACCTGGCCCTACTTTACAGAACTACCTGGGAAGGAGCATTCAACACCTGACAGACATTAGCCTAGATTTGACTTCATGTCATTTCTCCTACAGTTTATCACTTTTATTCAACCTAATAAAAATCCTCCTCTGAAAAAAAAAGTCAGAGTTGTTATATCTAGAGAAGCTCACACCCACCTGGGGACTTTCTCATAAGGCCAAAGAATGAATAGATTCAATCAGATTAACAAACATCAGGTAATTCACTCTAAGCTAAGTGATGCACGTGTATTCTTAGGAAGAAATGAAGAACACTGGATGACTTAGGATTCATGTGGTAGGCATACTCAACTGCAGTAGCCCAAAGGAATTCCTAAGTTGAATGTGCGCTGACACTGAATACACATTTTACGTTCTTGAACAGTTATATCTGTTCCTTTGTAAAACGTCCCTGTGCCTCACAAATTCAGAAGGATGGCCAGATGTGAAGTAACTCAGGGTTCCTCTAGACCTGTTTGTCTCCTGGACTCCGCATTTATGCAGGCCAGTTTGACTCCTTAGACCAGTCAGTTTTTCAGGATGAATGCAAGGAAGGCTCCAAATATCTTTTCTATTCATTCTCAATACATCTACGTACTAATAGTCTCAGAAATAGCCTTGCTAAGGTTAACATGTATTTGCTAGATGATCTGTATGTAACCTGACAAATCATTATAAATAAATATTAAAATTTAAAACTCAACCACACGAGTTATTTATAATATAGTCAGGTACACAAAGCAAAAGACTAGTTTAAACCATTTAAGTATAGGGCAATATATAATTAATTCTCAAATGAGTGGCACAGATAACATTTGGAACTATGGTTCCAAAGGAGGGAACAAGGTAAGGAATTATTTGGGGGATGTTATTACTTTTTCAAAAATATCTAAACTTGTAAAGCAAGAATAACATTTATCACCTTTAACATTTCAATTAAAGATAAAACATCTCTATGGGCAGCCCCGGTGGCCCAGCAGTTTAGTGCCGCTTTCAACCCAAGGTGTGATCCTGGAGACCTGGGATCGAGTCCCACATCAGGCTCCCTGCATGGAGCCTGCTTCTCCCTCTGCCTGTGTCTCTGCCTCTCTCTCTCTCTCCCCCTCTCTCTCTCTCTGTGTCTCTCATGAATAAATAAAATCTTAAAAAAAAAAAAGATAAAACATCTCTAATTTATAATTTTTTCCCACAAACCAACCAGTTACAAATGGAAAATGTTCTCATTCTGTCTCTATAACCTGGTATCAACTGGCTATATGGCTAATCCATTTTTAAAATCTGAACTGTGCGGGATCCCTGGGTGGCTCAGCAGTTTTGCGCCTGCCTTTGGCCCAGGGCGCGATCCTGGAGTTCCGGGATCCGGTCCCGCGTCGGGCTCCAGGCATGGAGCCTGCTTCTCCCTCTGCCTGTGTCTCTGTCTCTGCCTCTCTCTCTCTCTATATATATATATGTCTATCATGAATAAATAAATAAAATCTTTAAAAAAAAATCTGAACTGTGACTTAAATCCATAGGAAATGACAGTAAGTACCAAGCTCCAACTTTGATATCTAGTGACAGAGCCATTTGCCACCCAGCTTCAAAGGACTAATAATGAGAAAATGTTGGCACACATCTCTCTCTCTCCCAGTACACAAGCAGATGACTTCCTCGGGAGGATTTTTTTTTTCCACTTATCAATTGTGAAAACAACTATTTGTGTAAGGCAGTTAGTTCTAGATAGCAACAACAAGACTCAGTGTCAAAGGAATTTCTAATCCTTGAGGAAATACACCATTTAAATGGCCAGTTAGAGGAATTGTGTTTTATGCAGTTAATTAGCTTCTCTTTCTACCTTTTTTGGTGATTTGTCTCTGGGGATCATTAAAGAAGCCTTTTGGAGAAATCAGCCTTCATTACCTCCTTTGTGACCTTTGAAGGTCACCACACAGCTAGCATCTTCAGCTGACCAGATCTTCAGCTGGGCATCCATACCCCCACTCAGAACCACAAGGCCTGATGGGAAAAACCTGCAACAATTCACATCAAACACATGTCCTTCCAAAACTCTCTGGAAAAACAAAAGAAAATTCCATGCTAGTTCTCTTGTCCATTCCCCGATATTCTCTTACCTCTCATATCCTTGGTCCCTGCAATGAAATGTCTACATGCTATACCTACATGCTGGGTTTTAAAACTATGGAAGTTCAAAAGGATCTCTTTAGCTCATTTGTATACCAGGTAGTGTTCTAAGATCTGTTAACTCCCTTTCCTGTAGCTTTGCCTACAGATGCTATGGATTTGAACTCCAAGGTTCTAACAGCCATCTTTAAGTCTAGTTCTACATATAAGGAGCTGAGGAGGCTTCAGGACTCCTTTACTCACCTCTTCTTAAAATCCTCTGTATAGGCTAGAGAGGCTTAGCCATATAATCAGTATAATAACCTAGCTAATCTGTCTTAGTAACTGATCACTGAAGGCAGTTCATACCAAGGGACCACCCACTTAGACATTCACTGGCCTGGCTTTTCCACTGTTCCAGCCCTAATCTGTTCTGGCAAATCAAGATTGAGGATGGTTCTGAGACTAACAAATGGGAAAACAAAGACCAATTGAAGTGCAGTGGTCCTATAAATTTAGAAGGCACCACTCTTATTTCAGTGACCCAGTCTAAGGCTTCTCAGACCACCTTCTAGGTATAAGACCCTAAAAACATATCCAAAGTCTTTACTCTGAGCTCGCCATTGGAAGCCTGCCAGATCTTCATGGTCCCATCAGTGCTAGAAGACACACCAAGGCCGCCTCCACTGGAAATGTCCAGGCATGTTATCTGTTCAAGACAAGATAACTGGTGTTATAAATTATGAAATGCTCTTTTTCCCCTAAAATATGTTAAAGATCTCCCCTGTTTCACACTCCTCCAAGACTTCAAGCCTATGCTTTCCAGCACAAAGGACATGTGTTTTCATGTGAAGGTCTGAGGTGTTATCACCCATCTCTTAACAAGCCTAGTTAGTGCCAACACCTTTTATTTCTCAAAACATAAAGATGTTCTTGTAATCATCTACAGTCTCTTGCTTCAACCAAAAATGTTTTACTCTCCCCATATCAGTTCTATCATTTCTATCTTTTGCTGTTTAAAAATTAAGATACCAGGACAGCCCAGGTGGCTCAGTGATTTAGCGCCACCTTCAGCCCAGGGCGTGATCCTGGAGACCCGGGATCGAGTCCCATGTCGGGCTCCCTGCATGAAGCCTGCTTCTCCCTCTGCCTGTGTCTCTGCCTCTCTCTCTCTCTCTCTCTCTCTCTCTGTGTCTCTCATGAATAAATAAATAAAATCTTAAAAAAAAAACTTTCCTTTAAAAACAACAAAAAACAAAAAACTAGCATGTACCAGAAGGAGATTCAAGGAAAAGCAAAAATGTTTCCAATTTACTACTTCACATTCCCTCTCAAGTTCTAATTGCATGTATATGTGTATTTCAGAATAAGTAACAAAAAATTCTGATTCACTTATGCAGTTTCAACACTGACAACCACTTCATGCATAAGCAATCATACACATGCATACATAACACCCTTTTTATTAAAAAATACCCAGCTGCAAATATCCCAGAAATGTAGGACTGAGATATATAATCCCAGGCACATTCCCAATACAATGATTACCATAATACCTAAATTATTAAGGGGAAAGTAGGGTAGGCTTCAATTATCCAACCTTCTAGGGACACCTGGGTAGCTCAGTGGTTGAGTGGTTGTAGCCTTTGGCTCAGGTTGTAATCCAGAGTCCTGGGATTGAGTCCCGCATTGGGCTCCCTGCAGGGAGCCGGCTTCTCCCTCTGCCTATGTCTCTGTCTCTCTCATGAATAAATAAAATCTTAAAAAAAAATTATCCAACGGGGATCCCTGGGTGGCTCAGCGGTTTCGCGCCTGCCTTTGGCCCAGGGCGAGATCCTGGAGTCCCAGCATCGAGTTCCGTGTCGGGCTCCAGGCATGGAGCCTGCTTCTTCCTCTGCCTGTGTTTCTGCCTCTCTCTCTCTCTCTCTCTGTCTATCATAAATAAATAAATCTTTAAAAAATCATAAAAAAAATTATCCAACATTCCATTTTTCTTTGTTCTAGCTAGTTGACCCACAATGACTACGTTTGGAAGAATTAAAGGGATTAAAAAAAGGAACCAAAGGGATAATCTGTCAACTCTAATACTTTCTAAGACTTTTTCTTTTTTTTTTTCCTTAAGACTTTTTTTTCTTTATTTTGGTTTCTCAGAATAAAAGTACTGTTTTTGTTTGTTTGTTTGTTTGTTTAAGATTTGTTTATTTGGGACAGCCGGGGTGGCTCCGCGGTTTATCACGCCTTTAGCCCAGGGCGTGATCCTGGAGACCTGGGATGGAGTCCCACGTCAGGCTCCCTGCATGGGGCCTGCTTCTCCCTCTGTCTGTGTCTCTGCCTCTCTCTCTCTGTGTCTCTCATGAATAAATAAATATAATCTTAAAAAAAAAAAGATTTGTTTATTTGAAAAGAGTATGTATGTGTACGCCCCCTGCAGGGGGAGGGGCAGAAGGAGAGAAAGAATGCTCAGGCAACTCCCTGCTGAGTGTAGACCTGATGGGCTTGATCGCACAACCCTGAGATTATGACCTAAACTGAAATCAAGAGTCAGACGCTTAGGCAACTCAACCACCCTGGAATAAAAGTACTATTAACTTAATCGTGGATCCTTTAATTTTAAGGATTATGACAAATTAATTATATCATGTTTTGTCATCATTTATAAAACATTTTCAAATACATTATATCATTTGATCTTCATAATAATTCCATTCTGCTCCTAGCTTACCATTGCTGGGTATTGAAGACACGGAGGTTAATGTGACATTCTATCTGACAATGCCTTCACATTTTAGTACAGGAGTACCCATCTCTCAGATCTTTCTTCCTTCTCCAAATCATACTACCACCCTAATATTGGGCCTTAAATCTGACTATTAGTGTTGTCAATTAACTTTTCAACTCTATGTCTGGCTCCCCAACTACATGACAAGCTCTGTGTCAGAAAAATGTCCAGAACTTTTTTTTTTTTTGAAAGATTTTTTTTTAAGTAATATCTACACCCAGTGCAGGGCTTAAACTTATAACCCTGAGATCAAGAGTTCCATGTTCTATGGACTGAGCGAGGCAGGAGCCTGTCCAGCATTTTCTTAACACATTCATAGACTATGTACATAGTGACCACTCAATAAATACCAAACGACAGCAGTTTGGTAATAAGAATGAAGTATCTTAACAACAGTAGGTAGGTGAGTAAAGCCATTTAACCCATATCAATAAGAGCAACTACTGTCCCAATTTACAGGGCCCCAGAAACAAGACATTTAATTAAACACTTTTCTACTCACTCTGAAATAGATTTTTTTTAAAAAAGATTTTATTTATTTATTCATGAGAGACACACACACAGAGAGAGAGAGAGAGGCAGAGACACAAAGAGAGGAGAAGCATGCTCCATGCCCAACGTGGGACTAGATCCCAGGTCTCCAGGATCATGCCCTGGGCCAAAGGCAGGCACCAAACGGCTGAGCCACCCAGGGATCCCCAACTCCCCCAATTAAATAGATTTAATCCATAATGCAACATAGTTCAATTTTTCCGGTGCTATCAGATGCCAGTTAGGCATCTACCTTTGGCTCTATAATGGTTACAGCAAACTTAACATGTTCAAAACAAAACTCTCATTTCCCCTTGCTTCACACCAATACAACTACTTGACTTCAATTAGTAAATGGCACCACAATTTATCCACTTCTTTGGAAATTTTTGGAATCATCCCAACTCCTCATTTTCTCTCACATCTCACATTCAAGTCATTAGCAAATACTGTTTGGTCCCATACCCCAAAAGGGTAGGCACTACACCACAGTTTTATTCATTGCTATAGTCCTAGTGCCCAGAGTACCTGGATTATGGTAGGAGATTAATAAATAGATAAATTGCCTAATAATGAACTAAAAAAGAGGAAAGGAGAATAAGAAATAGAAAAGGGGCACAATTGGGCGCCTGGGTGGCTCAGTGGTTGAGTGTCTGCCTTTGGCTCAGGTTGTGATCCCAGGGTCCTGGGATCAAGTTCTACAGCAGGCTCCCCAGAGGGAGCCTGCTTCTCCCTTGGCTTCTCATGAATGAATGAATGAATGAATGAATAAATAAATAAATAAAATATTTTTAAAATATTTATTTATTAAAAATAAATAAGTAAATATTCATTCATTCATTCATTCATGAGACACACACACACACACACACACACACACACAGAGGCAAGACAAAGGCAGAGGGAGAAGCAGACTCCACACAGGGAGCCCGATGTGGGACTCGATCCCGGGACTCGGGGATCACGACCTGAGCCAAACGCAGTGGCTCAACCGCTGAGCCACCCGGACATCCCAAATAAATAAAATCTTAAAAAAAAAAAAAAAAAAGAAAAGACTCTCCAAATTTTTTTTTAAAGGTCACAATTAATAATTCTTAAAAATGACCTACTTCTCTCAACTATTCTCAAAGAAAGTAAATTTGGGGTCACCTGGCTGGCCCCATTGGTAGAGCTTGTGACTCTTGATCTCAGGGGTGTGAGTTCAAGTTCCATGTTACTTTAAAAAAAAAGTAAATTTAATTTTAAAATGTATGTTATATGTATTATATACTATATTCTTACAATAAAATAAGCTGGAGAAAAGAAAAAAAATGACCTATTTCTCAAAAGGTTTTCCCAACTATGCCAACAAGTTTATCACTTCCTCCCTAGTCTATAGCACTATGTTCTTATATTGCAGTGGTTGTCAATCAGGGACAAATTAGCTCATTACATTGGGTCATATCTGTAAACATTTTTAGTTGTCACAATTGGGGAACATCCCCCCACAATAAAGAATTACCCAGCTCAAAATGTCAATAGTGCATGGTTGAGAAACTTTGAACTGTTCCATTATATCCCCTCAGTTAATATAATATGGTCCCTGGAGGGGACAGGGATATTGTCACCTTATCTGTTTTACTATCTTTGCAGTCCTAATTCCTAGATCTAAAAAGTAATTGAATCTGAATAATCCAGTTCTTCCAAAGTGACAGAACACTGAAGAGTAGATTTTAGGTCATATCAGGTATCTCCTTTCTCCAAATATTTATTAAAGAGGAAAAGAAACTAACATTTATTAAATAGCTATTATGTACCAGACGTGTAACAGACACTACCCTCATATAATACCCTCAAAGATCTGTAAGAAAGGTATTATTTCTATTTTTCTTTCTGGGGTTTAAGAAGTGATTAAGTAATATCCCAAGGTGACACAACGGGGCCAGGATGCAAACCTAGGTCAGAGTGTAAGGATCTATTTCTTAGTTACAGCAAAAAAAACAGATCAATGGGATAATCCTAAATATTGGATAAATATGACAATTCAAGTGAGTGAGATAAAGGATGGATTACTTTACAGTGCCTTGATATGCTAGTCATTTAAAAAAGAATTAAGTTTGGTCCCTACTTTTTTTTAAGATTTTACTTATTTGAGAGTTACAGAGAGAGAGAGAGAGAGAGAGAGAGAGAGAGAACACAGTGAGGTAAGGAGGAGAGGGAGAAGAAAACTCTCCACTGAGCAGGAAGCCGAAAGCGATGCTTGATCCCAGGACCCTGAAATCATGACCAGAGCCAAAGGCAACCACTTAACCAACTGAGCCACCAAGGTGCCCTATTAGATCCCTACTTTAAACCAAATAACAAAAATAAAGTTTGAAATATATATTAAAAAAAAACATAAAAATTCAAAGAAAATACTATAATTTTATTTAATACTTATTATTTTATTTAATACTTATATCATGCTTATTATGTTTCAGACTAAATTCTGTTTCAATCCCTGTAACAATCCTATGAGATATGTTGTATATTATATGTATTATATACTATATTCTTACAATAAAATAAGCTGGAGAAAAGAAAAAAAAATGACCTATTTCTCCAAAGGTTTTCCCAACTATGCCAACAAGTTTATCACTTCCTCCCTGGGCTTCAGTACTACGTTCTTATATTGCAGTGATTGTCAACCAGGGACAAATTAGCTCATTACACTGGGTCATGTCTGGAAACATTTTTAGTTGTCACAATTGGGGAACAGCCCCCCACAATAAAGAATTACCCAGCTCAAAATATCAATAGTGCATGGCTGCGAAACTGATCTGTTCTATTATCTTTTATTTTACAAATAAAAAAATCTGTAACATAGAGATTAAGCACCCAGCCTAAGGTCACAGTAAGTGGCAGAACCAAAATTCAAATTCAAGGAGTCAAATCCAATGAGTATCTCTAGAGTCTATGCTCTTACTCATTATGCCGTGCAATTAAAAGTGAATATATATATATATATGTATATATATATATATACACACACATATATATATATGGGCAACTGAGTAGCTCAGTTGGTTAAGTGTCTGACTCTTGATTTCAGCTCAGGTCATGATCTCAGGGTTGTGAGATCGAGCCCCACACTGGGCTTCGTGCTGGATATTGAGCCTGCTTAGGATTCTCTCTCTCCCTTTGCCCCTCCCCTACTTCTCTCCCTGTCTTAAAAAAGGGGGGGGGCACTTGCTTGGCTCAGTGGTTGAGCATCTACCTTTGGCTCAAGTCGTGATCCCGGGGTCCTGGGACTGAGTCCTGCATCAGCTCCCCACAAGGAGCCTGCTTCTCCCTCTGCCTATTCTCTCTGCCTCTCTCTGTGTATCTCTCATGAATAAATAAATAAAATCTTAAAAAAAAAAGAGTGACTATATATGAAATCACGGGCTACCCTAAGCAAGATGCCATAAATAGTTACCATAAAGGAATAGATTGATGGGTTTTATTATCTACATATATTAAATATCTATATGTCAAGATACAAACAAACAATAATAACAATAAGCAAGAAGAAACTATCTGCAAAATATATGGCAAAGGGTCAATACCTTTAATATGAGAGCTCTTACCAACAAAGAAAAAAATTCACTTAGAAAAATGAGCAAATGACACAGAGTGGCCAATAAATATATGAAAAAGTGGTCATCCATGATTAATCAAAGGAACACAAATTGAAATAACAATGAAATACGATCTCTCAAACTGATAAACTTAAGAAAAAAACATTGAATACTCAGTATTTTTTTTTAATTTTTATTTATTTATGATAGTCACACAGTGAGAGAGAGAGAGAGGCAGAGACGCAGGCAGAGGGAGAAGCAGGCTCCATGCACTGGGAGCCCGACGTGGGATTCGATCCCGGGTCTCCAGGATCGCACCCTGGGCCAAAGGCAGGCGCTAAACCACTGCGCCACCCAAGGATCCCCTGAATACTCAGTATTGATAAAGAATGTCAAGTCAGATTGGTAGAAAAGCAAAAGAGTTAAAAAAGCCTTTTTAGTCAATGGACAGGGCCCACCTGTAGGTCAATCAATCAAAAAATTCAGTTAAAGGGAAGCGGGTGGCTCAGTGGTTTAGCGCCGCCTTCAGCCTAGGGCATAATCCTGGAGACCCAGGTTAGAGTCCCAAATCGGGCTCCCTGCATGGAGCCTGCTTCTCCCTCTGCCTATGTCTCTGCCTCTCTCTGTGTCTCTCATGAATAAATTAATAAAATTAAAAAAAAATTCAGTTAAAGTAGCAAATAATAAAAAATACATATATATCCATATTTTAACTCAAATATATAAATGTACATAAAATTCACTAATCTTTTCATTAGTCTACTCATCTCTGCAAGGAAGTTTCACCTTGACTTTCTGTAATAAACTACTAACCGAAAGGCATAATTCATAACTTGATTTCTTTAAAGCAAGGTAAATCTTTAGTCACATTTATAAAGCAATCTAAGAGTAAAAATTCACCTAGGATTTAAGAAAAAAAATCTTTTCCCTAACATCTTGCATTTATTTTGTCCACATATACTATTATGGCAGTTTTTTAGAAACGTATGTATTTTAGAGAGAGCATGAGGAGAGGAAGGGGCAGAGGGAGAAGATGAGAGAGAATCTCAAACAGACTCCACAATGGGCCAGGAGCCTGATGCTGGGCTCGATCCCAAGACGCTGAGATCGTGATCTGAGCTGAAATCAAGAGCCAGATCAAGCTGAAATCAAGAGCTGAGATCGTGATCTGAGCTGAAATCAAGAGCCAGATCAAGCTGAAATCAAGAGCTCAACAGACTGACCCACCCAGGTGCCCCATTTTAACAGTTTTTTAAAAACCTCTTCTTTATCAAGTCTTTACAAAGCAATCAATGTAGTTGTTTTTTTTTTTTAATTTATTCATGAGAGACACAGAGAAAGAGGCAGAGACGTGGGCAGACAGAAAAGCAGGCTCCTCGAAGGGAGCCCAACGTGGGACTTGATCCCTGGACCCCAGGATCACGTCCTGAGCTGAAGGCAGACACTCAATTGCTGAGCCACTCAGGTGTTCCTCAATTTAGTTTTCAAAGATATAATCACTCTTCCTTTTCATATTCATACTACATTGGTTTACCATATTTAATTAACATAATTTCAAAAACAACGTAACTGATACTATAACTTATTCTTGGTGATCAGTTGACTTAACCAGTATTGTCAGCAGTATACAGATCTCAGAGAAGAGCTTATAAGCTGTAAATGTGCTGTGAGCATCAGTCAGTACATTTTACACAGAAAATGCAGAGCAAGTTACTTCAATAAATTAGTTAAGTCGAAGACAGTTAGAATATACCAAAAGACTTAAAATTTGCATTCCCTGGACTCAGCAACTCTATTTTATAAATGTATTCTAATTTCTTCCTATCTTTCTGAGTAAAGGGTTAGCTATATTATCAAAATATGAAATCAGGAATACCTGAAAAATATCTGAAAGTCCAAGTAATATAAGACTGGAAAAATGAATTGTCATAAAATGATACAGTGGAATACTATGCAGCTCTTAAAGGAATATGTAGAAAGATGATATAAAATGATGTAAATAATATATTATTAAAGAATAAAAAGCAAGTTATAAAACAGCATGTACTATAAAAACCTATTTTGGTAAAATATTTAAAGAAAAAAGACAGAATCAACTGAAATATAAAGCTTAGCATGAAAAAAAAAGCTTAGCATGGTGCAGACACATAATAGACAATCAATAAATGTTAGCTATTACTACTATAATTATTATTAATATAGACTTTGTAACAAAAGTTCACAATAGTTATCTTTAAGTTGTAAAATATGAGTGATTTTCCACCTTTTTGTATTTCCTAAATTTTCATCACTAAATCTACATCTGTTTTGTACTAAGGATAAAAATAGCTACTTTGTAAAATATACCATACAATAAGAAATGGAAGCCTTTAATATTATCAGTTTATCCACATATTTCCCGTTTATGTTTCCAAAAAGATCATGGTAGTCGAAAGGGCATTATCACAAAGACCTCTGAAAATTATTCCTCAATATGCTGTACTTGGAATTTTGAGAAAATGTCCCTGTCCCGTAGGCAATGAGACAGGAATATGAGCAGTGACGAATTATACAAACACAGCTGCTATCATTCTCCAAAAGCCATTACGCAGCTCTGCTAAAACATAAATAAGTAAACTTCGGACCATTCCATTCTCTAAGATTACCAGTGAGTCGATTTGTATACATATTCTATGTGGGCCCAAATACCAGTTTTGCCAAACATATCACACTTCTATGGTACCTTAACAATACACAGTAAATGAAATATTATTAATTATGAATATGTTTATAGCTCTCAAGCAGATAAAATGAAAAACTAACATGCTATTATATTCTCTGCTCATTTTATCAAAATACTTACACTCTTTGCATGAATTCTGGAAAAAGTAGTGTAAGGTGCCAAAAACATCGAGGATGCATTTTCCTTTGGACAAGAAATATGAATGCTTTTCTAAACAGAGAGAATAAGATGAAATTCATCAGTAAAGTTACTGCAATGGAATGAAAGGTTCTTAAGGAAAATATCAGGATGATAGGAAATTCCCATTTTTTAAATGTACCCTCTCTAATCCTCCACCAGCTCACGACACTATCACTCCCCTATAGATTGATCAGCAGCCCTTTTACTGCAGAGGGCTGCAACGTAATTTAGTACTGCTCAGTTTTTTATCTTTTTATATTAAGTAAACTCTCATAGAAGACAAACTAACAGTAATATACAAATGGCAAATATGAGAGTATTAATTTTTATTTATTTATTTAGAGCATTAGTTTTGATTTTTTTTAAAGATTTATTTATTTATGATAGACATAGAGAGAGAGAGAGAGAGAGGCAGAGACACAGGAGGAGGGAGAAGCAGGCTCCATGCTGGGAGCCTGACGCGGGACTTGATCCTGGGACCCCAGGATCACGCCCTGGGCCAAAGGCAGGTGCTAAACCGCTGAGCCACCCAGGCACCCCATAGAGCATTAGTTTTTAAAAGAGAATCTAGGGATCCCTGGGTGGCGCAGCGGTTTGGCGCCTGCCTTTGGCCCAGGGCGCGATCCTGGAGACCCGGGATCGAATCCCACATCAGGCTCCCGGTGCATGGAGCCTGCTTCTCCCTCCGCCTGTGTCTCTGCCTCTCTCTCTCTCTCTATGACTATCATAAATAAATAAAAAATTTAAAAAAAAATTTTTTTTTTAAAGAGAATCTAATATCAATACTCTCAACTAGCAGTGGGGCAAGGAACAGCATTAAAAGATAGGAGGAAACAGCACCAGACTTCAAGTCTAGGACCTAAAAGACCAGTCTAAAAGTAAACTTATTGCCTGTAGGAATTTTTAGAAAAAAAATGTTAGACTACTAACATCTATAGTTACCAGAGGAAATTGGTAAATTAGGTAAATTATGGTACACTTATACAATGAGCAGTCCCTGGTCAGGCTTGCAGTGATAACCCCTACCTAGGACTTAAACTGACTGCTCATCGCCCACAGCTGTATTAATTCCCCATGTGTTTTGCTAGCCATTTTAACATTTCAGCTACTGAAGCAAGAAAACACTGGTGACATCGTAGGAAATCATACCTAGAAAAAGATATTAGGTTCAGGTGATATGACTTGCACACGGCAGCCTTTGTAACCATTCAACATTAAGTATGTTGGGGTCTCAAGGTAGCATATACAGAGGCATAAAAGGCCTGGTAAACCCTTCAGGAATTCCTGCAATATGACAGTCCTTTAACCTAATGCCAGAATACCAACACCACCACCTACGTGTCTATCTCCTATGGGAAGCTACTCACCAAACGGCTCCTAACCTGTTATCTTTGCAGCAGTACTTCAAAGTTGCTGGAAATTCTGCTGCATGGTGAAAATGTCTTCAAAATTTTCTAAACCTCATTCTAAGACTAATCTATACACAGCAAACACAGGTTCTCAGTTCTTTAGAAAGAACAGTTTCAAAATAATAACATTCTCATCACTAAAAATCAAAATGCTCTTATTACAAGTCTTCTACTACTTTAAAAAGACAGTAAGATTATCTGTTTATACCAACAGCACTTTCTTAGCCAGCATATTCATATGTGGCTGCCTGCAGGCTTTTCATTAAACAAGTTTTTGCTTCTCACCATATGACAAAGCCCATACAGCTGCAAGAGAGTTGACCTGGATTTGGAATTGCCTCCTGTAGCCAAAACTAAAGTATCAGCTAAACTCTCCTGGCTTAAATATTCCTACCAGTAAGGAATGATTCAAGGAACTTCAAGAACTTAGTGTTCAGTCATCTGTAAAAATTGGGTTTGTTCTCAGAAGACTTCATTTCTTTTTTTTAAGATTTTATTTATTTATTCATGAGAGACACAGAGAGGGAGAGGGAGAGAGAGAGAGAGAGAGAGAGAGAGGCAGAGACAGAAGCAGGCTCCATGCAGGGAGCCCGACATGGGACTCGATCCCGGGTCTCCAGTATCAGGCTATGGGCTGAAGGCAGCGCTAAACCACTGAGCCACCCAGGCTGCCCAGATTTCATTTCTTTGGGACTAATTATGTGAAAGACTTCAAGAATCAGTAGTTTTCTCCTGCTTGCCGATTAAGCAAATCAACCTTTAATCCATAAACAAACTATGGAAGAAGAGAAAATGTTGAACTACCTTCCAATATCAGCAGTAGAGAATCATGCTGTTAATGAAAATATTTTAATGAAAAGCTGTAGAAGATATCAAAACATAAAATTCAGGGCAGGGGTGGTGGAAGGAGTGTGAGCATGCCACTCTAAGATAAAATTCACAAACATTTTATCCTCCAGGATTAAGTATTTAAGCATAATTTACTGTTCAATAGAACAATGCAGCAACATCAAATAGCAAAGTGAGCAATTAGGAAACAAATGCATTTGCAACCATAAGCACTAATTGTTTTACTCAGCAGGTACAAGGCAGAAATTAGCAATGAAGTTGGAAGAGATAAGGACTGTATTAGGGCCTAGGTATGAAGGAAGAAAAGAGGTCAGCACTGAGGCTGTGGATATGGATACTGGCAAAACATTTGGGGAAAATGTAGGCTTGCAAGATAGTGTTCATATTTGGAGGTTTATAGGACTGGTTTCAATTCTGGCATACAGTCTAACTAGCTTTGATTATTGGGGTTAATTGACCTCTCTGAGTCTGTTTGCTTACATGCAAAATGGAAATTTAAAATGTCAATCCCACAAGATTATTATAATAATAATTCACTTTTGTAAGACTTTACAGTTTCATTCATATGCAGTCTCACTCCCTGTTAATCAGCTATACATAGAGTATCATCTCTGTTTTACAGATGAGGAAACTGAGGCTCAAAGAACTAAGTTATTCGGCCAAAATCATATTACTAGTGTCAGAGTTAACTAAAACTTGAACTCAGATCTTCTGACATTTTTCTACAATACCATAGCTGCTTATGAAAAACAAATGCAAAATATATGAAATAACATATAGCCTATTGCCTTGCAGAGGGCAATAAATGAACGTTTAAAATCAGTATCATCTATTCTCATCAGTATACCTGAAATATTTCATAACTAAAAAAAAATTAATTACACAGAAAAGGAGAAAGAAAGAAAGGCTCTGGGAATCATCTCACCCACCAGAGCATACTGATGGCAGAATGTGTAAGGAAAGTCAGATTATGGGTTCTGCAAATATTTAGTTTGGCTGTCTATTCACCTCAAGACCAATAAGAAAAACTATTTTTTTTTTTCTTTTAGAAAAACTATTAAGTACTATTAATGTAGGTCTTCCTCAAGGCCTAGCCAAAGGCATTATAAAGGCTACACTGGGGTGCCTGGGTGGCTCAGCAGTTAAGCATCTGCCTTCAGCCCAGGGCATGATCCTGGAGTTCCGGGATTGAGTCCCACATCGGGATCCCTGCATGGAGCCTGCTTCTCCCTCTGCCTGTGTCTCTGCCTCTCTCTCTGTGTGTCTCTCATGAATAAATAAAATCCTAAAAAAAGGGGAGGGGGATATACTGTCCAATAATGGTAGATAATGGAGACATTAGATCATTGAGCATTTGAAATGCAGCCAGTACATATGAAGAACTGTATTTTTTATTTTATTTAAAATTTAATTTAAAAACTGATACTTGCCTCAGTTTTTGGAAAACTTTTTAAGTAAATTTGGAACCACTGGGGTATGTGAATCTATATTCTCAACTGTGAATGTATAGAACCTAAATACATTTATCAAGTATTTTCAATAAAAGGAGTCTGAACTGAGATGTGTGATAAATGTAAAACATACACACGATCTAAAAACCTCAATTAAGAAAATAGGAAAGTGCAATAGCTCACTAATAATTTGTTAATATTAATTACAGGTTGAAATAATATTTCAGATCTATTATATTAAAAAGTATATTAGTAAAATTAATTTCACCTGTTTCTTTTTAACTTTTTCATGTGGCTCTTAGAAAATTTTTTTTTTTTTTAATTTTTTTTTTTTGTATTTATTTATGATAGTCACAGAGAGACAGAGAGAGAGGCAGAGACACAGGCAGAGGGAGAAGCAGGCTCCATGCACCGGGAGCCCGACGTGGGATTCGATCCCGGGTCTCCAGGATCGTGCCCTGGGCCAAAGGCAGGCGCCAAACCACTGCGCCACCCAGGGATCCCCTCTTAGAAAATTTTAAATTACATATGTGGCTCACATTATTTATCTTATTAGCACTGATACAAGGGAAGAACAAGTATACGCAACTAAAAGTATCTCAAAGTAGGGGGCCCAGACGGCTCAGTCAGTTAAGCATCTGCCTTGGCTGAGGTCATTTCCCAGATCCTGGGATAGAGTCCCACATTAGGCTCCCTGCTCAGCGGGAGGAGTCTTCTTCTCCCTCTGTCTTTGCTTTTCCCCCTGCTTGCCCTCTCTCTCAAATAAATAAATAAAATCTTAAAATAAATAAATAAATAAATAAATAAATAAATAAATCTCAAAGTATGTGTAACTACAAAAGAAAAAAAAAACTCTTACCATTCAAAGGCAGTAAAAATTGTTTACAAATAAAGATGATACATATAAAAATAATAGTATAAATATTTAAAGTAAATATATAGGTACTACCCTAGTTTTGGACTCAGTGTCATTTACAAGGCATAAAAACCTACCTTGTTTATCTCATTCACAATAAATCCTTCTGAAGCTGTAACTTCTGGAATGCCATCCTGGCCAATTCCTTGACAAGTTAGGCTGCCATACAAAGTTGGTTTCCCTACGTAGCACAAAAGAAGCATTTCTCAAGAAAATAATAAGAATTTAATCCTGTTCTCCATGAAAACTCAATTCAGGCATCGGTATAGATGGTATGAAATTGGTTCACGAAAGAAAAAAAAGGTTCTTATGTTAAAATGAGGTGAAGTGGAAAAAGCCCTAGCATGGGAACCTAATTTGGGAGGGAATATATGCTCAAGAGCTAAAAACTAGGTACAAAGATTTAAAGATACAGCATTTGTAAGAAAGTTAATAGAGGGGCGCCTGGGTGGCACAGTTAGTTAAGCACCAGACTCTTGGTTTTGGCTCAGGTCATGATTTCAGGGTCATGAGATTGAGCCCTGAGACATGCTCTGTACTCAGTGCAGAGTCTGCTTGAGTTTCTCTCCCTTTCCCTCTTCTGCTGCCCTCATTCTCTCCATCTAAAATAAATGAATGTCTTAAAAAACGCTACTAGAGTGATCTCAAACTCAGTTTTACTATGAAATGGAATTCTTCCAGAATGAAAGTTGAAGATCATCATGCATATATGCATTTTTCCACAGTATATACACATAATACATAGCCAAGAGTTAACTTTCAGTAATCTAGACAATTTGCTTAAGGAGAACACTACTTTTGCAGTGATGGGGGCTAAATAAGACATCCTACACATAAACTGCTCAAGAACATTTGAAAACTATGAACATTGTACAAGGAGTCTGAGCCAAGAGAAACTATGAGGCTCTCTTCTAAGGGTAGTAAATCCCCTTTCTCTACAGGGAAGGCATCGCAATTTGGGCTTATGGATATTACCTGGGGGGTGACAACTCAGCCAGGCCTCCCCTTCATCCTTCCTATGAAGAGAGACAAAAGACTAATTAGGTTCATTCAATGCTGAAAAGGATGCCACTGGTGCAAGGGAGAAAGATTATATAATTTTTAGTCTGGACAGTACATAAGTATGATCTAGCCTAAAATCTCATCATCCACGGACAGATTATAAGGCAAACTTTATTTAATGAAGAAATAGTCATGGATTAAGTATTTAATGCATAGATATCTATTGGTTAAATGAATATTCAAATTATTTCAACAATAAGGAGTTCATTATTCATTTATGAGCTACACAGCTTTGAAAAATCAGGAATGCTTTATATTTAGATATTTATTGGGATTACTGTAAGCTAAGCCCGGTGCTAAGCACTTTGCAAACAGTATCATTAATCTTCACAATTTAACAATATACCTTTTAATATCCCCATGTTAAAGATAAAATTGAGGATCAGAAAAAAAAATGACTTTCCCAAGGTCACCTAGCTACCCGGAAAGCTCAAACTGAAACATGAGACTAGTACACAATGTCTGCATTCTCCCAACTCACACTGACTTTTTAAAAAATTTATTTATTCATTAGAAGCACAGGGGGAGGGGGAGAGAGAGAGAGAGGCAGAGACACAGGCAGAGGAAGAAGCAGGCTCCATGCAGGGAGCCCAACGCGGAACTAGATCCGGGGTCTCCAGGATCACGCCCTGGGCCAAAGGCAGGCGCTAAACCGCGGAGCCACCCAGGGATTCCCCTCACACTGACTTTTTACAGGTTTTCGAATACACTTCCCAATCATCAAAATCCTCATCTCACCACCCTAACACTTTTAGGGTAGAAAAAGACCTACATTTTTAAGACAAAAGATTGAGTTTCACAGGAACAATCACTTGTTGACTGCAAAATCTTGGACATGTTACTTTCTGATTCCTCTCCCGCATTCTCCCATAGGCACCTTGGCCCTCAGTAAATATCTGTTCTTCTTGCATTACTTATCACACATTCTGTGTTGTAGTAAGCAATGTGTATTTTATTTTAGCTCACATAGTAAAGTGTAATTTTCTGAACTTCAGAAAACTATGCTTTATTCATCTTCACCGTTTCAATTTTAAAAATCCCTTAGTAATAACTATGAACATGAATAATGTTCATAGTTGCCATTCATGGCACTGCCTTACTGATCCTGGTGCAGAGTAATAATTTACACGGTATCCATCAATCAACGTTTCAAAGAGGTGGTTTGCTGTGCATTCCCAATTAAGCTGTCAGCTTTTTTTTTTTTAAGATTTTATTTATTCATGAGAGAGAGAGAGAGAGAGAGAGGCAGAGACACAGGCAGAGGAAGAAGCAGGCTCCATGCAGGAAGCACGACAAGGGACTCAATCCGGGGTCTTCAGGATCACGCCCTGGGCTGAAGGCGGCGCTAAACCGCTGAGCCACCCGGACTGCCCCAAGCTGTCAGCTTCTTGAGGACAGGAGCCACGCTTTAAATTTAGATTACTCATCTAAACTCTACACGCATAGAGCATGGACATAGTGGGTGTTACACTGTTTCCTGAATAGAAGTGTCCAATATGTCCAACGTACCACTAGGGGTCCAAGGAGCATACAAAGATTCCATCATACACTCAAAGACAACGTGGAGGTGGTGGAGTACTAGGACCTGTGAATTGACGACCATTAAATATTTGCTAAATGCCTATGATTTCTCGGCCAAGAGTCTTCCTGCCTACCAGTTTTCCTGTCTTTCTCCAACGCATTGATCCTAGTGCTGATGCTCGGGTCACAATGCACATCTAAGTTCCCTTGGCCTCAGGGCAGCTCTGTTGAGAATGAAAACCAATGACCACTGGGTTTGCTACATTGTTGATCCCTCAACAAATGACGAAGGTAATCCCTATCCTGGACCGGGTAAAGCCCTCCTTAACGCAAAGACAACATGCGTTACCCTCCTCCGTCTCAGCTGTGGGCCTTGATTCACCTGAGAGCTTGGGCCCAGTCGCTCTGAATCCTCAAAGGCGCCGCCATCTTAACCCCGCCTTCACCTGCCCGCCTGTTCCGCCTTTTGCCGGAAGTGGGTCGCCAAAGGGGCTTGCGGCGCGGCCTGGGGGCGGGATCTATAGTGAGAGGCCACCAATGAATATGCGCGGCGGACCCGTCTCCTCCCACTTCCGTACTCAGGCTTCCCAGCGGAGGCTGGTTTCCGGTCGGGGGCGCGGGAGAGTTCCAACTGCTTGCAAAACGGGGGCCGACGTGCAGAAACGTGCGTCCGAATTCTCGTGTCCAACCTGTTAGGTGAGCACCGCGTACAGCGTCCTTGCGCGGTAAGGCGTAGCAGGCACAGCGTGCGGCTAGCTACCGCGTATGCGCATGCGTTAAAGTAGGAGAGTAGCTGCAGGTGACTTGGACAGTTAAATTTCTCTGCTTTCCATGCCTCTCTCGTCCAGGCCAGCTGCCACCATGTAGCCTGCCCTGATCTTCAAGCATGGGTCTTCCTCTTTTTACTGCAGGAAAGACTGAAGGCGAGATATGGTGGGGAAAGAGTACCGTAGCATTTATTGAACCCTGTTGTCGTCCATGCACTTTTCGTACATTATCTTATTAATCCTTACATTAATTTTGTGACTTAAGTATCATTAAGGAGGAAGCTAAAAAGATGGTATAGTAAGACATGGTGCTGGATGTCATGTCTTAGAATCCAGGGGCACTTTATCTGTACAGTAATAAAAACTCATTGAACGTGGCAGGCTTCTTAACGTCCATTAGCTCATTCAATCTTCAACAATCCTGTGAGGTAGACACTATTTTTGAAGAGAGGTTATGAAGTGATTTTTTTTTTTTTTAAGGTCGCTTAGTGAGTTAGTAACAAGACTAGGTTTCCAATCCCAACCTATTTCCTCTCTCCTTCTTGAGGTTATACTGCCTCCAAAGTAAATTGGTTTTGGGTAGGGCTATGGAGTCCTTAAATCCTTGTAAATTTCCCATTGCTTAACATGGCCAACAAGACCTTGCTATGATCAGATACTTTCTCATGGTGCCAGTTTCACTTGTTTTACAGTTCTCCTTATACACTCTTCTCCAGTCATACAGAACTTTAAGTTCCTCTCCTGTGTCAAATCCTGTCAACTCCTGACACTCTTGTCCATTGACTGGGAATATTCCTTCTCCCCATCTCTGGCCAACTCCTATTCATCCTTCAAGTCTCAGTTTAGAAATCACTTCCTCCAGGAAACCTGCCCTGCCCATCCAACATGTCTGGATTAGGTATTCCTCCAGTGTGTTCCCAACCTTAGCTATCTATGCACACTGTGTAGTAACATGTTTATTGTCTAGATTGTATACCATTAAGGCAGGAACTAAATTGGGCTTGGTGACTCCTGTATCCTCAATTCTAGCATAGTGCATCATATGGTAGGTACTCAATGATCATTTGTTGAATGAGTCAGACAGACAGGAAAGGCATTAGAGTGCTAATTCTTTTAAAGCCTTTCATGGTGCAGTTTGTATAACGGCTGAGGTTATTTTCCTGCAAACCTTTCTCAAGTTCTTTCTATAGGGCACTTTCTGCTGGGTGCTCTGAAGCAGATGATTTTGGCAACACAGTCTGGGCAAATCGACCTCACAATAAGCACTTTCACCTCACAGGCTCATCTCTTGCCCTGGCCCATGCACACACTATTCTACAGCCACACTGAACTCTCCATTCCTCCTATATGTCAAACTCTGCCCAAGTGTTTGGGTACTCTCCCAAGTGTTAAACTGTTTTTTTTTTTCCCACTATAGGAAAAGGCTGATAGGAGAAAAGAAGAGAGATTAGGAGCATCTTGGTGGTTCAGTGGTTGAATGTCCACCTTTGGCTGAGGTTGTGATCCCAGGGTCCTGGGATCAGGTCCTGCGTCATGTTCCCTGCTTAGCAGGGAGCCTGCTTCTTCCTCTGCCTATGTCTGTACCTCTTTCTCTGTGTCTCTCATGCATAAATAAATAAAATATTTTTTAAAAGAAAAAAAGGATTAGGGCAGCCTGGGTGGCTCAGCGGTTTAGTGCCGCCTTCAGCCCAGGGCGTGATCCTGGAAACCCAGGATCGAGTCCCACGTCGGGCTCCCTGCGTGGAGCCTGCTTCTCCCTCTACCTGTGTCTCTGCCTCTCTCTCTCTCTCTCTCTGTGTGTGTGTGTGTGTGTTTCTCATGAATGAATAAATAAATAAAACTTAAAAAAAAAAGATTAATTCTTTTGGGGTTGATCCAAGACAGCTGCTCCAAAAAGGTGACATTTCATCTAATTCAAATTCCATTAGCAGAATCCATTCAAGCTTATTTAGTGCTGTGCTAAACATTCTCATATACTTTATGTCATTCCATTGAATTCAAACCATTTTGCAGATCTGCTCTCTTGCCAGACCTAATGCTGATGGCACCAAGGTGAATCAGACCCAGTACCTGTTCTCAAATAAGCTTACAGTCTCCAAGAGGAGACAGATGCATAAATAGGCTATAACAGTGCAGTTTGGTCAGTGTTATTTATAGTAGTGGAACCTCATAATCACATCCCTACTCTGACTTTGCCTCTGTCAATACTCTAGAGACTCCCAAAGATGTCAACTCAAGGCCATACCTGGGCCCGACAGGTGAAGAAGGAGAATGAGGAAGAGGACCCGCTGGACCAGCTGATCTCCCGTTCTGGCTGTGCTGCTTCCCATTATGCAGTACAGGAGTGCATGGCCCAACACCAGGACTGGCGACAGTGTCAGCCACAGGTACAGGCCTTCAGAGACTGCATGAGTGAACAACAGGCAAGGCGGCGGGAGGAGCTGCAGAGGAGGAAAGAGCAAGGCAGTGCCCACCACTGAGACTCCAAAACACCTACCCCAGCGAATGGACCTTCAAAAACTAGCATCCAGAGAGACCATGGGAAGAAGTCCTAAACAGTCCAAGTGTGGGCCAAGAGGTATAAAATTCGGGGATTTTCTTTGCCCAAGACTAACCTTGAAAGCCAGGCAACCATGGGTTTGGACATGACTGCTGTAAAGAGTGTCATATTTTCATTGTGAGATCCCACATATCCTCACCCATCATTTTCTACCAATATTAAATATTGACTGATACTTGACAAGTAAAACAAAGAGTGGGGCTAAGGGATGTTCTCTTATCCTACATCTTGGATCAACGTGCCAAGTACTTAACTAATTACATGGATGTTTACTTTTAAAAGTAAATTAACAGTCTAAGTGTAAGTTGATTACCTAATCGAGTCTTCATTTATTCATTCATTGGTTCAAAACATGACTGGCAAGTTTTCTAAGACCTTTCCATGTGCCAGGTACTGTGTGAATGAATAATATGATCTCATGTGATGAATAATAGGATCTTTTCCTTCATGTTACTTAGTCTGGTTTGAGGGACAGAAATAAAATATTAGAATAACTAATTACTAGCTATCATGTAAGTGCCTTTATCTTTCATTAGTTGATGTGGATATTTCATTCAGTCTAATGGAATGAAAACAAATGGGAAAATAACATTGAGTGCCTCTTACATGCCAGACAGATACAGAGTCTGACCTCAACGTGCTCACAACCCAGCAAACACACAATGTTGACCTGATATTTAAAAGGCACATTTAGGGACTCCTGGGTGGCTCAGGAGCATCTGCCTTTGAGCGTGATCCCCAGGTCTGGGATTCTTTTTTTTTTTTTAAGATTTTATTTATTTATTCATGAGAGATACAGAGGGAGAGAGAGAGAGAGGCAGAGACACAGGCAGAGGAGATAAGCACACTCCATGCAGGGAGCCCGATGCAGGACTCAATCCCTGGTCTCCAGGATCAGGCCTTGGGCCAAAGGCAGGCGCTAAATCACACCCTTGGCCAAAGGTGGTGCTAAACCGCTGAGCCACCTGGGCTGCCCCAGGTCTGGGATTCTTAACTGACTGAACCACCCAGGCGCCGCTTTGTATATACCTTTTAGTCAAACATGAAGTCCCTTTGTGATCCTGGAGTCCTGGGATCGAGTCCCACATCGGGCTCCCTGCATGGAGCCTGCTTCTCCCTCTGCCTATGTCTCTGTCTCTCTGTGTGTGTCTCTCATGAGTAAATAAGTAAAATCTTTAAAAAAAAAAAAAAAAAGGCACATTTAACATAAAATACAGGTTTTCAGCTTTTAAAAAATGGAGAAGCTATTATGGAGCTTATATTCCTACTTGACAACAATTTACTGGAGCCGAGTAACGATGCCTCTTTTAGGTGGTTGTGTTCTCCAGTTGATAACAGTTGCCATAGCCTCTCATTTTCCTTCCATGGAACTAGACTGCCAATTCTGTTACTTTCTGCCTAACCCTGTAAGGCATTTGGGAGTAGGAAGGGAGTTGGAAGAGTGACTCCTGCCATAGAAGCTGGAATATAAAGGGGCCTATGCTCTCATCAACATCAGTAACATTTCTTGAGCATCTATATATTAGAAGCACAGATCTGAAGTATAGTAGGCCCTAAAATGACTTTCAGTGTTTATGGGGAGGAGAGAAAGAGAAAAGATGGGAGAAGATATGAGGAATACCAATTTAAAGGAGAATAAAATTCAATTAGAATGGGATGACTGGGTACATATATAGAGAGGTGAATCTCTGTGGGGCACCATCTGTTCATTGCTGGGGTCATCAGGGAGCAGTGTCTGAGAATCTGAAAGGAGGGAGTTAGTTGGGTTGACCTTTTAATGATGAAGGAAACATTACTTCAAGGTCCTGAGATCAAGCCCTGTCTTGGGCTCCACGCCCAGCTCTCACTCCCTCTCTGCCTCTCTCAGCTCTTCCACTCCCAGCTCACTCGCTTGCTCTCTCCCTCTCTAAAAAAAAAAAAAAAAAAAATGACAGTACCTAGAAATCAGTAAGAAGCAAACAGCCCAATTGAAAACTGAACAAAGTTAAATAAAGTAGTATTAGCTACTTCTGTTGACAAAAATTAAAAGTATTTTTTTATTTATTCATGATAGAGAGAAAGGCAGAGACACAAGCAGAGGGAGAAGCAGGCTCCATGCCGGGAGCCCAATGCGGGACTCGAACCCGGGACTCCAGGATCGCGCCCTGGGCCAAAGGCAGGCGCTAAACCACTGAGCCACCCAGGGATCCCCAATTAAAAGTATTTATATAAAAAAAATAAAAATAAAAAAAAATATAAAAAAATAAAAATAAAAGTATTTATAATGACCATAATTGGTGGGGATGAAGAACAGGCACAGTCACACTACTAAAGGGATAATAAATTAGTAAAGCTATTGGAGGACAATTTGGTGGGACCTACAAATATTTTATCTTATTTTAAAGATTATTTGAGAGAGACTGCCCATGTGCGTGAGGGGAGGGACAGAGGGAGAGAAGCAGACTCTCTGCTTAGTATGGAGCCCCATGCAGAGTTTGATTGCAGGACCCCAAGATCATGACTTGAGCTGAAATCAAGAATTGGTCACTTAACTGACTGAGCCACCCAGGTGCCTCTGGATCTATAAATATTTTAAATATTTCAACAGGGGTCTCCTGGCTGGCTCAGTTGGAGGAGCATGCAACTCTTGATATTAGGGTCATAAGTTTTAGTCCCAGGTTGGGTTTAGAAATTACTTAAAATAAAAACTTATGGAATGCCTGCTTGGCTTAGCGGTTGAGCATCTGCCTTTGGCTCAGGATGTGATCCTGAAGTCCCGTGATCAAGTCCCACATTGGGTTCTCTGCATGGAGCCTGCTTCTCCCTCTGCCTATGTCTCTGCCTCTGTCTCTGTGTCTCTCATGAAAAAATGAATAAATTATTTTTTAAAATAAAATAATTTATTTCAACAGTAATTCTTATTTTAGGAGCCCTCTTGAATATATTTTTATGAGATGTATATACTATTATGTTCATTACAGCATTGTTTATATAGTGAATAAATGGTCAAAATGTAAAACTCCACAGTGAGGAATGTATTTGCTTATATATTCAAATCTTTTACAACAGGAATGTATCTATGTATTTATTTATATAATTAAAATAGAAATAATAAGCTGTGGGGAGAGTGGGTGGGATTTTAGCAGAGAGGAAGGGCAGAAGGACCTCTCTAGCAGAAGGAACAGCTTCCAAACCAGCTAAATGCAGATTTTGTAGGACTTCACCTCAAACAGGGAGCTAACACTGAGTGGGTCACAGATTGCTTTTGGGCAAAGAGAATGCTGTTGTCACTCAAACCTGTTTCCTCAAGTAAGTAGGGATAATTCCTATTTAATAGGCATCCTTAGAGAATTATTTTTTTGACATAGAGAATTAACTAAGGAATCATTTGGGATCCCTGGGTGGCGCAGCGGTTTAACCTGCCTTTGGCCCAGGGCGCGATCCTGGAGACCCGGGATCGAATCCTATGTCAGGCTCCCGGTGCATGGAGCCTGCTTCTCCCTCTGCCTGTGTCTCTGCCTCTCTCTCTCTGTCTCTCTGTGTGTGACTATCATAAATAAAAAACAAAAAAAAAAACCCAAAAAAACTAAGGAATCATTTATATAAATAGCAAATAATAAAAATTACTAGCATTTTTGAACTATTTTATATATGTATGTTGGCATATAAAAAGATTATGTTACAGGGGATCCCTGGGTGGCGCAGGGGTTTGGCGCCTGCCTTTGGCTCAGGGCACAATCCTGGAGACCCGGGATCGAGTCCCACGTCGGGCTCCCGGTGCATGGAGCCTGCTTCTCCCTCTGCCTGTGTCTCTGCCTCTCTCTCTCTCTCTGTGTGTGTGTGACTATCATAAATAAATAAAAATAAAAAAAAAAGATTATGTTACATAATATTTATGAAACATTTAACTCAGGCTGTTTGGTTCCAAAATTGCTCTCAATCTCTGACATACTGCTTTCAAATCCAACCCTGCCACTTACTAGCTGTGTAATTTGGGGCAAATAACATCACAGGATCTGGTTTTTTTCCTTCTGTAAAAATGCATATAAAACCTTCCTCATAGGCCTTAAAACTAATAAATGTAGACCTTTCTCATAGACTTGTTGAAAGAATGAATTAACTTTGGTAAAGACCTTAGAAACAGTGTCTGGTACCTAGTAAGCATTCACTAAATGTTGCCCATTACTCTGATTATTATTGTGTGGTAGGCACTCTCCTCAGTTACATTTTCTCATTAACTCCCCCTTACAGAGGAGGAAATAAAGGTTAGATTGGGGGTCAGACTTCCAAGTGTGTCTTACTCAGAAGTCTATGCTGTTCTCTGTTCTCATAATCTTCCAGTGCCTAGTAGAATGTTTAACAAATAGTAACTACATTTACTATGTAAATATTACTCTTTTTTTTAAAGTGCTTTACAGGGCAGCCCCGGTGGCTCAGTGGTGTAGAGCTGCCTTCAGCCCAGGGTGTGATCCTGGAGACTGGAGATCGAGTCCCATGTCAGGCTCCCTGCATGGAGCCTGCTTCTCCCTCTGCCTGTGTTTCTGCCTTCTCTCTCTGTGTGTGTCTCTCATGAATAAATAAATAAAATCTTTTAAAATAAATAAAGTGCTTTACAGAAGGAAGATTAACCAGTGCACATTGCCAGTGTTCTAGATTGGCATGTTTTTTTTAGTCTCTCAGTTCTGGAGCCCAAAGCCGTGAGATGTCACTTACGGTGGTCCATGCTCATCCCTAACAATCTATACCTACCTCTGTACAGAGGCTTGGTGACATGGATGAGTGGAGAGACCTCTTGGCTGGGTGCCCCCCGTGACCAGGCCCAGGGCCGACTCATGAGTTGGCCCTTAACTGCAAGGTCTTTGGCTGAGGACTTGGCCTGTGCTCAGTACAAAGGTGCACAGTAATGTGTTTTACTAAATGAGTAATAAGAGATGCCTCCTACCCTCCCTCCCTCAGGTAAAGTTGCCAGGCTGTTGTTGGGCTGCTGACTAAAAATCCAAAGAGAACTGGAGCCAGTCCAGGTTGAAACCTTATACTTTCCACTGTATAGAATGATAGGGCCTCCTACTCTGCTCCAGCAGGGACTTAAAGCAGACAGAAGTGGGAGGGATTCTTTACTTCTTTAGCAGCTGTATTCTGAAGAGTTTTCATTCTGTGGAGCTTGGGCATCTTTCAGAGCCTGCACGTTCTGTCTCAATGGCGAGTTAACCTGAAATGACTGGGAATGAAAGTTATTCCAGGGAGATTTATAAGAACTAAATGGATCATTTCAGATTCTTCAGGGAGATCAGACATTTGAAGACAAAAAAAATGCCACAAAGAGATCAAAGTACAGATTACACCAGCACAGGCCACCTCTGTCTGCAGTGCCTTTCCAGCAGGTCTAGTTCTAGTTACACCCCATTCGTGCTCAGAGAGCCTTCCTTCCGTAAGTACAGTTTATACCCTAGAAACAGGTGTCTCTGAGCTTTGCTACAGTGTCTGAATAGCCAAAATGTCCTGATCCCATTTCTTTCTTTGCAACTAAAACATACACTTTCAGAATCCACAGCTGACAATTTCCAGGCTTCCATGGTGGCCAACAAGGCATCCTGAATCAGAGGAAAGGGGCTAAAACATGAACCTGAAGAATCTGCTGGCCTTACCTAGGAAGACTGTCCATTCAACCCAGGCATTCAATCTTCTTGAAAGTTACTTATCTGCATAAAAAGCCATTTCTCAAAATCTTAGTAATGTGCACTGAACCAGGAATTGAGTGAATGGGAGCAATCTCTGGCTGTCTCTGGCTAACTAGGTGACCTCAGACATGTCTCTTTCCTTCCTATGCCAATGATCTCATCTGTAAAATGAAGACCAAAACAGGGTAGCCCCAGTGGCGCAGCGGTTTAGCGCCGCCTGCAGCCCGGGGCGTGATCCTGGAGACCCTGGATCGAGTCCCATATCAGGCTCTCTGCATGGAGCCTGCTTGTCCCTCTGCCTGTGTCTCTGCCTCTCTCTCTCTCTCTCTCTCTCTCTCTCTCTCTCTCTATCATAAATAAATAAAAATTAAAAAAATAAAATAAAAGAACTTTCTGGAGTTATAGAAATGTTATCTTGATAGAAGTGTAGGTTTCGTGGGTGACTGCATTTTTTTTTAAGATGTTAGGAGAGGGGATGGAGCAGAGGGAGGGGGACAAGCAGACTTCATGCTGAATGTGGAGTCTGATGCAGGGCTCGATCCCAGGACCCTGAGATTATGGCCTGCACTGAATTCAAGAGTCGGACACTTAACTGAGCCACCCAGGTGTCCCAAGCATTTTAAAACTAATCAGAGGGATCCCTGGGTGGCGCAGCGGTTTGGTGCCTGCCTTTGGCCCAGGGCGTGATCCTGGAGACCCAGGATCGAATCCCACATCGGGCTCCCGGTGCATGGAGCCTGCTTCTCCCTCTGCCTATGTCTCTGCCTCTCTCTCTCTCTCTCTCTCTCTCTGTGACTATCATAAATTTAAAAATAAATAAATAAATAAATAAAATAAAACTAATCAGAGATACACTTTAGATCTGTTGTTTCACTATAAATATAAATTATACTTCAATTTAAGAAAACTTTTTAAAAAGTATGAAGAATTTTAGAAGGGAAATTAATCTAACATTTATTTGCTGTGCTCTTGCTAGCCCATTTATATATATTATCTCCATCTCAAACTCCTAAAAAGGGATCATTCCCATTTTACAGATCAGAAAACTGAGGTTTATGAGGTTAAAACAACTCACCTGAGGCCCTAAGACTAGTAAGTGTAGAAACTAGGAATAGCCCAGTTTTGTCTGACTTTGCTTTATAATAAGTTGTTTCAGGCAGGGTGGGAAAGTTATTTTCAACCTTGCATTCCATTTGATTTCACTGCCATGTGATTCTAGGAAAGTCCATTTCCTTTTGGACCTCACTCTAGAGAAAATGAAAGCTCATAATTGTTTTGTAACTCTGAGGTTCTAGCAATCACAATATCTCCCAACCTCCTTGCCAGAATAAGGCATTAAAAGCAATTCCCATTTATCTCAGGGCAGACTAAGGAGTAACAAAAGCTCTTTGACTCTGGTGAGAGGATAAATCATCAACTAGGTCAGTGACACAAGAGCTCCAAGGTGACAGAACCCAGCTGCCTCCTATTTAAGAGATAAACCTGACTCATCCCTCAGTGATGTAACGGAAAGGGATGGACTGGGAGTCAAGAGATCTGAATCTCGCTCCCAGCTCCACCTATGAGGCACCCTGTGACCTTGGGTAAAAACACTGCCTTTCTTGGGCTCCTAATGTATATTGCTAAAAGAGAGTGTTAGGCTGCCTGGGTCCTAATGTTCTTCAGCTCTAGTAGCTTGTCAGTTTAGGGAATCCTGTGTCCTGCTTCCACAGCTTACTAACTGGAAAAGAATGCTATTTTCCAGGTTCCTAAATGGGAGTCCATATGATATGGGGACAGTATGTATATATTTGTAAACATTTGTTTATTCTAATCTTTTTGTCTTCATGTCACTATACATGCTCCAAAATTACACTCCTCCATTAGCAAATTCTCTTTTATCTTCCCTAAAGGAGACTCAGCAATGCATAATTCTACAACCAAAATACCAGCCCTCACCTGAAAAATTCTGCCCACACTCCCAGTGGGCTTCACTTGGAAGAAGTGGCCTGCTAAACCTTTAATGTGAATTGAGCATTTTATTTTTCATTTGTTATTTATTTATTTATTTATTTATTTATTTATTTTATTTATTTATTTATTTGAATTGAGCATTTTAATGGAGCATACCTGATATCTTGACAGCTCTCCTTTAGTGTTATACCTTGGGAGAAAATCTGAGTTTCCTCTTCTTACCTTTAGAGACCAAGGCAGAGAAACCAAAATAATTTCAGGACTGAAACTGCTGAGTTGCTAAGAATGCTCTGGGCTCCCATAGACCTCTATGTAGGGGTACCCCACAGAAATAGTGGAGCACAGGGGAGAAAGATCTGCCACTTACTAGCTATGTGTACCTTAAGGAGAAGGAAGTCACTTCATCTCTCCAAACCTGTTTTTCCATCTGTAAAACTGGGATTAATACCATTAACCTCAATGATAATTTTTATAAAGTACATAGCATAAAGGGCTCAGTAAACGTGAGATACACACACACTCATTCACTCACACATAACCTTTCACACACACAGATACCCATTCACATGCACACTCATATTCACACCCTAAAAGACTGGTGTAAGGATTAGAGTTCATGTAGTACCTTGTACGGGGCCTAGCTCAATAAATGATATTATGTACAAAAATATCAACACACTAATGCTCAAAATAGGAAAAACATTAGAGGTCACTTAGACTAGTGGTTCTCAAAGAAGTAACCCTGGACCAGTAGCATAAGTGTCAGCATCACCTGGGAACATGTAAGAAATGCAAAACATGTAAGAAATGCAAATTCTAGGACCTCACTCAAGATCTACTAAATCAGAAAATCTGGGAGTGGAATCCAGCAATGTTTGTTTTAAAAGCCCCCCCAGGTGATTCTGATGCCCGCTTAAGTTTGAGAACCAGTGACTTAGATCAGAGTTTGACAAACTATTTTTATAAAGGACGCATAACAAATGTTTTGGTTTTATAGTCTGTGTCACAACCACTCAACTCTGCCAGTGTGAAAGCAGCCATAGATGATATGTAAATGAATGACTCTGGCTCTGTTCCAATAAATAGGCAATGGGGTTTTAGAACTAAATATAGGTGGTAGTTGTGTAACATTGTGAATGTATTAAATACCACTGAATTATCTGCTTTAAAATGGTTAATTTTGTGGTTTGTGTATTTCACCTCAGTAAACTACTTTTAAAAAAACAAGCAGGCAGTCAGTAGGACTTGGCTCACAGGCAATAGTTTTCTGATGTCTGACCAAGATCAACCTTAATTCTTGGCTTAAACTCATTCCAGGTAACCCTAATTAGCAGTTATGTAACATCTGCTTGAATAAGACAAGTCACTACCCACAAAATAATATTTTTTCACTACGGACAGACCATGATTCTCTCTGGAGAGTCCCTTTCATATACAAAGCCAAAATCTCCATCCCTATGCCTTCTACCCATAAGGAGTTTACTTATGGGATCCTCTGTTTCACTAAAAGACTCAATGTCAGATTGCTTTAAAGAATGAGATCACTCTAACTGGAGAAATACTGAAGAGAAACATGCTTCTGTGCTAAAGAGAAAATATAATCCATTAAAGATACTCCACAGGGGCACCTGACTGACTCAGTTGGTAGAACATATAACTCCTGATCTCGGGGTTGTGAGTTAAAGCCCCACATTAGGGGGATACCTGGGTGGCTCAGCGGTTTGGCGCCTGTCTTCGGCCCAGGGCGTGATCCTGGAGACCCGGGATCGGGTCCCACGTCGGGCTCCCTGGTGCATGGAGCCTGCTTCTCCCTCTGCCTGTGTCTCTGCCTCTCTCTGTGTGTCTCTCATGAATAAATAAATAAAATCTTTAAAAAAATAAAAAATAAAGCCCCACATTGGGCGTAGGGATTTCTTAAAAATGAAATCTTAAAATAATAAAAAATAAAATAAAAATCAGCAGGGTGGACTGACTTCTAACATACACACACATGCCCATCAGCTACAGATTTTTATTAGATGAAGGATGTCTTCGGTTAGCTCAAAGGAAAGTGGTGACAATTGGCAAGCACTCCTCCATACAAGAAAGGAAGCATTCTTGGCTAATGGGGATGGGTAGTTATGATATCTAAAGGTCAGTGTCTTCTGCTTAACTTTGACCACCCAGGAAGATCTTCCCCTTGGCACTCAACATCACCAGTCCTGACATGAAAGGGTCTGCAATGAGCTAGTTCAACTTGGCCAACAGTTCTTCCAGTTCTGGCCGAGCTTTGAATCTTCCCTTGAAGTCTTCTTCAGTGTGCTGGGGAGAAGAAAAAGAAAATAGGAATTACTACAGAGCTCTCAGTTATTCAAAAATAGGCAGCATTAAAAAAAAAAAAATCCATCAGCCAGCTCTGTAGAGAATGATTCAGATTCAACTAACTTTTATTTAGCATATACTATATACCGACTTGTATTAGGATTCTGAATCAGACCTCCTCCATCTTAAATGAACTTAGGGTCTGATGAGAGAAAACCAACTATAAAAAACTAATGTCAAATGTTATAAGTATCTCATTAGAAGCACTTAGAATGCCCACATTCTCCATCTACAATCGGAAATAATAGACATAGGGACTGGAATATTTAAGTCATCATGACCAGCACATTTTCTCCTGTATACAGAATATGTGAAACCCAAATAATAAGAAGAGGATTAACAAGCATGGAGTCACAACAAGGAGAACTGGATGTAGCAAATGGTATCAGTCTAAAGTAACCTGGTAGATCTGTCACAATAAGGCTTTACCTATTTATGCTGAGGTTCCTAATGTTTTCCAAGTTTTCCATGCCAAACTTCCTTCTGATTGGCATACTTTTCTCAGTCAGGCTATAGTCAGGCCTTGAAGATCCAGGAAATTCCTTAAAGTACATTTCCCTACTTGTGTTTTCATTAATTATACTGTATGTAATTTTAAATCATGTTCTTTCTATACCCAATTACGTGCTCACCCCTAACATCAGGATATTGTGATAGAGTTCAGCTCCTGTGGTCCATAAAGCATCAGCCCAGATGCACTGGATGAGTTAGGAAAATGATCACTATAATACCAGTCTGCATACCTTTCCTGTTTATTATCCACATTTTTGTCTTGTTTCTAAAGCCAGATGCTCTTATCCATATTTTGAGCACAAGTGGGCCACCAGGGGGCCTCTTCTCAAACTAGCACCTACCTCCTTCACTGACAATCTGACTCCTTCAGGAAGATTGCTTTGGATTATTTCCAAGAAAATCTCTGCAAATGTAGCACTCAGACCACTGATCTGCAAAAGGAAAGAAGATACTCTAAGAGAGGGTACTGAAAGTCAGGTGATTGGGCAGACCTGGCATGGCCTCGGTATCAGCTTCAGCAGAGCTACAGGGCCCGTGGGTACAGGGTTAACACGCAGAGCTGGTTTCAGAGCTCAGCCTCTACAGGATTTCTCTTGCAACAGTCAAGGTGTTTTTAAGTAGACTCCACACCCAGTGGCACCTGGGTGGCTCAACCTGTTAAGCATCTGCCTTTGGCTCAGGTCATGATTCCAGGTATGATGGAGCCCTGCCTCTACCTCTGCCCCTCTCCCACTCATTCTCTCTCTCTTTTTCTCTGTCTCTCAAATAAATAAAATCTTTTAAAATAAGATTTCATTTATTTGAGAGCGAGAGAGCACACATGCATGTGCACAAGCAGGGGAAGTGGCAGACAGAGAAGAGGTCCCCTGCTGAGCAGGGAGCCTGATGTAGGGCTCAATCCCACACCCCAGGATCATGACTTGAGCAGAAGGCAGTTGTGTAACCAACTAAACCACTCAGACCCTTCTCAAATAAATAAAATCTCTCTTTTTTTAAGATTTTATTTATTCATGAGAGACACAGAGAGAGGCAGAGACATAGGCAGAGGGAGAAGCATGCTCCCCACTGGGAGCCTGATGCAGAACTCAATCCCTGGATCCTGGGATCACGCCCTGAGCTGAAGGCAGATGCTCAACCACTGAGCCACCCAGGCATCCCAAATAAATAAAATCCTAAAAAACAAACAAACAAACAAACAAACAAACAAACAAAAGAAAAAGTAGGCTCCACATCCAGTGTGGAGCCAGGTAAAGGGCTTGAACTCACAACCCAAGATCAGGACCTGAGCTGAGATCAAGAGCTGGACACTTAACTGACTGAGCCATCGAGGAGCCCGAATAACTAATTATTTTCTTTGTTAGCACAGATTTAAGGTGTTACTACCTTAACATTCCTTTCATCATCTTGCTGACATACTTCTTGAGTGGATCAAGAGGGGGTGACATCCATACATTAGAATATTATTTGGCAATAAAAAGGAATGAAACACTGACACCTGCTACAACATGGATAAACCCCAAAACATGCTCAATGAAAGAAGCCAGACATAAAAGGCCATATATGGTACAATTACATTTAAGTGAAATGTCTCAAAGAGGTAAAACCATAGGGGCAGAAATAGATTAGTGGTTGTCAGGAGCTAGGGCGATGGTGAAAGAGGAGTGACTATAAACGGGTAGTTTCTTTTTGGGGTGATTAAATTGTTCAAAAATTGATTGTGGTAATGATGGCATAACTGAATATATTAAAACCCATTTAACTGTACACTTAAAAGGGTAAATTGTGGGATCCCTGGGTGGCGCAGAGGTTTGGCGCCTGCCTTTGGCCCAGGGCGCAATCCTGGAGACCCAGGATCGAATCCCACGTTGGGCTCCCGGTGCATGGAGCCTGCTTCTCCCTCTGCCTATGTCTCTGCCTCTCTCTCTCTCTCTCTGTGTGACTATCATAAATAAATAAAAATTAAAAAAAAAATAAAAGGGTAAATTGTATATGAATAAAACTCAATAAAGATGTTATAAAAAGGGGTGATAGTAAGTATCAATTTTTAATAACCCTGGGTACCCTCATGGTAATGTGGTTCTATGTTTGTCTCTGCAGTAGAACAACAGAAACCATGGCTAGATTTAAAGGTAAGCCACTGAGGGGTTTTGCTCTCGGCAGGAAAATGTCATGATCACACTGGTAAGAGGGTAAGGCAAGGGGTGAAGCTATAGAATTTGGTAAATGAATGGATATCAGAGGACAAAGAAGAGTTAAACATTAGCTCAAAGGTGGGGAGGATTACAGAAAAAGAAAAATGTCAGTTCCTCTACAATTAGTTTTATATGCTGAGTATAGGACACCTGTGGGATATCCCAGTGGAGAAGTCCAGTAAACAAGTGGATACTAGGTTTGAAGCTCAACCAAAAAGATCAGGACTGGAGATGTATATCAGGGGGTTATCAGTATATAACGATGGTCACTGAGGCCAGGAGAATGAATGAGATTGCACGGAGGGTAGGTATTACATAAGGAGAAATGGAGGGATCAGAACTAAACCCTAAAGAAGGGACACCTGGGTGGCTCAGTGGTTGAGTGTCTGCCCCTGGATCCCCAGGTCCGGAGATCAAGTCTTGCATTGGGTTCCCTGCAAGGAGCCTGCTCCTCCCTCTATGTCTCTGCCTTTCTCTCTGTGTGTCTCTCATGAATAAATAGATAAAATATTTATAAATAAGTAAATAAATAAATAACCCTAAAGAACATCATCATTCAAGGAGCAGCCAAGAGGAAGACGAGGGCATTGTAGAAACAGAAAAAATGGGCAGAAGAACCAGGAAAGGCAAATATGTTTCAAAGTTTCTCCCATAGTGCCTACCTGAACCACTCGTTCATGAGTGGTAAGAACTGAGTCCAGGAGCATTTTGTTACCTTGGTCCTGCAGCCGCAACACTTCCATGGTTTTGGTGGGCATTGCATAACTGTGGGAAGGAAGAGTTGGCCATGAGCAGGGCTCACTGAAGTCAGCAGCACCACTCCAATCAGGGTAGTCCCTGAGTACAGCCCCTGCTGCAATGCAGTAGCTCCTGGAATCTAGGGCTGTTCATCTGCAGCCAGGGGGAAGTAACCAGATCCTCCTAAGCCTCCTCCAGAAGCTTCTAAACTCCCTGAGGGGACAGACCATGTCTAATGCCTTTCTGCATCCCTAGTTCTTGCCTGACACAACATTGCATAAACCTGGTGATTAATAACTATTTGCTGCTCCTAAAGAAAAGCCAATTCCAAAAGAATCAATGTCATCACTTCTGAGGCTAACCTTGGGTAGTTCACCTTTTCTGGAGAAATGAGGCATGAAACCCAACTGTTTTCAAAGAGTAAGATTTCTCAACCTCAACACTATTAACATTTTAGACCAAATAATTCTTTGTTGTGGGGGACTGGCCTATGTATCCCTAATCTCTACCCACAAGATGCCAGTACTACCCTCTGAAGTGGTAACAATAAAAATTATCTCCAAGGGTGCCTGCGTGGCTCAGTTGGTTAAGCGTCTGACTTCAGCTCAGGTCATGATCTCAGGGTACTGAGATCAGTGGCTCTGCCTTAGGCTCTACACTCAGTGGGGAGGCTGCTTCTCCCCCTATTTGTGCTCTGTCTCTCTCTCAAATAAATAAAGTTATCTCCAGACATTGTTAAAAGTCCCTGGCTTGAGAAATATTGTTGTATAGACTATGCTTGCTATGATAAGCTTCAGTAGATCTACATGCTGCAGTGAAAACACTGGATTTGGGGTCAGATCTTAGCCCTACAGCTTATTAGCGATTTTTACGAAGGTAAATTACCTGTCTCTCTGGGCCTTAGTTTCTTCCAGAATAAACGGGATTACAATCTAGGTCTATATCAGTAGACATGTGGAGATCAGGCATGGTGATGAGATTGGACCAATGGCTACACAGAAATATGGTATTACTGTTGTGTTCGTCTTATCAAAAAGTTCATCAAAATGAAGATAAATGGGATAATAACAACAGTTATTAAAATTCCTAAAAAAAAAAAATAATAAAAATAAAAAAATAAAATAAAATTCCTGAATTTTCATGTTACACAAAACTTCATCAATTGATAGCAAGGGGCATGGCCCTCTATGAAATGAATAATGGAAAATGGATTAGAAAAAAAAAAAAAAGAAAATGGATTAGAGACACAACAGTCAGTCCTGGATTTAAGTGTTGACTCTACTACTTATTACCAAATTAGGGATCCCTGGGTGGCGCAGTGGTTTGGCGCTTGCCTTTGGCCCAGGGCGCGATCCTGGAGACCCGGGATCGAATCCCACATCAGGCTCCCGGTGCATGGAGCCTGTTTCTCCCTCTGCCTATGTCTCTGCCTCTCTCTCTGTCTCTCTGTGACTATCATAAATAAATAAAAAATTTAAAAAAAAATTAAAAAAAAAAAAAAAAATTAATTCAGCTTTTGAGTCTCAGATTCTTCAGCTACAAAATGGGTATAATAAGGATAATAATAACTAGTTCATAGGGTTGTTGCAATGATTAAATGAGATTACATAAGTAATTTGCTTGGCATAATATGCCTATAACTGCCAGTTCCTTTTTTTTTTTTTTTTTTTTTTTAAGATTTCATCTATTTATTTGATAGAGCACAAGCAGGAGGAGAAACGGAGAGGGAGAAGTAGGCCCCCCGCTGAGCAGGGAGCCCAATGCAATGTGGGGCTTGATCCCAGGACCCTGAGACCATGACCTGAGCCAATGGCAGAAACTTAACCAAATGAGCCACCCAGGCGCCCTTCCTTTGCTCTTGTAAACAGTAAATGCTAGGTATTACAAACTCTTCCAGGTAACCTCCCTAAATTAACATTCCTTCTTACTTTCCAGCACAATCTCTAATCTCCTCTTCCAATTCAAATTTGGCAATAACTTCCCTACATAAAAAAAAATAAGGACACATTCATAGATTTGTCAGGAAAGATCAAATAAAAGTAAGTATATAAAGCTTTCAGGAAAGTGAAAAGCACTCTGAAATGCTCTTTTTCCTTCTTGACATTCTGTAGATAAGATCGCCTGACTAAAGTGGGAGTTGTCCATTCCTGCCACTGAACATGCATTTTAATCTTCCACACTTACTTTAGCAAGAGTTCATTGATTGATTGATTGATTCATTCATTCATTCATTCATTCAGCATTTACTGAAAGCCTGTTCTGTCCTAGGCATGCTGGTGGGGAATATGCAGCCTATGCTTTAAAGGAGCTTGCTTAGAGTGTTTTGGAAAGACAGACATCTTCACTACAGTAAGACAAAAAGCAATAATAGGCATGTACTGAATATTACAGGGACAAGAGAGAGAAGAGGGGCTCAAGGAAGGCTTTAGAGGTGAGATAGCATTTTATCAAGATGTTAAGAATAAACATTAGGTGTTTGCTTGCAGGCCATTCCAAAAAGTGAAGCAATTTTCTACAAAAGCAAGGAGGCATGAGAGGCCCTCAAAGAGAACAGGAAAGCCGACATAGTTTGATAAGGAAATACTGGGAGCCCTGGTCATTTTAAGGTAGAATAGATTTTTGATTAGTTAAGAATATAGGTAATTTTTCTTTTGTGTCTACACTTTTCTGTATTTTATAAATTTTCTGCAATAAACATTACTTGGATGATCAGACAGGAAAAACAGAAGGGAAGAAATGAAATAACCTAATGCTAAAAGTCAATCTAAAATGACAGAATAGGGGATGCCTGGGTGGCTCAGTGGTTGAGCATCTGCCTTTGACTCAGGGCATGACCCTGGAGTTCTGGGATGGAGTCCCACATCAGGCTCCCTGCAGGGATCCTGATTCTCCCCTCTGCCTGTGTCTCTGCCTCTCTGACATGAATTTAAAATAATAATAATAATAATAATAATAATAATAATAATAATAATAAAAATGACAATGCTACCTTCAGGGAGTACTCCCTGGGATGGGACACGGGGGAACTTCCTGGGGTGCTAGGGAACTTAGAATCTGGACTTTACTAAATATAAACTATACCTCCATTTTATCATTTTAAAAGATTCATTTATTTATTTTTTTTGAGAGAGAAAGAGACAGAGCAGGCATGCCCAAGCAGCGGAGAGGTGGAGAGAAAGAGTTAGAGAGAGAGTGAGTCTCAGGCCAACTCTGCTGAGCTTGGAGCCCGACCATGCAGGGCTCCATCTCATAACCCAGACCACGACCTGAGCCGAAATCAAGAGTGGGCCACTTAACTGACTGAGCTACCCAGGCACCCCTACTCCTCCATTTTAAACAATGTAAGTGGACTTCAAGAAAAAGGGGGGAAAAAAAAGGAAAGAGTAGCCTTACAGAGAGTGATGCTGAATGATGCTTTTACTCTCCACAAAGCACAGGGGCTAGAACAGCTTCAGGCTTGGAAGCTGATCCCAGATGAGTAAGATTTCCATCTCCAGGCAGCTGCTCAGCAAGGAAGGCAGGCAAACTGAGACCTGTAGGATAGGCTTCTTCCTCTCTCCTAGGTGAGTTGCAGCTGCAGCAGTACACACCATTTATAGAACAAAAAAGCCAGCACACTGCTCCCCTGCCCAATTTCATCTCAAGGTCAGAGCCCTACCCTGCCACTCCCAGAGGAAAAAATGGATCATGATGAAATGAAAATCAGAAGAAAAGAAAATCATTTCATCTCTGAAAAGCTAGGCAGTGAGAATGCCTGACAATACGATGGTCTGAAAACCTCAATCAATGCAGAAAAGTGAGTTGCTGAAAGTGAACATTTCTTTATGTTCTGTGCTATTTGGAGCAAAGAGCAGAAAAGAGGCAAAAAGCAGAACATCATTAATTCCACTGTTCTAGGAATCATGTCTATGACTACTGGAACTCAATCCAAGTCAGTGAATATTTATTCAGTACTTACTATGTGTCAGGTACTGGGCAAGGTCTTAGGGTTAGACTGTTAAAGAAGATGGAAACAGTTCTTGCCTTATACACCTTTGAGTCTAAGAAGGAAGACCAATATAGTCACATAATTATAAGGACAAGGAATGAGTGAAATGAAAAGGAAGTTATATAATCTTTACTTCTCCTAAATATATAACATAAAGATCTAATTTAATGAGGTTCTCTGAAGAAAGGAACCTCATCCAATATGAAGTATAAGAAAAAAAGTAGGGGTTAGGTAAAGGAGAAAGAGTATTCTAACTTTTAGAGAGCAAGAATATGCACAGGTCCTGAGGTGGAAAGGGATAAAAACCAAACCCATGTTAACTGGAGGGAGAGGAAGAGGGAAAGGGAAATGTGAGTTAAGGCAAGAGAAGCAAACCTAATCCATAGAGCACCTAGCAAGCCATGGGAGGAACTTTAATAATGATCGTAAAGGAATAGGAAGCCATGGAAGGATATTAAGCATGGTAGTAACATGCTCATATTTCCATTCTAGAAATGGAAACACTGAAAGCTGTGTGGAGAACAAATTATGAAGAATTGAGAATTTGAAAATAGTGGGTTCAAATCCAGACCTTGCCATTTATTAAATGTATGATCATAGGCAAGCTTCTACTATATTAATAATAATTACTAATAATAATAGCAGCCAATTGTTGCTGGGAACAGTTATAAGCACTTTAATATATTATCTTCCTTAATTTTCACTATAGCCTTTTCAGGCAGGAACTTTTAGTAACTCCATTTTATAGACAAGGAAACCAAGATACAGAATTTAAATAAACTGCCAATGCCACAAAATAAGAATGCTGCAGAACAAGAGTAAAACTCAGGCAGTCTGGCTACAGAGTCAATGTTTTGACTCATGAATATGTGCAAGGTGCGTATTGAATTAAGCAACATTATACAAAAAGCCAGAGTGGTTGGCTGATACTAGGTGCTCAACAAATGCTGCTGCCTTCCTGCCTTTACTCAAATGAAGCTGGAACTTTCCACAGCTAGGTTTTAAAAATAGCACCTTTTAAGAAGTCCTTCTGAAAACTTAAAGCATTATTCCAGGAGCTGACCTACTGTAGATATGATAATGTTCTGTAAATGACATTTAATGCCTCTTTGCCACCACAAACACTACCCCTAATTCCTGCTAGCTAAAAAACAAAACAAAACAAAACAAAAAACCCTCATTAATTATTAATAACAAGATTATTTATAGGGCATTTGCAATGTTCCAGCCTCTCTGCTAGGTGCTATCATATACTATATTATTCAATGTTCAGAACTTAAAGGAATAAGAAAATTATCATTCCCATTATATAGATGAGGAAAACTGAGGTTCAGAATTTACCAAGGTCATGTTGCCACTAGCTGGTAGAACTAGAATTTGAACACAGGCAGTTGGATTGCAGAGCCTGTATTCATAACCATTTGCTACTCAAAGTATGGTCCATAGACAAGTTGCTGGTGAACAAACTGCTTGTTATCAGTCCATGACAAGATAAGAAGCATACAACAGTCACTAAACATGTTATTTAATTCAGCAGACATTTTTGTTTCCAATAGTGAGACTTTCTTAAGGAAGCAAAGCACTAATGTACATTTTGGCATAAGCTTCAGATGTCTTTGCAGAGTGGCCACTTTGAGTGGCACGGCTTTAAATTATTATGCTATTCATCCTCCTTGAACTGACATTGCACTTCATCTTTCACTTACCACCTTCCACATGCTATACACACACACACAGACACACACACACACACACACACTCCCTGAAATCAGAGACATTTCCCTTAGTCTCCTCCAGTCAGGATGTCTATCTAGTACAATATCTACCACATAGGAGGAAAAGGCTCGATGAGTAGTTTTTAAATTAATTTTAATTAAAAGCACTATCATTAATTAAACTTTAGGAAATGTATATCAGGTATACCACACAACTGGATTGTGCAGTCATATTCAAGAACCTGTCATTCTTTCAACAATGGCTTAATGTCCCCCATGTGGCAGGTCTGTGTTAGATGCTAAAGACATAATAAAGAACACAGTTCCCACTAGTCAGTGTGTGGGGGGAGGGGAGCTGACATATGAATAGATTATTACAGCCCAGAGCACTAAGTGACATGATAGAAGTGTGTGTCAAGTGCTGAAAGAGCAACCAACTCTCTGGGGCATCAGAAAAAGATAAAGCATATCTTTAGTCCTAAAACAATTGAAGTACTATCAGCTGTGAGAGCTAAAGTCACAGCTTATTATCCAGTCTCCTAGACAGCATGTTTAGCACAGTTACACTAAGTTACAAAGGTTTAAAAGTTCAAATTTAACTTAAGGACTTAAAATAAGATCCTTGGAGTCAGCCAGAAATGGGTTAAATCTAGGCCATTTATTGGTTCTTTGGGCTCTCTAAGCCTTGGTTTCCTCATCTGTAATGGAAATATACTACTATCTAATGAGTAAGAAAGTATAACTTTTGCCATATCCACATATTGTCCCATGTTTTATCTTGCCACAATGGTAAACCACACAAATGATTATTAATTAAATATTTTTCTTTAAATCAATTCACTTAAAAAATTAGTTTAAAAAATAAGCGTTAGGGGGGTACCTGAGTGGCTCAGTGGTTGAGCGTCTGCCTTTGGCTCAGGTTGGGATCCCAGGGTCCTGGGATCAAGTGCCGTATCAAGTTCTCCACAGGGAGCCTGCTTCTCCTTCTGCCTATGTCTCTGCCTCTCTCTCTTTGTCTCTCATGAATAAATAAATAAAATCTTATAAATGAATGAATGAATGAATGTAAACTTTTTGTAGAGCAACTGGGACTCATGTTGCTGATGAGAAAGAAAATGGTATACCCACTTTGGTAGACAGTTTGGTAGGCAGATTCTTATAAATTTAAAAATCAGGGCAGCCCCGATGGTGCAGCAGTTTAGCACCGCCTGCAGCCTGGGGTGTGATCCTAGAGACCCGGGATTGAGTCCCACGTCGGGCTCTCTGCATGGAGCCTGCTTCTCCCTCTGCCTGTATCTCTGCCCCTCTCTCTCTGTCTCTATGAATAAATAAAATCTTTTAATAAAAAAAAAAATCAGGGCACCTGGGTGGTTCAGTGGCTGAGCCTTTGGCTCAGGTCATGATCCCATGGTCCTAGGATCAGAGTCCTGCATCAGGCTCCCCATAGGCAGTTTGCTTCTCCTTCTGCCTATGTCTCTGCTTCTCTCTCTGTGTCTCTCATGGATAAATAAATAAAATCTTAAAAATAATCCACTGTACTTACCATTCGACCCAGCAATCACACAGAGAAATGAAAACTTATGTTCTCACAAAAACCTGTATATGTTTATAGTGGCATTGTTTATAACTGCCAAAAACTGGAAATAACACAAATGTCCTTCAATTCATTGAATAGATAAACAAACATACATCCATTCAATGAAATGATAATCAGCAACAAGAAGGAACAAACTATTTGATACAGGCAAAAACAGAGATGAGTCTCAAATACATTATCCTTAGTGGAAGAAGCCAGACTCAAAAGAAAAAATACTGTATAATTTCACTTATATCACATTCGGGAAAAGGCAAAACTATGGGACAGAAAACAGACCAGTAGTTGTGAGGTACTGGGAGTAAGGGGAGGGATTAACTACAAAGGCAGGATAGAACTTCTTGAGATAGTGTAAATGTTCTATATCTTGATTATGATGGTATTTACTGCGTGCATTTGTCAAAACTCATAGAAATTGTCCACTGAAAGGGTGAATTTTACTGAATGTAAATTATATCTCAGTAAGTCTGTCTTTATATCACTATTGTAAATGGAAGACTAGTTTCAGCTGCCATCAATAGAGATTTGTTTTAAGAAATAAAAGGGGTGTCTGGATGGTTCAGTCGGTAGAACACAACTCTTCATTTCAGGGTCATGAGTTCAAGCCCCACATTGGGCCTAGAAATCACTTAAAAGAAAAAAAAAGTACAACGGAAAGAAAACAAAATAATGTAAAATTCTAGCTAGATATTATGCTAGCCAAAGACTTGGAGTCTGAGGTCTCTTCCCTGCTATGAAAATTAGGAAGTGCTGGAGTGGCATTCAGGACATACTAGAATCACACAAAGAATTTCTCCTTGACATAATTAGGTTGAATGAGAGTTAAAAAGGGAAGAAATTTCTCACCATGTGATTTAATGTTATTTAAAGCAAACTACAGGGCATCCCACACTTTCTGAAACACTGAGATAAGATATATAAAGTGCCTGGCCTGGAGTAGGTAGCCAGTAAATGTTAGTTCTCCTTCCCTACAGTTTTCCAGCAAATCCAAAGATTAAATGAAAAGCAGAGCAGATAAAGAAACCCTAAAAAAATGGGGAGATATACCTTGTTAATAGATCAGGGGAATCAAATCGATGTCAATTCTCTTTAAATTGACTCACAGATTCAACATAATCCCAATAAAATTCCATCAGATTCCTTTATGTAGAAATCAACTAATTCTAAAATTTATATAGAAAACCAAATGAGGGGATCCCTGGGTGGCTTGTGTTTGGCACCTGTCTTTGGCCCAGGGCAATATCCTGGAGTCCTGGGATTGGGTCCCGCGTCAGGCTCCTACCATGGAGCCTGCTTCTCCCTCTGCCTATGTCTCTGCCTCTCTCTCTCTATATATATATGTCTATCATGAATAAATAGATAAAAAACCTTAAAAAAAAAAAAAAAAAGAAAAGAAAACCAAAAGAGGGCAGCAGGGGTGGCTCAGCGGTTTAGCACCGCCTTCAGCCCGGGGCCTGATCCTGGAGACCTGGGATCAAGTCCCACGTCAGGCTCCCGGAATGAAGCCTGCTTCTCCCTCTGCCTCTCTGTGTGTGTGTGTGTGTCTCTCATGAATAAATAAATAAAATCTTTTTAAAAAATGAATAAAAAAAGAACAAAGTTGTAGTTTCAGTAATCAAGGTACAGTAATCAAGACAGTGTGGTACTGGTATAAGCATAGATACCTAAGTCACAATAATAACAGAATAGAGTTAAGAAATAGACCCACACATACATGGTTAATTGATTTTCAAAAAGTGCTAAGATAAGTTGATAAAGATAGAAAATCTTTTTAACAAATGGCGCTGGAATAACTGGATATTTATATGAAAAAAAAAAAGGATTTTGACCCATATCTCATACTATTCCCCCCCCCAAATAAAACCTCTAAAAATAGATAATGGACTTAAATGTAAAACTTAAAACTATAGAACTTCTAGAAGAAAACACAGGAGAATATTTTTCTTAGATATGACACTTAACGCATGAATGATAAAAGAAAAAATTAATAAACTGAACATCAAACTTAAAAAAAAGTCTGCCCTCCAAAGGACTCAGCTAAGAAGATGACAAGATAAGTCATTGGCAGGGAGAAAATATTTGCAAAGCACACACTGAAAAAAAAACTGGTATCAAAAATAGATACAGAATTTTCATAATTCAATAATAAGAAAACAAACAACCCAATTTTAAAAATGGACAAAAGATTTGGACATGTCATCAAAGCAGATATACAGAAGGCAAACAAGCATATGAAAAGATGTTCAAAATCATTATTTACTAGAGAAATGAAAATTAAAAACTCCGAGATACCACTATATATCTATTAGAATAGCATTAGGAAAAAATTGACAGTACCAAGTGCTGACCAGGAAAAGGAATTACTGTAATCATCATACATTGTTGGTGGGAAAACAAAATGGTGCAGCCACTTTGGAAAACAGATATCAGTTTTTCATAAAGTTAAATATACAGTCATCATATAACCCCCAAATCCCAGGCTTAGGTAGCTATCCAGGAGAAAAGATATCTGCCCCACAAAAACATACATAAAAATGCTTATGAAGCTTTAGTCAAAATCACCAATAAAAGGAAGCAATACATATGTACATCAACTGGTGAATGGATAAGCCAATTAAGGTCCACCATATAACAGAATACTACTCAGCAATAAAATATATGGAAGAATCTTAAACACATTATGCTGAGTGAAAGAGGCCAGACACAAAAGCCTACATACTGTATGATTCCATTTACATGAAATTCTGGAGAATTGAAACAATGGGACAGAATATTAATTGTTGGTTGCCAGGGATATGACTACACCTGGGCACTAGGGACATTTTGGGGTTAATGGAATTGTTTTATATTCTGATTGTGGTAAACTATATGCCTAAAAAGGGTGAATTTTACTAAATGTAAATTATGTCTCAAAACCTCATTTAACAATAACAATAAAGCAGAGCATGCTACTCAAACCAAGAACATCCCATGCAAAGGCATCCTTCATACCTTTCCTCAACTTTAATGGATAGATGGTTGCAGAGGTGGTGAACATATTGGGCATAACTCTCTGCTAGGGCCATGTCGTATGCAGTCAGGTGAATGTTTAAAACTCCATATTCATAATCTGTCCCCAAATTAATGGGTCTCACTTCTACTTTTCCCTTCTTCTTCTTGGGCTGAACAGAAAACAAAAGGAAAAAGAAAATAAATCAAAGTATTATACAAAAAATTCTAATCATCTCATCTTGATATCAAAGAAATCAATCTTTCAAATAAGTTTGTTTACCATTTTTCTCTCTTAGGTTACCTTACCTTCAAACTGAAGTTCCCCAAGGAAGAAATGGTTGGCTTCCCTTGCCAGTCTGGGCTGTGATATCAGCCAATGAAAGGAGAGGGACTATTGCTGGCATTACTTTAATATGAATACAAGTGACTATCTTCTACAATTAACTTATTATGAGACTCACCACCTCCCATCTCTGGTCCTCAGCTCCCCAATTTTCAAATTATTGGGGTTATACTAGAGAGAGAGGCAGAGACACAGGCAAAGGGAGAAGCAGGCTCCACACAGGGAGCCTGATGTGGGACTCGATACCTGGTCTCCAGGATCACACCCTGGGCTGAAGGCCACACTAAACCACTGAGCCACCCGGGCTGCCCACTATTCTTATTTCTAAAACCATTTGCCTGTTTTTAAAATTCATGAAAATTGAATGATACAGTGTTCTAGCAGGCTCCACTAGATAACAGATTCTTTTTCTTTTTCTTTCTTTTTTTTTTTTTTAGATAACAGATTCTTAATCTAGAACCCATTGAGGAATTTCAAGTGGTCTATCAACCTCAAAATTTATACATAAAGTTTTATAAGTGTATATTTTTCTTTTCTTTTTTTTTTTTTTTAGTGTATATTTTTCTTAAAGAATTGTTAGCTGTCATCAGAATCTTAAATCAATTGCAAGGAAACTCAGCATTAGATCTCTTCCAGCTCTCCTAGTTTTGAAATTCTGCAATCATTTAGTCTTCCTTTTAAGAATTGAGAGGTAGATGGGGCGCTTGGGTGGCACAGTCAGTTAAGCATCCAACTCTCGATTTTGGCTCAGGTCCTGATCTCAGGATCATTAGATCAAGCCCTGCACTGGACTCCATGCTCAGCACACTCTGCTTGGGTTTCTTTCCCTTCTCCCTCTGCCTCTCCTCCCAACCCACTCCCTGAACACATGTTCACATGCACATGTACTTGCTCTCTCTCTCTCTTTCTCTCTCAAATAAAGAAATCTTGAAAGAAAGAAAGAAAGAAAGAAAGAAAGAAAGAAAGAAAGAAAGAAAGAATTGAGAGATAGACAAATTATCTGTACTTTACCCTTTTGTATTACTTCACGATGTATCAATCTGTGCAGGCTGCAGTAAAAAGTTAAAATGAGGCCTGGGAAAGTAGATATTTAACCCAACATAGATCAGGATCAAGAAAGTTTCTCAACTGGAAATAATCTAACCTAAATCCCATCTAGAGGAGGGACCTGTTAAATATATCATGGAACATCCATACAATAGTACATTATGCAGCTGTAAGAAGGAATAAGGCATTTCTTTATGTACTACTATATGGAAAGGTCTTTAAAATAAGTGATGAAAGCAAACTGTAGAATAACATGTTCAAAATACTGCCATACATATAAAAAAAAGTGTGTGTGTATAATTATAGACATATTTATTTGCTTGCATATTCAAAAACTATGTCTGGAAGGATGCACAAAAATACTAATATCACTGGCTGCTTATGAGAGAACTGGATAGCTCAGGCATATAAGTGGGAAGGAGACTTTTTAACTATTTCCCCTCTGTATTTAAAAAATTTTTAATAATGTAAATCTTTTGTCAGTTCATAACTAGAATCATATTTACTTTCTTGAATTTTATCTTTATTTTTTATTTACTTTGTAAAGATTTAATTTATGTATTTATTTGAAAGAGAGTGGGCCTGGGGGGAGAAGCAGAAGGAGAAGGAGAGGCAGGCTCTCCACTGAGCAGGGCACGATCATGGGATCATGACCTAAGCTGAAGGTAGATGCTTAACTGACTAAGTTACCCAGGTGTCTCTATTTTTTTAAGATTTACTTATTCATTTGAGAGACAGAGTGATGTGAGTGGGGGGAGGGGCAGAGGAGAGAATCTTCAAGAGGACTCCCCAGTGAGCACAGAGCCTAACATGGGGTTGATTCCACAACCCATGAGATCATGACCTGAGGTAAAACCAAGAGTCAGATGCTTAAATGAATGAGCCATCCAGGCGCCCCTCTACTATTTATTTTTTAAGATTTTATTTTTAAATATCTCTACAGCCAACATGGGGCTCAAACTTACAACCCCGAGCTCAAAGATCACAAACTCTACTAACTGAACCAGCCAGGTACCCCAAAAATCTACTATGGTTTTAAAAAAATTTTTAGTAAAAATTTTATTGGAATACAGTATTCATACTGAAAAAAATGCATAAATAGCACAGCTCAATGAATTTTCAAAATGTGAAAATACTTCACAAAGTGAAAATACATGTATAATCAGTATCCTGATAACAAATAGACCACTACCAGCACCCCAAAAGCTCCTGCCTCCCGACCACTATTCTTATTTCTTTTTTTTTTTTTTTTACTCAATCATGAGAGACAGAGAGAGAGAGAGAGAGAGAGAGGCAGAGACACAGGCAAAGGGAGAAGCAGGCTCCACACAGGGAGCCTGATGTGGGACTCGATATCCGGTCTCCAGGATCACACCCTGGGCTGAAGGCCACACTAAACCACTGAGCCACCCGGGCTGCCCACTATTCTTTTTTTTTTTTTTTTTTTTTCCCCACTATTCTTATTTCTAAAACCATTTGCCTGTTTTTAAAATTCATGAAAATTGAATGATACACTATGTTCTCTTTTATATCTGGCTTCTTTTGTTCATTATATTTGTAAGATTCATCATGTAGTAGCTGAAACAACAGTTCTTTCCTTTTCATTGCTCTAGTAGTCTATTATATGAATATGCAACAATCTTTTTTTTTTAAGATTTTATTTATTTATTTATTCATGAGAGACACAGAGAGAGAGAGAGAGAGAGAGGCAGAGACACAGGCAGAGGGAGAAGCAGGCTCCATGCAGGGAGCTCTATATGGGACTCCAGGATCATGTCCTGGGCCGAAGGCAGGCGCTTAACCGCTGAGCCACCCAGGCGTCCCTATTTATCTTTTTTTAAAACTTTTTTTACAGTTGATGGAAATCTGGGTTGTTTCCAGTGTGGGACCATAATGAATAATAGTGCTACTTATGTTCTTGTATGTATCTTTCAGTGAACACCTGTATGCATTTCTATTGGGGATATACCTAGAACCTGAACCACTGACTTAGAGAGTATGCATATTCGTCTTTAATAAATACTCTAAAACAGTTTTACAAAGATATTTCCAATTTAGTCTCCCATCAGAATTAATGAGAGTTCTAATTGTTCTATATCCTTACCAACACAAAACTTAGAGTCAGGTTTTCTGGTTTGTTTTAGCCATTCTGGCTGGTATGTGATAATGAATTTGGGTTTTAACTTGTAGTTCCTTTACGTCTATTGAGCCTAAGCACCTTTCCATTTGGATACTCTCTTTTGTAACCTGCCTATTCAAGTATTTTGTCATTTTTTAGATTGGGTTGTCTGCCTTTCTCTTATTGATTTGTAGACATTCTTTCTATACTCCAGATTTGATCCTTTGTTAAATAAACGTGCTGCAAGTATCTTCTCCCTCCCCGTAGCTTCCCTCTTCACTTTTTTCATGGTGCATTCTGAGGAGCAGAAGCTCTTTTTTTTAATGTAATTCAATTTACTCATTCATTTACAGTTACAGTGATTTCTGTGTCCTACTTAAGAAATCTCTATCTTAAGATCATGAAGATACTCTCATATGTTATTTTCTAGTAGTGTGATTATTTTAAGCATTTACATTTAGATCTACAACCTATTTTTATTTATTTATTTTTTTTTTAAATTTTTTTTAAAGAATGATTTTCTTTTTTTTTTTTTAATTTTTATTTATTTATGATAGTCACAGAGAGAGAGGCAGAGGCATAGGCAGAGGGAGAAGCAGGCTCCATGCACCGGGAGCCCGACGTGGAATTCGATCCCGGGTCTCCAGGATCGCGCCCTGAGCCAAAGGCAGGCGCTAAACTGCTGCGCCACCCAGGGATCCCCCTTATTTATTTTTTTAAAAGATTTTATTTATTTATTCATGAGAGAGAGAGACACACACACACACACACACACAGACACAGGCAGAGGGAGAAACAGGCTCCATGCAGGGAGCCTGACATGGGACTTGATCTCGAGTCTCCAGGATTACGCCCCCGGCTGAAGGCTGTGCTAAACCGCTGAGCCACCTGGGCTGCCTTACAATCTATTTTTAAGTGGTGTTTGTGTATGGTGTGAAATAGGAGTTAAGAATAATTTTTTTCACATGATCACCCAGTCCAGTTGACTTAGTACCATTAGTACCATTGCATGGTTAGTGTCACCTTTGTCATATAAGTACCCAAAGATATGAAGATCAGAAAAAAAAAAAAAAAAAAGAAGATCAGTTTCTGTACTCTTTATTCTGTTCCTTCGGGCTGTTTGCCTATCCTTGAGCCAATACCACATGTCCTATGTACTGGAGATTTTTTTTTTTTAATTTTTATTTATTTATGATAGTCACAGAGAGAGAGAGAGAGGCAGAGACACAGGCGGAGGAAGAAGCAGGCTCCATGCACCGGGAGCCCGATGTGGGATTCGATCCCGGGTCTCCAGGATCGCGCCCTGGGCCAAGGGCAGGCGCCAAACCGCTGCACCACCCAGGGATCCCTGTACTGGAGATTTATAATAAGTCTTGCTATTTGGTAGAAATAGTTTTTTTAAGAAAAAGGGCAGGGACGCCTGGGTGTATCAGCGGCTGGGCATCTGCCTTCGGCTCAGGGTGTGATCCCAGTCCGGGAATCGGGTCCCCCCACCCAATCGGGCTCCCTGTGGGGGGCCTGCTTCTCCCTCTGCCTATGTCTCTGCTGCCTGTGTCTCTGCTTATCTCTCTGTCTCTCATGAATAAACATGCCTCTCATGAATAAATAAATAAAATCTAAAAAAAAAAAAAAAAGGAAAAAGGGTAAAAAACCTATCTCTATTTACATGTCTTAAATCACCCTTACCTAACAGCCAACAGCCTAAGTGGCTGCCACAGCAGAACTGTTCCTGGCAGAGCACCTAAAATGGTTCTCTCCCATCACTGCTCTTTAGGTCAGTCTAAGATAGCAGAGGCCCAATTTAGGGGAGCAGGAGGAGGGCCAAGAAACGGTCCTTTCATAAGACCAGTAATACCTATGACAGACCTGATCTCACAGGGATGTTCTGAGAACCGAACAAAACACTATGTAAAGTGGTTATTACAATCCATGTCACATAATTATATATATTATTTATTGCTATTTTCATTCTTATGTTCATAATTTTATGTTCATAATTATATATATTATATATTAACTTTTATTTATTTATTTATTTATTTTTAAATATTTTATTTATTTATTTATGATAGAGAAAGTGAGAGAGAGGCAGAGACACAGGCAGAGGGAGAAGCAGGCTCCATGCCGGGAGCCCGACGCGGGACTCGATCCCGGGACTCCAGGATCGCGCGGTGGGCCAAAGGCAGGCGCCAAACCGCTGAGCCACCCAGGGATCCCCTATATTAACTTTTATTACTATTTTCCATCTTATGCTCCTGTCTAACACAAGGCCTGGCAAAGAGAAAACATTCAATGAATCACAATTTTAGAATTTTAGAACTGGACAGCATTTAGAGATTATTTTGTCCCAGTTCTTCATCTTTGCAGGGAAAGAATAAGAAGCCCAGAGAGATTAAACATCTTCCCCAGAGCGACACAGCCAGACAAGACAGATCCTAGGAACTAAAACCTAGACTTTCTAACCCCCAAAGCAGGGATTTTTCCACTGCAGCCTGCGCACTGTTAAACTTTTTATAGCCTTTATAGTTTCTGGATTTCTTATCTTTATGATGAAGATCTTCCTCACTCCTTTATTATGTATATAGTCTCTTATGGTTTCTCATTGCTAAAATTCTTAACAGTGGTGGCCACTGCAGGGTCTTAGACTTTGCTGAGTGAGAAGCCAACCTTTGGAGACCAACCATCAAAGATCAGGGACTTGGCTCTCTTTTCCAGAGCCTACCACACTTGTGGCCAAGTGCAGCAATCCCGACTTCTCACCAAGACATTCAGCACTGCAGTCAGAGAATGCTAACGTTGGAATGCGACAGGGAACTGCTAAAATTTTCCAGCAGAGAGGGGAGGAGCTTCTCTAAAGCCTTTAGGAGGCTTTTATAACTAGGGAAAATGCCAGGGCTCTTCAAAGGTGTTGCTTTAGGGGAACAAAACAAAACAAAAAAAGCTGATTCCAGTATCCCTCTTGGCATCTCACTTGCTTTTCTGTGTTGGCCTAGATATGCTTGGACCTATCCACATTATCAAGAGCCCATTTTAACATTATATTTCAGTTCTGAGCCAGGGCATAGCACAGCCAGCAAGAGCTTGCCTGCATATAGTATCAGTCACCAGTTCCTATAATTTTACCTGTATAATCTTCTCTTATCCATCCCCTCTTTTCTATCCCTACTGCCTGAGTTTGTGCCCTTCTAACCATCCAGGGGACTTATTAAAGATATCTGTGCAAAGCATGTACATGACTAAAGCTGTGTTCATGGAAAGCCACCCTGACTGCACATGGAGACAGTCAGGTAGGAAAGCAAGAGAAGCTAGGAGAAATGTGGCAGGGATGATGGACTACTGTCTACCCTCAAACCCTGGCACTCCTATGACTGACCTGGATTCAGTGTATGATGGCCCAGGGTAGCCATTCTTAGATCCCCGTAGAATGACTACTATGATGCCTGCCTGGGTGGCTCAGCAGTTGGGTGCCTGCCTTTGGCTCAGAGCGTGATCCCAGAGTCCCAGGATCGAGTCCCACATCAGGCTCCCTGCATGGAGCCTGCTTCTCCCTCTGTCTGTCTGTCTGTCTGTCTCTCTGTGTGTCTCTCATGAATAAATAAATAAAATTAAAAAGAAAAAAGAATTGCATTATGACCCCCCAAATAAGCCATGAAATAAATTACTAAACGATTTTTGTAAAGAAACATCCATATTATAATCCCTATTTTACAGAGAGAAAACTGAGGCCCTCTGAAAGCACAATACTTGCCCAGGGTTACTGGGAAATTTTGCTGGGAAAAAGCAGAAAAAGGAGTCACATTAGAATGACAGGCTACTATATCTGCAAGGGGTCCCAGAGATAATACAGTCTCTCCTTCTTTCCCTCCTAATTTTACCCACTGGGAAAGTTGAGACCTAGAAGGGGGAAATGACTTATTTATGGTCACAATAGTAAGGAAATGGGAAATGTAACCACTTTATGTGTAGCCATGGCTGGAAACTGGGTCTGCAGCCCCAAGCCCAGGTGCTCTCTCTCCTCTAGATTCTGCGGAAGTGCTTGTGTCTGCCTATCACTATAGGTGGCATTCTCCAGGGTGGGAAAATTGGGGAGGAACAGTATTATCTTAATCCTCAAGTGAAAAAGCAGATATGCCTGCAGCATATTCCGCTTCCAGAAATTCTGGTGATGAAAATTTTAAAATTCAGATTTGGTGATGGTACTCTGATCAGTCCATAATGAACTTATTATAAAGCACACAGAAATCAAGTGACTATGTTTATAATTCAATGTGGCACACTGTCAAGAGACATCACCAGACAGAAGGCCTGACCCTGACTGGGATGACCAAGAGGCACAGCCTGGTACTGCACAAAAAGCACTGTACTTCGATGGAAGCCAAAGAAAAGCTGGACTTAAAGCCTGTCTGCTTAGTCACTAAATGACATTGAAAGACCTCTCTATGTGTCAGTTTCTTTGCCTGTAACACCTAAGGTTCTTGTGAAGCTTGAAATAGTGAATTTCTATGAAGTGGAAGTAGCATAGACATCAGATAGATTCTGACCATCCTTGGTTCAAATGTTGGTTCTGGAAATTACTAGCCGTTTAGGCACGTCATTTAATCTCTCGGAGTCTTAGGGTCCTCGAACAGGGTCTTTAATAACTAGGATATCTGAGGATTAAATAAAATATACTATTTATATTACTATAAAATGGAATAATGCTTTTATTTTTTTAATTTCCTTTTTATTAAGTTTTTTATTTCAATTCCAGTATAGTTAACATACAGCATTTTATTAGTTTCAGGTGTACAATATAGTGGTTCAACAATTCTGTACATTACTCAGTGCTTACTGTGATAAGTGTACTATAATACCAAAAAATGGAAAGGTGCTTTTAAAGCCTGGCACACAGTAGTTATGGCATCTGGTATATAGCAGTCACTCAATAAATGGTGTGTCTTTATTCTTTTTAAAAGATTTTTATTTATTTATTTGAAAGAGAGAGAGAGCAACAGAGAGGGCGATAGAGAGCACAAACATGGGGGAGGGGAAGAGGAAGAAGGAGAAGAAGCTGAGCAGAGAGCTGGACTCAGGGCTCAGAACTTGATCCCAGGACCCCAGGATCATGACCCAAGCTGAAGGCAGATGCTTAACCAACTGAGCCACCCAAGTGCCACAATAAATGGTATCTTTAAAAAAGGTTGAGTTTAAAAAAAAAAAAGGTTTAGTAATATACACAAATAGGACATTAGTAGTACTATAAATTGGAGGTAATCATGCTCCTGGTATCTTAGTGGCATTCATGAAATACTTATTAAGCACCTGCTGTGTGCAAAGTGCTGATGAAAGATACCAAAGAAATAGTCCTAGCCCTCAAGGAATTACAGTTCAGTGACAGGAAAAGAGATCAAATCTCAATTTAATCATAAAGAGCAGCTCACTTCCAAAGGCAAATTCAACACAAGGTACCCTGCTGCGCCATGCTAATTAACTCCCCAAGGCAATCTCAAGAGCAACCACCTCAAGTGGATATAGTTGAAAGGGCAGTAAGCAGAGATACTTAAGGGTATATAGTAGTTACTTAATAAATGGTATCTTTTAAAAAGGGTTGATCTAAACCTGCCTACTTTTCAGGTTTCATGGTCCCTCAACCCTTAGTACCCACTTTAAACTCTAGGATTAAAAAAAACTACTAGAAGTTCCCCAATTGCATCTCCAGGGTCAATGTCTCTCTACCTCTACCCAGAAGGTTTCCTTCCTTGCAGAGCCTTTGACTGTTCACCCCACATGCTTAATATAAGCAACTTCTATTTATTTTTAAGATTCAACTCATGCTCCTCCAGGAAGCTCTCCCTGATTCCTCAGGCTGAGTTAGGTACCACTCATGTGTTCCCATAGCAGACCCTCCCCCAGATACACCATTATCAATCACATTTATGCATTTATTCAACAAACACTGACTGCTAGTGATGAGCAAGATTAGGATTAGGGATATAACAGGAAATAAGACAGCCATTGTCTCTGCTCACTAATGTTTACAATCTATCAAGAAAGGCCTATACAGAACAAGTAATTATAAGGTTATGCATGTTTTGAGGGAGGAAAATAGAATGCTATGGAATTATGAAAAAACAAACTAATGCTATCATCATCATCATCATCATCACCACCTATGGGCTCTATGTTTCAGGCACTGTGATAAGTTCTTAAAATTTTCTTATTTAATTTACTTCTCACAGTAACAGTGGGAAATATAATTCCTGTATTAAGCCAAGGAAATTGTGGCTTGGAAAAGTTAAGGAAGGTACCCAAGGTCGCACAACCAGAAATCATCAGAGCTGAATCTTTAATTCAGGTCCTCCTAATTCAAAAACATTTTTCTTAACCTCCATCTTTCCTTTCCAGGAAAGTGGGCAGAGCCTGCCAGTTACCTCATTATCTATTCCCCCTTTTTCCTTTAATAACATAACTGCTGAAACACAACTATGGATGGAAAACTTTATTCATGAAAGAATCATTAAAGAAATCAAAGTAAAAAAAAAAAAACCTGCTGCAGTTTAACTGGGTATATGACCATTTATAATTAAAATCACATTTCCCAAGCAATCTGGCCAGTAAGTATGGATATGTGACTAAATTCTGGCCAGTGAGATAAGAGCTTACGCATAGTATTTTCCCTTTCTCCATCTTGCTTGATGAAATGTGGACATGATGGCTGCAAAGGAAGCAGCCATCTCAAAACTAAGAGATAGAAGCAGTATGATAAGTGTGGCAAAGCCAAAAGCTGGAATATCTACTTACACTTTTATGTGAAAGAAAAATAAGATTCTTTTATGCCCCTTAACTAAGTGGGCCTCTTTATTATTTCAGACAAACTACCATTTCAATTCCTATAAGAAGGTACTATGTTTCATTCATTTCTCTATTTCTCAACATTAAATGTTGAGTTGAACTGAACTCCAGTTCTGGTTCCATCATTCACTAGATACATGTCATAGAGAAATCCTTTATGGGCCTCAATTAGTTTCCTTTTCTACCCTATCTTACAGGATAGTTGGTGAATCAAATGGCATTGTTTGCAAATTTGCTAGTTGCAAAGAGCCTAACAAAATCATGTTTCCCTTTGTGAAACACCATAAAATATTTATCAGTATACTTTCATCATATACAACAAAAATGACTTTACTAGCACAAAACATGATTATGTTATAAAAATGGAGTTCTCTACATCTCAAAAAATATGAAAACACATCTGAACCTCTCTGTTAATATTTATTTTCATCAACTAAAACTGATGGGAGAAAAATCTGAAATTTAGAAAAGTCTATCCATTAACTTACTATCTTTCTAAAATGTGAAAGATTGACATTAATAAGAGGTCCAGCTCTAGGATCACCAGTGCTCCAAGGGCACATGGCTTGAGAGGCACAGAGATAATGGATGTGAAAGCACTGTGAAAATGGAAAGGGATCACTACTATTATTCATCAAACACGACTCCCTCTGAAACTCTGCCACGGTTATAACTCAGCAGAAAGGGCAAGACAGAATGAGACTGGTGAGCTGGAGACGAGGGCACTCTAATGGCACAGGCTGAGTAATCATCACAGGAATCACTCTCTGTATCCAGAAAAGTTCTGGGGAACTCTTTTATGTTTTTTACAGTCCCAGTGTTTCTCAGTGTACCCCACATAGCTGGATACTCCAAAGGTCAGTTCACTTTACATACTCAGTGTATGAATGCGAGTGGCATTTAGTAAATGTTTGGGTTTTGTTTGTTTGTTTGTTTGTTTGTTTTAGTAGTAAATGTTTGTTGAGGTGACCTCCATAACACCTTCACTGACCCTTTCAGGGAAAATTGCTTCCTTAACCTTGTTCTCTTGTTATTTAGTTCATTCCCCCTAGTAAAACACTTACATGTGTAGTTAGTTACATTTTTGAGCACTATCTTTCCTAGCCTGCTCTATGCTTTTGGTAGGAAGACTGTGTCCCATTTACCTGAGCATCATTTGTGCTCACATAGTGCCTGGCACATAGGAGATGCTCAATGATGGTTTTTCTTTTCAATGAGTTACAGGGGGTAGACTTGAGGGAAAATGTGGATGCTAATTTAAACCAACTCTTCCATAAATCAGTCCTACAATCCATGTCGAGCCCTACAGTTACTGCACCAGCAAAAACTAATCTTTCTGTTCCCAGGAAGCTAGGACTGTCACCATAAAGTGATTCTGATCTGCTGATTTTTCTGGGAATGATGCCACAGTCTCCTCACAGACTTGTGGCTGTGGGAGCTAATCTATCTATGGGTGTTACAACAAACTAAAAAGGTGTCATAAATGACAGACACCTCCTCTATGTCAACAGTGCAAAGAGTTTCCAAGAGAAAAGACATCTCGCCTCCTAGGGGGCCATTCTATAAAAAGGAAGTAAATTGCTTACATTACAAGATACCCATTACTCTCTTGCCCCAGGGCCTAAAAAATAGAACACAAAACAATTATAAACTGACAACAATTTATGTTGCCTCATTTCATCATCCCACATCTTCCTCTTAGCAATTCTCTGGTTCTTGGATTGTTATTACCCCAAGACTGAAGGCAGCTGAGGTCAAGTAAGTGGTCTTGGGAGAAATAACCTAGCACTCTACAAATACAAAGGACTACACATTTATTTCTATGAGATAAAAATCGCTCCAAACAATCTGAAGCCTTTGAAATTCAACAAGGTGATTCAGGACCCTTGAGGAAATAATGAGATCTACACATTGAGACACAGTGCTAGGTGGAGATAAGCTCTGAAATGTGATCCCTCGTTGCCAGTCAAGCTGGGTCATACAACATGTAAGATTACAGTAGCAGAAATGCCATAATGCCTGGGCACTTTGTGCCTGAGAATGAACTCTTGTCTTAAGGATGTGGGGCTAAAGGGAGGAGAGGACTCAGTATGGGACCCCGAGTTAAAAAAGAGAATTTGATTGCTTATTGTTTTTTCTAGGATCTATGCTTAGGGAGAGAAAGGGGACCACAGGATGCCTTCTTTTCTAGTCCAGTTCCCCATTGCAACAGAAGAGACAGGAACCTGGGACAGAGCCTCTGCAAGCTGGCAGATGAGAGCTTTTGCGAACTGTCCCATGCAGGAAGCAAGGAGCCTGCAGCAGCTTTCACTATCTGGGTAGCTACCCAGGGACAACGAATGACATCAGAGAAAAGCCTATAACCCTAACCAAAGAAAGCATCACTCCCCTCAAGCAACCAAGGTCATCTGGAACCAGCTGTTTACAAATAGTGAGTTGTGTTTGCCAGCTCTGATTTACAAAACCTCGGAGCAGTTCCAATAACCACATATCAGTTCAGCTCAATCAATATTTACTGTCCTCTACTTGATGTCAGGCTCCCTGCTGCAAACTGAAGACACAGACACATAGCCTCTACTCTAAGAAAGCTCACCATCTAGAAGGGGAAATGGTCATCAAACGGACAATTAAAACAGAGCAGTAAGTCATAGTACAGAGGAAGTTCAAGGAACTCTAGCAGCTCATGGTAGGACAAGTAATCCAGGGCTGGGAATCCAGGAAGGTATCTCAGAAGGAGATCTTCATTTTTTCCCTCCTCACCCTACTTCCTCACTAGAATTTTTTTTTTTAAGATTTTATTTATTTATGGTAGACAGAGAGAGAGAGAGAGAGAGAGAGAGAGAGAGAGAGAGGCAGAGACACAGAGGGAGGAGCAGGCTCCATGCAGGGAGCCTGACGTGGAACTCGATCCCAGGTCTCCAGGATCAGGCCCTGGGCTGAAGGCAGCTCTAAACTGCTGGGCCACCCGGGCTGCCCTCCTCACTAGAATTTAAAGATTGAGGATATATTAGCCAAGTAAAAAGAGGGAGAAGATACTCCAAGTAAACAGAACAGCCTTGAAACATATGTATTTCATAGAGAGACTTGTGAGAGGCTCTAAAACAGTATGATGATTTGGATAAAAAAGCAAGAGGCTCAATGCAGTTAAAACATGGTATCCCTGAGATGAGAGAAGAAACTAGGGAGAAAGATAGGGACAGATGTTATTATTATGGCATTAAACTTCCTTTTATACCAACCTAGGGAGCAAGTGAGAGCATGGCATACACAGAAAATTATCTTTTAAGACATAGGGGCCAAGAAATTAAGAAAAAAATAACAAAGAACACACACCTAAACAAAATGAATTTTATCTCCTACTAATTTATATAGAACTTTTAGAAGAGGGATATTCCAAAATAAAACAACTCCAACAACTACTCTAAGATGTCACAACTCAGAAAAGGTGTAGATTACTCCTTCTTTTGAATTTTAATAGCACTTTGTATCTTCCTTTTAGTACCTGTTACTTTCTGCTGAGGAGCATAATTATCTGTGTTTTACCTCTAATGGTTTGCCAGCTCTCTGAGCACTGACTGGTTCTTGTTCATTCATCTTCTAAAATTGCATTACAATCCAGTCTGAATAGACAAGGCACCCTCAACAATGACTACCACATAATAGATGTTCAATAAATGTTTCAGAGCATCACAGAGTTACATGATACCAGAGCTTTTTTTTTTTTTTTTTTTTTAGATTTTATTTATTTATTCATGAGAGACACAGAGGGAGAGAGGCAGAGACACAGGCAGGGGGAGAAGCAGGCTCCATGCAGGAAACCCGATGTAAGACTGGATCCTGGAACTCTGGGATCATGCGATCATGCTCCGATCCAAAGGCCAGACGCTCAACCTCTGAGCAACTCAGGCATCCTGAGCCAAAAGACTCTTAAAGATATTATAATCCAGTTTCTCAGCCTTTATAAAAGACTCTGATAAAAGCAATGGACTCTCTTTTCAGAAAAGACTGCACATAGAAAACATTTTACATATAATTTCAGAGCCTACAATGCTCAAAGGAGCAAGGTTAATTATCCAAAGTCATGAAGGATCATGCTGAGTGAAATAAGTCAATCGGTGAAGGACAAACATTATATGGTCTCATTCATTTGGGGAATATAAAAAATAGTAAAAGGGAATAAAGGGGAAAGGAGAAAAAAATGAGTGGGAAATATCAGAAAGGGAGACAGAACATGAGAGACTCCTAACTCTGGGAAACGAACTAGGGGTGGTAGAAAGGGAGGTGGGCGGGGGGTGGGCGGGGGGTGGGGGTGACTGGGTGACAGGCACTGAGGGGGACACTTGATGGGATGAGCACTGGGTGTTATTCTATATGTTGGCAAATTGAACACCAATAACATAAATTTATGAAAAACAACAACAACAACAACAAAGTCATGAAGGTGTAATTAGTGGCATAACTAAGCCTACAAGTTTCCTGGTTCCCAATTTTCAGTCCTCTTCCTACTACAAACTACAAATGAATAATTTTAGTTGGGCTATTTCCCACTGGGAGACTGCCTAATACAAGTGGCAATGGTACTCTCATGAAATTCCTTGCTAGAAGGAGGATGCTCAGGAAAACATGGCAAGTTTAATGGCTTCTGAGGCCCAAATATAGTGTACTGGACCTCTGCCAAGGAGAGAAAGGGGCAACAGGAAAAGTTCATGGTTATGTGGGAGCATTACAACAAGCCAAAGAACCAAGAGGGATGTTGAAGTCTCCCTAAATAGAAGAGCAAAATCCTTTTTAACTACTATTTACAGGAAGTGAGAGAATCATGACTCAAAACCAGACTTTCTGATTTTCAGGCCGGTGTTGGGTCCACCTCACCACAAAATCCTCTGCACATGCACAGAAATCTCACTACCACAGAAGCAATCCTGTAGCTATGGGAATCCTAAGAAATGGGTTAAATAATCTTATAATGCTTAGAACTAATTCCCAATTATCTGTGATAATGGATCCAAGGAACATAAATATCTTTTAAATCTGCAAATACTATAAATCTATTTGGCTGAAAATACTAATCCGCCACTACTTGCCACAAACCATCAATTCAGCTTAAGTGAATGTATCATTTATTCTGGGGTCCATACTGAAATAAATACTAAGAAGATTTTTTTTTTAAGTACCACAAATAATAAAACCAAATCATTTGCTTTTCACTAAGTGTAGGGACAAGATTGAGAGCTGGCAGAAACAGCTCACTGTGGATAATATCCAAACTAAATAACTGGAGAGGACTAAAAGGTGTCCCCCCACCCTTCTACCTTCAATATTATCCACCCTATACATATGTGATCTTTAGTCTGTGCAAAAGCCACACACTATCCTCTTCTAAAGGACCCCTACTCTCTTTACCTCCTGTGCTTTAACTAGGTGCTTGTATCTTCCAATGCCATGGGTAGGCTTTGACTTGTAGTGCCGACTGGTATTCAGCAGAATGCCACCTAAAAAACAGAAAATAAGACAAACCTGTTTCAAAGCTCCTTCAGGGCAGACAGATCACACGTGAGGAGACCAATTCTCAACCACAAGACCGGGAATATCTGGGGATAGCAGGTCTCTTGCTGGCTTAAAGAACCAGAGCTATTTCTTGATCTTGAGCTGACCCTTATTTACCCCCTTTATCTCTCCCTTTGGCACCTCAATCATACCCACTCCCTGCTACCTTTCTTTGAGAAATTCTCTCCTGCTACGGCCACCGGTGATAGGAGAAAATACATTCTCACAGTGTTCCTGTTTTCTCTTGCTCCTCAACAGGCAATAATCCTTTTGAAGTTTTCTAATGTGGATCATACAGAGAAAGAAATAGGTGGCAAATACAAGCAGGTAAGAGGACAATCACAGATTTCCACAAAGTTTTACATACCATCTATTAGATTTATTTGTGCTAATATGGAACAACCTCCAATACACATTGCTAAGTAAATAACAATGAAAACAAAAGCCTAAGGTACAGAACGGTGTGTGTGTATACTACTATCAAGTATAAACTAGGCTCTCCATTCACATATTTATTGTGGTAGATCTGGTGATGTACCACTTGGGTCCACTTTCAAGGAAGGACTTTAGTCTTCATTATTTTTATCCTTGTTTAAAAATAAAGAAACTGTAGCTCAACACATGAGAAGATGCTCAATATCACTCATCATCAGGGAACTAAATGCAAATAAAAACTACAATGAGATATCACCTCATTCCTGTCAGAATGACTAAAAATCAAAAACAATAGAAACAACAAATATTGGCAGGGATGTGGAGAAAAAGGAACCCTCGCGCATTGTTGATGGGAATGCAAACTAGTGCGGCCACTGTGGAAAACAATTGGAGGTTCCTCAAAAAGTGGTATTATCCAGTAATCACACTGCTGGGTATGTACCCAAAAAACATAAAAACACTAATTCAAAGAGATATATGCACCTCTATGTTTATAGCAGCATTATTTACAATAGCCAAATTATGGAAACAGCCCAACTGTCCACCAAATGATGAATGGATAAAGGATATGTGGTATATATACATATACAACAGGATATTACTCAGCCATAAAAAAGAATGAAATTTTGCCATTTGCAACAACATGGATAGACCTAGAGAGTATAAGATTAAGTGAAATAAGTCAGTCAGACAAAAACAAATACCATATGATTTCACTGATATGGGGAATTTAAGAAACAAAACAAATGAACAAAGATAAAAAAGAGAGAGAGACAAGCCAAGAAACAGACTCTTAACTCTACAGAACAAACTGATGGTTACCAGAGGGGAGATGGGTGGGGGAGATGAGTCAAACAGGTAATGAGGACTAAAAAGGATACTTACCTGATGATCATCACCCAGGGGTGATGCATGAAATTGTTAAATCACAATATTGTACACCTGAAACTAGTATAACACTGTACATTAGCTATACTGGAATTAAAATTTAAAACAATTAAAAAAAAGAGATACTGTAGTTCAGAAAATATGGTGAAATGGCCAAGGACATCCAGCTAGTAAAAGGCAGAACTGCAATTTAAACCCAGGTCTAGGGATGCCTGGGTGGCTCAGCAGTTTAGCGCCTGCTGTCGGCCCAGGTAGTGATCCTGGAGTCCCAGGATCGAGTCCCACGTTGGGCTCCCTGCATGGAGCCTCCTTCTCCCTCTACCTATGTCTCTGCCTCTCTCTCTCTCTCTTGCTCTCTCTCTCTGTGTCTCTCATGAATAAAATAAAATCTTTAAAAAATAAATAAATAATAAAAATAAAAAAATAAACCCAGTTCTATCTGGATGAAAGGCCTATGCCCAGGTGGGTTCTTATGACATCTGAATTTCTGGAATATAAAATCTAGCTAGATATGATTTTTCCTAGCTCAGATGTCAGTTCCTTATCTCTACCCTTTCACTGAAACCAGTACTACATGGCTCTTCTATGTCTATCTCTCTTGCTCACTCTCTACCTTCTGGATTAGTGTTAGTCTTAGGTCCTGCTCCCTTTCCTCTCAGTTCCTATGGTCCTATCCTCATCTCTACGGGGAGGTAAAACAGAAAAGATGTGAAGAAGTGAAATGTTTCTTGGGCTTCTCTTTTCTAAAATGGGCTTCCGGGATCCCTGGGTGGTGCAGTGGTTTAGCGCTTGCCTTTGGCCCAGGGCGCGATCCTGGAGACCCGGAATCGAATCCCACGTCGGGCTCCCGGTACATGGAGCCTGCTTCTCCCTCTGCCTGTGTCTCTGCCTCTCTCTCTCTCTCTCTCTCTCTCTCTGTGTGTGTGTGTGTGTGTGTGTGTGTGACTATCATAAATAAATAAAAATTAAAAAAAAAAATAAAAGGGATCCCTGGGTGGCGCAGCGGTTTGGTGCCTGCCTTTGGCCCAGGGCGCGATCCTGGAGACCCGGGATCGAATCCCACGTCAGGCTCCCGGTGCATGGAGCCTGCTTCTCCCTCTACCTATGTCTCTGCCTCTCTCTCTCTCTCTCTCTCTCTCTCTCTCTGTATGACTCTCATAAATAAATAATAAAAAAAATAAAAAATAAAATAAAATAAAAAAATAAATAAAAATAAAAAAATAGAATAAAATGGGCTTCAAAGCAGGTATGCTCTTTGCCAGGCCAATCCTGCCTTTATAATCCACATTGTTTCATCAAGACAAACCTTGGATATCATGAGTCCCTTTTATGATATGCATTAGTCCACATATACTGCTACATGCCAACAACTGTATACACACTGGGACAAAGATGACTAGAATATGCCACTTTCCCTGGAGATACTCAGTGTGTACTAGGGAAGGATGATAGGAAAGCAGATAATTACCTTACAGTACACAAATTACTTTAATAGATGAGAGCAAGGCACTATGTGCCTAGAGGAAGGAACAATGAATCGGCCTCAGTAACAGATGCATTCTTGAAAGAGGGGTAAGGAAAAGGAAAAGAAAGGCTGTCAGTGTGAGAAGGGCACAGAGTATACCAGAGCCTAGAGCAGTTAGTGGGAACATACCACACTAGGCTTTGTGAAGAGTTTGGATTTCAAGCTGAACAGGGAAAAGTATATGCCTGATATGTTTTTAAAAGATCACTTTGGTTGGTACATGGAAAAAGGGAGAGAGAGCATGGATGGGTTAAGAGATTCAAGTGGCAGCCTTGGCTAAATTGCTGTTGGTGATCTCACTGTATCTACATCCCCTCTCTATTCCATCCTCTCGAACTGACAAACTAATCCTTCTTTTTTTTTTTTTTTAAGATTTTATTTATTCATGAGAGACAGAGAGAGAGAGAGAGAGAGAGAGAGAGAGGCAGAGACACAGGCAGAGGGAAAAGCAGGATCCATGCAGGGAGCCTGATGTGGGACTCGATCCCGGGACCCCCAGGATCACAAAGGCAGGTGCTAAACCACTGAGCCACCCAGGAATCCCCCAAACTAATCCTTCTAAAACACAAACCTAGTAATATTCTTCTCTTTCATTAATTCAACCATTTATTCATCCTACACACATAATTTTTTAAAAGTACTTACTATGTGCCAGGCATTGTACCAGGCACTACAGAAACACCAATGAATGAGGCAGAGGTCTTTGCTATATTTCAAAATGTTCACACTCCTTAAGTAAGTATTTAAGAAACTTGATTTTATAATATAGTTCCAATGACTTCATCTCCTCATTCTCCTACTCCTCCAGGCCTTTAAAACTTTGTTCCTCAGCCACAGAGCTACACTTGCCATTCTGTATAAATCATGCAATTGTCATGGTTCTGTGCCATACTGGGCAGTACCTCCTGCTCAGACTACACTTCTCTGACTGGTGAAATCCTAGCCAGCCTCCAGGGTCAGCTCAAATATCACCATCTCCATGAAACTCTTCTGCTGCCCTGAACATTCAAAGATCATCAAGTTTACTTCATGATTATAGCTCTTCCATGCCTCCGCTATATAGTAAAACATTTTGTATAAAGAATGAAAATTGGGCGCCTGGGTGGCTCATTTGGTTAAGTGTCTGCTTTTGGTTTAGGTCATGATCCCGGGGTCTTGGGATCCAGCCCCCATTGGGGCTCTCTGCTCAATGGGAAGTCTGCTTCTCCCTCTCCCTCTGCCCCTACCCTCTGCTCATGCTCTCGTTCACTCTCTGTCTCTCTCAAATGAATAAATTTTTAAAAATATTTAAAATAAAATAAAAATAAAAACAAAAATATTTAAAGAAAACTCAGATGCCAACCATCGTTTTTAAGTACACAGAAACTCAATCACCCCCCTCAGTGGTTTCAAACAGCAGAACCAAAAGGTGATCTTTGGGGATAACACGTCTTAGGTGAAAGCACCACATTCCTGCCTCAGCCTCTCATCTGCCAGAATTCCTTGGCAAGGAAGCATTTTCAAATTCAGCTTAGGGCAATTCCTATAATTAGAGCATCTGGTTAATTAAGAAGTTGGTTCAAACTACTGTTAAATTAACCATTTTCCCCCTTAAATGAAAGGTTTTGGTCAAACTACCAGCGTTTAAACTGCTTAATTAGCCAGTTGTTTATGTTATAAAATGTACCAGTTTGAAAGCCTCCAATTTCTAATAAGTTCAACTGAATTCTTCCCTTGCTCCTTGTCATCCAACTGAGTCTCCTGCTGTTGCATTAACATTGCAGCCTCCTAAGAGGAAAGACAATTCTTTTCACTGAAGACACAGAACCCCAGGGTTTCAACAGGAGGCTCTGAAGATCTTTCAATAAGCACAATTGTAGGATGTAATCACATATTGACTTTTCCCGCATCACATCCCTTTACTTTATATATGCCAAAGCCAACTGTCCTTCAGTGTGTCTGTTTACTAAACTGGGAATGAAATCCATCAGTCCAGGATAGGGGTAAACATCATCATTTTAATTATTTCTCCTTCGATATTAGAACAGCATTTTTATAGCAGGGTTATGCTGGAGAGAAAGAGGAAAACACTGGGGTAGCCCCAGTCAAGATTAATTGCAGGATATTCTCTCCATTCAATAGACCGGACGTCCCTTACACACCACAAGGGCAGGTATACACCCACACCTGGCAAATAGCATACACTCAGAAAATTGCCTTTATGGGGCAATTTGGTGGCTCAGTCAGTTGGGTGACTCAGTCAGTTGGGCATCTGACTCTTGATCTTCACTTGGGTCTTGATCTCCAAGTTGTCAGTTTCAGGTAACACACTGGGCTCCATGCTGAAAGGTTCTTAAGATATTTTACCAAGATAAGCTGCAATGATTTGGCCTTGGCAGCTACCCACTTTTTTCAAAATCTCTTTTCAAAATTTTTCCAGTTTTTCTAATTATAGTACACTGAACTACTTGGCTTTGAATGTGCCATGTTCCTGATTCCACCTTTTTGCTCATGCTGTAATGAGACAACTCTGTGTTCTCTTCATTTAACCTCTTCAGACCTCTTCATATGTATATCTTTTACCTCTCTCTATATGTTTAAAAACAGTAAGAAAAAGGCAGTCACTACAATCATGCCCACCTTTTAAAGAGAGTAGCTGGGATGGTACCCAGGCCCACAGAGAGTATTATGGGTAAAGGTAGGCACCACTCCCCACTCTTTTCTGAAAACCAATGTAATTCAATATTGGAATTTCTGACTTTATGGATATCTCAAAGAATCCATGAAAAATGCTAACAAAACTATGTGCTTTCAAGTAGAATTATCCTGGCATGCCAACATTGGTGAATTACCTTGGGCCTTCTAGGCACTGAGATTCCCTGACAACAAATGAAAAATGAGCAAAGGGCAGCCCCAGTGGCACAGCGGTTTAGCACCGCCTGCAGCCCGGGGTGTGATCTTGGAGACCTGGGATGGAGTCCCATGTTGGGCTCCCTGCATGGAGCCTGCTTCTCCCTCTGTCTGTGTCTCTGCCTCTCTCTCTCTGTGTCTCTATGAATGAATGAATGAATGAATGAATGAATGAATGAATAAATAAATAAATAAATAATTTTTTTAAAAAAGAAAAATGAGCAAAGAATAAGATAAATGGCCAGTACATGTATGAAAATATGGTCAACCATGATGCCTGGGTGGTTCAGCGGTTAGGCTGATCCCACGGTCCCGGGATCAAGTCCCACATCAGGCTCCTTGCATGGGGCCTGCTTCTCCCTCTGCCTATGTCTCTGCCTCTCTCTCTCTCTCTCTCTCTCTGTCTCTCATGAATAAATAAATAAAATATTTAAAAAAAGAAAATATGGTCAATCAACTAGTAATCAAAGACATACAAATTACAAATACAAGGGATGACATGTTTAAACTTATAAGTTTATAATATAAACTTATATTACCAAATATTAAAAAAAAAACACTTAATATTGATGACTATATAAAAAGGGATTCTCAAATACCAAAGAAGAATAAAATAGCACAATCTTTCTGGAGACCAATTTGGTAATACATATTCAATAGCTTTAAAAACATCCATTTCTTGGGATCCCTGGGTGGCGCAGCGGTTTGGCGCCTGCCTTTGGCCCAGGGCGCGATCCTGGAGACCCGGGATTGAATCCCACATCAGGCTCCCGGTGCATGGAGCCTGCTTCTCCCTCTGCCTGTGTCTCTGCCTCTCTCTCTCTTTCTGTGACTATCATAAATAAATTTAAAAAAAAAATCCATTTCTTTTAACCCAAGAGTTTGACTGTTAGAAATGAATCCTAAGTAAATAATCAAACAAAGATATACAAGGATATGTATCAAGTGTTGTTTACATTGCAAAGTCGTGAAGACAGCTTAAATTTCTCTAAATAGAAAATTGTTTAAGGGTCCTCTGGGTGGCCCAACTCTTGGTTTCAGCTGGCGTTATGATCTCAGGGTATGGGGATAGAGCCCTCTGTTGGGCTCCACACTCAGCATGAAGCCTGCTTGAGATTCTTTCCCCCTTCCCCTCCTTACCCCACTCACTCTCAAAAATCTTAATAAAAGAAAATTATTTGAGCAAATTATATTATCCCCCACCTCTCTTTTCAGAAGGATCCCTGCTGGATTTCCTTCAATAGGTCTTAACAGGCCTTTTTGATTCCAGCTTTAAAAACAAAATAAAACCAAAAAATCCTCAGATTTAAGTACCTCTCAAATACTAAAATATACTACAAAACTATATAACCAATATTTTAAAAGGTTAGTAATGGCATCAAATATACAGACAAATCAATGGAACAAAACAAAGTTAAAATAATCTCAGATTTATATGGAAACTTAGTATATGATAAAGATAATCTTGTCAAACCTCTGAGGAGAAGATAGGATGTTTCAATAAATTTGGAACAGTTAACTACACATTTCGGGGAAAACCTGCATCCCTACTCACTTCTCATTCCAGATACATCACATATATGAAGGGAAAAAAATACCAGAAGATAATACGAAGGATTTTTTAAACTAATCTTGGAATAGAGATCTTTTTAAGCAAGAAACAAAAACCTAGATAGAAGTCAAAGATTAATAAACTTAGTTATATAAAAACATAAAACTTCTTTTCAACAAAAACACAAAAAGTCAAAAGACAGATAACTAGAAGCAATGCAAAGCAGAGATGAAAAATACTAATTTTCTTAATATATAAAAACTGCAGGGGCACCTGGGTGGCTCAGTTGTTGAGTGGTTGCCTTTAGCTCAGGTCGTGACCCTGGGGTCCTGGGATGGAGTCTGACATCATGCTCCCTACAGGGAGCCTGCTTCTCCCTCTGCCAATGTCTCTGCCTCTCTGTGTCTCTCATGAATAAACAAATTTTAAAAAGAACTATATAAAAAAAATTCTTGTAAATTAAAAATAAAAAATCTAGAAACTCAATAGAAAAATGGGCAAAAAGTATAGACAGTTAACAAGGAAAGAAATAAAAATTGCCAATAAAAATGTGGAAAGACGATAAACTCTCTTAAGAAATGCAAATTATGAGACATAATTTTTTTACTACCAAAAAATAAGATATTTTATAAAACCCAGTTTTGACCAGGAAATAGAAATGTAAATTAATGCAACTTCTCTAAAGGGCAATCAGGTGATACTTACCAAAATATTTAATCATAATCATTTGACTCAGCAATTTCAATTCCAGGAATTTATCTTATAAATGTTTGGGAACAAGTTCACAAAGATGTATTAAGATGGTTGTTGCAGCATTTTTTGAAACAGCAAAAACTCTGAACAACCTAAATGTCCAGCATTAAGATATAGTGGTACACACACAGAATATATATGTCCACATATGCATAAAACTTCTTGAGAAATATAAAAGAAATTGCTTTCAGTGGCTATCACTGGGGAGTAAGACTGGGAAATAGAAAATTTGACTTTTATCATATACCTTTTTGTACAGTTTATATTTATTCTTATCCTATGCACCTATGTAAATGTATTTACAATTCTTACAATTGATAATTTAATAGTAATTAAAAAAAAAAAACTTTCCTCAGAATATATACCAGTTCAAAATAAACTTTGCCTCTAGTTGAGGGTAAGGGATAAGACCAAATTTAGGGAATAAGAGCACTTGAACATAATCTCTTTTTAAAACAAAACAAAACAAAAAATAAAATCTAGCAAAATGTTAGTAATTGTTAACTCGGGGGTTATTTGACTTATTATCTTTTTATACTCTTCCATATTTTTTTATCTTTCAAAATAAAAAATGTCATTGAGAGGGGGAAAGAAAACATAAAATAAAACCTTTCCTGGACCCCACAGTCCTCTCCACTTCCTGTCAATTCTCTCCCCTCCCACTCAACTTCATAAAAACATTGTGAACAGCTTTCTCTAGCTCCCGAACTCCCATTCACCTGTCAAGGCAAGCTGACTTCCACAACTGGCTTCACCCCACCTGCACAAGAAACTCCTTTCATAAAGTCACCAGTGACTTCCATGTTGCTAAAGCCAAAGAATGTTAAGTTCTTATCTTTTGGGATCTCTCAGCAGCACACAGTTGTAACACCAACATGGTTAACCACTCTTTCCTTCTTAAAACACTCTCCTTCTGACTGACATCAAATTGTACTATGCTGGCTTTTTCCTACAATTTTGGCCTCCTTTTTTTCAACCTCATTAGACATCTCTTTTACCCTCTACTCACCTTTTTTTTTTTTTTTAATTTATTTATTTATTTATTTATTTATTTATTTATTTAAGAGAGAGCAAGAGAGAATGCGAGCACATGTACTCTAGCAGGGGGAAGAGCAAAGGGAAAGGGAGAAAGAGAATTTAAGCAGACTCCCGCTGAGCATAGAGCCCCACTTGGGGCTCAATCCCAGGACCCTGACATCATGACCTGAAACAAAATCAAGAGTCAGGTACTCAACCTACTGAGCCACCAAGGCACCCCACTCTCTACCTCACTTTTATTTTATTTTATTTTATTTTATTTTATTTTATTTTATTTTATTTTATTTTATTTATTCATGAGAGACACAGAGAGAGAGAGGCAGAGACACAGGAAGAGGGAGAAGCAGGCTCCATGCAGGGAGCCCGACATGGGACTTGATCCCGGGTCTCCAGAATCAAGCCCTGGGCTGAAGGTGGAGCTAAACCCCTGAGCCACCTGGGCTGCTCTCTACCTCATTTTTAAATGTCAGAGTTCTTAAGGGCCTGATCCTTGGGCCTCTTCTCTACTTGTTCTTACATGATGTTTCATTGCCATCACTGCAATTAAAATAGACAATATGATGGCTTCCAAATTTATAGTTTCACCTCAGACTTATATTTTAAATTCAAGATCAATGCATACAATTGTATACAATGGGCTACTTAATATATCCTTCCCACAGGCACTCCAATTAAACATGTTCAAAGCCAGACTCAATATCTTCCCCTTCAAACTGTTCCATTTAAGGCAGTACGTTCAAAATAATTATACAGATATCTCTCTATTGTAGTAGAAATGTATTCACCATGGATCAAGTAAGAAGAAGAAAAAAGATTATAAAATATTATATATCAGACAGAGGGGCAAGATGGCGAAGAGTAGGGGTCTTCAACTCAACTGACCCCACAAACTTACCTAGATAACTTTCAAAACATCCTGAACACCTATGAATTCGACCTGAGATTTAAAGAGAGAACAGCTGGAATGCTACGGAGAGAAAAGTTTTTGTTTCTAACAAGGTAGGAAGATGAAAAAATAAAATAAAAAAGAATAAAGTTGGGGACAGGAACCACGACTAAGCAGGGCTAAAGCAGAGTGGTGAAAAGCCTCCAGGGCAGGAAAGTCCAGGTCTAGAGAAGCAGGAACTTTAAAAATCCACGCTGGAGTTTTCCCTGACGGAAAAATGGAAATCGGGCAGAATAGCAAGAGGGGCAGGGAAGCCTCAAGATTCCTGGAGTCATTATAAGAGGAGGGCCACCCGCAAACTGTGGTTGGGTATTGGTAAAGGGCTGGAGCACCATAGCCCTATGGGGCATTTAGGAGAAGCCTGTGGGTTAGGGGGCCCGGCTCCGGAGCTGCCTTTACCCTAGAGGCTGGCAACAGCAGGGTGGCTGTACCCCATTCCCTTCAGGAAAGGCAGCCCCCAGGGGCATGGGTCCAGCGGCACAGGGCCCCGGATCCCAGACCCAAGCAGACAAAGTTGGTGATCCTTCGTTCCCCCGGGACAGGTGGAAGCATGGAGGGCACAGGAAAGTGAGAACTCTCCTGCCGCTGGGCGCCCAGCAAGCTGTGCAGATCAATGCACCTGCACCTGTCCCCAGGACCATCTAGGCCAGTGCAGACTGGGAGACTGCAGTTAGTTACTCGCAGGGAGTGTGACTCCAGAGCTGGAAATCTGGCCACAGCCATTTTTGCTTTTCCTCTTTGTTTTTTTGTTTTGTTTTGTTTTTTGTTTTTTTAAAGATTTTATTTATTCATGAGAAACACAGGCAGAAGGGAGAGACACAGGCAGAGGGAGAAGCAGGCTCCCCGCGGGGAGCCCGATGTGCTTTTCCTCTTTGTTTCACATTGTGCCCGGGAGAGGCAGGGCCTCTAGGGAACAAAGGCCTCACAGGATAAACAGCTCATACTGAGCCCAGCACCTGGCAAGCAGCGAGGCATCTCTGCCCAGGCACAGATGCCTGAGAATCAGCACACCAGACCCTCCCCCAGAACTGCTGGAAGTACAAGGGAAAAGAAAGTTTACTGAACAAGCAGCACTGGGAAGGTCCAGGACTGAGAGAAAATAGTATATAGAACTAGAGGGTCCTTTTTTTCCCTTTTTCCATTATGATGCATTTTTATATCAGACTAAAAATTTCCAATATTTTTTCTCTTTTCCCACATTAACTACAATATTTTACCAGCTCTTCATTCTTAAGTTTTTTCCTTTTTGACCTTCATATTTCTACAATTACATGTCTTAGATATATTTTTCACTTATGGATTCCCTTCAACGTATTCAATTTAATTTTGGTAGATAGACAAGATATGGGTATTTGTTTTTTGTTTTTTTCTGCCTTGTTTTACAATGGTGGAAGTTAGTACCTTCTAACTTCCAACTTCTAACTTCTAACTCCTAACGACCAACATACATCCAGAACCAAGTAGAAAACTGTATTGGTTCATTCTGTGAGATTTTATTCTCTCTTTCTTCCCATTCTGCCCCTCTTTTTTATCTTGTTTACATTTTGGTGGTCCATATTGGGGCTTTCTATAAGTATTTCTGCTTTATACAAATTTGGGATTGAGCATCTACCCACATACAGAACAAAATACACTCAGAACCAATAGTATCACACTCTAGGACCCCTCAGGTAAACTAAATTCTCTCTCCACTACCACTTCTTCACCACCACCATCCCCCAGCACCCCCTTTTTTTCTTTTTCCTCGTTTCTTTACTTTTTTTTTCCTTTTTTTTTTTCTTCTTTGTTTTTGGTTTTTGGCTTTTTATTTTTACTACTTCCTTTTAAGATTTGTTTTTTACTTCAGTGTCCTTTTGTTCTGTTGTTCTTTTTCTTTTATTTTCTGGTCTCTGACCTCTTCAGAATCTAGGATGTATTTTACTTAGGTCGTGGTTGATATTTTTGACTCAGCCCACTCATTCAGCCACTCTACACTGGACAAAATAACTAGAAAGAAGAATTCACCACAAAAGAAAGAACCAGAAACAATACTCTCTGCAACAGAGTTACAGAATTTGGATTTAAATACGATGTCAGAAAGTCAAATCAGAAGTACAATTATAAAGCTACTGGTGGCTCTGGAAAAAAACTCAAAGGACTCTAGAGACTTTGTTACCACCGAATTAAGATCTAATCAGGCCAAAATTAAAAACAGATTAAACGACATGCAATCCAAACTGAATGTTCTAACTGCTAGGGTTAATGAGATGGAAGAGAGAGTGAGTGACATAGAAGACAAGTTGATGGTAAGGAAGGAAGCTGAGGAAAAAAGAGAAAAACAAGAGCCCATGAGGAAAGGCTTAGGGAAATAAATGATAGCTGGAGAAGGAAGAATATACATCTAGTAAGTTTTCCAGAAGAGGCTGAGAGACAGGGAGGACCACAAAGAATATTTGAACAAATCATAGCTGAGAACTTCCCAAATTTGGGGAAGGAAACAGGCATTCAGATCCAAGAGATAAAGAGGACCCCCCCAAAATCAATAAAAACCATTCAATACCTCAACATTTAATAGTGAAACTTGCAAATTTCAAAGATAAAGAGAAAATTCTTAAAGCAGTTTGAGACAAGAGATTCTTGACTTACATGGAGATTATCAGATTATCAGATTATCAGATTAACAGCAGACCCTTCCACAGAGGCCAGAAAGGGCTGGCATTATATATATAGGGTACTAAATGAGAAGAACATGCAGCCAAGAATATTTTATCTAGAAAGGCTAATTCAGAATAGAAGGAGAGATAAAGAGCTTCAAGGACAGGCAGAAACTGAAAGAATATGTGACCACCAAACTGGCTCTGCAGGAAATATTAAGGAGGGCCCTGTAAAAGAAAGAGGGAGCCCAAAGAAACAATCCACAAAAACAGGGACTGAATAGAATAGGTAATACAATGACACTAAATTCATATCTTTCAGTAGTTACTCTGAAGGTGAATGGGCTAAATGATCCCATCAAAAGATGCAGGTATCGGATTGGATAAAAAAGCAAGATCCATCTATACGCTGTCTACAAGAGACTCATTTTAGACCTAAGGACACCTCCAGCCTGAAAATGAAGGGCTAGAGAACCATTTACCATTTAAATGGTCCTCAAAAGAAAGCTGGGGTAGCAATCCTCATATCAGATAAATCAAAGTTTATACCAAAGACTGTAGTAAGAGATGAAGAGGGACACTATATCATACTTAAAGGGTCTATCCAGCAAGAAGACCTTACAATCATGAATATTTATGCCCCTAATGTGGGAGCTGCCAAGTATATCAATCAATTAATAACAAAAGTAAAGAGATACTTAGGTAATAATACACTAATAGTAGGAAACTTCAACATGGCGCTTTCAACAAATAACAGATCCTCTAAGCAGAACATTACCAAAAAGACAAGGGCCTTAAATGGTACACTGGACCAAACAGATTTCACAGATATATACAGAACTTTCCATCCAAATGCAACTAAATACACATTCTTCTCAAGTGCACATGGAACTTTCTCCAGAATAGACCACATACTGAGTCACAAGTCAGGTCTCAACCAATAACAAAAGACTGGGATTGTCCCCTGCATATTTTCAGACCACAATGCTTTGAAACTAGAACTCAATCACAAAAAGAAATCTGGAAGACACTCAAACACATGGAGGTTAAAGAGCAACCTATTAAAAGATGAATGGGTCAACCAGGAAATTAGAGAAGAATTAAAAAGATTCATGGAAACTAATGGAAATGAAGATACAACCATTCAAAATCTTTGGGATACAGCAAACGTGGTCCTAAGAGGGAAATACATTGCAATACAAGCCTCCCTCAAAAAATTGGAAAAAGCTCAAATACACAAGCTAACCTCACACCTAAAGGAATTGAAGAACAGCAAATAAAACCTACACCAAGCAGAAGAAGAGAGATAATAAATATTCGGGCAGAACTCAATGAAATAGAGACCAGAATAACTGTAGAACAGATCAACAAAATCAGGAGTTGGTTATTTGAAAGAATTAATGAGATAGATAAACCCCTAGCCAGCCTTATTAAAAAGAAAAGAAAAAAAAAAAAAACAACTCAAATTGATAAAATCACGAATGAAAGAGATCACAACCAATACCAAGGAAATACAAACGATTTTAAAAACATATTATAAGCAGCTATATGCCAACAAATTAGGCAATCTAGAAGAAATGGATGCATTTCTGGAAAACCACAAATACCAAAACTGGAACAGGAAGAAATAGAAAACCTGAACAGGCCAATAACCAGCAAGGAAATTGAAACAGTCATCAAAAACCTCCCAAGACACAAAAGTCAGGGCCAGATGGCTTCCCAGGGGAATTCTATCAAATGTTTAAAGAAGAAATAATACCTATTCTACTAAAGCTGTTTTGAAAGATAGAAAGGAAGGCAATACTTCCAAACACATTTTATGAGGCCAGCACAACCTTGATTCCAAAACTAGACAAAGATCCCACCAAGATACTAGCCAATAGGATCCAACTGTACATTAAGAGGATTATTCACCCTGACCAAGTGGCATTTGTTCCCGGGATGCAAGGCTGGTTCAACACTCATAAAGCAATCAATGTGATAGATCACATCAACAAGAGAAAAAACAAGAACCATATGATCCTCTCAATAGATGCAGAGAAAGCATTTGATAAAATACAGCATCCATTCCTGACTAAAACTCTTCAAAGTGTAGGGATAGAGGGAATTTTCCTCAATAACTTAAAACCTGTTTATGAAAAGCCCAAAGTGAATATCATTCTCAATGGGGAAAAACTGAGAGCCTTTCCTCTAAGATCTGGAACACAACAGGAATGTCCACTCTCTCCACTGTTACTCAACATAGTACTAGAAGTCCTAGCCTCAGCAATCAAATAACAAAAAGATATAAAAGGCATTCAAATTGGCAAAGAAGGGACACATGGGTGGCTCAGGGGTTGAGCATCTGCCTTTGGCTCAGGGAGTGATCCTGGGATCTACAATCAAGTCCTACATCAGGCTCCCTGCAGGGATCCTGCTTCTCCCTCTACCAGTGTCTCTGCCTCTCTCTCTCTCTCTCTCTCTCTCTGTGTGTCTCATGAATAAATAAGTATATCTTTAAAAAAAAACTGGCAAAGAAGTCAAACTCTCCCTCTTCGTAGATGACGTGATATACTGTATATAGAAAACCCAAAAGACTCCACCCCAAGATTGCTAGAACTCATACAGCAATTCAGCAATGTGGCAGGATACAAAATCAATGCACAGAAATCAGTGGAATTTCTATACACTAACAATGAAACTGAAGAAAGAGAAATTAAGGAATCAATCCCATTTACAATTGCACTCAAAAGCATAAGATACCTAGGAATAAACCTAACCAAAGAGGTAAAGGATCTATATCTTAAAAACTACAGAACACTTCTGAAAGAAATTGAGGGACACACAAAGAGATGGTTTGTCTACAACCGCCCTTAATGAACCAACCATAGATTACGGCTTTCAGAGGTTGCAGAAAGTGATCCCAAGACATCTGGGTGATCCCAAAAGGTTACCCAAGAAGCCATCTCTGATTTTCAAGGCAGAGTTGAAAACACAAAATGAAAAATGAAGCATAACATTACAACTATTTTACATTCCATCCCTGTGTGTACCCAAGTCTTGACCACCTCTGAGTTTTATTAACACAATAAAACCTTTTAGACATTTAAAAAAAAAAAACATTCCATGCTCATAGATTGGAAGAATAAATATTGTGAAAATGTCTATGCTACCCAGGGCAATTTACACATTCAATGCAATCCCTATCAAAATACCATGGACTTTCCCAAAGAGTTGGAACAAATAAGATTTGTATGGAATCAGAAAAGACCCTGAATAGCCAGAGGAATATTGAAAAAGAAAACCAATGCCAGATTTCAAGCTGTATTACCAAGCTGTGATCATCAAGACAGTATGGTACTGGCACAAAAACTGACACATGGATCAATAGAACAAAATAGAGAACCCAAAAATGGGCACTCAACTCTATGGTCAACTAATATTTGACAAAGCAGGAAAGACTATCCACTGGAAAAAGGACAGTCTCTTCAATAAATGGTGCTGGGAAAATTGGAACAACCACATGCAGAAGAAGGAAACTAGACCATTCTCTTACACAAAGATAAACGCAAAATGGTTGAAAGGTCTAAACGTGAGACAGGAATCCATCAAAATCCTAGAGAAGAACACAGGCAACACCCTTTTTGAACTTGGCCACCGTAACTTTTTGCAAGATGCATCTATGAAGGCATGGGAAACAAAAGCAAAAATGAACCATTGGGAATTTATCAGGATAAAAAGCTTCTGTACAGCAAAAGAAACAATCGACAACCTACAGAATGGGAGAAGATATTTGCAAACGACATATCAGATAAAGGGCTAGTATCTAAGATCTATAAAGAACTTACTAAAATCAACACCCAAGAAATAAACAATCCAATCATGAAATGGGCAGAAGACATGAACAGAAATTTCACCAAAGAAGACATAGACATGGCCAACAAGCACATAAGAAAATACTGCGCATCACTTGCCATCAGGGAAATACAAATCAAAACCACAATGAAATACCACCTCACACCAGTGAGAATGGTGAAAATTAACAAGACAGGAAACAAGTGTTGGAGAGGATATGGAGAAGGGGGAACCCTCTTGCACTGTTGATGGGAATGCAAACTGGTATAGCCCCTCTGGAAAATAGTGTGGAGGTTCCTCAAAAAGTTAAAAATACAGCTACCCTACAATCCAGCAATTACACTACTGGGTATTTACCTCAAAGATACAGATGTAGTGAAATGCCGAGACACCTGCACCCCAATGTTCATAGCAGCAATATCCACAATAGCCAAACTGTGGAAAGAGTCATGATGTCCTTTGACAGATGAATGGATAAAGAAGATGTGGTCTATATACACAATGAATATTACTCAGCCATCAGAAAGGACGAATACCCACCATTTGCTTCGACCTGAATGGAACTGGAGGGTATTATGCTGAGTAAAATAAGTCAATCAGAGAACAATCATCATATGATTTCACTCATATGGGGAATATGAGATATAGTTATAGGGATTATAAGGGAAAGGAGGGGAACTGAGTGGGAAAAATTAAAGGAGATAAACCATGAGAAACTCCTAAGTCTGGGAAACCAACAAAGGGTTGCAGAAGGGGAGGTAGGCGGGGGGGTTGGGGTAACTCGGTGACAGGCACTGAGGAGGGCACTTGATGGGATGAGCACTGGGTGTTATACTATATGTTGGCAAATCGAACTTAAATAAAAACAAATGAAAAAAAAAAAACATTATATATCAGGGTGCCTGGGTGGGGTTGTCAGTTAAGCATCTGACTCTTGCTTTCGGTTCAGGTCCTGATCTCAGGGTCATGGGATAAAGCCCCATATTTGGCTCTAAGCTCAGTGTGAAGTCTGCTTGAGGTCTCTCCTTCTCCCTCTCCTGCTGCCTCTTCTGCTTGAGCTTGCTCCCTCTCTAAAATAAATAGAGCTTTAAAAAAATTATGTATAATTTGTTCCCATTACTGCAAAACAAAGCAAAAAATCCATCTACCTACCTACTTATCTATCTATCTATGAAGAGAGAAATAGAAAAAGACCTGTTAGGATACACAACAAAATATTAAACAATAATCTCTAGATGATATGATTACAGGTGATTTTTTATTATCTGTCTTCTTCAGCTTCTTCTTGTATATAAGTGTTTCTTTTCTTTTCTTTTTTTTAAAATATTTTATTTATTTATTCATGAGAGACACACAGAGAGAGAGAGGCAGAGACACAGGCAGAGGGAGAAGCAGGCTCCATGCAGGGAGCCCGACGTGGGACTTGATCCCAGGTCTCCAGGATCACACCCTGGGCTGCAGGCAGCCCTAAACCGCTGCGCCACTGGGGCTGCTCTAAGTGTTTATTTTCCATATTCTTTTTTTTTTAAAGATTTATTTATTTATTTATTCATGAGAGAGGCAGAGACATAGGCAAAGGGAGAAACAGGAGCCTGAGCTCTCTATGGGGAATCTGAGGCAAGACTCAATCCCAGGATCCTGGGATCATGCCCTGAACCAAAGCAGATGCTCAACCACTGAGTCACCCAGGTGTCCCTATTTCCCATTTTCTTTAAAATGAATGTTTTTCACTTTGATAATAAGATATTCAGTTATTTGTTTTAATCTCCTGATAGGATGCCATATGAAGTTCAGGGCATCAGTTACAAAATTTTCTTACGTAAATAGTTTAACTTAAGTGTACTCAAGCTTTTCGGTTTAACTTCTCAATTGTAGGAAAGAAAAAGACCATGTTCTACAACACCACTAGGAAATCATCAGACGAATCAACAAGGGAGGACATTCTATAAGATAAATGATCTGACATAATAAAAAAGTCACTGCTATAGGAAAAAACAAGTGGTAGAACTGATTAGATTATCTAGATCAAAGGTGACACAACAGTGAAATACAAAATGTGAAAGAAACTTCATTGGCTTCTGCTTATAAACAACACCCACAAAAGACATTTTTTGGGGAAAAAGACATTTTGGGAATAATTACGGAAACGGGTAGAATATTGGATTATAAGGGAGCTTTACAAAAAATATAAATAAATAAATAAATAAATAAAAATAAGGGAGCTTTACTATTAATTTTCATGAATGAGATAATGGTGTTCTGGTTCTTTAACAGAATGTATAGAAAGTCCTTATTTCTAGAAATGCATGCTGAGGTATTTAAATGTGAGATATCATGATGCCCGATAGAGAAAGTGAAATGTCAACAGTTCAGTCTAAATGGTGAGTGTTCACTGCAGTGTTCTTGGGGAAAAAATTCTTTTAAGACTATTAAGCTTCCAAATGGCAAGGACTGTATCCTCTCAATTCTGTATACCCCGCACCTAAAACACATCCTGGTATAATAAATGTCTGTTGAGAAAATGAATAAATTAAAAGAAGCTCATATTTTGAGATGCTGGGCTTTGGGGCTGGTAGAAATGGTGATGCTCTACAAGTTGCTGCCATCTGCTGAAAAAATTAACAGATATAAAATCTTCTGTATTGCCTCGCATATATCAGGTACTCAGTAAATGTTAGTTCCCTTATTTTTTCCCATTCCTTTTCCCCTGATACTCTTTAGACAAATGACAGATGTCATTAAAATCAAACAACTATTTGGAAATTTATCACATAATAGACAAACCAGAAAGGACAACTAATGGGGTTGAAACAGACTGAATTCATTGAGTTAATCAGAATGAATGGACATTCTTTTTGGACAAAATACTATATGAAAAGCCCTTGCCTAGACTATGATGGACATAAAAGAGAGGTCTTAAATAGTAGCAATCATAACTATAATAACTAACTTTATATATTTTACCTCACTGAATCTTTAAATTCACTGTAGGTTGTACTATAATTGTCCTCATTGTTTTAAGTGAGGAAAGCAAGGCATGGAGAAGTAGCCTCACAAAGTAAGTATGTGGTAGAGCTGGGATCCAAACATACTAAAGAGCTCTTGCTCTTAACCACCACTTTCTATTCTTGCCCTTGTCCTATTCCATGTGAAGGGTGGAATGTACTTCTAGCCACTCTTCTCAAAGGTATGTTAGGAATCTTTCTAGACAAAATTATTATAGAGTGTTACAGGGTCACTTAAAGCAAGCAGACTAGATAAGGAAGTAACCACATACCTGCAGAACAGATGGGATTTTCTCCTGAAGTCCTGAGCCTAAAAAGAGGGAAAGAGTATGTTGAATAAAATTAGATACCCACATTTAATCTACACAGTAACAAAACTTGGGCAGCCCCGGTGGCGCAGCGGTTTGGTGCCGCCTGCAGCCCAGGGCGTGATCCTGGAGACCCTGGATCGAGTCCCACGTCAGGCTCTCTGCATGGAGCCTGCTTCTCCCTCTGCCTGTGTCTCTGCCTCCCTCTCTCTCTATGTGTGTCTCTATGAATAAATAAATAAAGTCTTTAAAAAAAAATAATCTACACAGTAACAAAACTTGTATGCTTTTCATCAAGGATAAGTCAATGCTAGATATTTCCTTATTCCTTCCTTCCCTTCTTTCCATAAACATCATTAAGTACCTATTATGTGCCAAACATCGTGAAGATGCAAAAATAAGTAAAATGTCTCTATATATGGCCTAGCTGGGAGAGAGGTATGTAAACAAATGTGATCCACAATTTCATGCTGATCCAGAACAAACACTTGTTCAAGATTTGATGGAACACCAAGTAAAGTGTGGTCATTCCAACTAGGGGGGTAAAACCATGTGACCTGAGTTTTAAAAATGAAGAACTGTTCTTGATTACTTAGCCTTAAGGAAAAGCATTCTAGGGAAAGGCGTGAAAGTGGTATGCTCTGGGAAGAACAAACAGCTGGGTGTGAGTGGAACTTAAGCAACAGGGAAAAGGCAGATTGGTGAAAGAGATGAATCAAAGGCCATATTGTGAAGAACCTCATGCTCTGTGCTAAGAAGTTTGATGTTTACTATATGTAGGCAGTGGGAAGCTCCTAACAGAGTTTAAGTGCAGGGCCACTATGATCAAGTTTTAGAAAGTTAACCCTGGGGTCCCTGGGTGACTCAGCCAGTGAAGCGTCTGCCTTTAGCTCAGGTCATGATCTCCAGGTCCTGGGATCAAGTCCCCTGTCAGGCTCCCCACTTGGCGGGTAGTCTGCTTCTCCCTCTCCCTCTCTCTCCAGCTTGTATTCTCTCTCTTTCTCAAATAAATAAATAAACTCAGAAAAAGGAGAAGAAGAAGAAGAAGAAGAAGAAGAAGAAGAAGAAGAAGAAGAAGAAGAAGAAGAAGAAGAAAAAGAAGAAAAGAAAGAAAAGAAAGAAAAGGAAAGGAAAAAAAGAAAAGAAAAGAAAGAAAAGAAAAGAAAAAAGAAAACAAAAGAAAAGAAAAGTTAACCCTGGCAGCAGGTGAGCGATGAATGGGATGAGGTGAGACTGAGGCAAGAGAACCAGTAAGGTGGTCCTTGCAGTAGCCCTGCAAAGAGGACAGAGAGGAAGGAACAGCAATGAGAACAATGAGAGCCAGACTGAATACAGAAGTTACAGAATATGGAAGAGAATCATACGGCTCTGTTTGGCAAACCAGGTTATCAGATATTTTATTTGAACTCAGCATCCTGCAAAGTTTCAAAACTAAATTGTAGTACAAGTTGGAAACAAGCAGATCTGTGATTAAATGTTGACTGTACCATTTCCAAACTGTGACCTTCCATATGTTCTTTCATATCTCTGTAACTCAGTTATCTCATCTCTTTAAAATGCAGATAATAATAGTATAATCTCATGGGACTGAAAATCTATCTTAAACTCTCTGAGCCAGTTTCCTTTTTTGTAAAATGACAAAATCTATATTTGTCCTGTAATGTTTTTGTAAAAATTAGAGAGAATGTGTAAAATAGTTCTATAGTAAGCATGGTGCTATAGTAGTACTTACTGAATAGTCGTCTGATTAATGATGGGGAAATAGATTAAGATGGAAAAGAAATCACAGGAGAGAGGCTTCAATAAATGTAAGGGATTAAAGAAATCATGCAGGCTCATAAGTGCCATGCGATCCAGGGAGATATATAATTCATTGTTTCATATCATATGGCTGCCACACGTAAGACACTCAGTGAATATCTGCTGAATAGAGAAATAAATTACCAAATACCATTCATTACCATCTAGAGAGAAACAGTAGGGGGTAGCAAACTGTATATGAAAGGCAGTGGGAAAAAAAACTTGGGTTTGAATCTTAACTCCAACTCATATTAGCTATGTAATCTTAGAGCAATTAATTTACCTCTCTGGACCTCAGTTATTTATGTATAAAATTAAGATAATAAGACCCATTTCACCAGGTCACTATGAGGATCTATTCATTCATTAAACAAATACTTATTAAATGCCTAATATGTGCCAGATACCATTCTAGGCTCTAAGGATACAGCAGTAAACTAGACTAACAAAATCCTTAGGTACATAATGCTTGTATTCAAGGGGGTGGGTGGGGAAGACAATTTAAGTAACCATACATATACCTATATATAAAATGTGTCAGGTGGTGATACCTGCAATGAAGAAAAATAAAGCAAGGTAAGGAAATAATAAAGACTGATGGAGGGAGAGGACACTATTTTACATAGGGTAGTCAGGGAAGACCTCTCTAATGAGATGATATTTGGGCACAAACCTGAATGAAGTGAGGAGATCAAGCCATATGGATATCTTTTTTTAGAAAAATTTTTAATGGGCAGCCCAGGGGGCTCAGTGGTTTAGTGCCACCTTCAGCCCAGGGCCTGATCCTGGGGATACGGGATCAAGTCCCATGTGGGGCTCCCTGCGTGGAGCCTGCTTCTCCCTCTGCCTGTCTCTGCCTCTCTCTGTGTGTCTCTCATGAATAAATAAATAAAATCTGAAAGAAAAAAAAAAGAAAGAAAGAAAGAGAAAAGAAAGAGAAAGAAAGAAAAAGAAGAAAGAAAGAAGAAAGAAGAAAGAAAGAAAGAAAGAAAGAAAGAAAGAAAGAAAGAAAGAAAGTTTAAGATTTATTTATTTATTTTAGAGAGAGTTCATGTGTGTGCAAGCACATAGGGGCAGGAGCAGAGGGAGAGGCACAGGCTCCGTGTTGAGCGTGGAACCCTGAGCATGTAACCAATGTGGGTGGGGCTCGATCACACGACCCTGAGACCATGACCTGAGCCACAATCAAGAGTCTGACGTTCAACCAAGTACCCAGGCACCCCTAAATTTTTTTAAGTAGGGTCCACCCCCAATGTGGGCCTTGAACTCCCTGCTTAGCAGGGAATCTGCTTCTCCCTTTCCCTCTGCCCCTCCTCTGCTCCTGCTCTCTCTCTCTCACTCTCTCAAATGAATAAATAAAATCATTTTTAAACATTTTAAAAAATAAAAAGAATCATTTTGATTTTATTGTGAAGGATAAAAGGGAAAAGCAAAAGCAAGGGCCTAAGTTAAGAGGCAGGAGGATGGTAGTAAAGAAGATTACAAGGAGCTGGTCCCTAGTAGTTTAGCAAAACAGAAAGCATGAAACCTGAAACTGGAGGTGACAAATGATTTTATATAGACAGATTTTATTCTAATAATAATAATCTATATAGACAGATTTTATTCTGTCTATATTTCAAAAGTAGAGCTGAGAGGATTGTTAAAGAATTGGATGTAAAGTGAGAGAAATAACAGTGTCAAGGATGACTACACGGACTTTGGCCTGGGCAACTAGATGAATGGAGTCATCATTTCCTGAGAATGGGGAAAAAGCAAAATGGCAGGGGAGTTAATACCCGAGATGCTCAGTAGACATTTAAGTGGAGATGATGAAAGAAAAATGATGGATGAAATACCTAGCAGAATGCAAATATTAACTATATTTAACCATTGTTATTAATATCCTTACCTTAAGAGAAAAAAGGCTTGCTTAAAAATGGTATCGGTCCTCAGACACAGCATCTACAGCAAAATAGTCATGTTAGAACAATCTTAATTATTCACAGCCTTCCAAGCACCTCTTCAGAAAGAGGCTAGAAACCCAAAGTAAACAATGCAAAAAGGACCCCCAAATGCTCTTGTCTAGCAAAGAAGCTGTCCTTCAGTGAATCCTGAACATGAAGACAAATCAAGGTCTTCCACATTCTTATTCTACCCACTACAGAAAATGCTAAAAAAACAGAAGTCCCCCATCCATGCTGCCTTTTTTTCCCCTTTATTTTCCCTTTCTAATTTGATTTATTTTTTTTCTTATATCAATCAACAGTTATGCATCTGCCAAGCGCAGGCACTGTGGCAAAGGACTTAAACCATTCCCTAATTCTCAAAAGACTGCAAGACAATTTCACAGATGAGACTACTGAGGCTCACAGAGTTTATATTCCAAGAAATTATGGCTAATAAGTGTCTAAGAGGACTGTTTTACTCCACAAAAAAGTGTGCCTCTGTTACAGCACACTGTCTTAGTAATAATAATGACATCAATATCAACAAAACAATAATAATGAGAGGAGGCGGTAGCAATGGCAGCTTTCCTTTCTAAGTTTCCACCCTCCCTTTCTTTCAAACTCACTCTGCCCTGCTGGCACCCACTGGAAACAACAGTGGAATAGCTTTACTAAAGGAGTGTTTAACATAAAGGTCTTTTTATAAAGCAATTAGGTAATAAGTTCTAAATGTCCTAAGGCCCCATAACATGAAGAGAAATTCCTATCCTCTAATGGTAACAATTTAATCAAAATGTATATAATATCAATATCAAACAATCCTTTCAATATGTATATGTTAAAATCCTATTACACAAAAGAAAGTCTGAGAAACTGTCACAGACAAGAGAAGCCTAAGGAGACATGATGACTAAATGTAATATAATATTCCAGATGGAATCCTGGAACAGAAAAATGACATTAGATTTTATAAAATGAGGGCAGCCCAGATGGCTCAGTGGTTTAGCTTCGCCTTCAGCCCAGGGCCTGATCCTGGGGACCCAGGATCGAGTCCCACGTCAGGCTCCCTGCATGGAGCCTGCTTTTCCCTCTGCCTGTGTCTCTGCCTCTCTCTCTCTCTCTCTCATGAATAAATAAATAAAATCTTAAAAAAAAAAAAGATTTTAAAAAATGAAAGAAATACGAATAAAGTATGGACTTTAATTAGTAATAATATATTAATTTCAGTTCATTATGAAAAGCATACCATACTAATGTAAGACAGTAATAGGCAAAACTGGATATGAGGTATATGGGAATTCTCTGTACTATCTTTGCAACTTATCTGTAATTCTAAAACAATTCTAAAATAAATATTATTTTTAAAAGGCTATTATATGCCAACTACTGTGCTGAGTATTAAAGGGAATATAAAAACAAAATGTAACAAATAGACAAACTTTGAAAATATTATGCTAAGTGAAAGAAGCTAGTTAGAAAGAGAAAAATACTGTATGACTCCATTAATATGAAATACCCAGAACAGGCAAATTTATAGACAAAGAAAATAGATTAGTGGTTGATTAGAGCTGCAGGGTTTGGGGTGGTAGGGATGACAACTAAGAGATAATGGAGTTTCTTTTTGGGGTGATGAAAATGTTCTGAAATTGATTGTAGTAATGGATGTATATTCTGAGTATACACACACACACACACACACACACACACACACACACCTGTAATCTCTAAGCCCAATGTGGGGCTCAAACACGTGACCCTGGGATCAAGAGTCACATACTCTCCCATACTGTACTGACTGAGCCAGCCAGGTACCTCATACTTTGAATATATTAAAAGTCATTGAATTATATATTTTAAATGGGTAAATATATAAATAGTATCTCAATAAAGCTGTTCAAAAAAATGTAAGCACAATCCCTATCCTGGAGGAGTTCAAATGATTGGAGATACAGACATACACCTGTATTAAACAGCTAAACAGAACCACAGGTATTATAGGATTTAAGTCAAAATAGGTGGTATGAATAATAAGCACCTCTGGCAGGAAATTCAGGTGGAAATGGCCAGGAGAAGTTTTTAGCTTTTGGAGTGTTATGTCTGTAACACTGAGCACATTGAGAATGTGCTCACTCATGAACATTCTCCTCAGAAAAATACATATAAGCATGAATATCCAAAAGTTTGCACACTACTTAGGGAGATTCACTGGAACTCTTCAAACACCCATACATCACTATGCTAAACAAAAACTCCTCAGGGTCAAGGGTCATGTTGTATTCCTCTCAGGTACATTGTAGACATTCAATTAAGATTTGTTTTTGTAAATAAATAAATGATTAGAAAGTGAATGAGTGATAATCATGGCTACCATTTATTAAGCATCCACATCTATTTTGTTGAGTACCTACCATATATCTAAATCATAATTCCCTTACAGAATATTATTATTCTGTATTATTATCCCATTTTACAGTTGAAGAAATGGAGATTAAATAATTTACCCAAAGTCAAACAGCCACTATTAGAATTAGCATAGGATCTTAGGATTCTCTGACTCTAAAGTCCATTAAGTTTCTATTCAACACCCTCTCTCAAATCTGTTAGTGCTTAAGAAATCGGGGGGGCGGTACCCCTCAGTGGCTCAAGTCAGTTAAGCAACCAACTCTTGGTTTTGTTCAGGTCATGAGCTCAGGGTTGTGAGATCAAGCCCTGCGTCTGGCTCTGTGCTCAGCATGGAGTCTGCTTGAGATTCTCCCTCTCCTTCTCCCTAAAATATTTTATTTTATTATAAAATAAATATATATTCTGTTCACTCATCTCTATTCTGTTCGTCATGGTTGATAGATCTTGGGACTGGAGGAACCTTAGACTCATCTATTCTAACTCCAGAGAGGGGAAGTACTGGCAGAAGTACTGGCTAGTGGCTGGAGCTCCTGTCTCCTGGGGCTCCCTGTTGTCTTCCCTGCTTTTTATGCCAGCCAATATTAGGTTAAGCATACAGCACACATAATTACAAAGTCCTTTAGTATCCGATTTAATTGCAGTTTTTAGGATCATCTATGCATTTTGCCCTTCCTTCCAACTATTCATATCATTTCCAATCTTCTCTTCATTCTCTGGGAGACTTTTCCTAAATTTGCTCAAGCTTCTCCCTTCCCCCTCCTCAATTTTTTTTTTTAAACAATTTATTTATTTTTCTGAGAGAGAGAGAGAGAGAGAGAGAGAGAGAGCACGAGTGAGGCAGGACAGAGGGAGAGGGTCTGAGCCGAAACTAAGAGTTATATGCTTAACTGACTCCGCCAACCAGGCACCCCCAGAATATATTCTTAAGTAGGCCACTTCATACAGAAGAGGAACTGAATGGGAAGAAAGATCTAGATGACACTGATTTTTTCCCTCACGTTAATCACTCAGATTTCTCAGTCTCTACAAAAGCAAAGGATTTAATTATCTAAAAGCCAGGCTTAAGGGTTGACAACTTTCTGGAAGACATTCAAATTGTGGTGTGAACTCTCCCTTTCAGCTCTGGGAAATGTGCTTCCTCTCCCCTGCAATGCTTGGCATTATTTATCAGAACAAAAGTAATCTATTTTGGGACTATATCCACAAATACCCACTCCCCCCAGTCAGCAAATGAAGAGCGGCTATAGCTCTGCAGCAAATAAAGAGGGTGGTGACGTTAGTGAATGAATGAATGAACAGGGACACAGCTGCTGCAGTGGGTTACAAAAATACTTGTGCCGTTAGCTCGGGAGCCAAGAACAGAGGGACCGCACAGCTACTAAAGACTGAAGTCATGAGGCCAAATCTAGACCGTATGACTAGCTTCACACACCAGAACCCTTAGGTGAGTGGAGACAGTAGTGAGTCAGGGGCCCATGAGGCAGGCAACTAAAAGCTGTTTTACAGGTATTAACAGAATACTTTTGTTTATTAACAAATATTTAAAATGGCAGTTTCTACCGCTTACTGAGTATATCCTTTGTGCTAATCACTTTACACATACTCTTTCAGTTCATCTTTACACTACTCCGATAGAGACATAATTGAGACAATTGCGTCTATTTTACAGAGGAAAAATGAGAGGCTTAGGAAAATTGTCCAAAGTTATAGGTTTGATAAGAGGTACCAAGAATTCAAACCCATGGCTGACTGAATCCAAACCCCATGTCTTCCAGTCTACCACACTACCTCTCAAAAGAGTAATACCAATTCATGAAATTCATATGCTAATAATAATAGTATCAATAATCCTACCATTTGTTGAGCACCTGCTATATGCCAAACATCATTTCCTTAAATCCTCACAACCGTTCCGTGAGGTAGGTTTTTCTACTCTCATTTTACTGTGAAGAAACTAAAGCTTGGAAAGGTGAATCAGTATGCCCAAAGCACACAGCTGGCGAGTGGTCTTCTAGCTGACCTTTTCCCAAGTTCTTTCAAAATTGCTTTTGTTAATAGTTTTCCCTTTGGTCTAGATCTCTTCTTAATATGTTTAATATGTTGAGTGTCAAAGTCTGTCTTTGAACTAAGTCTTTATGGCAGTTAAGAGCACAGGTTATAGATTCACACAAACATGGGTTTGAATATCAAAACTTCCATTTTAATAGTTGTATGATCTTTGGCAAGTCACTAAAGAAATACTTGGCCTTGTGTACATATGATTTAATTTACATGAAATGACAAGAACAGACAAATCTATACCCACAAAGCAGATTAGGGGTTATGTGGGGATGAGCAGAGGGACGAATGAGGAATAACTGCTTATGGGTTTTTTTTTTCGAGTAAAGGAAATGTTCTGGAATTAGATAGTGATGATAGCTGCCCAACTTTGTAAATGTACTAAAAACCACTGAATTTTCCATCTTAAAAGGGTGGATATTATAGTATGTGAATTATATCTCAATTTTTTAAAAAAGAGCTTTCTGCCTGTGGACGCCACCAAGTAAGCATTGTTAAAGTTTCCTCTCCCACCACCGTCATGTCTAAGTCAGTCTCCCAAAGAGCCTGTGCAGCTGTGGAAGTTCTTCACTGGAGGCTGGAGCTTTGAAACAATGGATGAAAGTCTGAGAAAAGTCTGAGAAGTCATTTTGAGCAACGAGGAACCCTTACGGACTGTGTGAATATGAGGGTCCAAACACCAAGCACTCCAAAGGCTTTAAGTTTGTCACGTATGCCACTGTGGAAGAGGTAGATGCAGCCATGAATGCAAGGCCACACAAGGTGGATGGAAGAGAACCAAAGAGAGCTGTCTCAAGAGAAGATTCTCAAAGATCTGGTGCCCACTTAACTGTGAAAAAGATTTTTGTTGGTGGCATTAAAGAAGACACTGAAGAACATCATCTGAGAGATTACTTTGAATAGTATGGGAAAATTGAAGTGATTGAGATCATGACTGACCGAGGCAGGGGCAGAAAGAGAAGCTTTGTTTTTGTAACATTTGATGACCAAGACTCTGTAGACAAGACTGTCATTAAAAAAATACCATACTGTGAATGGCCACAACTGTGAAGTAAGGAAAGCCCTACATAAGCAAGAGATGGCTAGTGCTTCATCCAGCCAGAGAGACTGAAGTGGTTCTGGAAACTGTGGAGGTGGTTTTGGTGGGAATGACAACTTTGGTTGCAAGGTAACTTCAGTGGGGTAGGTGGCTTTGGTGTCAGTCGAGGTAGTGGTGGATACAGGGCAGTGGAGATGGCTGTAATGGATTTGCTAATGATAGAAGCCACTTTGGAGGTAGCGCAAGCTATAACTTTGGCAATTACAACAATCAATCCTCAAATGTTGGACCCTAAAAGGAGGACATTTTGGAGGCAGAAGCTCTGGCCCCTATGGTGGTGGAGGCCAATACTTTGGCAAATCATGAAACCAAGGTGACTATGGCGATTCCAGCAGCAGCAGCAGCTATGGCAGTAACAGAAGGTTTTAATTACTGCCAGGAAACAAAGCCTAGTAGGAGAGGAGAGCCAGGGAAGTGACAGGGAAGCCACAGTTTACAATGGATTTGTGAATTCAGCCAAGCACAGTGGTGGCAGGGCCTACCTGCTACAAAGACAAGTTTTAGACCATACTCATGTGTATGGGCAAAAAACTTGAGGACTGTATTTGTGACTAATTGTGTAATAGGTTATTTCAGTTTCTGTTCTGTGGAAAGTGTAAAGCATTCCAACAAAGGGTTTTAATGTCATTGTTTTGTTTTGTTTTGTTTTGTTTTTCCACACCCATGCTTTTGATTGCTAAATATAATAATATGATCATGAAAAAAAGAAAGGAAGGAAGGAAGGAAGGAAGGAAGGAAGGAAGGAAGGAAGGAGAAAAGAGAAAAGGAAAAAAAAAGAAAAGAAAAGAAAAGAAAAGAAAAGAAAAGAAAGAAAAGAAAAGAAAAGAAAAGAAAAGAAAAGAAAAGAAAAGAAAAGAAAAGAAAAGAAAAGAAAAGAAAAGAAAAGAAATATCTGGCCTTCTAGCATAACTGTTAGATTGTATTTCTAGGCTGCAGTTGAGCTTTGCTAAGCCCTGTATCCTACCTTCCTCCAGGGCTAAATTGTTTCAAAATAACTGTGGTTACCTAAAATGTTAAGTCTAATCCTCTACCATCTCCCCAAGCCTCATCCCCATATTTCTCTGCATACCCTCCCTTGATCCAAGCCCCACTGCTTCCCTCCCTCCCAATTTCATCTGGGCCCTCCGGAACTTCAAATATATTCTCATTTCAGGGCCTTATTCTCTCTGTTTAAATTCTATTGTTCCTTTTTTTTTTTTTTTAAGGATTTTATTTATTTATGAGAGGCACAGAGAGAGGCAGAGACATAAGCAGGCTCCCCACAAGGAGCCCAATGTAGGACTCGATCCCAGATCCCGGGATCACGCCCTGAGCTGAAGGCAGACGCTCAACCACTGAGCCACCCAGGCGTCCCAAATTCTATCATTCTTTAAGTCTTAGTCATGTAAAATCCTCAAGAAAACTTTCCTTACTGCTCAGATTTATTTGGATCCTGCTGTTATACACCTACATAGCACCCAGAATATTTATTTGGGGGCATTTATCACAATTAGTTAAGTAGTTATATGTTTAGCCTGTCTCTTTTGCTAAGAACACAAGTTCTATGAAGACAGGAAACTGCTACATCCCAACATCTACCATACTTTCTGGCACACTGTGGGTGATCCGTAAATATCTGCTGATTGGATTAATAAATTCCTCTAAACTTCACTTATTTTTTTTTAAGATTTATTTATTTACTCTGGGTGGCAGAGAGGAGAGAATCCAAGCATACTCTCCCACTGAGCAGTGAGAATCCCAAGGAGACACCCATGACCCTGAGATCAGGAAAAGATTGAAAACCAAGAGTTGGACGGACATTCAACCAACCGAGCCACTCAGGTGCCCCTCCTTAACTTTAAAGAAGTTATAGGGAATCCCTGGTGGCTCAATGGTTTAGCACCTGCCTTCGGCCCAGGGTGTGATCTTGGAGACCCGGGATCGAGTCCCACACCAGGCTCCCTGCATGGAGCCTGCTTCTCCCTCTGCCTGTGTCTCTGCCTCTCTCTCTCTCTCTCTCTCTCTCTCTCTCTCATGAATAAAAAAATAAAATCTTGGGGATCCCTGGGTGGCGCAGCGGTTTGGCGCCTGTCTTTGGCCCAGGGCGCGATCCTGGAGACCCGGGATCGAATCCCACATCAGGCTCCCGGCGCATGGAGCCTGCTTCTCCCTCTGCCTGTGTCTCTGCCTCTCTCTTTCTCTCTGTATGACTATCATAAATAAAAAATAAAAAAAAAAATTAAAAACTTAAAAAAAAAATTTCCACATTTAAAAATAAAATAAAATAAAATAAAATCTTTAAAAAAATTTAAGAAGTTATAAAAATGCTTACCTCATATAGTTGTTGACATGATTGCATTAGATAATATATGAAAAGGACTTAGCAAGTGCAAAACATATTGTTAATGATCAACTTGGTAGCAGTGATAACGGTAGTGATTGTTCAGTTCCTCATTTATTAAACAATATGTACTCTACTGCATGACAGTTGCTGAAGATAAAGCCATGAACAAACTAGTAAAATATCCCTGTCCTACAGCTTATAGTCTAATAGTGACCAGGAAGTAGCCAACTTCTTGATCATTTTCCTGGGCTTTTAGATTCCCTGCCCTTCTAGCCACTCTGAAATTTATGCCCTCCTATTTCACATCTTATGTCCTCCTAATTCACGTCTGTTGGGTTTGTTTGCTTCAGTTCTCATTGTTATTTATTCATAGGAATTCTGCTCCATGTTGGCCTTCAATGTTTTTTTACTATGAGATCAGTCCCCAAGGTTACTCCTCCTGGCATACCTTTTGTGATCACCACCCCTGACCTAACCATATCCTTGTGGTTCAGAGGTATGGTAATCCCTGAGGAAAGAACAGTAATCTCAGGGTAAGTGATATCCAGACCTAAACTGGATACTCAAGGACCATCCATTTTCTGTGTAAAGTAACTCAGCAAGTGAGTCATTACTCATTCCCTGGTGGATTCTGACTTCCACAGACATTATCCTGCCATCTTGATTGATCAGTATGTTTTCTGAGGTTTGATGAATATCAGCATTATGGTCTTTTAAAAAAAATTATTTAAATTCAATTAATTAGCATTTAATATATTAGTTTCATAAGTAGAGGTCAGTGATTTATCAGTCTTATATAATACCCAATGCTCATTACATCATGTGCCCTCCTTAATGTCCATCAACCAGTTACCCCATCCCCTCAGCCATTATGGTCTTAAAACTACTCCTACTTACTATTTCTATTAAACCAGAGAGGTATGAGATTCCACCCAGTTTTATTCCAGTAAAGTTGGGCTTTTCACTCATCTAAAATGTGAGTGGGGGATGCCTGGATGGCTCAGTTGGCTTAGCATTCAATTTTTGGTTTCAGTTCAGGTCATGATCTCAGGGTCCTGGGATGGAGCCCCACATCAGGCGCCAGGGTCAGCGGGAGTCTACTGGAGATTCTCTTCCTCTCCTTGTTTCTGTTCCTCCCCTTGCTCATATGCCTGCTCTCTCTCTCTCTTTCTTTCAAAAAAATAAATAAATCTTTAAAAAAATAAAATAAAATGTGAGAGGGCTAGAAGCTAAAAACTTCTTGGGTTTCCAAAGAAAGAGCAGTGGGCTAAGAATTTGAAGTTCTAGTCCCAGCTCCACCATGTACTTACATGTAATGTTAACTTTTGTTCAGTCACTTATTCACTCAGTTTTTTTTGTTTGTTTTTTTTTTTTTAATGATAGTCACAGAGAGAGAGAGAGAGAGGCAGAGACACAGGCAGAGGGAGAAGCAAGCTCCATGCACCGGGAGCCCGACGTGGGATTCGATCCCCGGTCTCCAGGATCACGCCCTGGGCCAAAGGCAGATGCCAAACCACTGCGCCACCCAGGGATCCCTTCACTCAGTATTTAACATGTACTACTTCAGGCCAAGTACACTGTAGTCTGGGTACATATACACATAAGGAAAATATTGTTGCCTACCCTCAAATCTTTCTAGTGAAGACAGTAGATGAGCAAATTATTTATTACATTGTAAAGTGAGATTAGTGTAACGGGCTGGATAGGGAAGGGAAGGATTGGCAACTTGGAAGGTCAAGGAAGGTTTTCATTCATTTCACAGATGAAGAAAACCAAGATTATCAAACTACGGAGATGTGAAATACTCAAAAAAGGAAAAGCAGTGGGGTCTTGGGAGAGGTAGAAACACTAGGCTCCAGTCTCAGCTCTACCACTTAAATGGCTGTAGACCTATTATAAAAAAGCATTTAACAATTCAGGCATTCAGTGGGACATCTGAGAACCTATTATGTACCAGACCCTGTGCCAGTAGCTTCCATTTCCTCATTTGTTGTGCCTGTGAAAATCAAATGAAATTATGACAATGAAAGCAATATATAAACTTTAGAATAATATCAGTATTCCTGCATATATAGTCCTTCGTACCTTACAAGTACTCTTATTTACATTATCTTCTATAATCTTTACAATGATTCCATATGGTGGGCATCATTATCTGCATTTTACAGACATGAAACTGAAGCTCAGAGAGGTCAAACAACACACCTAAGGTCATATACATAGCAAGATATAGAACCCAGGTCTGATGTAAATTCCCTGGGTTTTCCTTGTAAAGGTAAAGTAATAACACTGCCAGACAGGCTGAGACAAAGATGGTCACAAGACTACATACGATTAGATGCCAAGAGATAAAGCAGCTAGTTCAGAAAATAAAGTCATTTTGGCCAGAGTAGTCAGAAAAGTTTTATGGAAAATATGAGACCTGAGCTGGGTGTTGAAGAATGCAGCATTTGGATAGGTGGTGAGGAGAGTGTGGGCACTGCAAGTGAGACTCTCTAGCCAAAGCAGTAGGGCAGAGTGGAAGAATATAATCAGTAAAAAGGGCATCTGGAAGATAACAGTGACATCAGACTTAGAGAGGTCTATCTAGCCTTTTTTCTTTAGGTGATGCCCTAGTGACAGATTTACATGGGCTCTCCTGTAGTATAGAACGTTAGGAAACAGTATGCCTTGAAAACTTATCCCTTCCTTTCAGCAGCCCTCAGAATCAAAGCAAATGGAGCAGGAGCATGGAGTCACCAATCTGACCATATGTAACAGTGGAATTTTGAAACTGTCTGATTTTTCTCCTATTATCCTCTCACCAGATGTGGCCAAATTCTCACAATTAGGCTAAAGTGAATATTAATGAGTTATTTTATAAAGAAGTAAGGTTTGAGCCATTAAGGAAGCAAGCCTGACCACATTCAGAGACTACCCCAAGATTAACTACTGGTAGATCCATGAGCAGCAAAGATCATACTGATCTATATACATCAGGGACATAAGATTTCTACAATTAATGCCTAAAATAAAATTTAACATAAATTGCTAAAAGTCAGTCATTATCCTAAGCAGCATTATACAACTAAAAGAACACAACCGAAATCTGTTAAGAGGGCAAGAGAAGACCAAGGAATGCATTCATTTATCATGATTCAGACGGTTTTTACTGCAGTTATTTAAATAAGGTTTTGTAAGTAAAAATTTGGTTTATTACCCCTTTCTTATCGCCAAGTAGCCTCACAGCCCCATCAGGTTACCAAGTCAAAGCGGTAAACTTAGAAACCACTCTGGTAGTGCAAAACTAAAGTGACCTGCTCAAGGTCATACAGATGATGGGAATTTATCCCGGTTCCAAGATTCCCACCTTGGGGCTCTTCTCCTTCCCGGCCAATGGGCGGCGAGTGTGGCTGGCGGAGGGGGCGTGGCCCACGGGTCAGCGCCACCGGTCGCGCGGGGGCAGGAGTGGAGGGAGCACAGCCCCGTGACTACAAGGCGCCGCGTGTGCTGCCGGGAGAACCTTGTTCTCGCCGGTGTCTCAGACCCGGATGTCTGCAGAGGCGGGGATATCCTCGCCGCCACCTCCCAGCTCTGCTCTCCCCGCCACCTCTGCCGCGCCCTGCGTGCGTGGAAATACGTTACCTTTCCCAGAGCTCCGTTCATCCTTTGTTGCTGCCGCCGGGAACCGTTTAAGTTGAAGACCCGCCCAAGCTGCAGCGATCCCCCTGGCGTCTGAAAACACTAACGGAACGCCTCGACCGTGTCCATTAACGATATCCGACCGAGACTCAGTGCCCGCAGCACCTTGGTTCCGGTAGCTTCTGAGACTCAGTATCTAGAAAACTCTCCAAGACTCCGCCCTCACTACAGCTGAAGTGTCACCTTCACTGCAGCTCTTCCAGGCAGAATTAATTGCCACCTCTGTGTTGGCCCAATGCTTTGCACACGTTTCTGCTATGTCATCCACCATACTGTGTATTATCTGTTACTGTCTCTTTCACATATTTGATTGTAAGTTCTTCAAGAACTGGGATCCTGTTCAATTAATTCATTCCAGTGGCTAGCACAGGACATGGAGATCTGACTTCTAACCTTGATTTATAAGCTGCTTGGCCCTAAGTGAGCTTTTCTGACATTCAGTTGCCTCATGATAATTGATAATAACTACTTTCGTTTGAGTGACCATTATGTGCAATGCATTATGCTCAGAGCATCAATTTATGCCTCAGAAGCCTCTTAGTGAAATATTATCACTTGATTTTATATATAAGGATATTCCAAGAGGTTAAGAGACTTGTCTAGGGCCAACCAACTGGAGCAGAGTTGAGTTTCAAATTCAGTATCCTTTATGCAAAGTGTTTTCCCTCTGATACATCCCTTCTCACATGAGATAATAAAGTCACAGCACAATCATTTACTTTCTTTACACACATAAACCATTTGCTCAGCATGACTTTGTGCCAATCCTTTGACTGAATCTTGGGAATACGGAGATGAATATTACATGATCCCTGCCCTTATGTGGCTCATAGAGAATTTAATCAAAGTAAAAAGCTTCTGTGCAGCAAAAGGAACAATCAATATAGTGAAGAGACAACTTACAGAATGGGAGAAAACAGTCGCAAACCATACATCTGTTAAGGAGTTAATACCCAAAGAATATAAGGAATTCAACTGAATAGCAAGAAAACAATTCGATTTTAAAATGGGCAAAGGCATTTGCCACAATGTGAATGGACCTCTAGAATATTATGCTAAGTGAAATAAGTCAAAAAGAGAAAGACAAATACCATATGATTTCACTGATATGTAGAATCTAAAACCAAAACAGAGAACAAATTGGTGGTCCAGAGGGAACGTGAGTGGGATTGGGCAAAATAGATGAAGGGGATTAAGAGGTACAAATTTAAGTTATAAAATAAGTTACAGAAATGAAAAGTACAGCATAGGGAACATAATAATACTGTACTAACCTTGTGTGGTGACTGATGGTGGTTACGCTTATAATGAGCACTGAGTAATGTATAGAAGTGTCAAATCAATATGTTGTACACCTGAAATTAATATAACATGTTATGTCAATTTAAGTCAATAATTTAAAAATATTAAAGATTTTATTTATTCATGAGAGACACACACACAGAGGCAGAGACACAGGCAGAGGGAGAAGCAGGCTCCATGCAGGAGTCCCAATGTGGGACTTGATCACGGGACTCCAGGATCACACCCTGAGCCGAAGGCAGAGGCTCAACCGCTGAGCCACCCACATGTCCCATAAGTCAATAATATTTAAAATGGACAAAGGACCTGCGCAGACATTTCCCAGAAGAAGACATAAAAATGGCCAACAGTGTATAAAAAGATGCTCAATATCACTAGTCATCAGGGAAGTGCAAAATAAAACCACAGTGAGATATCACCTCACATCTATTAGAATAGTTATTATAAAAAAAAAAACAAAAGCTAAGTTTTGGCAATGATGTGGAAAAAAGGAAACCCCCACACACTGTTAGTGGGCATATAAACTGGTATCACCACAATGGAAAACAGTATAAATAGTAAGTATATAATGGAATATTACACCAGCCTTTAAAAACAAGGAAATCCAATCATTTGTGACAACATAGATGACACTGGAGGACAGGGGCACCTGGGTGGCTCAATGGTTGAGTATCTGCATTTGGCTCAGGGCGTGATCCTGGGGTCCTGGGATAGAGTCCCGCATTGGGCTCTCCACAGGGAGCCTGGTTCTCCCTCTGTCTATGTCTCTGCCTCTCTCCCTCTCTGTCTCTCATGAATAAATAAAATCTTAAAAAAAAAAAAGAAAAAGAAAAAAGAAACTGGAGGACATGCTAAATGAAATGACAGGCACAGAAAAATAGATACTCCATAATCTCACTTATATGTGGAATTTATAGGAATATATATATGTATACATACATATATATATACAAAATCTGTGTGTGTGTGTATATATATATATATATACACATATATGTGTGTGTGTGTGTGTGTGTATACATACACATTTTAGGAGAGAGAGTGCATGGGCATGAGTGGGGTGGGGCGAAAGGAGAGGGAAAGAGATAATCTTAAGCAGCCTCCACACGGGCCTCAATCTCACAACAATGAGATCGTGACCTGAGCCAAAATCAGATGTTTAACCAACTGAGCTATGCAGGCTCCCCACTTATACGTGGAATTTAAAGTAGCTGGACTCAGGATCCCTGGGTGGCGCAGCGGTTTAGTGCCTGCCTTTGGCCCAGGGTGCGATCCTGGAGACCCGGGATCGAATCCCACGTCAGGCTCCCTGGTGCATGGAGCCTGCTTCTCCCATTGCCTGTGTCTCTGCCTCTCTCTCTCTGACTATCATAAATAAAAATAAATAAAGTAGCTGGACTCATACACATGACTCTTGATCTCAGGGTCATGAGTTCGAACCCCACATTGGGTGTAGAGTTTCCTTTAACAAAAGGTTTTTAATGAAATAAAATAGTTGGACTCATAGAAGCAGAGCATAGATTGGTGATTACTAGGGGTTTGAGCAGGAGTTGGGGGCAGAATGGGGAAATATTGGTCAAAGGGTACAAAGTTCCCTTCATGCAGGATAAATTAAGCTTAGAGATCTAATGTACAGCATGATGACTACAGTTAATAATGTATTGAATACTGAAAATATGCTAAGAGAGTAAATTTAGGTCTCTGATCACAAAAAAGATAACTAAAAAAAAGATAACTATATGAGGAAATTATATGTTAACTAGCTTAAACATGAGTAATCATTTCACTATGTATATGTGTATCAAATCATATTGTACACCATACAAATATATAATTTTTTAAGTGGCTGATAGAAATCAGTAGGAAAGCCAAGTCATAAACAGACAATTATAAAGCAATGTTGAATTCTAATTACAGAGATATGCACATAAACCCTGTGTATGAAGGGAGTACATGGTCACATAAAGTCAACATAAAGTGAAATAACAAATATGCAGTTATTTTTATTATTGCTATTTTTAAATATTTTATTTATTTATTTATTTATTTATTTATTTATTTATTTATTCATGAAAGATAGAGAGAGAGAGAGGCAGAGACATAGGCAGAGGGAAAAGTAGGCTCATGTAGGAAGCCTGATGTGGGACTCCTTCCCAGGACCCCAAGATCAAGCCCTGAGCCAAAGGCAGACGCTCAACTGCTGAGCCACCCAGGCATCCTGATATTATTGCTATTATTATTGCTGCTACTGTTTTGATGTTATTATTGTTATTCTTAGCAAGGAAGAGGTGTAAAACCCAATAAATATGAATGGGGCTTCAGTGATAGGGGGTTTATTTTGTTGTCAGAAATCCTGTCAAGATGTTATCCTATTGGGGTGCCTGGGTAGCTCAGTCAGTTGAGCGTCGGACACTTGATGATTCATGTCATGATCTTCGGATCATGGGATCGCCCCACACCAGGCTCCCCACAGTGGGGAGTCTGCTGGAGATTCTTCCTCTCCCTCTGTCCCTCTCCCTGCTATGCTTGCTGTCTCTCTGTCTCTGTCTCTCTCTCTCTCTCTCTCTCTCTCTCTCTAATAAGTAAATAAGTAAATAAGTAAGTAAGTAAGTAAATAAATAAATAAATAAATAATCTTTTTTTTACAAAGTCCCTAATCCTATTGTTTTATCAATTTTTTCTCTGATGAATTTCCAAGGAGGTGCAAAGGACTATGTAGGTAAGTCTATGTCCCCGAAAAGTAGCCCTTAACCCTTCTGGGGCAGAGTTGCTAAAAGATCACCTAAAGAGACAAATTCACAGTTAAGTGATGTTCTGAGTATAATGCATTGTGCATAGTGGTCACTCAATAGAAGGTGGTTATTATCAATTATCATGAGGCAATCATATGTCAGAAAGGCTCATTTAGAGTCAATCAACTTTTACTTTTTAAGTTTACGTATTTCTTTGAGTATCTCTACACCCAACGTGGGGCTCAAACTCACAACCCTGAGATCAAGAGTTGTGAGCCAGTCAGGGGCCCGTCAATTGGCTTTTATATCAAGGTTAGAAGACAGATCTCCATGTCCTGTGCTAGCCTGAAATAAATTAATCAGACAGGATCTTAGTCTTGAGGAACTCACAACCAAATATGTGAAAGAGATAGTAACAAATAATTAATACATAGCGTAATAGATGAAGTAGCAGAATTGTGTGCAAAGTATTGGGACAACACAGAGGTGGCAATTAATTCTGCCTGGACAAATAGAGGACAAGTCATACCTCCTCCACCACAGTGACTGGTTTTAGCTTGTATGGATATCTAAAAGCTGTTGAGATTTTAGAAGTGAATTTTTATTTTTTCTAAAAGATTTTATTTATTTATTTATTTATTTATTTATTTATTTATTTGAAAAAGAGAGAGAGAGCACACCATGGAGGGGGCACAGGAGCAGAGAGAGGGGGAGAAGCAGACCCCCTGCTGAGCAGGGAGCCCAAGGCAGGGCTTGATCCCACGACCCCATGATCATGACCTCCCCTGAAGGCAGACATTTAAGGGACTGCCCCACCTAGGCACCCCAGAAGTGACTTTTAAATAGAAAAAAAATCTATCAAGTTCCTAGTTTGTGCTAGGTCAGGTCTTTTCAGATATATAGTTTAATTCAATCCTCCCAATAACTGTGTGAAGTTGAGAATCACTCACTCATTTCATAAATGAGGAACAGGGGCACAAAGAAGTTATTTAGTTAATGTAAGTCACATTGCAAGTAATGACCTGTCTGATTTCAGCGCCCCTGAGTTCTTCTGTTGCAGGGGACTTCAACTGTAGTTTTCTAAAAGGACAAATGGACTAGGCCAGAGAGTTTCTTTCCTTGTCTGCTTCAGGTAAATGCAACCTGGTAAGATACAAGCTGAGGGGCAGAGGGATGAGATGGAAGGAAAGGACAATTAATTCTGTTAGCAAAGCACAAGGATTCTCAAGACAGCTAGGATACTTTAAAAGGTCAGGAATCTAGGACCCAAAAGGAAGGTAAATCAGTATATATGGATGTGAAGACACCATAGCAATATCTGTTAATGTGTCAGAATGGATATTCTTGTTGCCAATGTCTGCCAATGATGTCATGTGTTATAAAGGAATATGAGCTTATGGAACTTCCCAGAAAGACACTTTCACACAAATGTGGCAAGAAATCCTTGTATATCAATTATTCTGTAGTTTATCTGGTTTACTTTATCTCCAGCCTCTACAACTAAACCTCCCTTGGAGAAATCAAGACAGCACAATATAGGCCACCTTCCAGGTACCAAGGCTCCTGCTTTCTTCCTTTATCCTTCTATATGAGCTGCCCAAGATTAAGGAGGTACCTGATTCACCTTTGTATCTCCAACATCCAGACCCGGGCCTGGCCCAGATGTAATATGCATCTGTTGAACCAAATTGAAAGTTTCCTATTCTTATTTCTCTTTTGTCTCCTACCTCTAGGATAGCAGTTTTGTCTGCACGTCCATTAGTGGCATAGTAGACACATAAGGATAGGAGAGTGTGTACAGAATATGGGCCCAGGTCCAACCCTGGTTCCACCATTTACTTATTGTGTGATTTGAAAAAGATAGACTAGTGAATCTGTGAGCACTTCAAGGGCAGTTTTTTTTGGTTTTGTTTGTTTTTAAAGATTTTATTTATTTATTCATGTGAGACACACACACAAACACAGAGGCAGAGACATAAGCAGAGGGAGAAGTAGGCTCATGCAGGGAGCCTGATGTGGCCCTCGATCCCGTAACTCCAGGATCACAGAAGGACTTCATGTTTGACTGAAATGTTATACAGAGGGGCACCTGGGTGGCTCAGTCAGTTAAGAATCTGCCTTCAGCTCAGGTCACAATCCTGGAATCCTGGGATCGAACCCTGTGTCTGGCTCCCTGCTCAGTGGAGAGCCTGCTTCTCCCTCTCACTCTGCCTCCTCTCCCTGATCATACTCTTAATCTCTCTCTGAGATAAATAAAATCTTGGAAAAAATGAAAAAAATATATATAGTGGGGAAAGAGACTAAAGAGGCAGGATAGAGTCAACATGTTAAATTCCAGGCCAAAGAATTGGGGAGACTTTGACCAGTCAGGAACCAGTAAGAAGTAGAATAGTGGAGGGGAGAATGGAGCCAAGGAGACTGGCCAGAAGACCAGGGGAATAATTTAAATGAGAAAGAGGAGGGCCCAAGTTAAGGGTTTGATAGAGATGAAGAAAAATCAAAATGAGAGATGTTAAGGAGGTATAATGGGCAGGATTTGGTTAGATGGTTAGGGCTGATTAGATGTGCATAGTAAAGAACATTTTGAGTTAAAATCTGAGACGGGTCCCATAAATAGGTGGCAGATAAGCCAGTTTCCCATTCTCTCAGGCATGTAACCTGCTGCTGCCCCTCTCTTTATTTCCTAGAAGCCCCTTAGGCCATCATCCTAGAATGGGAAATAGATTGAGGCTCACCAAAACTCTCCTGACCTCCCCAGTGGAAGAAATAGAAGGAATAGGGTAGAACATTTGAATGCCACCTGTAAAGGTTGCCTGAAGCCAATCCTTTGTGTTTACTTTCTGTATGGTTTTGCCTTCATGATGAGCGGATATTAGAAAAGAGGCAGCTAAGATAGTATGGCTAAGGAAGAGAGAACTAAATTGTAATTTGTGCTCACTTCACTTTTAAAATGGTTGACAAATCCCTTTCTCCCTCTCCAAAACATTTTTAATGCTGCCATGAGAGTAATACTTCTAAATATAAATATAACCATGTCACTTCCCTGCCCAAGAACATTTAATGCTTCCCACGCACTGACTATAGTAGTAGTGTCCAACAGAACTTTCGACAAATATGTAAATGTTCTATATCTGCTCTGTCCAATATGGTAGCTACTAACCACTTGTGGCTGTTGAACTTGAAATGTGACTAATGCAACCTAGGAACTGAATTTTTATTTAATTTTAATTTAATTTTTTAAAGTTTTTATTTATTCATTATTTATTTATAAAGTATTTATTTATTCATTAGAGACACACAGAGAGAGGCAGAGACACAGACGGAGAGAGAAGCAGGCTCACCGCAGGACTCAGTACTCGATCCCATGACCCTAGTCAAAGACAGATGCTCAACCACTGAGCCACCCAGGTGCCCTTTAAATTTTATTTTATTTTTTAATTTTATTATTCATGAGCGATTTTTTATTCATGAGACACAGAGAGAGAGGCAGAGAGTGAGAAGCAGGCTCCATGCAGGGAGCCCGACGTGGGACTCTGGGACTCTGGGTGGGACTCCATCCTCGGTCTCCAGGATCACACCCTGAGCTTCAGGCGGCGCCAAACCGGTGCGCCACCGGGGCTGCCCTAAATTTTATTTTAAATAGCCCTATGTGGCTAGTGGCTCCCTATAGTATGGCCTATAGGATCAAGTACAAACTTGAAAAAGACATACTGAGGGGCTTCTGTCTGGCTTAGAGGAGCACACAATCTTGATCTCAGAGTCTCGGGCTTGAGTCCCACATTGGGAGTCGAGATTACTTAAAATAAATACGATTCAAAAAAAAAAAAAAAAAAAGACTAACAATGAGAAAAGTCTTTAAAAAAAAAAAAAAAGAACACATCCTGAGACCTTTACTCTCTACTCCTACCTACCTGTCCATCTTCATTTCCCGCTCTTTTCAACAGAGGTATTAGTCCCAGTCAAAATAAATTTCTATAATTCTTTAATCATAACATACTTTATCACACCTCCCTGCCTTAGTACCTCAGTTCTTTCTGCTGAAATGACCTTTCTTTACTCACTCACCTGGAAAACCCCAAACCCTCTTTCAAGACATAACTCAAATGAAACCTTTTTTTATTTAGCCTCTTGGCTTCCACTTCACAGAAATGGTGTGGTCCCTCCACTGTGTTTACATAGACCCCTTTTCACACCCTCAACACAGTGTATTATAACTTTTTGCTCAGTTGTATATCTTGCCACCCACTAGAATGTAAGCATTTTTAAAGGAGTAATTTTTTTTCTTTTTTACTTTTAAATTAAAAGTAATGTTTACTTTTCAACAACTTACATGGACATTATGCAATTTTAGCAAAGTTACAATAGGTAAATTTTCTCACTTTATAGATTAAAAAAAAAAAAAGGAAGAAGATGGGAGGCTTGCCTAAGCTTAAACAACTTGAATAAGGCAAAAAACAAACAAACAAACAAAAAACAAAAAAAAACAGGGTAATTATAATATATTTCTAGCTCTGGATGTTCCTTCTGATGGTCAACACCAAAAGCAAATTAGAACCTCTAAGACCGGGGATCCCTGGGTGGCTCAGCGGTTTGGCGCTTGCCTTTGGCCCGGGGCGCGATCCTGGAGTCCCGGAATCGAGTCCCGGAATCGAGTCCTGCGTCGGGCTCCTGGTATGGAGCCTGCCTCTCTCTCACTCTCTCTCTCTCTCCCTATGTCTATCATAAATAAATCTTTTTTTTAAAAAAAAAAACCTCTAAGATTCTCCTATTGCCAACTCTAAATCTCAAACCAACACTTGGTGAACTGGCATTTACACAGTACACGTGAATCTGGGCCACAGCAACTTTACTGAGAACTAACAATGAAGTCAGTCTTTTCCCAGATAAGAATGGAGGTTAAATGCCCTGAAACACCAACTTCTTTAGCCTTGTAAAGTTCTCCTCCCCCTCTAGACAGATGTTTCCCAATATTTATCTATTTCACCTTTTTTTAAGATTTAAAATCTTTTAATTTAAATTCAATTAATTAACATATAACGTATCATTGGTTTCAGAGGTAGAAGTCAGTGATTCATCAGTCTTGTATAACACCTAGTGCTCATCACATTGAGTGCCCTCCTTAATGCCCATAACTCAGTTACCTCATCCCCCCACCCACCTCCCTTCCTGCAGCTCTCAGTTTGTTTTCTATGATTAAAAGTCTTTTGGGACACCTGGGTGGCTCAGCAGTTGAGCGTCTGCCTTAGGCTCTGGGCGCGTGATCCTGGAGCCCCGGGATTGAGTCCCACATGAGGCTCCCTGCATGGATCCTGCTTCTTCCTCTGCCTGTGTCTCTACCTCTGTCTCTCTACCTCTCTCTCTTTCTGTCTCTCATGAATAAATACATAAAATTAAAAAAAAAAAAGAGTCTATGGTTTGTCTCCCTCTCTGATTTCATCATTTTATTTCTTCCTCGCTTTTAAGATTTTTTTTAAAGTAATCTCTCCACCCAATGTAGCTCAAACTCACAACCCTGAGATCAAGAGTCACATGTTCTACTGAGCAAGCCAGACACACCAACTTTATCTTATACTTAGTCCTGAACAGTGTATTTTCAAAGGAATAATCTTTTTTTTTTAAATTTTTTTATTTATGATAGTCACACACACAGAGAGAGAGAGAGAGAGGCAGAGACACAGGCAGAGGGAGAAGCAGGCTCCATGCACCGGGAGCCCGACGTGGGATTCGATCCCGGGTCTCCAGGATCGCGCCCTGGGCCAAAGGCAGGCGCTAAACCGCTCTGCCACCCAAGGATCCCCTCAAAGGAATATTCTTCATTTTTCTTTGTATCCCAATAATTTGGCAGAGGTAATAAAACATAATAAGGCTACAGTAAAAGTTGAATGAAATAATAAATGAAAGAATATATAAAAGTTCTCAGAGTTTAGATTTCTCCAGGATCTTGTACCACCAAAAAAGCCTGGAAAAACTCTGCCTTTCTGGCTTTACTTTTACAAGTCAACCTTCTATAAAAGCTTTAAGAAGAAAGAAAGAAAAGAAAGAAAGAAAGAAAGAAAGAAAGAAAGAAAGAAAGAAAGAAAGAAAGAAAGAAAGAAAAAGAAAAGAAAGAAAATTTTATCCAGTCTATAGCATAACCACATCAGAGAAAGCCTTAGGGAAGAAGGGAGAATAAAGGGAGGCCCTTTTGAAGAACATGTTTGATCTCAAATTAAACTTCCTTTAAAGTAGTAATTCTATGGTACCTGTCATAAAAAGTTTCCCAAGGATGGCAAACAGTTCTAGTTTATGGCTAAAATAAAAATATATGCATTAAGCTATTTTCAATTGAGAACTATTTTAGATTCAGTAGAACTTTTCTGCTTCTATTTTTTGGTATGGGTTTGATACAAAGAAAATCATACTTACAAGGAAAAAAAAAAAAGATAAAAGGCCAGAGGTGAAAGAAAGCTGGCTACCAAAGAAAAGCCAGAAAGGAATGACGCTGATTCCCCAGCCTATACTTTACCAGGAATTCTCTGCTTGTGCAGGGTTGGACCCAGAGAGCAGGGATTACCTAACCCTGGAGAAAGACAGAAAGGATGATGAAAGAGGCTGCAAGAGGGAAGCTCGAGTGGTTAGTGAGATCATAGCAGGCTGTAACAAGGGAGGTTACAAAGAACCACTTACCAGGGAGCTAGGTGTGCAACTCAGTCAACCTTTCCAGAAGCCCAGAACCTGTGTTCTGGTTGGTCCAGCCCCAGCTCTAGCACGGGGATCCTGGGAAAGTACCTGTTGCACAAATCTCCTCTAGCACAGGGACACTGGGATACTTGAACACCTGGGAGGGTATCCTCCTCCCCCTTTTTAAATAGCTTGCACCATTACTTCACATTAGAAAAACATTTTTTTATGGTGTAGGAAGAATCCTTTGTGTTGCTGCTATTCAAGCCCAGATATCAAATGTACACTGAAAACAAAACAAAACAAAACAAACTGAAAAAAAAAAAAAAACCAGAATTTCACTCTAGCAGACTACTCAGAGCTTCTAGTATAATTCTCTTGCTTGACATCTTGGGATCAGGAGACAAGACACAGGTGCAGATTTTACAAGATCATAATGTGGAGGCAGATTTTGAAATAAATTCCTCAGAAGAGAATACTATCTCCTTGACCTACAGAGATAGGAATTTCTAACTTTCATCTCCAACTATCCTCTCTATGTCTTTTGTTTTTAGATTTTATTTATATATTTGAGAGAGAGAGTGAGAGAGTGAGCACGAGAGTGGGAAGGGGAAGTCAAGCAGACTTCCTGATGGGCATGGGGCTCCATCTTAGGACACCAGGATCATGACCTGACACTTAACCTACTGAGGGACCCAGGTGTCTCTCCTCTCTATGTCTTTATTTGAATGCCTTATCCTTTTTAGCTCCACTTTCACAGTCTTCTACTGGAACTGTTCTGACCTTCTTCTTTGTAAGATTTTATTTATTTGAGAGAGAGAGAGAGAGAGCAAGCAAGCACGATCAGGAGCCAGACATGGAGCTTGATCCCAGAACCCTGGGATCATGACCTGATTCCAAGGCAGATGCTTAACTGACTAAGCCATCCAGGCGCCCCCTGTGCTGACCTTCTAATCTACAAACTTTCAGTCTCATTCCCATTCCAATTCAAAACCAAATCAAACAAAACCTTCCATAACTACTTATAGCCATTTAATTTAACTCCTTATCTTGGCATTCATTGCTCTCATGATCTATTCCCAATTTACTGTTCTAACTTTCTATTACATACCCATGACTCCTCCTACACCAACAACTCTGTTCAACATATTTTCTTATACTGCAGGTTATACTAAATGTTCATATTTAAAATTACTTTCCTATGATGGCTATCATGAAAAGCAGAATTAGTTCTAGATAGATTCATATTCAGACTTTTGATGCATTTTGCCAAACTTTATTTCAGAGGCACCAAATCCTGTTTTTGTCACATTTTCATGAGCAGTGAATATTATATATTTGAAAACTTTCCAAATTTGGTAAGTAAAAATTGTATACAAAAAATCTTTGTGAATGGATAAAGAGAATTATAAATATATATATCTTTTATATATAATTATATATAATATATAATCTTATATATATAATATATAATCATATATATATATAAAAGAAGGAAAACTACCATTTGTTTTTTTTTTTAATTTTTATTTATTTATGATAGTCACACAGAGAGAGAGAGAGAGAGAGAGGGGCAGAGACATAGGCAGAGGGAGAAGCAGGCTCCATGCACCGGGAGCCCGACATGGGATTCGATCCCAGGTCTCCAGGATCGTGCCCTGGGGCCAAAGGCTGCGCCACCCAGGGATCCCGGAAACCTACTATTTGTAATAATAGATGTACTGCTCAGTGAAATAAGTAAGAGAAAAACAAATACTGTATTATTTCACTTACACAGAGAATCTTAAAAAACAGTAATCCCTCAAAAAATCCTCATAAATACAGAGAATAGATTGGTAGTTGCCAGAGGCAGGGGTGCGTAGGGAGATGGACAAAATGGGTAAAGGTGATCAAAAGTACAAACTTCCAGTTACAAAATAAGTAAGTCCTGGGGATGTAATGTATAACTCGGTGACTAAAGTTAATAAATAATACTGTCTGCATATTTGAAAATTGCTAGAAGAGTTTATCTTAAAAGTCTTCAGCATCAGGAAAAACATTTATAATATGTATGGCGATGGATGTAAACTGAACTTATTGTGGTGATCACTTCACAATATAGACATACATTACATCATTATGTTATATACCTGAAACTAATATTACGTTATATATCAATTATATGTCAATAAAAATAAATTTCTGCAAATTGGTACTTCATAAATTCTCTTTTCTTTTTTGGTTTTTAGTAAGGTGGAACCTTTCCCCCATGCTTTGTCATCCAATTTTATTTCCTTTGTGAATTGCCCATTCATGTCTGTTACCTATTTATCCTTTGGTGTCTTAATATTTTTATTCTTGCAGTCTCAGTCTTTTATACACATTCTTATATTTTAGGAAGCAGCTTATGTTCACGGAAAGAGCACCATACTAGAGATCATGAAAAACTATCATTATGTGACATGGAACAAGTCATCTCTATTTTATACACCTCAAATCTGTACCCAAATCTATGTATCCAAATCTATAAAATGAGGATGATGCAATAGAAGCTACAGGATCAGGGCACCTGGGTTGCTCAGTGGTTGAGTGTCTGCCTTTGGCTCAGGTCCAGATCCCAGGGTCCTGGTATCCAGTACCACATCAGGCTCCCTGCATGGAGCCTGCTTCTCCCTCTGCCTGTGTCTCTGCCTCTCTCTCTCTCTCTCTCTGAGTCTCTCATGAATAAATAAATTAAAAATCTTTTTTAAGAAAAGGAAAAGTTCAAGTGAATGGGGTATCCTCCAAAACTCCTGCTTTCTGCTTTATCTATAAGAGCTTCTTTTTTATTTGTTGTCATATATGTGTGTGTATATATATTCAAAATATAAATATATAATTATATAATAAATATATAATTATATATAATAAATGTATAAATTACATATATGTATACAAATCCTTAAAGCCCTTCCATCTCTAATGGCCATGGATTCCTTTATTCTGCCATAGAGAGATGAGTAACCAGTTAAAGAACAATTCTGTTGGTGTTATTTCCGTTTTATAGATGAAGAAAGTAAGGTTCAATCCAAGTGAATAAATTACTCAAATCTGGCTAAGAGGGCTTTCCAACCCTGCATACTTTTACCTTTGGTGAAAGTTTGGATTTGTTTCTTCATAATTCTTACCATTCCAAGATACAATGATGCTGAGTTTCTCAAGACTGTAGTTCTCTAGCACCATATGACTGTCAAGTCTCTGAAGGCTCTAAAATCTAATTTTTGTGGAACAATTTACAAAGGGAGGATGAAGCTGTGGAATAGCCAGCTCTTAGCTATTTCCCCCTACCTGCCCCACCTCCAACTGGCTCTTCAAGTTCCGAATGTTTATATGACGGTGGGGGAAATATGAAAATTTTAGCTCATTGATTCGTGGAATCGTTTATACTATGCATATAATTAAAATGACAAAGAAAAATACTTAGCATGTAACAAATAATAGATAATTGTGCAGGATCTTCCCGATCGTGTTTAAATAGATACACAGTGAAAAAGAAGAAAAAAAAGGAAGAATGACAGTAATCTTGACTGATTCTAGTTGGTGGGATGAGTAAAAAAGATTTAAAAATCTTTGTATCCCAATCTTTTAAATTATGCATGTATTTTTATAACCAGGAAAAAAAAATGTCTTAATTTCAAATGTGTGGGGCCACACCTGGAGCCGTCAATTTGTTTTAGAACTGGGATGCAGAGATGAGTCATCTTAAAAGGACAGAGAGGGACAGCTGGGCTTTGGCTAGGATTGGCTTTGAAGGGGAGGGACGAGCACAGGATAGGATGGGGACTGATCAACGGAGCTGGAGTTCAAGCCGGAAGCGCTGACGGTGGCACTCTACCGGGCAAAATCCAGCCGCACGGACTGAGGATAACGTGGCACCCGCTACACGCCCTCAACGAAACCAGTCAGACCCAGGCCGCCCCCACCGCCCTCCAGCCTACGCCCTGGCTAGTTCCCGCCCCTCGCCTCTCCCCATTGGTCCGCGGATGCTCTGTGGCTTCCGGGCCCGCCCCTCTGGGAGCCTGCAAGAGGCGGGACGCTCCTTCCCCCACTTCCACAGGGGCAGCCATGCTGAGAGTGGCAGGTCGGAGGAGGGTGGGGCCGTTGGCTCTCCACCACCGCCATGGGCGCTCAATGTTTCTCCGCCCGTGCACTGTGGGCACCCAACGGAAAGAGTGATTTACCACTTGGGATCTGGGCGTTTGTACGAAGTGCCGGTGTTTCCTTCACTGTCTCCAATTCCCTGGAGGCCGGTGGGTTTAGTTTTCTAGATGATGTCATCACAAAACCTTTCCAAGGTCCTAATGCCCGTGGTTAGGATTTCAGAGCCACTGAAAAATCACAGATCTTTGGAGATAGGATGACTGTATAATTTACTCTCCAAACTAAATAGCTTTGAGACCCTAAGAGGACAGTATTAATAACTACGATTGGCACAACAGTCCTAATTGTGGGCTGTTCTGTAACTTAAATAGTCTCAGTACTTAGAGATCACCTGGTCACAGGCCCAGCTTTTTAAAATTGTGATAAAAGGTATATAATGTAAATTTTCCATTTTAATCATTTTTTAATTTATTATTATTCATGAGAGACACAGAGACCTAGGCAGAGGGAGAAGCAAGCTCTCCACGGGGAGCCTGATGGGGGACTCCATTCCAGGACCCCAGGATCATGACCTGAGCCAAAGGCAGTTGCTCAACCACTGAGACACCCAGGTGTCCCCATTTTAACCATTTTTAAGTGTGTGATCCAGTGGCATTAATTTCATTCACAGTATTGTGCAACCTTCACCATTTTCTTTTTTATTTTTTTTAAAGATTTATTTATTTATGATAGACATAGAGAGAGAGAGAGGCAGAGACACTGGCAGAGGGAGAAGCAGGCTCCATGCACCGGGAGCCCGACGTGGGACTCGATCCCGGGTCTCCAGGATCGCGCCCTGGGCCAAAGGCAGGCGCCAAACCGCTGCGCCACCCAGGGATCCCCGACCATTTTCTTTTTTAAAAAAGATTTTATTTATTCATGAGAGATACACAGAGGCAGAGACACAGGCAGAGGGAGAAGCAGGCTCCCAACATGGAGCAGCATGTGGGTCTTCTCCTGGGACTGGGATCACACCCTGAGCGGAAGGCACTCAGCTACTGAGCCACCCAGGCGTCCCACTTCCACCATTATCTATTTTCAAAGTTTTTCATCACCCTAAATGAAATCTACCCATTGAGACGTAACTCCCCATTACTCCCTCCTATTAACCTCTGATTACTCTCTATTCTGTTCATGTTTCTTTAAATTCTCCTATTCTTGATATTTCACATGTCCTAAGTGGAATTATGCACTTTTGTCCTTTTGTGTTTGGCTTCTTTTAGCATGTTTTCAAGGTTCACGTTGTAGGTTATATCAGTACTCCATCCTGTTTTATGATTGAATAATACTACACTGTATGGATATAACACTTTTGTTCATTCATTCATTGATGCACACCTGGTTTTTATTTTTTTAAGATTTTATTTATTCATGAGAGACACAGAAAGAGAGAGAGAGAGATCCGCAGAGACACGGGCAGAGGGAGAAGGAGGTTCCATGCTGGGAGCTCTATGTGGGACTTGATCCCGGGTCTACGGGATCACGCCCAGGGCTGAAGGCGGCGCTAAACTGCGGAGCCAGCCAGGCTGCCCCACACCTGAGTTATTTCTTCTTTTTGACTACTATGATTGCAACTATAGACACTTTCATTCAGGTATTCTACTCTGTGCTTTCAGTTCTTTTGAGTATATACTTAGGAACTGAATTGCTGGGTTATATGGTAATTCTGTGTTTTAACCTTTTGATGACCTACTGTGCTATTCTCCAAGGTACCTGGACCATTTTATATTACTACCAGCAATGTATGAGGGTTCCAATTTCTCCACATCTTCACCAACACTTGTTACTTTCCGATTTTTGTCTTTAGTTTGTTTTTGTTGTTTTGTTGTTGTTGTTGTTGTTTTAGATTTTATTTATTTGAGAGACAGAGAACACAAGCAGGGGGTGAGGAGGGAGGGAGAGGGAGAAACAGACTCCCCACTGAGCAGGGAGGCTGATGTGAGGTTTGATCCCAGTACCTTGAGATCACCACAGGAGTCAAAGGCAGACGCTCAAGGGACTGAACCATGGAGGCGCCTCTGTCTTTAGTTTTTATGGAGATCCTAGTAGCTGTAAAATGTTATGTCATTGTAGTTTGGGTTTGCATTTACCTTATGACTGATGATGCTGACCACCTTTTCTTGTATTATTGGTCATTTTTATATCTTTTCTGGAGAAATTTTCATTCAAGTCATTTGTGCATTTTTATTTTATTTTATTTATTATTATTATTTTTTATTTATGATAGTCACACACAGAGAGAGAGAGAGAGAGAGGCAGAGACATAGGCAGAGGGAGAAGCATGCTCCATGCACCAGGAGCCCGACGTGGGATTCGATCCCGGGTCTCCAGGATCGAGCCCTGGGCCAAAGGCAGGCGCTAAACCGCTGCGCCACTCAGGGATCCCCATTTGTGCATTTTTAAACTGTTGAGTTATAGGACTATTTTACTCTTAAAAAAATTTTTTTTTTAAAGATTTTATTTATTTATGATAGTCATAGAGAGAGAGAGAGAGAGAGAGAGGCAGAGACACAGGCAGAGGGAGAAGCAGGCTCCATGCAGGGAGCCTGACGTGGGATTCGATCCCGGGTCTCCAGGATCGCGCCCCGGGCCAAAGGCAGGCGCCAAACCGCTGCGCCACCCAGGGATCCCTCTTTAAAATTGTTTTAAATGTATTTATTATTATTGAAGTGTATATAAGACTTCTTTATATATTCTTTAAACTCTTATCAGTTTATATGATTAGCAAATATTTTCTCTCACTTTGTAGGTTGTCTTTTCACTCATTTGATACTGTCCTCTGATGCAAAAGTTTTTAGTTTTAGTCAAGTCCAATTTCTCTATTTTTTCTTTTGTTGTCTGTGCTTTTGGTGTCATATTTAAGAAACTATTGCCAAATGGAAGGTCATATGCCCCATCTCATTTTACCAATGGAAAAATTGAAGTGAACAGTGGGAAAAGCCTGAGCACTCAAGGTCACTGGAAGTTAATAACCGCTGGGACTTAAATCTGACTACTATACACAACCAGTGATAAAAGAAAACACACACTTAAAAAAATCATTGAGTGGAGTTTTACCTTCAATAATAAAACAATATAATAGATTAGAATCTTTGTTTTTTTAGATTAGAATCTTTAAAACAACTTTGCTCCTAAACAGAAAAGGCTGTGTATATAGTTCAAATTATTATGATAGTAGACAATTCTGATTGGATAATTTGAGGGTCAATATTAAACAAACTAATGAAAGTTTGTTTTTTTTTTAATTTATGATAGTCACACAGAGAGAGAGAGAGAGAGAGGCAAAGACGCAGGCAGAGGGAGAAGCAGGCTCAATGCACCGGGAGCCCGATGTGGGATTCGATCCCGGGTCTCCAGGATCGCGCCCTGGGCCAAAGGCAGGCGCCAAACCGCTGCGCCACCCAGGGATCCCCAAACTAATGAAAGTTGATAAAGAAAGAAACAAACAGGATCCTGGCTTACTTCAGGACATAACATCTATAGAATGGCACTTTAATTCATAGCCTGGAAACTAAGATTTAGAAATCTAAATCTTTCCTGCTTGAGTTATCTGAGGGGCTTCCTATTGAAGCCAATAGTTAAAATGTCAATTTCGTTTCAATTTTTCCACCACTGTATATCAATAGAAATTCCCTTCCCAAAGTTGGTTTTTTGATAATATTAGGCACACATGTCTGAAGTTTAAGATCCTCTTATTCAACAAATATGTATAGAGAACATTAAGTCTTTTAGAGTCTTTATTCATATATTGTCCACTGATTTGTGGGTTTAACTACTGGGAATTTCTCTTTCTCTGATATTTACATGGTATACTCTGTTAAGACTTAAACAAGGCCAGTCCTTCTATCATGTATCCAAGTCAGGATAAATGTGGTGTGTATGTAATGCCAATGCTTCCTCATCACATTCATTTCTGGACATTTAAAAAAAAATGTTTACTTAAGTAATCTCTATACCCAACATAGGACTCAAACTCATGACCCTGAGATCAAGAGTTGCATGCTTTTTGGACTGAGCCAGCCAGGCACCCCCATTTCCAGACGTTTTAAAATAGCATCATTTTTTCCCCTTCAAGAATATAAGGTTTGGGAGAGAGAGCAATTAATTAGAAACCACAAGGTAGGAAAGAGGAATTCTCAGACTTTTTCATAATTGAAGTAAGTGGTAATGGTGTTGGGGGTCATTGACATATTCTGTGCTTTTTATTTTTAAGACTTTATTTATTTATTCATTCATTCATTCATTCATTCATTCATTCATGAGAGACACACAGAAAGAGAGAGAGGCAGAGACACAGGCAGAGGGAGAAGCAGGCTCTGTGCAGGAAGCCCAATGTGGGACCTGACCCCAGGACCCTGGGATCATGCCTTGAGCCAAAGGCAGACGCTCAACCACAGAGCCACCCAGGCATCCCTGTGTTGTGCTTTTAAAATGAATGTGCAAGCTTTCACTCTTGGAAATTTAAAAAACATTTCTGTCCAAAACAGAAGCTATATTCACTCATCATTTAATTTTGTAAGTGGAGAAATTTTCAATAACATCTTCCGTTTTAAAATCTTTCCACCAACCTTCCCACTCCTTGAGCCAACTTCTATCAGAATCACTTTTTAAAAAATATATTATTTATTTGACAGAGAGAGAGAGAGAGTACAAGCAAGGGCAGTGGAGGCAGAGGAGAAGGAAGAAGCAGACCCCCTGTAGAGCAGGGAGCCCAATGCAGGGCTCCATACCAGGTACCTGCAAAATCAGGTATTTAAAATTTAAATCAGGTATTTAAAATCAGCTTTAAAAATAAATAAGCCTGAAAGAAAAGTGGGTATAAATATGATTTTTGTACCTGCAGAGCATATTTCTTCTCAGGAACATAAAAAGGTATAATAATTATCTCCTTTGCTCCTTCCCAAAATTTCTGCAGAAATTATAGTATTTTTACTTCATCCTCCCTATAAAATGAGACCGTTATAGTATAGCATGTTTTCTAGTTCAATCTCTCTGATGAGCATGTGAGATCCCTCGGTTTTCAGACTAGAGCAGTTTCACTCCTAAGAAAAGTCCTTAGCCAGTCTGTGGGGCTGCAAGATCTGATTTCATACCAAAGGTTTATTAGAAACAAGATAACAGGTCCCAATGGAGTCACTTATGCTAAGCCTCATGCCACCAAACTGAGACTTAACTTACAGCATTGGCTTCCTGAGAAATGGAATCTTACACCAGTCAATCAGACATTGCCTAATCAGCAATAGTTCAGTAATTTATCTGATACCTTGCCATCCCCTAAAGGAAAGTGATCTTACCATAACCAATCATCTTTTTTTTGTCTAGTATAGCTTCCTTGTTCCCACTCCTATAAAAGTCTTGCATTTTGTACAGCTCCTCAGAGCTATTCTCTGTCTGCTAAATTGGATGCTGCCTGATTCATTAATCACTGAATAAAGCCAATAAGATCTATAAAATTTATTCCATGGAATTTTGTTCTTTAACAAGTTACTCATATTTAGGGTTGCCAGAATTAGCAAATAAAAAATAAAGATGCCCAGTTAAACTTGAATATAAAATTTTAAGCGAAACGTAATTTGGCATACTAAATATTTTTAAAGGATTTTATTTATTTATTTATTTATTTATTTATTTATTCACTTATTTGAGAGAGAGAGAGCTCTCATGTGTGCAAGTGAGCAAGAGCAAAGGGAGAGAGGGAGTGAGAGAGGGAGAAGGATGAGCAGACCTGCACTGAGCGTGGAGCCCAACACAGGGCTCCACTCAGGGCTCAATCCCATGACCCTGAGATCATGACCTGAGCCAAAATCAAGAGTTGGTCGCCCCAATGCCTGAGCCACCCCTGGCATCTTATATTTTATCTGGCAACCCAATCCATAATACAATATTTTACACTTATTATTTCAATATCTTTTAAGTTTTCTTTAAATATTTTTTAAAAGATTTTATTTATTTATGAGAGACACAGAAAGAGAGAGAGGCAGACACACAGGCAGAGGGAGAAGCAGGCTCCATGCATGGAGCCCAATGTGGGACTCCATCCCAGGTCTCCAGGATCATGCCCCGGGCTGAAGGCGGCGCTAAACTGCTGAGCCACCCAGGCTGCCCTCAATATCTTTTTTTAAAAAGATTTACTTATTTATTTGAGAGAAAGAGAAAGAGAGCACAGCAGGGGGAAGGGGCAGAGGGAGAAGGAGAAGCAGTCCCCTCACTGAATAGGGAGCCTGACTCAGGGCTTGAACTCAGGACTGTGGGAACATGACCTGAGCCAACAGACTGAGCTACCTAGGTACCTATATTATTTCAATGCCTTTAGTGAATACCGCTATAGTAAAACACTGGGCTAGTAGTCTTCATAGGTCAAATGAAGGTAAAATTTGTGTTCTCAAAAATTTGTTATTATTGGAAGACACAAGGCAGGACATGGAAATTATATGTAAGCAAACAAAAACTATAATTATATATAAGCAAATACTTCTACAAAGTGCAGTAAACCCATGTGTAGTTTATTTCTTTGAATTTTAAATATTGATCCTTTAAGAGTGAGAGAGTTCTCTCTTTGTAGTAAAGTTCTGTCTTGGAATCAGCATAGCTTTTGCCTATTCCTTGCTACCAAAGCCTAAATATCTGGTATTGAACAGGACTGTCTAATATTTTAACTTTCTAAATAGTAAAATGAAAAATTAGTGAACTAGCCACTTAAATACCCTTTTTAAACTAAAATTTCAAATGTGCTTAACTTTGTTATTGATATTTAATCAATAGTAGTCTGTTATACTTGAGCTTTAGTTTTGCCATCTGGTAGGAATTTAATGTAATTTAATTGTCCCTAAACAAATACTTAAGAAGATGGTGCTTAAAGAAACCTTGTTGGGCACCTGGGTGGCTCAATGGTTGAGCATCTGCCTTTGGCTCTGGTCATGATCTTAGAGTCCTGGGATCGAGTTCCACATCAGGCTCACCTCAGGGGACCTACTTCTCCCTTGGCCTATGTCTCTGCCTTTCTCTCTGTGTCTCTCATGGATAAACAAACAAATAAATAAATAAAAAAAGAAAGAAAGAAAGAAAGAAAGAAAGAAAGAAAAGAAAAGAAAGAAAAGGAAGAAAGAGAAAGAAAGAAGCCTTGTTAAAAAATCTAAGGTGAGGGCCATCTGGCTGGCTCAGTCAGTGGAGCATGTGACTTGACCTCAGGGTTGTGAGTTTGAATCTCATGTTGGGTGTAGAGATTACCCTAAAATATTTAAAAAGAAAGAATGAAAACTTGTAACTCCTTTGCAACCGATGAATTATTTTTGCAATCTGAGTAATTTCATTCTCTATGAGTTTATAAGGAAAATGGGTTAGTAGTTCAGATACTAATGTTAAGTTTTCCATAAAATATTATAAAATGGATGGTATTCTATTTTTTTGGATGGTATTCTAAAGAGGAGAGTGATATCTCTAAAATTCTTTTCATTATTTTTTCATATCTCTCCCTCCAAATGATAATATCTATTTTTTTCTCTGTATAGGGAATATGCAAAATGTTCTACAGTCACTAGTTAATTCTTATGGAGAAACCAAGGCTAGAGAGATTAGAGAGATGTGACTCAATATTTTTGGAGGGTAGCTGGTGACCTTGTAAACACTGACTACAGAAAGCACAACAAACTTTTTTCTTTCTTAGATGAACAGTTTTCTTTAAAGTTTAAATTTTTTTTATTCATGAGAGACAGAGACATAGGCAGGCTCTCTGCAGTGAGTCCTATGTGGGACTTGATCCCAGGACCCCGGGATCACAACCTGAACCAAGGTAGTCACTCAAATACTGAGCCACCCAGACGTCCCTAGATGAACAATTTTCAAGCACTCAATTATGAAAGGAGAGATTTGGGCTAAATATTCGGAAAAACTTCCTAATATTGAGGAACTGGAATGATGAGAGTTGAAAGATTTTCTTCACTATATATATACTGAAGAATCAGTTGATATTTATATGCCTAGAAGCTGATAGAGATGAAAAAGCCCTACAGATATTCTCTTGGTGGACAGCCTGGGTGGCTCAGCGGTTTAGCGCCTGCCTTCAGCCCAGGGTGTGATCTTAGAAACCTGGGAACAAGTCCCACATTGTGCTCCCTGCATGGAGCCTGCTTCTCCCTCTGCCTCTCTCTCTCTCTGTCTCTCATGAATAAATAAATGAAATATTTAAAAAAAAAAGATATTCTCTTGACCCAGCAATTCTGGGAAAAGGAGTTTACCTAGAGGCCAAAGAGAAAAATTTTATCCGCTTTTTGTTGCTTTCTTTACAGCTTTACCCCCACCTCCACTTACAGTGGAAACTTGTACTAAGCAATCTGCTTCAGTCTGCTTCAATGCCTACTTCTAAAACAAATAGTAATAATTATTTACCTCTAGGTATTTGGATTCTTACTTCCAATGGCACATGTCTAAAACTAAACTCACTGTCTTCCTCTTTTTCTTGACCTTGTATGCCTCTTTAGTTGCAACCTTTTCATCCTTTCCTTTTTTTTTTTTTTAAGATTTTATTTATTTATTCATGGGAGACACACACACACAGAGGCAGAGACATAGGCAGAGGGAGAAGCAGGCTCCATGAAGGAAGCCCGATGCGGGACTCGATCCTAGGACCCCGAGACCATGCCCAAAGGCAGACACTCAACTGCTGAGCCACCCCAGGCATCCCATCCTTTCTTTTCTTAAAAAACTTAAAATTGAGTTTTCATTTCTTGCTTCTATTACTGAATCTCTCATTTCCTCCTAAATCCAAATCTGGCTTTTGTCTTCCTCACTCCATTGAAACTTCTCTGATTCAGGCCACTGCTGACCCTTAAAAAAACAAACAAACAAACAAACAAAAACCTTTTATACTAAGATATGATTTACATATGATAAAATCACTCATGTTAAGTATATAGTAGTAATTCAATGGTTTTTAGTAAATTTACAAAGTTGTACAATCATCCCCACAACCCAATTTTAGAACATTTCTCTCACCCTGAAAAGATCTGTATGCCCATTTGCAGCCACTTACCTTTTGAGAACAGATTCAAAGAATGATTTTCAATTTACAACATATATTTTTGCTCTGATGCATTTGGTACTTGCTGATCACACCTTTCCTTTTGATCACTTTTCTCTTCCTTTCTTTCTGATCACCACTGTCTCCTGGTTTTCCTATTAACTTTTCTGGTATTTCTTCACAGATTACTTTCTCTAACTTTATTTTATTTTATTTTATTTTACTTTCTCTAACTTTAAATATTGCTGTTCCATAGAGTTTTTGTCCTGACCTCTCAGCCTACACTCTACTTTGGTGATCACATCCATCTTCATAACTACAGTTACCACCTGTAAGATGACAACTCCAAAATCTGTTTCTAGCTCAGACTTAGGTTCTGACCCAGTATAGTATAGTAGTAAAAGACCTACTGTTAGGGAACAGTAGGTCTTCTCTTGGGCTCTGGTTATAATAAAATAGAAATATAAAACTTATAAGGGCACCTAGGTGGTGCAGTCAGTTAAGTACCCAACTCTTGGTCTCGGCTCATGTTGTGATCTCAGGGTCATGAAATAGAGCCCCAGGTTGATTTCCACGCTCAGCTTGGAGTTTCCTTGAGTTTCTCTCTCTCTCCCCCTGCTCTCTCTCTAAAATAAATGAGTAAATCTTTGAAGAAAACCCATTAAAATAGGACATAAATCTTGTTCTTCTTAGAGGAGGAAATTATGATTCACCCATATCTAAATAAGTTTCAAAGTAGTGGATGAAATATGAACTATATACATGATTTCTGAAGTCTGTAAACCATAATGTACTCCTCTTAGCAGATCCTGAACGTTAAAGTTTTAATGTACCTGCATCTCTACTACTTTTTTTTTCTAATTTTATTTTTTTTACATAGCTGTCTCACCAGGAGATTGATGTAAACCAAAGAGTAGGGACCAAATCTTTTTCAGTTTTGTCTTTCCATTAGGAAAGCACAGTGTTTGTACCTAGTAGGCAAAAGTATTTATAGAATGAATAAATGAACAAATGAATGCATCAGGCAGAGAATACTTGAAACTGAACTGACGTGTTAATGTAGTGAACATTGGTGGTGGGCTGCCAAATGTTATTTTCAATCTTTTCCTCCTTATAACAAAATTACAGTTTTATTACAATAATCCATCTCCCTCTGCAAAGCCATATGCTTTTGTATTTGTCAAAGTAATCCCATTTCTCTTGCCAATGACAAATTTAGGATAGGTATATGAAGAAATTCTGGCCACTGATTTGTAATAGGGAGTCTGCTGGGGGGATTCTGGGGAAAGTTTTTCACTTATAAATAGAAATACATAGAGCCATTTTCTCTCTTTGGACTTTATAGTGTCTAGATGTGTCAGCCTGAACTATGACAGCCATCCTGTCATCACTGGGGAACTAGTATCTATAGAAAAAGTCAATATGCTGAGGAAAGTAGAACAAAGGCAGAAGAACCTGGTCCTCGCAGACGTTGTTAGGTGGAAATTAAAGCAACTTTGAAATTGCCATAGCTTGGAACCTCTTAATGTGATTTTCCCTATTGCTTAAGCTATTTAGAGTCGACTTTTCTGTTTCTTTCAGCTGAAGGATTCCTAATGGATAATGTTAGTAAATGAATAACATGGCACAATCTGTCTTTTCTCTCTCTCTCTCTCTCTCTCTCTCTCATTTGACTACAGTGGAATGTGGATAAAGGGCACATGTCAGCCCTGTTGTCTGTATTGGAATACAGCTGCAATGTAGATGTTCTTGCAAGCCTCTTCTGGAAAGACTATTTGTACACTAAGCTTGATAGTCTCAGATATATGGCAAATATATATATATATATTTGAATTAATTTTTGTATATGGAAGTAGGTAGGGGTCCAGATCATTCTTTATCATGTGGATATACCATTGTTCAAGCACCAATTATTGAAAAGACCATACTCTTTTCCTATAAATTGCCTTGGTATCATGTTGAAAATCAATTGACCAGAAATGTGTGAGTTTATTTCTGGATTCTCAGTTTCATTCTACTGATTTCTATGTATATCCTCATGCTAATACTGCAGTCTTCATGGTCTTGGCTATTCTGGATCCTTTGAATTTCCATGTGAATTGCAGGATTAGCTTGTCTATTTCTTAAAAAACAAACAAACTGATATTTGACTAGGGAATGTATTGAATCTGTAGATCAATTTGGAGAGTATTTATAATAATTATATAGTAATATTAAACAATAGAAATAAAAGGGACACAGATTGGAAAGGAAAAAATACCTCTCTTTGCAGATGATGTGATCGTGCATATATAGAATCCCAAGGCTTCACTCATACACACACACACACACAATTAGAACTAATAATAAATTAGTTCATAAGGTTACAGAATACAGAGGCACCTGGGTGGCTTTATTTCTTTTCCTTCCTAATTGGTCTGAATAGAACCTCAAATACAAAGTTGAATACAAGGGGTAAGAGTGGACATCCTTGTTCCTGATCTTATTCTGTCTTCCAGTATGTATGATGTTAGCTTTGTCAGGTTGAGGAAGTTCCTTCCTATTACTAGTTTGCTGAGTATTTTTCTCACAAGTGTTGGATTTTGTCAGATGTTTTTCTGTGTCTGTTGAAATGATCGTACATTTTTGTGTTTTGTCCTGTTCATATGATCTATTATACTCATTGATTTTCACATGTTGACACAACACACCTTACATCCATAGGATGTGCATAATCCTTTTTACATGCTTCTGGATTAGGTATGTTAGTATATTCTTGAGGCATTTTTTTTTTGTCTAAATGCAGAATATTGGTCTATAGATTCCTTTTTTTTCTTTTGATGTCTTTGCATAGTTTCAGTATCAGATTAATACTGGCCTCGTAAAATGAGTTGGGAAATGTTACCTCATCTTCTACTTTTTGTAAGAATTTTTAAAAGATTAGTATTAATTCAAATTTAAATCGTTTGATAGAATTCATCAGTGCAGCCATCCAGTTCCTGGAAAGTTTTTTGATTACCATTTCTTTCTTTTAACCTGTTACAGATGTATTCAGATTTCTTCTTAGGTCAGTTTTGATAGTTGGGTTTTTGTTTGTTTCGTTTTTTTTTTTATTTGATCATCTCATCTGAGTTATCTAATGTGTAGTCATATAGTTGTTCATAGTATTCCTGTATAATCACTTTGATTTCTGTATTATTGGTATTAATGTCTCCTGTTTCACCCTTTTTAAAAAAGATTTTATTTATTTATTTGAGGTGGGGAGCACAAGGAGGGAGAGGGGCTGAGGGAGAAGAAGAGGCAGACTCCCCACAGAGCAGGGAGACCAATATGGGGAGGCTCCATCCCAGGACCTGAGCTGAAAGCAGATGCTTAACTGAGCCACTCAGGCACCCCACACCCTGATTTAAATAATTTGAGTCTTTGCTCTCTTGCTGTCTCTTTTTTGACCAATCTAGCTGAAGATTTGTAAATTTTGTTAATTTTTGGAAGTTAACTTTTGGTTTACATTAATTTTCTCTATGGTTTTTCTATTCTTTATTTCATATGTTTCTGCTCTCTGTTATATCCTTTCTTCTGCTTCTTTTTAGGAAGGGGGAGGGGCAAAGGGAGACAAAGAGAAAGACTGTTTTTTTTTTTTCACTTTTTAAATTTTTTAAAATTTAAATTCAATTTGCCAACATATAGTATAACACCCAGCGCTTATCCCATCTAGTGCCCTCCTCAGTGCCTGTCACCCAGTTACCCCCACTCACCTCTCCTTCTGCTACCCTTTGTTTCCCAGAGTTAGGAGTCTCTCATGGTTTGTCTCCCTAAGAGAGAGAATCTTTTATTTATTCATCAGAGAGAGAAAGAGAGAGAGAGGCAGAGACATAGGCAGAGGGAGAGGGAGAAGCAGGCACCCTGTGGGAAGCCCGATGTGGGACTCGATCCCCGTACCCTGGATCACGCCCTGAGCTGAAGGCAGATGCTCAACCGCTGAGCCACCCAGGTGTCCCCAAGAGAGAGAATCTTAAGTAGGCTCCACACCCAGCATGGAGTCCACCTGAGGCGGCTCAGTCTCACAATCCTGAGATCATGACCTGAGCTGAAATTGAGCATCATATGCTTAAGGGACTGAGCCACCTAGGCACACCTGTTCTTTCAATTTCTTAAGGTGGAGGTTAGTGATTTGTGGTCCTCCTTTTAAATGTAGTGATTTATAGTTATATTTTTCTTTAAGTACTACTTTTGCTGGATACCAAAAGATTTTCTGTGTTGTTCTTTAATTCATTTCAAAGTATTTTCTGATTTCCCTTAGACTTTCTTCTTTGACCTATTGATTACTTATGTATTAAGTAATTATGTTTAATTTCCATGTATGTGTGAATTTCCCAAATTTATTCCTGTTATTGATTTTTAAAAGTTTTTTTTTAAGTTAATTTATTTACTTAAGCAATCTCTACAGCCACTGTAGGGCTCAAACTCATGACTGAGAGATCAAGAATCACATGCTCTTTGGACTGAGTCAGCCATTTCCTCTGTTAACTGATTTTTAATTTCATTCCATTGTAGTTAGAGAACATACTTTGTATGATTTTGATATTTTTAAATTTATTGAGACTTATGGCCTAAGATACGGTCTGTCATCAAGCATATTCCATGTGCACTTGAGTTATACACTTTGCTGTTATTAGATGGAGCGTTTGATAGATGTCTGTTAGCTCTAGTTGGTGGATAGTGTTGTTCAAGTCCTCTGTTTATATATTGTAATAAACAATATTATTGTTTATTTATTTAACAATAAATAAATTTATATTTATTAATCCTCTGTGTATATATTGTATCCATGATGAAAGTAAGGTATTAAAGTCTCTAACTATTGTAATTGAATTGTCTATTTCTCTCTCCAATTCTGTCAGTTTTTGCTTCATGTATTTTTAAGTCTTCACGTATTAATTAGGTACATATATTCATATTGGTGTTATATCTTCCTGATGGGTTGATGCTCTTACCATTATAAAATATGCTTCTTTGTCTCTAGTAATAATTTTTGTCTTAACTAGTAATAATTTATGTAAATATTTAATATTGGTTCAACTCCACATTTAAGTATATGCCCTCTTAAAATAGGAGTAAATGATATAGTCAAGTAAAGATTATAAGTTCTAAAGATTGTTGGTGGTATTTGCTTATTTTGTGTATCTTGTCATGTACATAGATTCAGTATTCAATTCTCAGAATATTTTTCTGAGCACCAAATACAGATAAGACCCAGGAATTACATTAGATGCATAAGGCACACTCCTACCTTGAATAGTTTATAATCTAATTGACAAACTAGGATATAAAGTGTGGAGTAACAGACTGATTCTCAAAGGTAGGGTACATAAAATTCCACTTGTTAGACCATTTAAAAAGTAGTTTCCTAAGTCATACCTTCAGAGATTTTGACTCAGTAGTTTCATATTGGGGTTCTATAATCTTAATTTTTTAAAAAATTATTTATTTATTTGAGAGAGAGAGTAAGCGATCATATGCAAGTGACGGGAGGGAGAGGGAGAGAATCTTCAAGCAGACTCCCCAATGAGCGCAGAGCCCAATGTAGGGCTTGACACAGGGCTCTATCTTACCATTCATGAAACCATGACCCATGAGATCATGATCTGAGCTGAAAGCAAGAATCGGTTGCTTAACTGACTGAGCCACCCAGTCACCCCCATCCATATATCTTTGAAGAAATGTTTCTTCAAGTCCTTCCTGTTCAAAATTCACCTAGGTGCCCCTCTTTTCTTTTCAAGTTTTATTTTTATTGAAGTAATCTCTATTTCTAACATGGGGCTTGAACTCACAACTCTGAGATTGGTTCATTATAGGATGATTTGATGGTGAACTGGCTTTTTTTTTTTTTATTGAAGTAACCTCTATATTCAAAGTTTACAGGTCCTTTCTCTGGGATGTTTCAGCTTATCTTTCAGTCTTTTGGGGTGGGGCATATAAAACACTGCTAGTGTTATGAAAGGTGCTTGGGGAGATACCACTGGTTATCAATGCCTCTATCTTCTGGCAGCACCTCACCCTAGTACTCCACTATGCCTGTTTATCTGAGCCTAGAGCCTCTTGTGTTTAATTCTTCCATACAGATGGTTGGGTTTATAACTACTATTTATATAGTCTTTGATACAGTTCCCTTGTTTTTGGCCCCTTTCCTTACCTCTACCTTCTGTAGTACCTGGCACTTCATATTCCTGAGCCTTTCTGGGCTTGCTTTTTGTTGCTTTCCCCTTCAGTGAACACTTTCTGTGCTTTGTTTAGTCAGTTAGCACTGCTCTATCTTTGTCACCCAGCTTAAAGATATGATGGCTCTGGATTAGAGATGTCAAAGCCAGAGTTTGCGTTTTGATTTTTGATTTTTGTTTTGGAAAATTTCAGAAAAGGAAGGAAGCAGAAACATCTTTAATCTATCATCCTGCAACTGGAAGTTTGTTTTATTTTCCCAAATGATATTGTGGCTATTATCTCACTGGATAGTTTCAGCTACATACTATTGTAATGACTTTGATGTCTTTTGATTTTTATGTCAAATAATGTCCTAGTTACTTTGTACTATTCAAAAAGCTGAAGAGACTTTCACAAAAAGATGGTTTCTCTTGGCATCTTAGGCAAGTTGCAATTTGGCTGTACAGTCTGTTGGCATTTCAGTGCAAACAGTATTGGTCCCACTTTTCTGTCCTAAGATGCTCTGTTCTTTACATAAACAGCAGGAGAAGCAGTTGTTCTCTTCTACTCTGAGAGTGATTATCTCTTAGGGGCAAGTGGAGTGATTCATTCTCTTGTACATCTTGGAGGAGACTTTATTCCTTGTGGGGGATACACTGCTGGGAAGAGGAGAGCTCCAGCAATGTGTCAGGTATTACACATTCAGGATTGGCATAAAAAGAAGCAACCTCTTCCCCCATGCAATTTCAAAGCCTGGAAGTAACACCCCACTTCTAAGGCTCTGAGAAATCACATTATTCATAACAAGGACCATGATTCACATGAACAGAACAAAATGGAATTATCAAAAATAGATTCTGTAGATTAATCGGTAGCAAAAATATCTTCTGACTTAGCTTATGAATCGGCTATAATCACAAGAGGATGATTCCATTGAGGTTTTACCACCTTCTCCTCCACCTTGATTGAATAATTTTTATACTTCTCCCATGGCATGTCTTTGTAGGTCAGGGTATTTGGGAAACTGGTTTTGACATTATGCCTTTTTTTTTTCTTATTGTCTTTTATAAATGAGACTTGCTTAAACATACCTTGTGTTAATTGTACTTATTTAATTGGTCACCTTGAATTGTTGAGCATTTGTCTTTTTTATGCTTTAGATATTGACCCACTATTATTTTTAGTAGTGATGATTATAATAACCTGCAGAGTGGGTTAGAAGGGCTTCAGATTTGATGCAACTTGAATTCCTGCCAGAACTATTATTTGTTTAAAATATGAGCGATAGGATTCCAGCCCTTTTACCTGGGCAGTTTTCTCCTTCTATTGATTTCCTGCCTCTCTAAGAGTAACAAATCCTTTTTAGGGAGTAGTAAACTGAAAAAGGCAGTTCCAGTTTGATAACTATTACTGTACTATATATATACACACACCAGTATTAAGTAACTAACATTCAAGGAATTGTGTGAGATATTTTTAAGAGATCTAAAGATGAGAATGTCAGATGCTTTCAGCTGCAAGTAACAATGACAAAGAAAGACATATGAAGACATTATTAAATACAAAGACTTATTATTTTGCTAAAAAGAAATCCAGTGGAAGGCCAGTTCCAGGATTGGTACAGTAGCTCAATGATGCCTTTTAGCTTAGTCTTCATCAATGGGTTGTTTTTTTCTAAAGGATTATATGTCAATGTACATAGAATGCCTTAGCTCTAAATATCATGTCCTTATATAACCACATCTAATGGCAGAAGAATGGCAGTTTTCCCTGATCTACGTCTTTTCATCAGGGAAGAAAATCTATCTCAGAAGTCTCTGGCACATTTCCTTCTGGTTCAGATCAAGTTACATGTCTTTAGCTTAGCTGAAGGGAAGTTGAAAAATTATCTGTCATTTCCAATATATTTTGTGGAGATGTGTGTGTGTTTAGTGTGTGTATTGTGAGAGGCAACCAATCGTGTCTGACATAAGAAATAAGATAATATTTAGTCCTCCCTAAAGAAGCTTTGTGTCTCTCTGGGTAGAAAGACAAGCTATAACTATTATTACAATTTCTGTGTGGTAACTTCCTAGAAACACTCATGGGCTTTAAATTAGCAATCCCTTTTAAATTGGTCAAGGAAAACTGTTCTATATACTTTTAATTTGGTGTTGCCAATGCTGTCCTCTCTCAATTTTTAGTCACAAGTATGTTCTGAGCATCATTTTCATAAATGGTGTTAAGAAATATAGTATCAATTAACATAATGTGATTTTAAATGATGTTATCTTTTTCCAAAGTGCTCTTGACCTTCCACCTTCACATGCCCACATCTCATTCATCCTTTGATGAAAGCTAAAAATAATGCCTCCTATTTATTTCATTTGTTTAGCAAATGCCTGTTGCATGGTTACTATGTCAAGCACTCTGCAAGTGTTGAGGATACAAAACATGAATTTTGATCTCATGGAGAGCTTACAGTCAGGTGGGGGAATACTGACAATTAACAACAATTAAGCAATGAGGAAGAATAAGCAGAGGACGGGCAGGGGTATTTATGCTGTTGGTGGGGATAAAAGCAGACAGAGAAGTCTACTTAAGACTTCTTAAAGATGATACCTACAGGATGAGTAGGAATTGGAGAGAGAAAGGGAGAGGAAAGTGTTTAAGGTAAAGAGAATAGTGTACAGGAAATCATCGAGGTGAAAATGTTAGTGAAAGCACTCTTGAAAAAGGTTTCTTTAACTTTTCCTTCCCCTAAAGTAATTTCTCCAATTGATGAACCCCATAGTCCTTAATATACAATTTTTAGACCATAACATCTCTGAAGGCAAAACATATGACTTATACATAGTACTGGGTAAATATGAGTGCATCTTAAGAGGAGAGTGAAGCTGTATCTGTGTCAATGAAAAATGCTAGCTTAAAACATTAAAATATCTGAGGTAAGAGGTGGATTATGCCATACTTGTCTTCAAAATGATAGACAAAGCATCACCTGTCTAGGTGACTACAGAGACCAAAGCAAGAGGGAGGAATTGATTCATAAAGTTCTGGAGGAAGTACAAAGTAATTATAGCTCCAATCCTCAGATGTTACTTTAAAAGCTATTTCAGGAAATATAATGAAAACCTGGTATACAACAGAAAGAAAAAATAGCCACTCACTTATGTTTACAAGAGATTTTCTTTTTAAATGTTCTCTTGGTATGGGCTGCTCTTTGTGTGTGGCAGAGTTTTGGGTTAATAGTTGGGAGGGCCCATCCAGACCTGACAAGCTACTTTTAAAATCAAATATTAGGGGCGCCTAGGTGGCTCAGGCCATGATCTCAGGGTCCTGGAATCTAGCCTCCCCCTCTCCCTCATGGCTCCCTGCTTGGCAGGGAGTCTGCTCTTCTCTTTCCCTCTCCCTCTCTCCCTAGCTCATGCTTGCACTCTCTCTCTCGCTCTCGCTCTCAAATAATTTTTTAAAAGATTTTTTAAAAGATTTTATTTATTTATTCATGAGAGACACAGAGAGAAAGGCAAAGACACAGGCAGAGGGAGAAGCAGGCATCATGCAGGGAGCCCAATGCAGGACTCCATCCCAGGACTCTGGGTATCACACCCTGAGCCAAAGACAGATGCTGAACTACTGAGCCACCCAGGTGTCCCTAAATAAATAATCTTAAAAAAAAAAAAAAAAAAGAAAGAAAGAAAAAAAGAAACACAAATGCCCATGTCATGACTCAAGTTTTTACCATTTCATTTTTTTGGTTAATTTTTTTCTTTTTGTTCTTTCATTTTAGATACATATTCCAAAAACCCTTTCACAACTCGGCTGAGAGGAACCAACAGTGAGTAAATTTTGATAGAGAAGGAAGTTTGGGAATATAGCTGTTGTCTTGATAGGCCAGAATAGATGGTATTTTAAGCCTTCATGAGAATGCTCTCCTTAATTTATTCCTCTCCTTAATTCTAGTTCAGTAATTCATCCCTGGGTTTGAGAAGGCACTTGTTTGATCCTACCATTTCTATAGCTAAGTAAATAATAACTCCCAAATAATGAGCAAATGTATATAAATGTGTTGTGGGAATGGTACGACACTATGCACAAATGTAAGGATTTATCATTAATTTGGGAAGTTTTTTTTTTTCTTTAGAGAGACAGAGAGCAAGGGGGAGGGGCAGAAAGTGACAGAGAAAGGATCCCAGGTAGACCCCATGTCCACTCCTGAGTCTGATGCCCATTGATCCCACAACCCTGATATCATGACCTGAGCTGAAATCAAGAGTCCAACATCTAACTAATTGAGCCACCCAAGGGCTCCTCTGAGAAGTATTTTTGATAGTTTTTTTGTTTTGTTTTGTCTTTTAGAGTAATCTCAGGGTGCCTGGATGTCTTAGTCCATTAAGTGTCTGCATTCAGCTCAGTTCCCTGATCCCAGGGTCTTGGGATCCAGCCCTGCAAGGGGCTCCTTGCTCAGTGAGGAACCTGTTTTCTCCCTCTCCCCCATGTGCTCTCTCTCCTCATCTGTCTCTCAAATAAATATATAAACAAAAATTTTTTTTAAAATTCTTTCTACTCTCAACATGAGGCTTTAACATACAACCCCAAGATCAAGAGTTGCATACTCTACAGACTGAGCCAGCCAGGTTGTCACCCTCTATTTTTTTTTTTTTTTGTTTTGTTTTTAAAGATTTAATTTATTTATTCATGAGAGACACAGGCAGAGGGAGAAGCAGGCTCCATGCAGGGAGCCCGAGGGACTCTATCCTGGGTCTCCAGGATCACACCCCGGGCTGAAGGTGGCGCTAAACCGCTGAGCCACCCGGGCTGCCCCCCTCTACTTTTTTTGATACTAGTTTCTTGAAGTGTCCTCCTCAAGGACAGAGATTACTTTTTGGATGCTGTCCTATAGTATGGTGAGGTGTGGATGATGAATTCTCTAATTTGGTGATTCTTAAACTTTTATTTATCCGTTATTAGTACACTTTATTTTTTAAAAGTTTTGAATTTACGTTAAAATTGAGCAGACAGTACAGAAAATCCCCATATAACCTCTCCTTCCCCAGTTACCTCTATTATTAACATTAGCATAATACATTTGTTACAATTAAGGAACCAATATTGATATAATTAACTAAAGTCCATTTCATTCAGGGTTTTTGCTGTTGTTTAGTTTTTGCCTGAAGTCCGTTTTCCCTTCCAGGATCCCATTTAGCTTAAAAAGCTACACTGAGTTGTTTGCCATGTTATATCTACATTACACTTAGTTGTCATGTCTCCTTAGGTTCCTCTTGGTTTTGGCATTCACCTTCATTTTTTGGGTTTTAAACTGGTTTGAAATCTGATGAAAGCCATGGATCCTCTCCACAGAAAAACGCTCATGCTTCAGAGGTCTAATTTAGGGGAGGTCCACCCACAACAGATTCAGAAGCCCCGCTTTAGGAGGAAAAGGTGATCTTTAAAATATCCCCTCCCCCACAATAGAGCTCAAAGTCTGGCTTTACCTTTACTTTGTTCTGCGACCTTTTTGCATAGCTGTTTTCCTACTTGGACCTCAGTTTCAACATCTGTGAAACGAAGGGTTTGGTTTCCTCGATGTCTAAATCCTTTTCTAGCACAGTGGAAGGCGGGCGTCACCTAGAATTGTCTACATCAGAGTAACAAAGGCTGATAACAGACCAAGCCAGGTCAGGTCCGGAAAGTGGATGGGCTTATCAAAAAGAAGGGTTGCAGAGGTTCACTGGCGGAAAAGGCAAAACCTGGGTTCCACTTGATGGCTTTGTGGATTTTGTAAGTCATTTCCTTCCCCTGAGCTTCAATTTCCTCATCTGCAAAAATGTAGAGGATCTGCTTCTGGTAGTTATGAAACTCCTAAGAGCAACAGTGGAGAATGTACCTAGTAAGATATCGTGTGAGGAATTATGATAAGAAAAAAGATGGAGTAGGTGGCTGAGCGCACGAGGGAAGGGCGGATTTAAGGAGAGCGAGGCAGGGCTGAGGGCTCTGGAGAAGAGGAACAGAGTACACACCTTAGGGCTCTCGGACCACACCCTCACAGGGCTGAGGTCAATTCAACCTACGTGCCAGCTCCGCCTCCGCCCTCCCCATCCCCTCCCCTTAGGCTGCGACACGCCACACTTCCCATGGCAGTCGCTGTGCGACGCTTTCCACTGAGCAAGGGCCGCGCGCGCTCTCGCGCCGCCACCTCACTGCCAGCCCTGCCCGCCCTTGACTTCTTCCGATTGGTTCTCACGTAAGTGACGTAAGCGCTCCTTATTCCACCCCCGTCACTTCCCCAGGGTTCCGCCCCGCCTCCTCCTCGCTTCTCCCGATTCGCGTGGCAACCTAACCTGCCCTGGCCTCAGCGGCGCGGTAGGAGCCGGGAGAGCAGGCTAAACCAGGAAGGCGCTGGCTAGTGGCACGCACGCGCACGCACGCACGCACGCCGGCGGCCGGCGGGGCGGCACGCTCGCGCCCGGGCTCGCCGCGCGCCGCGCTAGAGGCTCGCGCACTCAGCAGGTTGGGCTGCGGCGGCGGCAGCTGTGGGAGCTGAGGCGCTGCGCGTGAGAGGTCCCAGACGCGTCTGCGGCTCCAGTTCTGCCACCTTCCCCTTCTCCCACCCCAGTCTCGGTGCCAGGTGCTGAGAAGGGAAGGGCGCTAGCCTTGGGAACCTCGAGCACACCCCTGGCTGCTTCCGATACCGCCATCCTTCCTTCCCCAGCCGCGGGCCTCGCTCGGTGCCAGGCGACTCTGCGGGGAGGCGGCGGCGACCTCTGCCTGTCTGTGGGGAGGAGCCCTGTCCTGCAGCCTTGCTCCGCCGCCGGGCCCTAGAGGGTCCGAGAGAGCTCGGTGTCGGTCCTTCCTCTCGCCTTTTTCGTCAGCCGGTGGGAGCAGCGTCGGTCCGAGAGGTCTCTGGGCTGAGGCGGCGGCAGCTCCTCCGGCTCCATCATGTCCGCGGGCGGAGACTTCGGGAATCCGCTGAGGAAATTCAAGCTTGTGTTCCTGGGGGAGCAGAGCGGTGAGTGCGCGGCTCCCCCACTCCTGGCAGCTGGCCGCCGCGTCCCCGCACCGCCCCCAGTGCGGCCCTTCTGTCCGCGAAGGCTGTCTACCGGCCTCGCGTTCGCGTTTCGTGCTCATTACCCCCAGCCCTGCCCGGGGTTTTCCGACCCCCTTTAGCTACCAGCTCCTCTTCGTCTAGGTCCGTCGGTCAGATTTTGATCCTCTGTCCGCGGCTCCGACATCTCCTTTCCCCCCCGCAGCCCGGGCCTCTCCCGTCGACCTGCCCCCCCCACCCCCCGCCCCAGTCTCACCCCGCCCAGCCTGCTGTCCATCCCTTTCTTCCTCCGGCCTCCGTCGTCTCACCAACCGTAGCCCCCTTCTTTGAGCCCCACCCTTATTCTTTGCTTTTATCCCAGATCGTCAGCTCTGTGAAGGCCCACCCCGGGAGGCCCCACTCCCGGGAACCGTCCCTCTTCAACCTTGGATGAGGAGGGTGGGGGGATTAGGGCGTTGTTTTCCTTAGAGGCTTGGCCCTGGGAAGTGCGGATCTTATGGGAGGTGGTAAGTGGCGGGGGGTGTCGTAGAAATTCTTGGATTGTTTTTACTTAGGTGGGGAATTAGTTTGGGTTATGGAGAATATATGTCTGAATTGGAGGCGACTTGAAGATGGAGTGGTTGGAGGGTAAGAGGGGTGGCGGCGGCAGGGGCAATTTTTGCTTCTTGGGTTAGGCTGTGGCTTGTTAGAAAACCTCATTTTCTTCTCATGACTTTGATTCTCTGACAATTCTTTTGGCACTGTTGGCGCTTTCGCGATCTCTGCCAGATGCTATGTCATGATCATTTTACTTGGAATTTCTCACATCTCACCTCCTCCTTTTCTCCTTTCAACATGAAGCAGTGTATGATTCTTTATGATGGTGCAAACAAGAATTACCAGAGAAATAGTAATTATTCCATTTCTTCTGAGTGTTTTCCAATTGTATATTTCGGATTCCTGTGAGAGAAGGCCTGAGAATAACGAACATCTTTGTTTTCTAGGATTTCCTTTGGGGCCAGGGAGTAATGGAGTAGAGTAGAATAGATTCATCATCTAGTTATCTAAATTAGACTTCAGTATGTAATACCGTTTCGGTTAAATGACCCTTTTATGCTTAATATTCCATAGTATGTGATAAGTGGAATGATCTTACCTAGCTAGGCTTCTGCTGTTGCTTACTTTGTATTAAATACAAGCTCCTAGTTTTGTGATGGCTTTCTCTCAAATTATTTCTCGTGGTGATTCTGATTTTATGCTGAATTATAAAACTTGGCGCTCAACAATGTAGAAATTATTGTCCTCTTTTTTTTTTTTTTTCACATTTTTCATGACCATCTTTGAAATTCAGACATTGAGAGATTAGTTCCTCCCAAGTCATCAGACATTGAGTTAACAGCTAGGTACCTTAGGTTAGGCTGTAGAGAGGACAATTTCTTTTGATTGGAAAGCAGATAACAGTTATAAATTCAGAGCTTTTACTACCACCTTGAACTGTTTATACTAATATATATATATGGCATTAAAGTAGGTTAACATTAGTTGAGAAATTGCTTCCAATTGGAGAAATCATTTTTCTCTTTTCACATATAATCTTTACCCCCCTCCCTGCTTACCGAGGAAAAATATAGTCTCCTCTTTGCTTTATGAATTTTCCTGAGCAAGTATAAGCTTGTTTCTTGAAGTAACTTGGTAAGATCTTTGAGAGTGATCCTAGTTTAGGAATTTTATGGCAGTTTTAGGACAATGCCATGCTCAAGATACAGTGTATTGGTCATTATTGATAAATAGGATTTAATGTGCTTATTGTACACTCTAGGGATGTTATTTATTTATTTATTTTTCCTAGGGATGTTATTGCTAGCCTTATGTTGTGATGCAGAGCTATTCAGTTTGCATGAAAAATCCATTAATCTCTGTCCTAGGAAGGTATTAGTATGAGTAGCAATTATAACTTCAGTATCTGCAAGTTTCTTGTTAATTCCTTGAGTATTTATATTCTAATTCGTATTGCAGAGTTCTGTGGCTTCTCATTTCTTACTTTGAGTTTTGACAACCCCCATATAGTTCTTGAAGTCATCTTAGATTTTTTTTTTTTTAAGATTTATTTATTTATGATAGAGAGAGAGAGAGAGAGAGAGAGAGAGAGGCAGAGACACCGGAGGGAGAAGCAGGCTCCATGCTGGGAGCCGGACGCGGGACTCCATCCCGGGACTCCAGAATCGCGCCCTGGGCCAAAGGCAGGCGCCAAACCGCTGAGCCTCCCAGGATGCCCTATCTTAGATTTTTTTAATGGACGTTGTTTTGTTTTTCTTTTTTCTTTCTTTCTTTTTTTTTTTTTTAAGATTTTTATTTATTCATAGAGACAGAGAGAGAGAGAGAGAGGCAGAGACTGGATCCCTGGTCTCCAGGATCACACCCCAGGCTGCAGGTGGCGCTAAACCGCTGCGACAAGGGGGCTGCCCTTGTTTTGTTTTTCAAAGATTTATTTATTTATTCATGAGAGAGAGACAGAGACAGGCAGAGGGAGAAGCAGACTCATGCAGGGAAGCTCAATCCTGGGACTCCAGGATCACGCCCTGAGCCGAAGGCAGACATTTAACTGCTGAGCCACCCAGGCATCCCAGTGGACTTTATTTTTAAGAATAGTTTTAGGTTTACAGAAAAATTGAGAAGATTGTGCAGAGGGTTCCCATATAGCCCCACCCAGTTTCCCCCGTATTCCTCAGTATTCTTAACCATTTTACCTTAGTATGGTACATTTGTTATAATAAGTGAGCTGATATTGGTATGTTATTATTAACTAAAGTCATAGTTTATTCAGATTTCCTTAGTTTTTATCTTTTTTTGTTGTTCTAGATACCATATTACAGTTAGTTGTCATGTCTCTTTAGGCTCCTCTTAGATGTTTTTTTAAGGATTGTGTTTACGTGCTTTTTAACTCTGGAACTATGAGGTCAATTATCTTTTAAGGCTACTATATTGCTAAGTAATGCCATCTGATAGCTTCAACAATGAAAGATTGATCTTTGTTTTCATGAGCAGTGTCTGTAGTTTTCTTATGCATTAGTAAAGGTCAGTAGAACCCATGTCATCTTGATGTGTAACTCTTCATGAATTATTTATTTTTAGGTTTTAGAATTCCACAATTTAGCTTTTAAAAACTAATTTGTGGCAAAGCATTTACCATGTTTATAATTCTTACCTGTGTGTGTGTTTGTCTTTCACACAGTAGAATGCAAGTCTCATGAAGATTAAAACTTATTTTTTTGTTCATTGTGTCCCCAGTGCGTAACATAGTGCCAGCTGGCTGAATCTACCAGAAACCAAGCTGATAGCCTGTATTTGGAGTCTTTGCTACGGTAGAATCCTTGTTTTTGGCCTTAAGCTGTTAATAGTTTAATAATAACATCTTATGCGTAAATTATTTGATAGATTTTAGGGATACTCTAGATGCTTGGGAGGCAGGGGAGCAGGGAACCCGATAATTTATAGCTCTTTCCATTTTGCTTAAAAAAATAAGACAAGATTTTGCACTTTTTTTTTTTTTTGAGTTGAGTAAAGTTAGTTAAAGCTATTGTTAAATTATTTTCTATTAGCATAGCACCCAAGAGTATGTCAAATGATGTTAAAGACGTATTCAAGGAACTGGTTTGGAGTTAAGTAGACTTCTATTTAGTTTGTCAAAGTTAAAGTTCTGTCTCTGTAATGAAAAAGAGTTTTTTTCAGTTTTTGGAGCTTCGGACTGAGTTAATGACATCAGTGTTGGTAATCTTCTACAGACTTTTAGGCTTTTTTTTTATATTTCAGTATCATACCTGGCTTAATAAAAGGATGTTGAAGTATACAATTTAAATCTGAAGTTTCCTTGAGAAATATTTTTGTTGCTCCTTCCGGTTACTGTCTTGAAATGCAGAGGCATTTTTAAGAATGTCATTCATGGTTTATAGTAGAAGATATTACTACAAACAAATGTTACAAAATAGGGTTACAAATTAGGAAATGTAATGTCAGGTAGAAGTAAATACCTGGTCTAGTACTACTTATTTTTTCACTTTATGTTACCCTTTTTACATTGGTTCTTTTGATTTATAACATGCTGGGTAGGGAAAATGTATCTTAACCTTTAGGGATCAGAAGTACTGAACAGTTAGGTTGGCTACATCTGTAATCCTAAACTTTTTCTTCTCAAGATCTCGTTACCTGTTATGCTTTTACAAATTAAGGCCCCTAAAGAACTCTGTTCATATGGTTTATATCAATATTAATAGTATTGAAAGTTAACAAAATTTAAAAATATTTAATTCATTTAAAAATAATAGTATTAAATGCATTATATGAAAGAGCTATTTTTTAAACAAAAATTTAGTGAGAGATTGGCATTGTTTTACATATTTGCAAATCTCTTTGATGTCTTTGAATTACAAAAAGACAGCCAGATTCTCTTGGATCCTCTTGTATTCAGTCTATTGTAATATATCATTTATCATGTAGATTCTGGGGAAACTCCACTGTACACTCATGAGAAAATGAGAGTGAAAAAAAGCCAAATAATATCGTAGTATTATGAAAATGGTTTGACTTGGGATGCCCGGGTGGCTCAGCAGTTTAGTGCCTGCCTTTGGCCCAGGGCATGATCCTAGGGTCCTGGGATTCAGTCCCACATGGGGCTCCCTGCATGGAGTCTGCTTCTCCCTCTGCCTAGTCTCTGCTTCTCTTTGTGTCTCTCATGAATAAATAAATAAAATCTTTAAAAAAAAATGGCTTGACTCTCAGAAGGGTTCTGGGAATCCTGGCACTCTGTGAACCACACTTTAAGGTTAGGCGATATTAAGTCATTGGTACCGTGGAGCTTCATATTGCAAGGTAGGGCAATCAAGAATGTTTTGGAGCCCTTAAAACTATCTGGTTTTGAAGCCTTAAAACTAAACAGTAGAGCTAGTAATTAAGACCACACAGTCTGGGTTTCATATTTTAGCGCTGGCCACTGACTTTGGACAAATTATTTGGCCTCTTTATGCTTCAATTTCCTTATTTATAAAATAAAAGTAATAGGAACTATCATATAGAGTTATTGTGAAGATTAAATTAGTTAATGAATGTGAAGCATTTAGAAGAGTGCCTGGCACATGGCAAGTTCTTGTTAATTGTTTTAGTTTAACAAATTTTTATGTAAAACTGCTATACTATCAAGTGATTTGGTAGAGCATAAGCTTAAGAAATTTACATTTTATAGGGAAAGAAATATACCTAAACTAATGTGATAAATGCAGCTGCTTAGAAACAGAGTTAGGGGTGCTTGGGTGGCTAAGTCAGTTAAGTGTCAGCCTTTGGCTCAGATCATGATTCCAGGGTCCTGGGATGAAACCTTATGTGGGGTTTCCTGCTCAGCTGAGAGCCTGCTTCTTCCTCATTCAGACTCTACCTTGTTCCGCTGCTGATGTTCTCTCTCTCAAATAAATAAAATCTCAAAAGAAAAGAAAAATAGTGAAAAGGTACAAAGAAGTGACAGGTTTCACGGAAGACATAAATGACTAATAGTTTAATTGACTTTTAGCTGAAATTCTTGAATTAGAGCATTCCAGAGTTGGAGGAGACTTTGAGAAGTCCATCTAATCCATTTCTCTTAGGGCTTTAAAACTGATCACTTCACTGCCTCCTAACTTTATTTACAAGATTTATTTATTTATTAAAAATCTTTTTCATTTATTTTTTTCATTTTAGAGCAATTTTATTTATTTTTAAGATTTTATTTATTTAATCACGAGAGAGAGAGACAGAGAAGCAGAGACGCAGGCAGAGGGAGAGGCAGGCTCCATGCAGGGAGCCTGATGTGGGACTCGATCCCAGGTCTCCAGGAACACGCCTTGGGCCAAAAGTGGCGCCAAACCCCTGGGCCATCGGGGCTGCTCCTACAAGATTTATTTACCTTAGAGAGAGTGCATGAGTGCATAGTAGCACATGGAGGGGGGAGGGCAGAGGGAGAGTGAGAGAAGCAGACTCCCTGAGTGGGGAGCCCAACTGAGCAGGCAGCCTGACACGGAGCTCCCTCCCAGGACCCTGAGATCATGACCTGAGCTGAAGGCAGACACTTAACTGACTGAGCCACCAGGGTGCCCTCTAACTTTATTTTTAATAGGTAGTACAGACATAAAAGGTGTACTCCAGGGGATCCCTGGGTGGCTCAGCGGTTTAGTGCCTGCCTTCTGCCCAGGGCATGATCCTGGAGTCCCCAGATTGAGTCCCGCATTGGGCTCCCTGCCTGGAGCCTGCTTCTCCCTCTGTGTCTCTCATGAATAAATAATAAAATCTTAAAAAAAAAAAAAAAAAGGTATACTCTGAAGAAACTTATTATCACCCTGTTCCTATGACTGTTCCCTTTTCCACTCCCTCCTCCTTTAGTAATTATGTATACATTTTTTTCTTGTGTGTATTCTGGGATTTCTTATGCAAATATGAGTATAATTTCTTACTCTCTCTTACATAAAATGTATCAGACTTTTAATTCACACCTAGCTTTTTTTTACCTAATATATCCTAGAGATCTTTTCATATTATTAATACATATGAAAACAGCTTTCTCAGGTTTCTTTTGTTTTTAAATAAAATTTTTGTAAGGAGTGCTCAGCTAGAGGAGCATGTGACTCTTGATCTCAGGGTTGTGAGTTCAAGCACCACGTTGGGTGTAGAGATTACTTAAATAAAACAAACTTTTTTTTTTGTTTTAGAATAGTTTAAGATTGACAGAAAAATTGCAAAAATTATTAATCCCACACCCAGTTAGTTTCCTCTGTAATTAACATTTTACGTACATTTTCAGTTAATGAACCAGTATTGTTATATTATTAACCAAACTCCATGTTTTTTTTTTAGATTTCTTTGGTTTTATCTAAAATCCTTTCTCCTTTCTCCCTCTGCCTGTGTCTCTGCCTCTTTCTCTGTGTCTCTCATGAGTAAATAAATAAAAATCCTACAAAAAAAAAAAAAAAGGGACTCCTGAGTGGCTTAGCAGTTGAGCATCTGTTCAGCTCAGGGCGAGATCCCTGAGTCCCGGAATCAAGTCCCACATTGGGCTCCCTGCATGGATCCTGCTTCCCCCTCTGCCTGTGTCTCTGCCTCTGTGTCTCTCATGAATAAATAAATAAAAATCTTTTTTAAAAAAAATCCTTTCTCTGTTCTGGATGCCATTCAGGATATCACATTTGATTTAGTTGTTAGCTCTCTTTATGGTGTTTTTAGCTGTGACAGTTAAACTGGACTACTCTTAGAAATCTCCAGGATAACACATTCTGTAATTTAAAAATATATATTTATTTAATTTTAGAGAAAGAGACTAGAGTGTGTGAGCAGAGGAAGGGACAGAGAGAGAAAGGACTTCCCCGTCCACAGACTCCTACTGAGTGCAGAGCCTCTACTGAAGATCAGTACATAACCCTGAGATCATGACCTGAGCCAAAAACAAGAGATGCTCAACCAACTGAGCCACCCAAGCGCTCTACACATTTTATATTTTTAATATCTAATTTCCCTGTTTTGAAATTTTAAAATCTATTCCCATGCTATATTGTTAAGCTTTTGTCCTTGAGAAGGCAATATTTACTGATATAGACAGCTCCAGACACAATCAGACTTTGGCTCTTTTTTTCATTGCCAGGTATTACTAACCTGGCAGTGTTTTTTTTTCCATCCTCTAAATATAGATATCATATTTTTGTTAGATGAGTATTTAATTTATACATTATTGTTACAGCTGAGTCATGTATATTGATTACTTATAGTTTTTTACATATTGTATTCTTTAGTTTATATACGTATCATTAATTTATCCCCATACTCTTTATCAACAGTGTAAATCACCTCTCCATTTATAAGAATGTATCAGATTTTTTCAAAGGAAAATATATTCGTATCATTTGATCTCCATGAAATATCTTTCCCAGAACCTTCTGACTTATTCTGATTTATACTAGTTACTGCCCCTGTGATTTGTGTGCTCAGCTCTCAAGTTGGAATCTACCTTTGGCATCATTTTGAGGATTCCCTTTTCTTTTGTGTTGGATGGATCTATTGTTTCTCAGATTACATTTTTTTTCTTTTTTTATTGGTTTATTCTCTCATTAGGTTGAACATACTGTCCAATTGGTAGCTTCCTAATGAAGGAAACATGAGAAGATGGGAGGAAGTTTTTTGAGAACTTTGTGGTCCAAAAATGTGTTTGGACAACTTCTACACTGAAGGTTTGGTGGGGTTTATAATTTTAGGTTGGATGTATTCTTCCTAAAGAAATTCAGAGACATTAATGTATAGCCTTGTAGATTCTTTACATTGCCTTTATGAATCTTGGTCTTTTGACCTTCCTACTGATGTGTCTGTTTTCATTTTGTGTACTGAGTATTGTATTATATATACATGTGTGTATTTTATTATTATTATTTTTTGAGTGTGTGAGTAGGATGGGAGGGGAAGAGAGGGGCAGAGAGGGCTGAGAGAATCTCAAGGCCCTGATGTGGGGTTTGATCCCGTGACTCTCAGATCATGACCTGAGTCAAAATCAAGAGTTGGATGCATAATGACAGCCACCCAGACACCTCCCTTCTTGCTTTTTCATTGCATAAACCTTTAATCTTCTGGTGAGGTGGGAGAGGGACCTGAGGTGGGAGAGTGTGTGGAACAGTGGAAGGAATGTGAGAGGGTGTCAGTCTACCTTTTAAACAGACTTCTTTTCACCACCATCTCTGTCCTTATTTCTAGATATACTTGGTGCCAGCAATTCCTGAACCATTTGGGGGTTCTCTGGCACAAATCAGAATTTTTCTCTGCTTTCTCTATTGTCAGTTTAAAATTGGTCTTTTTAAAACCTTTAGGTCAGTTACCACTTTTCTTTTTTTTTTTAATTTTTTAAATTTATTTATGATAGTCACAGAGAGAGAGAGAGAGAGAGGCAGAGACATAGGCAGAGGGAGAAGCAGGCTCCATGCACCAGGAGCCCGACGTGGGATTCGATCCTGGGTCTCCCAAAATCGCGCCCTGGGCCAAAGGCAGGCGCTAAACCGCTGCGCCACCCAGGGATCCCAATTACCACTTTTCCATTTACTTTCTACCTTCTACCTTGAGTGAGTTAGGTTTTCTGGGAACCAACATTTCTGAATGTTTAGAATTGCTTAGGGTTTTCCATTTCTATTCTTTTTTTCCTTTTTTTAAAAAATGTATTTTATAAAATTAAAACCGACTCATTTGTACCTGTGTTTATAGTAGCATTCACATTAGCTAAAAGATGGAAGCAATCCAAGGGTCCATTGATGAATGAATGGATAAACAAAATGTGGTATATACATTCAATGAAATATTATTCAGCCTTAAAAAGGAAGGAAATTCTGATACATGCTACAATCTTGATGACATGCTGAGCGAAATAAGCCAGTCACTAAAGGACAAATGTTGTAATTCCTTAACTTATAATAAGCAATACTGTTACCTTGTCTTTCCATTGTGAGATTGCAAAAAACCATCCCCAGAGACTTGTCTTTGAGATGAAGTCCAAACTTCCCTGCCTGGGTTATTTTATAGTCCTACTTCTACCCTCCTATCTCTAACCTTATTCCTAGCATTCATTTTACCCTTTATCGTGCTTCATTATGCTGTGTTACAAAAAAGTATTTTCAATCATCATTAAGGTATTAAATGCTATGGGAAATGCACATCTTCCATTCTAAGAATCATAGAACCTTAAAGATTATTTATCATGGAGGTCCTGGGGGATATAGTTTTTAATAAATCAGATATTATCTCTCTTCTCTACTTGGTTATAGTCTAGCAATAAGTTAGCTTTAAATCTTTTAGATTACCCTGTACTTTCCAACCTCTGTTCTTTTACTTCTCCAGTCCATCCTTTACATTATCAGAATAAACTTTATAAAAATGTAAATCAGAGGGACGCCTGGGTGGCTCAGGGTGTGATCTCGGAATACCGGGATTGAATCCCACATCAGGCTTCCTGCATGGAGCCTCTCTTCTCCCTCTGCCTATGTCTTGCCTCTCTCTCTCTCTGTCTCTCATGAATAAATGAATAAAATCTTTTAAAAAATGTAAATCAGAATAACTTCTTTACCTCTTTACCTTAAAACATTTTGAACTTATTTCTACTGAATTGTGAAAAGGGCAAATTTTATGACATCTAGTTTATCACAATAAAAAAATTTTAATTTTCCAAAACTCAAACCCCACTTTTGTAGGTTTATTTATTTGGTCACTTCTTTTTTTTTTTTTTTTGTTAAAGATTTTATTTATTCTTAGACACAGAGAGAGGTAGAGACACAGGCAGAGTGAGAATGCAGGGAGCCCGACGTGATCGATCCCAGGTCTCCAGGATCACACCCCAGGCTGCAGGCGGCGCCAAACTGCTGTGCCACCGGGGCTGCCCTGATCACTTCTTTAAAAAAAAAATAAAAAATAAATAAAAAAAGATTTTATTTTATTTGAGAGAGAGCAAGAGTGGCAGAGGCAGAGGGAGAGCAGGCTCCTCACTGAGCAGAGAGCTCCGCCACCCCCCATGCTGCGTTTGATCCCAGCATCATGACCTGAGCCGAAGGCGGATTCTAAACCAACTGAGCCACCCAGGTGTTCCCATTTGGTCACTTTTAGAACAAAGTCAACCTTAAAAATAAAACAGCCAGTTACTTCGCCAGCAAAATGATTTATTCGGAACAGCAGATCAGGACCAGCAAGCCATCATGAACAATAGACAAGTCTGAAGATCAAATGAGAGAAATACTCTTGTATAGAGAGAGGAAGGGAAATTGGGAGGGGTTGTTATAAATAAAAAGTCCATGGGAGTAAACTAGGAGTTTGGAGCATAGTGACTATTTGTTGGCTGAGCTGTAACAGTCTTTTATTGGCTGGGCTGTTGCTAGGCAAGTAGGGAATCTTCCTTCATCCTTCTGGGGTAGTAAAGTAGGCTTCTCCCTGTTGAGAATGCAAGGTAAGTCTCTTCCTGGTAGGTCTACAAAGGGCTGTGGTGAATGGTATGACATGAAAGCTCCCCCTCTGGCTTCCTGACTTCCATTTTAAATGAGGTTTCTGTTATTTTTTTTTCCCCTTTAGATTAAAATCATTCTCTGAAAGCATGGCTGGTCAAGAGTCAGGTTTTCCCTATTTAGTGCTTTTGTCCTTTGGTGCCAGGAAGGACATTTCCCCCACGTGTCCTACATTGGAGGGAAAGTACATAGCAATTGGAAACCATTTAAGGCCACATTTGAGTAACAGTGAAGGTTAGAAGGGAGAACTCTTAGACTTTTTTTTTTTTTTAAGCTTTTATCTATGTAGAGTGCCCACATATGTGCACATGGAAGCCGCAGGGAGAGGGAGAGCATCTCAAGCCAACTCCCTGCTGAGTGCGGAGATCAACACAGGACTTGATCTCATCACCCTGAGATCATGACCTGAATTGAAATCAAGAGTCTAGGGGATCCCTGGGTGGCTCAGCGGTTTGGTGCCTGCCTTTGGCCCAGGGCGCAATCCTGGAGTCCCGGGATCGAGTCCCACATCGGGCTCCTGGCATGGAGCCTGCTTCTCCCTCCTCCTGTGTCTCTGCCTCTTTCTCTCTCTCTCTGTGTCTATCATAAATATAAATAAATAAATCTTTAAAAAAAAAAGAAATCAAGAGTCTAATTAATGCTAAACTGACTGTGAGCCACCCTGGAGCCCCTCAGACATTTCCTTCTTCTTCTTCTTCTTTTTTTTTTTTTTTTTAAGATTTTATTTATTTGACAGAGAAAGAGCACAAGCAGGGGAAGCAGGAGAGGGAGAAGGAGGCTCCCCGCTGAGCAGAGAGCCTGATAAGGGACTCGATCCCAGGACCATGGGATCATGACCTGGGCCCAAGGCAGACGCTTAACTGAGCACTCAATGTTCTGCCCTCCTCCCCACCCCCCCCATTTCTCTCTTTTTTTTTTCTTTAAAGATTTTATTCATTTATTCATGAGAGACACATACACGGAGAGAGAGAGAGAGAGGCAGAGACACAGGCAGAGGTAGAAGCAGGCTCCGTGCAGGGAGCCTGACATGGGGCTCGATCCTGGGTCTCCAGGATCACAACCTGGGCTGCAGGCGGCGCTAAACCGCTGTGCCACCGGGGTTGCTCCCCACCCCTCATTTTTTTAATTAAAGTTTATATCTTGTCAGGATCGGGATGCCTGGGTGGCTCAGCGGTTTAGCGCCTAGTGCCTGCCTTCGGCTCAGGGCGTGATCCTGGAGTCCCAGGATCAAGTCCCACATCGGGCTTCCTGCATGGAGCCTGCTTCTCCCTTTGCCTCTCTCTCTGTGTCTCTCATGAATAAATAAATAAAATCTTTATATCTGTTCAGGGTCATAAATGTGGGGGAAAATCTTGAAGCACTGACCTAGCATCACTCTATTGAGTATGTCATTTCTATAAAGATTTGATGTGTGACTCTACGAGGCTTAAAAACAGTTATGCAAAGCTGAATCAAAAGTATATGAAAAATCCAGTTTATATGATGGTTCTAAATCAGGAACCCAAAACTGAAGGTAACCAGTTAAATAAATAGGTCAAAGACCAGGGATCATTAGGTGATATTTGTTGTGGGCTTGTTTCCTGATCTTGTATAAACTGAATTTCTTGTGTAAATCTCTCCGGAGGCATTTATCCATTTGCAACAGGTGGTATTTGCTATTGCACAAATGCCTTCTTGTTCAGCTAGTAGGTAATCAGGGACTATGTCATTATCCAGAACTACATTAGCCATTGAATCAAGGGATCATCGTTGGGCTGCTACTGCTTTGACTGTGAAATCAGCCAACTCTCCTAAAATTAGGGAGAGATTTATGATGATGCACTCCTTGGCTCTTACTCACACCTGAGGAGAAAGCTCCCCATGTAGGGAAATCTGGAGTCATAGTCCTCCTGCAAGTTCCTGTTTAAGGCAGCTGTGGAGGTTGAATGGAATGAATCAGTGGGAGGTTTCTGATTTATTATGGATTTGACAGGGAATTAAATGTCCCAATAAGTAACGACTTCCAGGTCATCAGTTATCTAAACATTTGTATGCCCATGGGTAATGCCATCTACTGTAGGCAAAAATGAAACCAGGTGGAGTGCAGAGGGCTCCAGCTATAGTATGATTGTTGATAGATACATTAGCTGGAATTTCCTGATTGACCTTTTTAAGTCAGAGATCAGAGGAATTGGGATGACATTCTGTGAGGTATCGTCCCATAGTAAAGAGGTCTTTTCTAAAAGTCTTAAAAAAAAAAAAAGAGTTAGCCCATTTGTATTTCTCTTTGAGTGCAGAGGAACAGATCATTGGAGGAATTGTCTACAGGTAAGACCAAGGTATCTCTAACATCATGAACAGATTGGAGTTTTTGGTGATGGATCCTGCAGTCTGAAAGTTTTCCCTTTTGCACTAGATTGAGGAATATGGGTAAGAGCATTGTCTTTCCAAAAGAAGAGAGGGAGAAATAAGGAAAGAAGCAGCAGCAAGAAAAAAAGTGTATAGGCTTAGTTCAGTCATCTTGGAAAAACTGTCGCCTTTATCTGTTATGTGTTTCCAACTCCTAGAAGTCTTTCAGGACATCAGTTGGTGTACAGGTCCAGTTAGGCTTGGGTGCTTTCTTTAAATGTGATTGATGAATCCAAAAATCTGTCCTTGGAGTTTGGTGGCACAAGGGTTGGTTAACAGTATCTGATAGGGGTCTTTCCAGTGGGGTTGAAGAGTCTTTTTGGAGATATCTTTTCTAAGAGATGAAATATCCAGGATGCAGATTATGATGTTTGATGGTTTCATCATCCTGGAAAGATTGTCCTACCGAAGTATGATTGTTCTCTATGGATTTGATTAGGTTTTTGCAAAATTGAAGTATATTCCTTTTTATCAGCTGTGGATCAAAGGAAGTAGGGGCTAGGTGCATAGGGAATGCCACTACCAGGAGAACAGATTCTCATTGAAGTTACGGAAATACATATAATGTCATGAAAATCAAGAATATTTAATAAGAGTTTCAGAATTCTGGAAGGATCAAGTGGGGGAGGAAGAATAAATGCTTCAGTCTTTGTTGCAAAGATACACTTTATGAGTTGGTGTAAGTTTTAGATTACTTCAACTAAGAGGAGGGGGGAAAAGGGGGTCCTTTAAATCTGGAAAACAAAAAAGTAAAGCAATCAGTATTCCATTAGAGTTTCATTTTATTATTTTTTAAAAAGATTTTATGTATTCATGAGAGACACAAAGAGGCAGATATATAGGCAGAGGGAGAAGCAGACTCCCTGCAGGGAGTCCCCTGCAGGACTCAATCCCAGGACCCCAGGACACGACCTGAGTCAAAGGCAGATGCTCGGGGGATCCCTGGGTGGCTCAGTGGTTTGGTGCCTGCCTTTGGCCCAGGGTGCGATCCTGGAGTCCCGGGATCAAGTCCCACGTCAGGCTCCCGGCATGGAGCCTGCTTCTCCCTCCTCCTGTGTCTTTGTGCCTCTCTATCTCTCTCTCTCTCTGTGATATGTCTATCATAAATAAATAAATAAATCTTTAAAAAAAAAAAAGGCAGATGCTCAACCACTGAGCCACCCAGGTGCTCTGCTGCTCTGTTTTGTTTCTTAAATCCCACATATGAGTGAAATCATAATTGTCTTTCTCTGATTAACTTATTTCACTCAGCATAGTACCCTCTAGTTCCATCCATGCCCTTGCAAAACGGCAAGATTTCATTTTTTATGGCTGAGTAATATTCCAGTGTGTGTGTGTGTGTGTGCATGTGTGTGTGTGCGCGTGCTCGTGCAGACCACATCTTTCTTGTCTGTCATTGAACATCTGGGCCCTTTCCATAGTTTGGCTATCGTGGACATTGCTGCTGTAAACATTGGGGTGCAGGTACCCCTTTGGATCACTATATTTGTATCTTTGGGGTAAATCCCTAGTAGTGCATTTGCTGGGTTGCAGCATAGCTTTAATCTTTTTGAGGAACCTCCATACTGTTTTCCAGAATGGCTGCTCCAGCCTGCGTTCCTACCAGCAGTGTAAGGTTCATCTTTCTCCGCATCCTTGCTAACATCTGTTGTTGACTGACTTGTTCCTTTTAGCCATTCTGACTGGTGTGAAGTGTTATCTCATTGTGGTTTTGAATATATTTCCCTGATGCCAAGTGATGTGGAACATTTTTTCAGGTGTCTGTTGGCCATTTGTATGTCTTCCTGGAGAAATGTCTGTTCATGTCTTCTGCCCATTTCTTGACTGGATTATTTGTTTTTTCATTGTTGACTTTGATAAGTTCTTTGTAGATTTTGGATGCTACTCTTTAATTGATACAACATTTGCAGATATCTTCTCTCAGTCTGTAGGTTGTCTTTTGGTTTTGTCAGCTGTTTGTTGTGCAAAAGCTTTTTATCTTGATGAAGTCCCAATAATTGTTTTTTGCCTTTGTTTCCCTTGCCTCTGGAGACATATCTAGCAAGAAGTTTCTGTGGCTGAGGTCACAGAGGTTGCTGCCTGTATTCTCCAGGATTTTGATGGATTCCTGTCTCACATTTAGGGGTTTCATCCATTTTGAGTTTATATTTGTGTATGGTGTAAGAAAATGGGTCCATTTTCATTCTTCTGCATGTGGCTGTCCAGTTTTCCCAACACCCTTTGTTGAAGAGACTGTCTTTCCATTGGATGTTATTTTTTACTTTGTTGAGGTTAGTTGGCCATAGATAGAGGGTCCATTTCTGGGTTCTTTATTCCGTTCCATTGATCTATGTGTCTGTTTTTGTGCTAGTACCATACTGTCTTGATGATTACAACTTTGTAATAGAGCTTGAAGTCTGGAATCATGTTGTCACTAGTTTTGGTTTTCTTTTTCAACATTCCTCTGGCTATTGGGGGTCTTTCTCGTTCCATACAAATTGTAGGATTGTTTATTCCAGCTCTGTGGTGTTGATGGTATTCTGATAGGGATTGCATTGAATGTATAGATTGCTCTAGGTAGCATAGATATTTTAACAATATTTGTTCTCCTAATCCATGAAGGCTGAGTATTCTTATTTGACAGTGTTTCTCATGTAACTTAACAATCATCAAGCCTAATTAGTGCAATATCTCTCTGTGTAAGGAGAGAGAACAAATCCTTTGAGATGTTCCAAGGACCTGCTGGAAATTCTCAAAGTTAGTTCAAGATTAAAAAAAAAACTTCCTTAGAATTTAAATTTTAGGAAGTTTGTCAAGAATATTGAAAGATTTGGACACTTGGCTAAAAAGGATCACAGAAAATTATGAAACTATCTACTTAGGGTGCCTGGGTGGCTCAGTTGTTAAGTGTCTGCCTTCAGCTCAGGTCATGATCCCAGGGTCCTGGGATTGAGCCCTGCATCGGGCTCCCTGCTCAGTAGGGAGCGTGCTGCTTCTGCAACCCTGCCTGCTGCTCCTCCTGCTTGTGTGCTCATTCACGCGTTCTCTCTGTGTCAAATAAATAAAACTGTTTTTTTTTTAATACAACTGTTTTTTTAAAAAGTTTTATTTATTTATTTATTTTAAAGTTTTAATTATCTACTTGGCCAAAGTGAAAAAATATTTAAAGGACAACTGTACAAAAATAAATAAATTAATAAATAAAAATAAAGGACAACTGTACAAGTTTATTTTTTTAAGTTTTTAAAAGATTTTAAAAATTTATATATTCATGATAGAGAGAGGCAGAGACACAGGCATTGGGAGAAGCAGGCTCCATGCCAGGAGCTCGACGAGGGACTCGATTCTGGGACCCCAGGACCACGCTCTGGCCCAAAGGCAGACGTGAAACTGCTGAGCCACCCAGGGATCCCCTGTACAAGTTTATATAGCTGTAGAAGCTTTAGTTCTTTTTGAATAGAGAAGACTCGGTTTTTCTAAGTAAGCAAAGATGTGATAAAGCAAACCACAGAATCCCTGTTTCCAGGTGGATTACATAACAGTAAAGAAACTTTGTTTACAGTTTATTAAGAACAGACCAATAGTCTTAAGAAAATTTTGAGTTTTTTTAAACAAACAAAAAAAGCCGTTCCAGTTTTGTACCAGTATACTTTTAATGTGATTTTTTTTTTTAATGGAGCCTAATGTGGGGCTTGAACTCATGACCCTGAGATCAAGAGATCAAGTCAGATGCTTAACTAAGTTACCCAGCTGCTGTAATTTTAAAGTTTGTTTATTTTTATTTTATTTTCATATTTTTAAATTTTAATTTATTTGAAAGTGAGAGTATGTGTGAGCAAGGAGAGCAAGGAGAGGGGGAGAAGCAGACTCCCTGTAAGCAGGGAGCCCAGTGGAGGGCTTGATCCCAAGACCCTAGGATCATGACCTGAGCCGAAGTGACTGAGCCACCCAGGCACCCCATAAAATTTATTTTTAAACAAATGCATTTTGATCTTAGCTTGATACACACCTATGATTCTTTTCCCAAGATTCCTTTTCTGAAAACCTTTAACTTTCTATGTCTATTTTAATTTGTTTGTTACTTTTTGCCTTTCCAAAATATCCAGCTTTAGTTTAGGGCAAAATCACTTTTGTTTCCATCAACACAATGCATTTCCATTGCTCATACCCTTTACCAAAAACAGGCATCCTATTTCCTTGCATACATTTCACATACAGTTGTTTCTTCCATCTTTATTGTTTTTTAGTAGTTTTACATATATGAATTAGAATTCTTAATCTGAATGAATTAGAATCTTTAATTCTCAGTGAAAACTAAGATGTAAGCAATCATAGACTGGCAAATTTGTAAATACATTTTATAATTTCTAGAAATGTGTTTTGTCAGCATGGCATAAAACATATTTACCAGTAGACCCAAATATCTTTAGTTTCTCTTTAATAAGAAGCCCAAAATGGATAATATATGTTTACTAATAAATGTTGTAGTATTTTATCATGTGTAGAAAATGATTCCAGTAATATAATGAAATTCCATCATTTAATTTAACTTGGCAAAAGTCTATAAAGTTTCCAGTTACCAGGAAAGATTTAGGAAAGCTACTTTCTTTTTTTAAGCCTACATACCATAAAACATAATTATTTTACCTAAAAAGTCTTACCTATTTTCATGCATCTATCTGAATAATTTGATACCCAACAATTAGGTTTAAGTTACTCACAGAAACTTCATAAGACATTAGTCAAAGTCAGCCACCAAATTTCACAACAGAGAGAACATGAACTTATTTGACTAATAAACCCAGATGGAATAAAAGTTTTATGTTTGCTTTATATTCAGTGTTGATAACTCTAAGACATGTTTGTCTTAATTAAACAAACTTGTCAAAAACAACAAAAAAGGGCTCCTGGGTGGCTTGGTTAAGCATCTACTTTCAGTTCAGGTCATGATCCCAGGGTCCTGAGATGGAGCCCCACAGCGGGCAGTCTGCTTCTCCTTCTGCCCTTAGCCTTTGCTCGTGATCTTTCACTCTCTCTCTCAAGTAAGTAAATAAAATCTTAAAAAAAAGAAGATAAACCCCAACAAACTTAAACTATACTTTATCAAAGATTATCCCAGATCATGCGAATTTGAGAAACATTTGGTTAGTTTACTTGATTTTTATAAGCACTTATTTTTCTCTAAGCCAATTAAATAGAGCTCTTTATAAATTAATTTTGGCAATACCATCTAGAGGTAGAAAAGTGTCCTGTGTCTGTATATAGATGTACATAATCATACAGACACAGATCTTATGGCTTTTGCTTTAAAAATAATCTTAGCCTTGGAGTGCCTGTGTGGCACAGTTGGTTGAGTGTCCAACTCTTGGTTTCCATTCAGATCATGATCTCTGGGTTGTGGGATTGAGTCCTGCGTAGGGCTCCACACTCAGCACCAAGTCTGCTTGTTCTTCTCCCTCCTCCTCTGCTCCCCTTTCCCATCCCCTCCCCATGTATATTCATTGCTCTCGTGCTCTCAAATAAAATTAAAAAAAAAAAAAAAACTTACCCTTCCTTCAGATGCAAAACTAAAAAGAATAGTTGGATCCAAATTGTTTTTCTGACAGATGGACTAATCTAAGGTTCCCTGCTCAGGTGGCCAAAGTATTATTTTTTTAAACTAAACATCTTTATTTGCTTGCTGTAAGGATCCTTTTCAGAGCTGTTCTGAAGTCATTTGGTCTTTTAGACACTTATGCATACCAAAGAAAGAATGCATTTCATTGTCTCTGAGAGATTTGGGATCTGCTTTTTTAAGAGTGCCCCTTAACATGAATTTATCTGTCAGAGCTTCCCCCAAATGACCGTTACAACTCCAAATTATCCCAAAGTTTATCCTTTTTTTTTTTTTTTTTTCCCAAAAAGGCACAATATGCTGGTCCAGAGGCCAGGTGGAATCTATCTTGTCTTTGGATATCATAACCTCTTATTTCCCAACAGTTGCTCTTAAACACTGGAGTCACATGTTTTCCCTCTTTTGAACAGGATGTGTTTCTTGCCATGAAGCTTCAGCAAACAGAAATGGAATAGAAATAGAAGAGAGTACTTACTAGGGTAATCCTTTCATAAAAGCGAAATGGGGAAAGCTTAAAGGCTTTTAAGCCAGAGAGCTTAAATGCAAGAAGACCAGAGCTGGGATCCAGGAGATACCCTCAGTCTTTAGGGGCATTGAGAAAGCAGGGAGCTCATCGGGTTTGGTGGGTATGAGCACTTGTTTGCTCACCAGCCTTGGAGTTATTGAGGGCTTCTCAGGATCGTTGTTCTGATCACCAAGTAATGTTGATTTTGGAAATAAAAGTCCGTTATTTTATCAGCAAAATGGGCTTATTTGGGAATGGTAGAGGAATTGCAATTCAGGTCAAGGTAGTCATGGTAAACCATAGGCAAGTCTGGAGAACAAAGGGGAGCTGAATTGACAATCTCTTATTGGCTGTGCGATTGCCAGGCAGGGAAAAAAATCTTCCATCATCTTACATGAGTAGTAAAGTAGGCTTCTTCCTGTTGGGGATGCATGGTAAGTTTCTTCATGTTGGGTCTGCAAAGGCCTGCAATGAATGGTATGGTGTAAGAGCTCCCCCTTCTGGCTTCCTGACTCCATTTTTAAGGAGGTTTTCTTTACTCGGTTTCAAAAAATCTGAAATCTTTCTAAATGATTTACATGGTCCACATTGTGTAATACGGCTGCTTTCTGTCTATCCATTCTTACCATGAACATCTCCCACCATCTCTCTTTGTTTCAGTCATACTGGCCTTTTTTCAGTTGTAACTCTTCACTGATCTCTATCTTGTTACAAATTCCCTCTTCCCCTTTGCCGGATTAACTCCAGTGTATCCTTTAGGTTTTAACTTCAATTCACCTCTTAAAAGAAGTCTTTGCTGACTTCCTCAAAATAGGTTTCCAGGGGATCCCTGGGTGGCTCAGCGGTTTAGCGCCTGCCTTCGGCCCAGGGCGTGATCCTGGAGTCTTGGGATCGAGTCCCACATTGGGCTCCCTGCATGGAGCCTGCTTCTCCCTCTGCCTGTGTCTCTGCCTCTCTCTCTCTGTGTCTCTCATGAATAAGTAAATACAATCTTTAAAAAAAAAAATAGGTTTCCATTCCTTATATTCAGCACCATTAAAATTTCTGTTTTATATTTGTTCTGTAAGTTCTACAAGGGTAGTCATCATGAATTTCTTGTTCTTTACTGTATTCTAAGCACATCGCAATGTTTGATATGTATGAAGTTCACTAAATATTTTTGGTTTTGTTTTCTTAAAGATTTTATTTATTTATTCTTGAGAGACAGTGAGAGACAGAGACAGAGACCTAGGCAGAGAAGCAGGCTCCATGCAGGGAGCCCAATGTGGGACTTGATCCCGGGACTTCAGGATCATGCCCTGGGCCGGAGGCAGGTGCCCAACCGCCGAGCCACCAAGGCGTCCTGAAGCTCACTAATTATATTTGAATAAGTAAATTATTTATGATTTTTTTTACCTGCTTAGTTTCATAAAAGCCTTAAGGTTGCTTATAGTAATAAGTATACGTAAAAGTAGATAAAGATTTATTTGTTTGAGATAGAGTTTAAGGGGGAAGGGCAAAGGGAGAGGGAGAGAGGGTCTTAACTCTGCACTGAGAATAGAGCCCATTGTGGGCCTTGATCTCATGACCCTGAAATCATGACCTGAACTGAAACCAGGAGTGAAATGCTTAACCAACTGCGCCATCCAGGTACTCTGAAAGAAGATAATTAAATGAAAAACATGAGAGTAAACAAAACACCTAACATAGGAAGAGAAAGGTTTGATATGCCAAGTATCTGGGGTGAATCTGGAGTCAGTAGCTTAAGTTGAGGAAAGTGATGACTTGGAAAAGGCCATTGTATTTATCAAGAGCTAATTGGTAATTTTTATTTTTATTTATTTTTATTTTTTTATAATTTTTTTTAAATTTTTTTTTATTATTATTATTATTTATTTATGATAGTCACAGAGAGAGAGAGAGGCAGAGACACAGGCAGAGGGAGAAGCAGGCTCCATGCACCGGGAGCCCGATGTGGGATTCGATCCCGGGTCTCCAGGATCGCGCCCTGGGCCAAAGGCACGTGCCGAACCGCTGCGCCACCCAGGGATCCCTAATTGGTAATTTTTAAAAAGTAGTTTCAGGGCACTGGGCTGACTCAGTAGGTGGAACATATGACTCTTGATCTCAGGGTTAAGCCCAACATTGGGTGTAAAGATTAGTTAAAAATAGAACCTTAAAAAAATAACAAAATAGGGGTGCCTGGGTGGCTCAGTGATTAGGTGTCTGCCTTTAGCTCAGGTCATGATCCCGGGGTCCTGGGATCGAATTCTGCATCAGGCTTCCTGCGGGGAGCCTGCTTCTCCCTCTGCCTGTGTCTCTATGTCTCTCATAAATTAAAACAAACAAAACAAAACAAAAAGCAAAACAAAGAGCTTCAGTAGGGGTTTGGAGAGTCAAGAATTTAGAAGTAAGTGATAGGTATAAATAATATTTGAAAAGTGAACTTGTGATTTAACCAAATATGTATTTGGGTTCTTAAAATACTACTTATTTTGGAAATTTTTATTTATTTCATTTTGTTTTAAAGTAAACTGCCAATGCCAGGCTTGAACTCATGACTCTGAGGTCAAGACCAGCATGCCCTACCAACTGAGCCAGCCAGGGGCCCCTATTAGGAAAAGAAAATTTTTTTTAAGATTTTATTCATTCATTCATGAGAAACAGAGAGAGGCAGAGACACAGGTAGAGGGACTTGACTGTGTCAAGCAGACTCCATGCAGGGAGCCTGACGCGGGACTCGATCCCAGGACTCCAGGATCACACCCTGGGCCGAAGGCAGGTGCCAAACCGCTGAGCCACCCAGGGATCCCCTATTATGGAAATTTTTATTAAAAAGCACAGAAAATAGCATCAAGAACCCATAAACTATTATTCAGCTTCATTAATTTTCAACTCATTACTTATTCACCTATAGCCCTTATTTTCCCTCGCCCCACACCAAAGTGGGTTGAAGTAAATCTCATATATCCAATCGTTGCAGATATTTTGGTATAACTGCTTAAAGACTTGAACATTATTGGTACATTCTTAGCATTCATGGATACAGTTGCCCACAGAACCCTTTATTTTTGGGATTATTCTTATTTTTTCTTTTGAGAGAAAAAGGGATTATGTGTATGCAAACTGGGTGTGGTGGTGGGCATAGGGGGAGAGAGAATCCTAAGTAGGCTCCACACCAAGCTCAGAGCCTGACATGGGGCTTGGTCTCATGACCCTGAGTTCATGACCTGAGCCGAAATGAAGAGTTGGAAGCTTAACTGACTGAGCCACCCAGGCACCCCAGAATACTTCCTCTCTCTCTCTCTCTCTCTCTCTCTCTCTTTCGTTAAGATCTTATTTATTTGAGAGAGAGAGAGAGAAGGGACAAGGAGGGCCAAGGCAGAAGGTGCAGGAGAAGCATACTCCTTGCTGAGCAGGGAACCCAACACAGGGCTTGATTCCAGGACCTCAAGATCAGGATCTGAGCCGAAGGCAGATGCCACCCTGCTTCCTTTCTATTACATGTTTTTGATACTTAATATTTCAGGATGTCGAGATCATTATCCAATTGGACTTTTGCAATGTTGGGACTATTCTGTATTTGTACTGTTTAATATGGTTTGGTAGTTCAACTGAGAAACTGATTTCTAAGTTTAATTTCATTTTAATTTTAATGTAAATGTAAATAGCCTCATGTGACTAATTAATCCTGGATCCTTCCTTAACCATTCTCTTAAAACTGAAGCATATCCCTTCAGAAATGTATACATGTGTACTTCACATCTACATAATTAAGATGAATTAAGTTGATTATAATAGAGAAATAGAGAATGTGATGACGCTTAGATTTAGACAGGTTTTAGGGCACCTCTGGACTAAAGATTTTTATTTTTATTATTATTATTTTTTTAATTTTTATTTATTTATGATAGGCACACAGTGAGAGAGAGAGAGAGAGAGGCAGAGACACAGGCAGAGAGAGAAGCAGGCTCCATGCACCGGGAGCCCGACGTGGGATTCGATCCCGGGTCTCCAGGATCGCGCCCTGGGCCAAAGACAGGCGCTAAACCGCTGCGCCACCCAGGGATCCCAGGACTAAAGATTTTTAATCTGTAGTATTTAAGGCTGTATAAAATCTACTCATATCTTTCAGATCTCTGTCATTGATGTTTAGCATAATGTCTTTCATATAGGTGACCCTAAGATACTGAATCTGTCCAGTCATTAGGAGATAAGTCTTTCTTCCTTTTTTTTTTTTTTTTTTTGGTTTGGTTTTGTTTTGTTTTTGGGGATTTTTTGGGGGGGGGGGGTTCTCCAGGTAAGGAGGTCTTTTTTTTTTTTTTTTTTTGGAGGTCTTTCTTTAAGGTGACAGAAACATCATCATATTGACATTGAGTAAATAGGAAAAAAACTAGATGACTCCTAAAGTTACTACTCATTTGTAAATTTCCTGTGTTTTATCAAGTTGTTTACTATGAAATATTTCTTTCCTTTGGCCTGTGAAACTTTTTTTTTTTTTTTTAATTTTTATTTATTTATGATAGGCACACACACACAGAGAGAGAGAGAGAGGCAGAGACACAGGCAGAGGGAGAAGCAGGCTCCATGCACCGGGAGCCCGACGTGGAATTCGATCCCAGGTCTCCAGGATCGCGCCCTGGGCCAAAGGCAGGCGCCAAACCGCTGCGCCACCCAGGGATCCCTGGCCTGTGAAACTTTTATACTTAATATGATATAGGGGCAAAGTCTTAGAGCAGGAGTTAGGAGAATTGAACTGTGGTCTTTGCCACCTTATAAATTATGTGCTTTTAAAGAGTTTACTTTAATCTCTCTATGGCTCAGTTTCCTTATATGTAAAATGAGAAGAATCTCCCCATCCGCATATATAGTATGGACTGCATAGATGGTCCTTGACAGGTTTCACCCACCGACTTAATGTTAGCACTCTCATTTATTTCTACATATTTAAATATTCACAAAGCTTCCAGAAATTGAAAATAGTTACTTCACACAAAAAGATTAAATACGTTTAATTTTATTTATTTATTTATTTATTTTAAAGAATCCATTCATTTATTCATGAGAGACACAGGCAGAGACACAGGCAGAGGGAGAAGCAGGCTTCATGCTGCTCAGAATGCTTGCTTCTCAGAAGCAAGCCCGATGTGGATTCTATCCTGGGACTCCAGTAACACGCTCTGAGCCAAAGGCAGACACTCAACCTGTGAGCCACCCAGGCGTCCCAAGTACATTTAATTTTAAATAAAATACTCCTTTTGTACTCTAAAAAACTCTAGTTAAACCCATTTTTCCCTCCAAAATATTGTACATTTGTTTTTGAAACCTCTGATAGTGAAATAATTATAGTCTTTTATGTAAACAACATACTTAAATACTTACTTCATCTTCAATCTGATCGATATTATCTTTCTTTTTTTAAGGGAAGAGAGTGGGAAGAAGGGAGGGGCAGAGGGAGAGAAAATGTCATGCAGGCTCCATGACCAGCACAGAACCTGATACAGGGCTCTGTCTCACTACCCTGAGATTATGACCTGAGCCAAAACCAAGAGTTGGATGCTTAACCAACTGACCCACTCAGGTGCCTCTGATCAATATTGTCTTAAATACTGTGATAATTTAGTTTTATTTTTGAGAATGTTCGGATTTGTAGCCATCAAAACTGTGAGGCAATGAATTTCTGTTAAGCCAGTCAGTTTGTGGTGCTCTGTTATAGCAACCCTAGCAAACTAATATGGTGCTCAATATCCCTTTGCAACTAAATACAAAACTCTATATAGCACCTCCTGATAACTATACTGGAAAATATGTATTTCTTGTCAAACCACTAAATTTTTTTGATTAGTCAGACTACCTTAATTTGTGAGTAAATCCCTGTTTTGTGGTTTCCTGATATTAATAATTTGTTTGCTTACAAAATAATGTTGACTGACATTTGATTACTAACTACATATCAGCCCTGTTTTAAATACCTTACAGTCTTAACTAATTTAATCCTTAAAACCAGCCCTGTAAGCTCCTGGAGAAATGGTTGATTTCAGGGCTGGGGCAGGGAAAATACAAAATGAGCCTGAAGTGTCTTCTGGTGCCACAAAGTAAGGAAGTACTTAAGAAAGGATGGGGGCTTATTGAAAAGGCACAGGAACCAGTGTGAAAGAACATCCAATAGAGAAAGTTGGGATAATTTGAGCAAAGTAAATGATGATGGTACTACGTTATTACCCACAGAATTAAGTATCCATGAATCCATAGTTAAATAAATGAACCATTCTTCCTTAATGGAAGAATTCCAGTTAATAAATGTAGATGTGGGGGCACCTAGGTGGCTTGGTCAGTTAAACGTCTGCCTTCAGCTCACCTCATGAACCGAAGATCCTGAGATGGAGCCCCACATCCGGCTCCTTGCTTATCAGAGAGCCACTTTCTCCCTCTCCCTCTGCTACTCCCCCTGCTTGTGCACACTCTCTCTGTCAAATAAAATCTTTAGAAGAATGTAGATAGAATGAGGAAAATACAGAATCACCATTAAAATAGCATAGTAATAATTGCTGTAGGCAAAATCTTCTTTAAATGAACTGTATCCCTCACATGGTGCTTGGAATTCATAACCCCAAGATCAAGAGTCGCATGCTCTATGGATTGAGCCAGCTAAGCACTCAAGATCATTTTTGAATGCTAAAATTAGTTGGCCAAAGTTTGAGAAGAACAGGACATTTGTATAGCTTGAAGTATCTCCCCCAAGATATTTATTATTTAGAAGAGGAAAAATAGTAACTTTATGGTAGAGAAATTATGTAGAGATCACCATAACCAAGTGATCAAGGACTTAACATCAGGAATAAGACAATATGACATCATGTTCCCCTTGTTACAATGCAGTGAGAAAGGCTTATCAGTTCTGTGGTAGTCTTGTCAAAGAATTCATGACCTTAATCTACTAAAAAACATACAAATCTAAATTGAGGGACATTACTTTGTAATAACTGACCAGTATTCTTCAGAAATGGCAAGGTTATGAAAACAAGGAAAGACAGGAAATGTCATAAATAAGAGGAGACTAAGGATATATGGCAGCTAAATACAATGTGAGGTCCTGGGTTGAGTCTTGGAACAGAAAAAGGACATTAATAGAAAAACTGGTGGAACTCAAATAAGTTCTGTAATTTAGTTAATAGCATTCTATCATTGTTAATTTCACAGTTTTGATAATTGTGCTATTTAAGAGGTTTCATTAGAGGAAGTAAAGTAAAAGGTATACTGGAATTCTCTTACTATTTGTAACTTTTCTGTAAGCTTAAAATTATTTCCAAATAAAAAGTTAAAATAATCCTATAAAATAGGTACTAGTGTTATTCCCATTTTTCTTTGAGGAAATTGAAGCACAGAGAGGTCAAGGAACTTGACCCAATGGTATAAGATTAGTAAATGGCCACACTGGGATTCTAACTCAACAGTTTGGTTCAGCAATAACAGAGTTCCAACAATAACACACTAAACTTTATTTTTATATTACTACTTTTCCTTGATAAATTTTATATAGGTGAAATATGTGCAGAAAATACGGGATACTCAGATGTTTCCCAAACCACAAGTGGTGAAAAAAACTAATCATCTCGGGCAACCCCAGTGGCGCAGCGGTTTAGCGGCACCTGCAGCTCAGGGTGTGATCCTGGAGACCTGGGATTGAGTCCCATGTCGGGCTCCCTGCATGGAGCTTGCTTCTCCCTCTGCCTCTCTCTCTCTCTTTCATGAATAAATAAATAAAATCTTTTTTTATTTTTTTTATTTTTTTTATTTTTTAAATAAAATCTTAAAAAAAACTAATCATCTCTAGAAAGTTGAGCTATATAAAGATTTATTTATTCATTCATTCATAGAGAGCGAAGAGAGAGGCAGAGACACAGGCAGAGGGAGAAGCAGGCTCCATGCAGGGAGCCCGATGTGGGACTCCATCCCTGGTCTCCAGAATCACACCCCAGGCTGCAGGCGGTGCTAAACCGCTGCGCCACTGGGGCTACCCGAAAGTTGAGCTATATAAATTAAATCTGTTGGGTAAAGTTAAATATTTCTCCGGTATTTTGCAGTACTGGATTTATGTAATTTATATGACAGGTTTTTTTTTAAAGATTTATTTACTTTAGAGTGTGCACTCTCCCATGAAGGGGAGGAGGGGCAGAGGGAAAAAATCAAGTAGACTACTCACTGAGCACAGAGCCCAGGACCTTGAGATCATGACCTGAGTGGAAATCAAGAGTTGGACGCTCAACCAACTGAGCCACTTAGGTGTCCCTATATAATTCTTAATGTATGTAACTTAAGAGTTGAGAGTAAGATGAGAAGCATTCATTTTTAGTAAAGTTCAATGGTTTTGATAAAATTTGCTTTGTTAATGATTGTATTACTGAGTTACCAGAATCATTTCAAAATGCTGTTTATACACAAGGAAAATCATAGATTTATTTAATCATGGAATTAAAATGTAATATTTAGTATTTAAATTTTTTATTTAAATTCAATTAACATATTGGTTTCAGAGGTAGAGGTCAGTGATTCATTTCGTCTTATATAATACCTAGTGCTCATTACATCATGTGCCCTCCTTAATGTTCAGCACCCAGTTACCCCATCCCCCCACCTCCCTTCTCTCCAGTGACCCTCAGTTTGTTTCTTATGCTTGAGAATCTCTTATGGTTTGTCTCCCTCTCAGATTTCATCTTGTTTTATTTTTTCCTCTCTTCTGCTCTGATCCTCTGTATTTTAATTTGGGGACATCTTGTGATCATAAATGGGTAGGAATATATGAAAAGGGTGCTAAAATATGTCTTTGGACAATGTAAAGGGGCCACCTTAAGTGGACTCTACTCCTTTTCTCTGGAATTTTTGGGTAATCTCAATATAAGGAGGATACAACAACTTGAATGAATGCTGACCCCATGAGAGAGAGATCCTGATGTACTATTTGGAGATTCCTTCTTTAAAACAAAACAAAACTAACTTAAATTTAGATAAAAAACAATTTATCTTCTATTCCTAAATGATATATAACCTGTATTTTAGAATGTATTTATTGCTAGTTTAAACTCTATGTGAGCAAAGACTTTCATTTCCTTATTTCTTGGGACTTAAAAAAATTGGTATGCTATAAAATTTTTTTTTTTTTAGAGTCGAAAGGAGAATGTTTTCAAGCCTTGTTTTTTCTTTGTTGGGGTTTTAGTTTTGATTATTATCGCAATATCCAGAAATATTTTTTTTTCAGAAATATTTTTCCAACATCAAACATCCTTGCTTAAATTTTGCCATAGGCAGAAAAGTTAAGGTACATGTAAGAGAGACTGTAGTCAGAGTTTAAGGAGAGAGTTTTAACCCATGATACAGATACTGTGTGGTAGAATCCTAAAACTGTTGTTTCATCCTCCTACATACAAAGTGTGTATTCTTCATTTTCCATAAAGAGAAACACAGGTGTGATTTTTTTTGGGGGGGGTCTTGTGAATATAACTATGCTTACTTGCTTTTTTTCTTTTTTTAAGATTTTATTATTCATTCATCAGAGACATAAACAGAGACATAGGCAGAGGGAGAAGTAGGGTCCCTGCAGGGAACCTGATGTGGGACTCCATCCCAGGACCGTGGGATCGTGACCTGAGCCAAAGGCAGACACTCAGCCACTGAGCCACTCAGGTGCTCCTAAAGTTACAAGTTTTTTTTTTTTTTTTTAAGATTTTATTTATTTATTCATAGAGACACAGAGAGAGAATGAAAGGCAGAGACATAGGCAGAGGGTGAAGCAGGCTCCATGCAGAGAGCCCGACGCGGGACCGGGTTCAGGGTCCCCAGGATCATGCCGTGGGCGGCAGGCGGCACTAAACCACTGCGCCACCAGGGCTGCCCACATTACAAGTTTTTATATGAAGTTTATGTATATATAACTTTTTTAATATAAAGTTATAAGTGTGGTAATATTACAAGGGTAAACAAATCAATTGGCAGAATAGAAATTCCATAACTAGACCAATTAATTTATAGACAGGTGAATATTACAAAACTGACAGCAAAACAATGAAGAAAAGTACTGTTTTTTAATACATTATGTTTGGATAAATACATACCCATGCTGAGAAAATTTAAACCTGATGTCTACTTCATAGTACACATTAAAATCAGTTTTGTTTTTTTTTATTTTTTACATTTATTTATTTATTTATTTATTTATTTATTTATTTATTTATTTATTTTTTATTTAAATCAGTTTTGGATGGATTATAAATCTAAGTATGAAAGGCAAAGCAAATAAACAAAAACCTCCAAAAACACTTCTAAAATATAATACAGGAGCCTATCTTCATTACTCAGGTGATGAGAAAATGTCTTAGAACACATTTACCTATATTAAAGCTAGTATTTTCTGTCCATGAAAAAATTGCCATTAAGAGTAAAAAAAGTGAGCACCTGGGTGGCTCAGTGGTTGAGTGTCTGCCTTCAGCTCAGGTCATGATCCCAGGATTCTGGGATCAAGTTCAGCACGGAGCTCCCTGCATGGACCCTGCTTCTCCCTTTGCCTATGTCTCTGCCTCTCTCTGTGTCTCTCATGATTTAATAAATAAAATCTTATTAAAAAAAATGGAGCATTAATACATTTACATTTGATATAATTATGTATTTGGATTTATTTATTTTTTAAAAAGTATTTATTCATTCATTCAGAGAGAGAGAGAGAGAGAGAGGCAGAGACACAGGCAGAGGGAGAAGCAGGCTCCATGCAGGAAGCCCGATGTGGGACTCGATCCTGGGTCTCCAGGATCACACCCTGGGCTGCAAGCGGTGTAAACCGCTGCGCCACCGGGGCTGCCCTGTATTTGGATTTAAAGTAAATTTACTGCGCAGCCCAGGTCGCTGAGCGGTTTAGCGCTACCTTTAGCCCAGGGCCTGATCCTGGAGATCCAGGATCGAGTCCCGCATTGGGCTCCCTGTATGGAGCCTGCTTCTCCCTCTGCGTGTGTGCCTCTCTCTCTCATGAATAAATAAATAAAATCTTTTAAAAAATACGATTTGCTATCGTAGTGTACTTTCTTTTTGTCCTTGATGTTTCTTTTACTCTTGTGTTATTTGGATTTAGTCTTTTAAAAATTATTCCATATTCTTTGTTATTAATTGGGAAGTTATAATTTTTTTGCCTTTTATTGATTACTATAGAAATTGTGACATGTAGCCATGATTTACAAAAGTCTACAATTAATTGATTTACCATTCTGGACAATGCAAGGGCCTTAGAGCTCTAACTCTACTTACCAGTCTTCCTGATTTTACTTACTATGTGTATTTTAAGTATGTGTTTAAAATCCTATAAGATGTTACAGTGCTTAGATTTTTTTTTTTTTTTAGTGCTTAGGTTTCTTTTAATAAAATCTGATTGAAGTACAATAGATAAAAAACATACAAATCATAAGTGTATAGCTTGAATGAGAAAATTTGCTAGATGACTTGAATATTGCCATACTTACGAAAGTTATTTCTTACTGTAAATTAGTAAATATGGCTTTCTGATTTTAAAACCTCTATATCCTGAGCTTTATTATGAGATATATCCCATGGACCATATCTACTTTCATCTTTACAAGAACATAAGGCTGCTGTAGCCTATTGTATGCTAGACTCTCGGGTGCCTTAGTAATGGATGCTGTTTCTATTCATTGGTTAATTCAGTGCCAGGCAGGAACTGATAGGAGTATAGATAGCCATGAACAACATAGATGAAGTTCTTAATTCTGCAACTTACCATTTGTAAGTTGGGAGGAATAAACTAGTAAATAAGTAAGGTACAGATCAGTTTCAACTCTTCTTCTTATCCTTGTGATACATTCATAGATGGATATTGAGTTCGTTGTAGGAATACCATAAAAGCCCTACTGCCATCTAGAATATTTACAGAAATACAGTTTTAGGCCGGAAGTAATTTGAAAAGTAATTTAGTTTTCCACAAAATTAGGTTACATGAGCAAAATCTCAGAGGCTCCAAGGTACATGTTATGCCTGAAGAATAACTAGTAGCCTTTTATCACTGTCAAATGAAGTTTGTTTGGCAAGGGTAGGATATGAGTCTAGAAGGCTAGATTCCAGTTTGCTTGTAAAGGTTTCTGAATGCCTGCTAAGGATTTTTAACTTTATTTATGGATACTGGAAAGCCTTGGAATGCTTTATAAATTAACAAAAGATACCTCTAGTAGTATAGAGGCTGGACACTTTGAACAGTGCTTTCTTCTCTTCTTGATTCTCTTGTGTATGTGCATGTTTGTGTCTTTCAGAGGATTGTGAACTCCTTTGTGGTGTGTGCCTTATTAATAATTTTTCATTCTCCCAGCCTTCTTGTTCCCTAGCACCTAGTAGTTTTGGCATGAAGTGAGAAATAAATAGTAGCATTAAAATATTTGTTTACTCTTTATTTATCTTTGATAAGATTAGCCAATCTCTACCTTTATGTGAATATCTTTCCTGTCTTCATCTCTTTTTGTTTTTTAAATTTTTATTTTAATTCCTTTTAGTTAACATACAATGTTATGTTAGTTTCAGGTATACAAATAGTGATTCAGCAATTCCATATACCACCCAGTGTTTGTGGTTTTTAAGTTTTTATTTTGATTCTCTTGTCTTTGTCTCTTATGTTGTAATACAGTATTTCTTTGTTTTTTTACTTTGGATGTTTCCATTTCATTATCCTGTTAACTATAGGTTTAGGTTTTATGTCTCTCACATAAATACTGTTATAAAGATAAAACATCTTTTTTAAGATAAAACATCTTTATTAAAAACAACTTTTGAGCTGTAGATGATGAAATTACTTATTTCAACAAATATTCTATACAATCAAACTCATAATCCCCATTTTTAAATGATTGTAAGAGTGTAGCTGTAGTTGTCTTTTTTTCTTTTTTAGAACTAAAATCGTTATTTGATTTAGGTCTAGAGAAAGGCCACTAGATTTATTGAACTTCAATACTGTTGACTAGGTTAGCTACATTGGAGTAGTATTATCTTGGTTAATTGATTTTGCATGTGTGTACTCTCTTTTAAGTAAACTCTATCCCCAGCATGGGGCTTGAACTCCTCATCCCGAAATTGAGTCTCATGCTATACAAACTGAACTAGCCAGGTGCCACAGTTTTCTGTTTTGCTATAGAATTGCACCACCTATGTGAGATGTCTTAGATATGATAATTGTGTTGGATTTTGCTTGCAACTGAGCTTTGCTGCTGTGGTCCCTAAGTACCTTACTTAGCTGTCTTCATTACCATGATGGAATAGTGGCTATAGATAGGGGTTTTGGGGGCAGCCCGGTGGCCCAGCGGTTTGGTGCCACCTTTAGCCCGGAGTGTGATCCTGGAGACCTGGAATTGAGGACCATGTCTGGCTCCCTGCATGGAGCCTGCTTCTCCCTCTGCCTCTCTCTCTCTCTCTCTCTCTCTCTCTCTCTGTCATGAATCAGTAAATAAATAATTCTAAAAAAGGGTTTTTTTTGTAAGCTCTGTTACTAAAATCATAGCATCTGATTTATTTTTTTTATTTTTTTTTTTAAGATTTTATTCATCCACTCATGAAAGACAGACAGGGGCAGAGAGAGAGAAGCAGAGGGAGAAGCAGGCTCCATGCAGGGAACCCGACATGGGACTCGACCCTGGGTCTCCAGGATCAATAGCATCTGATTTAAATTACAGTTATCATCATACCACATTAATGTTTTAGTAACTTGTTTTTATGGGAAAAGGTTAGAAAAATATAAATATCTAGTTGGTTGTTTCAGTATTATCTGACCAATATAACCGGCTAAGAATTATGAAGCAGTTCATATATTTTTATATGTGTAGATTAAAGAATAATTGAGACTTCTCTTTTTAGCAGACACCAGTCTTCTATGAATCGAAAGTATTCTTGAAGAGTGTATTATGTTAGGAATTACTTTATCACTTCTAGAAATTCTGTCCTAAGTTGGTATACCTTGTTATTCTAGAGGCCTAATAATTTGTTTCTTTAACCTTTAATAATCAGCCCTTCTTAAACATTCCTTTTAGTTATCTTTGGTATTCCAATATTAGTTTTTTGAAAAGTAGACTGTTTCTAAATTTTACTCATCTAAATAGTGAACAATCTTACACCTAAATCTTTGTGTACTTGTCTGATTATTTCCTTTAGATACATGTTTAGATCAAACCATATGCTGGATCCAACTGCATGTTACTGTTTTTGATAAATACTACCAAGTGGAACTGTAGAAAAGACTGTTCCTATACTGGAATTTGAAGTAAAATGCCCCAAATGCTTCCAATTTTAAATGAGAAAAAAATTAAACTAAACTACACAATACTATTAGAACTTATAGCCTTTGTTAATATTATAGTCAGGGCTCATTCATTCAGAGAAGGACCCATTCAACCTAAGGAAAAGGGCTTGTAGTTAAGGTTGTATGTACCAAGTGTTAGGAGAGCATAGAGGATGGAGCTGCAAAGACATAGGATATTTGGGTAAAGGCTTTGCAGAAAATATGAAATTTAACTAGAATATGACAACATCTTTAAATTTTTTTGTAATGGTTTAATTGTAAAGTGATTTTCATAATGGGGCCATAATACTTTTAATGGATTCTGAAAATATTTTAAAATACTTTTTATTATGGATATTTTCAAACATATATCACAGTAGTATAGATAGTATGATGAACTCCATTCAGTGCTGACTTCCACGCACCAAACAGCCTTTTTTTTTTTTTTTTTTTAAGATTTTATTTATTTATTTGTGAGAGAGAGAGAGAGAGACAGGCAGAGACATAGGCAGAGGGAGAAGCAGGATCCCGGTACTCCAGGATCATGCCCTGAGCTGAAGGCAGATGCTGTTTTTGTTTTGTTTTGTTTTTTGTTTTTAAAGACTTTATTTATTCACGAGAGACACACACACAGAGAGAAGTAGAGACACAGGCAGAGAAGCAGGCTCCATGCAGGGAGCCTGATGTGGGACTCGATCCCAGGTCTCCAGGATCACGCCCTGGGCTAAACCGCTGAGCCACTGGGGCTGCCCTGAAGGCTGATGTTTTTCACTGCTGAGCCACCCAGGTGTCCCAAACAACCTATACTATTAAGGTAAATCTGAGTTTATTGCCTATCATGGTAGGTGAGGTAATAGTAGCTATATTAGTTTGGTAGGGTTACTGTAATAAATTACTACAGATTGGGTGACTTGACAGAAATTTATCTCATAGTTCTGGAGGCTAGAAGTTCCAAGTCAACCTAAACTCAGGGTCATGAATTTACACCCCACATTGGGCATGGAGCCTACCTTAAAACAACAACAACAACAACAACAACAACAACAACAACAGTAGAATTCCCAAGTCAAACTGTTAGGATGGTCATTCTCCATCTGAAAGCTCTATGGAAGAAACTGTCCCATGCTTCTATCTTAGCTCATGGTTTTCCTTGGATTGTGGCAGTATAACTCCAGTCTCTGCCTCTGTTTTCATATGGCCTTCTCCTCTCTTTATGCTTTCTTTGTGTCTCCATGTCCATATTTTCTTTTTAAAAATTTATTTATTTGAGCACGCACGTGCACGCACACACATGCTGCTGCAAAGGGGCAGAGGGAGAGAGAGAATCCTAAGCAAGCTCCCTGTTGACAGTGGAGCCCGTCTGGGGGCCTGATTTGACGATCCTGAGATAATGACCTATGCCAAAAGTAGGAGTCAGAAGCTTCACTGACTGAGCTATCTAGGTGCCCCAAGATTTTCCTTTTCTTTTAAAGATACCAGTGATGTGATAGGACCCACCCTAATCTAGCATGACCACATTTTAATCTGATTATGTCTATAAAAACCCTTTTTCCAAATAAGGTCACATTTCCAAGGTTCTGGGTAGATACGAATTTGGAGGACATACTATTGAGAAGAGGGCAAAGTTGGGATGTTTATGGATTTTGAGGTCTGATTTAAGGTGACAATTTTTGTTTTGCTTTGTTTTGTTTTTAGATATATTTATTTATTTTGAGGGGCAGAGGGAGAGAATCTTCAAGTAGACTCCCTTCTGAGCTGTGGGGCTCAATCTCAGGACCCATGATCATAACCTGAGCCAAAACCAGGTGCCACTAGGTTGGCAGTTTTAATATGGGGGCTTGATTAGGATTGTTTAAGTATTGTGTTATAGTTTTAAGATTTGTGGGCTTAACAAAGTGTTTTGTGACAAGGTTCAAAGCATCTGTGAGAACAAACAATCATTTGGTGGTATCTATTAACAAGATGAAGAGTTTTATGTTTATTTGAATGGACTTTTGGGAATTTCCTAAAGAAATAATAGTTATTTGCAACTTTTATTCTCCTAGAGAAGAATTTCCTGGAGTAGTAAAGCCAGGTTGATAACAGTAGAATGATGAAGTCATGTTTATGCAGACTGTAAGCTTTGTGAATATAATTGGTTTCAGGGTTTGTTTGTTTTTTAAGATTTTATTTATTTTTTCATGAGAGACAGAGAAAGAGGCAGAGACACAGGCAGAGGGAGAAGCAGGCTCCATGCAGGGAGCCCAATATGGGACTGGATCCCAGGACTCCGGGATCATGCCCTGAGCCGAAGGCAGACCCTCAACCACTGAGCCACCCAGGCGTCCCTGGTTAGATTTTTTAATTTAGCCATAGTATATATGCAGTGAAGTGTACAAATATTGAAACTTTTTTTTAAATATTTTATTTTGTGGGTGCTTGGGTGGCTCAGTTGGTCAAGCATCTGCCTTCAGCTCAGGTCATGATCCTAGGGCATGTTGGGCTCCCTGCTCAACAGGGAGCCTGCTTCTCCCTCTTGCTCATACTCTTGCTATTTCTGTTGCTCATTCTCAAATACATCTTTAAAAAAATTTTTTTGTAGATTCTTTTTCATCTTTGGTCATGAGTGGTGTTGGCCTATAATTTTTTTTTTATAATCTTGCCATTTAAAAAAATCAGTTATACAAGCAAGATTGATTTAATATTTCAAAGTCAGTCATTCTAATTCACTCCATTAACATAAAGGAGTAAAATTTCAGTAGATGCAGAAAAAGCACTTCACAAAATTCAAAACCTGTTTAATTAGCTGCATACTTTTAATTAAGAATAAAAGTGAACATCCTAAAGTCTGATAAAGGTTATTTACCAGTATCCCTCTCATTCCATCCCCTAAAACTGATACAAATAATATCATACTTGGTAAAATACAGACTTCATTTCCTTTCAGTTTAGAAAGCAGACTGTGATGTCCATAGGAATATTTTTAAAGATTTTATTTATTTATGTATGTATTTCTTTGAGAGAGAGCTTCCATGTGCACACACATGGTTGTGCTAGCTGGGGGAGGGGCAGAGGGACAGGGAGAGAATCTCAGGGAGACTCCTATGCCAGGTATGGAGCCTGATGCAGGGCTAAATACCACCACCTGAGATCATGCCTAAGCCAAAACCAAGAGTTAGACACTTAACTGAGTCACCCAGCGGCACCATCCATAGGAATATTTTAAAGCCAATTCCGGAAGTCTTATTGTCCTATCATTAATTATTTTAGCAACTAGCCTATAAGACAATGGAGAGAAAATACGGGAATGCATAGTCCATAGTGGTTTCAAAAAACTTTTCTTTCAGTTATGTATCTGTGTGCTGGGTTAGGTTTTTATTTTATTTATTTATTTGGCAAAGAAAGCATATGCAGGGGCAGCTGCAGTTGGAGGGGGAAAGGCAGATTTTCCTGTTGAACGGGAAGCCTAATAGAGGGCTCCATTCCAGGACCCTGGAATCATTTCCTGAGCTAAAGGCAGATGCTTAATCACCTGAGTCATCCAGGTGCCTCTGGGTTAGGATTTTAAATGTATTTCTTTGGTATTATAGTCAAAATACCTAGGAACCCACTGTCCTAGAAGGTGGAGTCTTTTAGAAGTTTACTGGTCACACGAAACTTAAATGAAACCTTTGCTATCTGCTTTATTGAGGCTGTTTTGTGACAGATTATTTTTCCTTATCAGTTTTACTGAGGAAGCCTATTATCTATAGATTGCATCTATTGCAATAGACTGCAGTAAATTCCTTCTATTTAAAATATACAATTCCGTGAGTGTTGATATTGCAGTAATCAAAGAATATCTCCATTATTCCTAAAGGATTCCTTGCTTTGTCTACTAGCCCTAGGAAATTACTGACCTACCTTTTTGTCTATTTTGTTTTAAGGGTTTAGGAATAATCAATAAAACAATTTTAAAATAAGCTTTATTGTTTAGAATAGTTTTAGATTTACAGAAAAACTGAGAAGATAGTATAGTTCCTATAAACCTATACCCAATTTCTATTATTGACATTTTTTGTCAATATTGTACATTTTTTATAATTAATGAACCAATATTGTACATTATTATTAAGTAAAATCCATAATTTATTTAGATTTCCTTAGTTTTCCCCTGTGTCCTTTGTCTATTCCAAGATTCTATCAAAATATCCTATTTCATTAGTTTTGTCTCCTTAGACTCTTCTTAGCTGTGACAGTTTTTCAGACTTCTGATTTTAATGACTTCAACAGTTGGAGGAGTACTGGTCAAATATTTTGTAGGATGCTCCTCCACTGGAATTTGTCTGATCTTTTTTTTTTAAAAATTTTTATTTATTTATGATAGTCACACACAGAGAGAGAGAGAGGCAGAGACATAGGCAGAGGGAGAAGCAGGCTCCATGCACCGGGAGCCCGACGTGGGATTCAATCCCAGGTCTCCAGGATTGCACCCTGGGCCAAAGGCAGGCACCAAACCGCTGCGCCACCCAGGGATCCCCAATTTGTCTGATCTTTTTCCTTACAATTGGACTGGGGTTATGGGTTTTTGGAACTGATCTGTTCTTTATAAAGAAGAAGAATATCCTAAAACGTAGATTAGCCGCCTTTTTTTTTTTTTTTTTTAAGATTTCCCTGATTTAAGTTTTTTTTTTTTTAAGATTTTATTTATTTATTCATGAGAGACACAGAGAGAGAGAGAGAGAGAGAGAGGCAGAGACACAGGCAGATGGAGAAGCAGGATCCATGCAGGGAGCCTGACGTGGGACTCGATCCAGGGTCTCCAGGATCAGGCCCTGGACTGAAGGCGGCACTAAACCGCTGAGCCACCGGGGCTGCCCAAGAACATGATTTTTGGTTAGAAATGGAATAGAATCATGTTTCAGCAGAGAATAAACTGATTAACCTTGGACAATTTACTAAAGTTTTGAGTTATCGTTTCTTAAAAAATGGAAATAAAGTTTCCTCTTTATAGAGTTAATATCAAGATTAACATTGTCTTATAAAATGCCCAGGCTATATCTTTGGAAGGGGAGGAGCAGCGTAGGGGGTGGGGGTGACTGGGTGGCAGGCACTGAGGGGGGCACTTGACAGGATGAGCACTGGGTTGTTATTCTGTATGTTGGCAAATTGAACACCAATAAAAAATAAATTTATTATAAAAAAAATACCCAGGCTAGTTAAAAAAAATTTTTTTTTGCATTATTATACACACATAACCTTGGTTGTATAAGCTATAGAGACTTACTGTGTTTTGATAATGTTTTGGGGTTTTTTTTTTTAAGATTTTATTTATTCATGAGAGACACAGAAAGAAGCAGGATCCTCGAGGGGAACCTGGTATGGGACTTGATCCCCAGACTCCAGTACTATGCCCTGAGCTGAAGGCAGATGTGCCCAACCACTGAGCCACCCAGGCGTCCATTGATAATGTTTTATAATAAAATTGTGCTTTGTGGTAAAGGTATTTTTAATGAAATCACTTGTTTAAATAAGATTTACTTTGAACACTCCTATATTTTTTTACTTTCTGAAAAGTGTTAAGTATCAGTAACATGTTGTTTGCTTAGTAGGATGTACCAAACTTTGTTATGCTCTGATGGTGTAAAGAAGACAAATATGGAGCTTATAATCTTTTTTTTTTTTTTTTAAGATTTACTTGAGAGAGAACAAACAAGCATGAGTGGGAGGGACAGAGGGAGAGAGAGAGAATCTCAAATAGACTCCACACTGAGCTTGGAGCCCGAGGTGGGGCTTGATCTCATGACCCTAAGACCATGACCTAAGCCCAAGCCAAGAGTCAGACACTTAACAACTGTACCACCCAGGTGACCCCCAGAACTTATAATCTTTTAGAAAAAACAACATGAAGCAAATCATTTTAACTTTGCATACCATTTTACAGGAGGTTTGAGGTAAACAAGAACAATATATTTACCAGGAGCCTATATTGAATTATTTAAAATGCCTTAGGGGCACTGCCTGGCTCAGTCAGTAACATGGGATTCTTGATGTTGGGATTGTGAGTTCAAGCCCCACACTGAGTGTAGAGATACCTTAAAAATAAAATCTTTTAAAAATAAAAATAAAATGCTTAATTTTTAATCCTTTGAATAAAAAGTATTTTAACAAGCTATTTTATATTTCTTTGTTATGTATTTTATATAGTCCCTTGCTTTTATCCACCACTGTTTTCCCTCTGTGAAATGCATATATTGCCTTTTATCTCTTCAGATTTTTACATTTACTTGATACAGATTACAGTCAGTGTTAAAAAACAGTAGTATGTATATTGTTCCTGACTTTCCTATGAATGGTTCTAGAGTTTTACCTTTAAGTGCATATTTTTATATGTAAAAAATATTTCAGGGGCTCCTGGGTGGCCTAGTTGGTTAAGTTCAGCTCATGATCCCAGGACCCTGCATTGGATTCCATGCTGAGCTAGTCTTCCCCCACCCCCTCTGCCTGCAGCTCCCCCTGCTTGTTTGCACACACTTGTGCATGCTCTCTCTGTTAAATAAAGTATTTTTAAAAGTTTTCAGAAAAACATATGCCAACATTAGTTATATACAGGTGGTATGATATACATAATTTTCACTTTGTTCCTGTTATTTTCTGTACCACCAGTAAAATACAATATGCATTTGACTCTTTTATGTGAAAAGGATGGTGAGCGTTTGTTTTTTTGTTTTTGTTTTCAGTGAAAACTATATGTACTATTTACTAATGAAGAAATTCATAGCTCAACTGTTGATCTATAAAGAGGTTTCTTCTCAAGTCTAATCCCGGTTCTGTTAGGGCCAAAGTAATATTTGCTTGGCCTTTGTGAATTAGAGATATCAACATAATTGATTATTTTCTTCCATCTTTTCATTTCCTTCAATTCTTCACTAAATAAATACTCTTAATTTGAGATATTATTATCTGTTATTAGAGAAAGGAGTTTCAATAAGCTAGGGGCTATATGTTCCTAAATCATTAGTGGTAGAACCATTGCAGATATTTCTGATTGACTTTAATTGCAGTTCTCTGTAGAACAATCACTTAAGAACCCAATGTAATGTTTTAACTGATGAATCTTTTTTTTCCTTTTCTTTTCAGTTGGAAAGACATCCTTGATCACCAGATTCATGTATGACAGTTTTGACAACACCTATCAGGTATTTTATTTTCCTGACTTGCTGGTTGTCTCTATTTTGTGTTAGTACTATATTTAAGGTCTTCTTAAAAATCCACTTATTTGCATAAAAGCACTTTCTGTAACTGTAAAATGCTATAGAAGTACAGAGTATAACTGATTTTACTCATAGTCCTCAGTCTTTTCACTTGATTTCTTTATCTCCTCTTCCAAAGTTCATTGAAAGATTATCACTAAGTACCATCTGGGATAGAAGTAGGAGTGACTGTAGATATTCTCTTATGTGATTCAGCCTAGGATTCTGTGACCTTTGATCTATACCTAAAGTCAAAAATAAATTAATGATGTAATTAGGAATCATTAACAGAAGGAGACTGGGGAAATTCGCAAATATGTGGAAATTAAACAGCACATTCCCAAATAGTGAGCCAAGGGAAAGAATTCACAAAGGAAATTTAAGAAATACTTTGAGACAAATGGGGTGAAAAAAAAAAACCCACAACATACCAAAACTTATAGCATACAGCTAAAGCAGTACTATAAGGGAAAGAAAAAATATAATAAATCAATAATTTAACCTTCTTCCTTAAGAAACTAGAAAAGTAAACTAATAAAATAAGCAAAAGACATGACAAAGAACTGTTATCCAAAACAGAACTCTTAAAATCACATAGTAGTAAAGAATTAATTCTTTACGTTTTTTAAGTTTTGATAGATGTGTACACCTATGAAGCTACCACCACAATCAAGATTAAGAACATTTTTATCATCCCAAAAGGCATTTGTCTTAATTAAGCCTTTTATTAAAAACCATAAAGATGGGACACCTGCGTGGCTCAGTGGTTGAGCATCTGCCTTTGGCTCAGGGCATGATCCTGGAGTCTCGGGAATAAATAAATAAATAAATGCCATAAGGATCATAGAACAGAGATGACTGAAACCTAAATCTGACATTTTAGAAAAGTCAGTTTTTAAAAAGCTAATTGGTTTATACTGTATATATTTCATTATCATTCTTTTGAATATTTCAGAAATGGTTTAGCCAACTCATAAGACATGAAAAGAGCAAGTTTAGAAATGAAAAGTAGTCCAGACAGAGTGCTTTGGTTTCTTCTGGACTCTTTTAGATCAAATATTCCAGATTTTCTAGGTCTCTGCAACTCTACAGCCTGTAGGCTTCACCTACGGGACCTTCTCTCATGTACAGTGTCTTGATTCTGAGCAATGCTCTGTATCTTTTCATCAGAATAGCTATAAATACCACTTCCAGAGATTAACAAAAGTATTGACGTTATTGAGCCGCATCTGGAAAGTTCCTAAAAAGTGTAAGCTCAAATCTTTGGGAGTAGAACCATTACCATAAGCTAAAAAATCTGAACTAGGACTCAGTCTCAGGCTAAAAGACTTATTACCTAGAGCCTTTTTAGAGTTCTCTGGGTGTCTTTTTCTTTTCTTTTCTTTTCTTTTCTTTTCTTTTCTTTTCTTTTCTTTTCTTTTCTTTTTTTTAAGATTTTATTTATTTATTCATGATAGGAGGTAGGGGGCAGAGACAGGCAGAGGGAGAAGCAGGCTCCATGCCGGGAGCCTGACTTGGGACTCTGCCTTGGGACTCGATCCCCGGGACTCCAGGATCATGCCCCGGGCCAAAGGCAGGTGCTAAACTGCTGAGCCACCCAGGGATCCCCTCTTTTCTTTCTTTCTTTCTTTCTTTCTTTCTTTCTTTCTTTCTTTCTTTTTTAAAGATTGTATTTATTCAAGAGATACACAGAGAGAGAGAGAGAGAGAGAGAGAGGCAGGCAGAAACATAGGCGGAGGGAGAAGCAGGCTCCATGCAGAGAGCCCAATGTGGGACTCAGTCCCGGGACTCCGGGATCACACCCTGAGCCAAAGGCAGACACCCAACCGCTGAGCCACTCAGAAGTCCCTTTTCTGGCTGTTTCTCAAGAATTTTGTTATACCCATGTTCTCAGTGAAATTAAGGAGAATTTTCAGGCATACCAAAATGCTATTTCTGTTTCCTTATGCTGCTGTTCAGTCAGTCATATATAAGGGTAGTGATGTTGACATAAGGGTAGTGATATTGGTAGAATTTGACAAATAAGGAAAGATTTTGATTCTTTGTGGAAAAGTTGCTAATGAAGTTAAAGTATCATTGTACTTTGGCATTAATAGGAGACACTAATTAACAATGTGAGTTATAAGTTTTTATAACAGATACAATCCTAGATGTTCTTTTAGTTTAGCTCTTATAAGGAAATTTAGGCAATATAGTACCTTACATTCTTATTTGGGGAAATCTGCTTGACAGTAAATTAAGTATTTGAATATGATGAACTGACCTTATGTGGTTAGCTGCTAACTTAATTATCAGATGGGAGATTTGAAGATTCCCTACTTTACCCCCCAACACACACACACACACACACACACACACACACACACACGACAGAAAGACTTCTGAAATGGATAATTAAAGAGAGAGTCTCATTGCTAGAAATTTATTATTGGGATTCTATGAGCCATATGTAATATATATATCAACCTTAGTTTAAGAGAAGTTTTACCTCACAAAAATGATAAATTTTGTTGTTAATAATTCATGTTCTATGTATGATTCCTTTGCAATGAATTAATTTCATTTAAGAAGGAGGAAATCGGTGGGCCAGAAGAGTCTTTAACTGACCAAAATTTAGGCATTATTTCAAAACGAAATAAAAAAAAAAAAAACTGTTCTAACTAGAGAGCCTGGAATTGGATCTCTTAAAGTTGCTCTTCTTTTTCACTACTTATTTTTTTTTCCAGTTGTAAACCCACAGATTTTCTAACAGTTTAGACTATATCAGCTTGAACCATATTACATTGCTATTTTAATAATTTAAAAAATGATAAAATGTCAATTTTACATGGTTCAGCTTAATATAAATAAGCTCAAGATTCCCACAGTTGGAGGAGTAGATTCATTCATTTTCCTGTTTTTTGTTTGTTTCAGATTAATCATTCTTTTATCCCCCCCCTCCCGCTTTTAGATTGTATTTATTCATGAGGGAGGCGGAGACATACACAGAGGGAGAAGTGGGCTCCCCACAGGGAGCCCTATGTGGGACTTGACCAAGACCCAGGGATCAACCGCTGAGCCACCCAGGCATCTCAAGATTCATTCTTTTATTTGAGAAAGATTATTTTGCTCAGACTAACCTTTGAGATTACTTTGAATGTAGAAGATTTCTATCAAAGGCTGTTAAAAATTGACAGTAAACATAAATTCACCTTCATGGTAGATAATGAAGCCATCTATGTGTCTGTTGTGGAAATCTCAATATTGAACCCCCAACCTACATTCACCTAAATAGGTTGATAGGTCAGATTATGTCCTCCATCACCGCTTCCCTCAGATTTGATGGAGTCCTGAATGTTGATCTGACAGAATTCCAAACCAAGATGGTGCCCTATCCCTGCATCTAATTCTCTTTGGCCACGTATGCTTCTGTCATCTCTCTCAATGAACAGTTTTCTGTAGCAGAGATCACCACTGCATGCTTTGAACCAGCCAATCAGATGGTGAAATGTGATCCTTACCACGGTAAATGTATGGTATGCTGCCACTGCCACCAAGATCTATCCTGTTTATGGATTGGTACTATACTGCCTTCAAAGTTGGCATTAATTACAAACCTCCCACTGTGGTACTTTATGGAGGCCTAGCCAGAATACAGCGAGCTGTGTGCATGCTAAGCAACGTCACGGACATTTCTGAGACTTGGGCTTCCCTGGACCACAAGTTTGACCTGATGTATATGTCAGGCATGCCTCTATTCACTGGTATGTGGCTGAGAGCATGGAGGAAGAGTTTTCTGAGGCCTGTGAGGACATGGCTGCCCCTCAGAAGGATTATAAGGAGGTTGGTGTGGGGACACCTGCATGACTCAGCAGTTGAGTGTCTGCCTTTGGCTCAGGGCAAGATCCTGGGATCCCGGGATCCAGTCCCACATCAGGCTCCCTGCATGGAGCCTGCTTCCGCCTCTGCCTGTGTCTCTGCCTCACTCTGTCTCTGATGAATAAATAAGTAAAAAATCTTTTTTTAAAAAAAATAAGGTTGGTGTGATTTAGTTGAAGGAGACCTTGAAGAAGAAGGAAAGGAGTATAAGGTTAAAAATGTCACAAAGTTGCTGCTTTTACAGAGAAGCTTATTCTGTTTTAACATTGAAAAGCTGAGTTCTGATCAGTTAATTTATATGTAGCAGTGTATACTCATACTCTTCATATATAGTTGGTGATGTGTGCTTTAAAACACATTTTGTTACAGACCGTTTCTCTGATGGATTTGAATAAAGTATTTCCATCTTAAATGGAAAACCACCCCAAACAAACATAAATTCAGTGTGGCATAGTTTAAGACATTAAAACATTTAAAACAATTAAATAAAATTAATTTGCCCAGGAAGACGGTGGTGATTGAATACATCCTTAAGCTCTTTAAGTTAAAACTTTTAAATTGTAACAAACAAAATTCTAGTTTGTTACCAATAGAAATAAAATACCCCCTGGATGGACTGTTTTTCTCATCTAATATTTGATTTCTTGTTTTTTAATTTTAATTTTTAAGGACTCTTTTTTTCTCCTATCAGAAGTATTGTTACTCTATGGGGAGTGGGAAGAGAATAGTTCTTTTTTTCAAACTGTGCCAAGAACACTTAATATGAAATCTACCTTCTAATTAGATTTTTAAATGTACAATATAGTATTATAATATGCACAGTGATCTCTAGAACTTGATCATCTTGCATAACACTTGATCTTAGCCAAAAGGCCGAGAAGCAGTGTTCACCTTGCATAAGTAAAATTTTATGTTTATTGTAATGATTCATTTCCAAAATTGACAGACTCCTCAAAGTTCCCTCCTAAGTAATGTGGCACAAAGATATCTAAGGGAAATGTACATATACAACTTTCATATTTATAAATATATACAAACATACTTATTATTGGATGATTACCTTTCTAAAATGGATCTTGTATCAGCATCCTCCTCCATCCTTTGCCTTTCTTCATTCTCTTTATCTGTTAGTCAATGTTAGACTCTAACTTGTCCACTCTTTTCTTCCTTTACTCAATCTTTGCCTTTCTCAACTCTTACTCTTTTCTTTATTTCCTGCTGGGGAAAGCAGCAGCCAGGCAACAGAACTTTATATGTTTGGACCACAGAAGGAAGCTGATTATCATTGCTTGATACAGAGAAAAACTTGTTTTCCTTACTTAATTACTCTTATGTAAGAGTAGATATCATGTCCCTTAATGGTAAATCATGATGTTGATGGGTCTTTTGGCTGTGTACAGCATCAGGACAGGTGACAAACCAGTATGTGGGAAGTCAGAATAGTTAGTTTACATCTGCAGTATTTTTATAAAATTGCTGTTGGGGCAAATAAACACTCTTATGAGCAGAGAGCATTCAAATACAAATATATATCTAAACTCTAGTTTATCATTATTATCTTGATGCTGATATATTTGGGTAAGCCAGTGTTCAATCTTGAATTGTTACCAGTTTAATTTTTTCTTTCTTTCTTTCTTTTTTTTTTTTTTTTTTTTTACAAAGTAGACTTTCCCAACACAATGAATTAATAACACTTAAAATAATGTGAAGCTATAAATTAAGATATGTGGGAGAATTTTCTCTAACCTTTGTTTTCTTCTATAATTATTGCCTTCTGAATTTCTATAAAGATCAGCAAGAGGCAACACTAATGTCTCATCCATCTTTTATGAAGGTTTGAATTAGTTCCACATCAGTAACATTCAAGATGCTGGAATAGCTGATAATGTTTGGTTTTCCAGCCATTCTCTCTGTTTTTCCTGGTGTTGGTTTAATTCTTGTGGCTGATTGACTTTTTTGCTATTAGGCTCTGCTTGGCATAAATTATTTTTATTTTTATTTTTTTTAAGATTTTATTTATTTATTCATGAGAGACAGAGAGAGAGAGAGAGAGAGAGAGAGAGGCAGAGACACAGGCAGAGGGAGAAGCAGGCTCCATGCAGGGAGCCTGACGTGGTACTCGATCCCGGTTCTCCAGGATCATATCCCGGGCTGCAGGCGGTGCTAAACCGCTGTGCCACTGGGGCTGCCCGGCTTGGCATAAATTAACTGAAAAGAGCAGAAACAGGCTCTTTTTCAGGTTAATTTTTGTCTTTATGAGTTTGGTGTATAAATGATGTACTAATTTTTATTTTCATTTTATTTTATTTATTTATTTTTTTAAAGATTTATTTATTTATGATAGACATAGAGAGAGAGGCAGAGACACAGGAGGAGGGAGAAGCAGCCTCCATCCATGCCGGGAGCCCGACGCGGGACTCGATCCCGGGACTCCAGGATCGCGCCCTGGGCCAAAGGCAGGCGCCAAACCGCTGAGCCACCCAGGGATCCCGATGTACTAATTTTTAAAACGTGTTGGCTGTGAGATCTGATATGGCATATTTCTGTCAGTAGCCGTTAAAAATTATTTTGGGCTGTTTATAACAAATACAAAAATAACATTAGTAAGTGACATGAGAAATTTTTTTTTCCTATAAAAGAAATCTAGAAGTAGAGTACGTCAGGGCTTGTGTAGCAGCACCATAGTACATCTGGGACTAAGACACTTTTGTTTAACCAGATCTAATATATGACTTCCATATGGAGATTGCCTCATGGTTACTGAATGATTCCTGGAGTTCTGGCCATTGTATCTATATCCAGGCAAGAAGAAAACCAGGAAAAAAAAACCAGCCTACCTCTCAACTGAATAAATCCCATTTATTTAAAGCTCAAAGAAGGCTAGAGAATGTAGTATTTTTAGTGGTAAAAGTATGGATTTAAATAAATGATCATTTTAATAAGGAACAGGAAGATGGATATTTGTATAGACAATTAGCTGCTTCTGCCACATTGATAAATGAGCTTCTATGGGTGAGATTTCTTAAATGTATACCATTCCTGTACGTTCCTCAGGTTTGTCAGTTAGATGGTTTTGCCCAATAATTCAAGTTTATAAACCCATTATCCCAGCCTTGAGGAGAACAGGATATACATTTCCAGACTGAATGTCAAGAGATAGAATTAGTACTTAGGTTATATATATTTAAGACCTGAATTTAGAAATGTAATTGAAATACACAGTCACATAGTTTAAGATAAAGGAGAAAGCTAGCTAGGCTTGCTTGTTTCCTTTCTTAATAAAAGTCTGCCCAGTTTTGTTAACTATAAAATGATAAAAGTGAGGATGACAGTAGCTACCTTGCAGAGATATATAAGGATTAGAAATGATCATGTAAAGGGCCTAAAAGAATTCTTTAATATATGGCATGTATCACTTCTCGGCCTTTTGGCTAAGATCAAGTGTAATACACAGCATGTGCTCAGTATATAGAAACCATTATCACTAAAAATTTTGTTCATTCATACTTGGCTATGACGTGTTTATGTGTTTATTCATTATTTCTCCTACAATCATAATTACCATTTGAACCTTAACTGCTTAAACTGCTGACTGCCATTAAATTATTACTATTTTTTAACTTCTTTGTTTTATTCTGTTTTATAGGCAACAATTGGTATTGACTTTTTATCAAAAACAATGTACTTGGAGGATCGAACAGTGAGTAATGTTTTTAGTGTGCAATTTTCTGCAACACTCCAGGATGGAAAACTATGATCAAAGCTATAATCGATGATTGTCACCATAAGGAGCTTTTAGCAAGTTGACAAAGTTAGTTTATAGGCTTTGGGGAAAACTGTTATTAACAAAGTGGTAGTATGTAGCATTCTGACTTAATCCCTAAATAAAATCCAAAGAGGAGAGAAAGCCAAGTTATTCAGAAAATACTGAATGCTCTAGGCTTGCTGACAAAATTTGTCATACTGATTTGGAAAAACGATAAACAAATAGCATTGAAATTACGAAAAGAGTATTTTCATGAAGAAATTAGAGCTGCTAAAGACTTCTTGAGTGCTACTCTTGAGGCATTCAAAAATATTTTATTTGAATACCGTGTTGATTTGTGAATTTCAAAATATTTATCAGAATATGATATATATATCAAAGTGACTGAATAGAAGTAATGTGTATTTATTTATTGGATTTAGACACTTATCTTTTGGAATGCTCCCCTTTTAAGCATAGTATAAATTATTTATTCTAGCCTACTGTCCCTGAAAGAGATTTATCAACTAAACAGTAACTGTCTTAAGTGCAGTATTTCAAGACCTACACCCAAAAAACATTATTGTATCTCTAATGCTATTTCCTAGAAGTGTGTGAGCTTTTCTTTTAGATGTTCTATTTTATGTTTTAACATATAGCATGTCATTTCTTAAATTTTGAAAGCTTAGAAATTGCTTTATAATGGTAAAATAACTTAATGTTTGTTTTTAGGCTTTTCTCAAATGTAGATGTGAAAAGTAATAAAGAAATTGTTATATAGAGTTGGAAAAAAATATTTCTCCTTTTTGTTAGGTTATATATAATGTTCTGGGAAGAAACGTGTAGGAGAAACAAGCACAGTAGCCAGAGACCCAATTTCAAAATGTTCTGGACCCAATAGTAAAGAGACACATTTTAGCTTCAGCGAGGCTTTCAGAGAAACATTCGTTCCTTTACTCTGATAACCAGGGCTGCTCATTGGCATTTACCTTCATTTTTACCTTTTATGTTTACTATTTGAACATTAACAGAGTCTACTTTTTGCTATCTGGAAGGCATAAGATTCAGATTGACGTTATAGGGAGTGACAAAAGGAGCTGTATTTCTGATTCTATGAAATCTTTCACCTTGCCATTTTTAAGTTATGTGCCATCAAGAGCCAGCAAATTTTTAATATTGCTCCCTTTTGAAAAAGGAAAGGAGTTTTCTGTTATTTTCATTCCTCACATACCTTCAACCTTTTGCATGAGTCTACTTTTTACCTTCTTTCCACCTTCCCCCTTTTAAAAACATTATTTCTTTTTTCCTTTTAGTATGAGTTTGGTTTTTTTTTTTTTTTTTATTTATTTTTTCCCATCCCACAGATCAGGCTGCAGCTGTGGGATACTGCGGGTCAGGAACGTTTCCGTAGCCTCATTCCCAGTTACATCCGTGATTCTGCTGCAGCCGTAGTAGTTTACGATATCACAAGTAGGTATTTTGCAATGGGTTGACCTTTCTTATTTTTCTTGCTTGTTTGACTGATTTTGTTGTTAGGTACGATTGCAATTATGGGACACAGCAGGTCAAGAGCGGTTCAGGAGCTTGATTCCTAGCTACATTCGTGACTCCACTGTGGCAGTTGTTGTTTATGATATCACAAGTGAGTGGGGGGAATTATGCATTTCTAATCTTCTTTCAACCTTTAGCTTAGCTGCATGCATGTTCTTGTCTTGTGCTTGTTTTCTATACTAGCATGTAAAAATGAGTTTTGTCATAGCAAACCTTATCATATAGCAGCTAGGTCATACATAATTGCTTTGGTGTTTGTACCAACATGCTTCATTTCCACTGTGCCAAATTTTTTTGCCCTGGAAATTTTCCTTCAGATTTAATAATGAATCCTCTCCAAGGCTTTCTTAGTATCCTGTTATCCCTAAGTCATACCCTTATTATGGTTGGAAGAATGTCTCCTTTTTCATTTAACTTGATCTCAGATTTCTCTAAAATGAAATAATCTGCATTTAAGCCTCTTGCCAAAATTTTCACGTCCTCCACAGCTTTCTGTTGAGGCTATTAAAAGCTTCTGCTAGCAAACTTTTCTCTGCTTTCCACTTCCAGCCATCCTCTCTCTATAGAGGAAGGCAGAGAAAACATATAATGTTCAGTTTTCTATTAATTTTCATTTGAATTACATCTGGATTCTGTAACTGACTTTGTTGCTAACAAATTACACTTTCACTTCTCTTGAAGAAGAAATTTTAAATAGATTAAAACAAGTAATGATCTTCCTTTTTTTTCCCCTAAAGACTGAATAATGTCTTTGGCATTTTAAGTGCCATAGTATATGGTGACTGACAGCGAAATGCTCTCTGATTAAAATTGTCTTTGTAAATTGTTTTATTCTATATATTAGGCAATATTAAGCCAAAATTCCATATAGTGGTCCATAATTTGTAGAAAAACCAGAATAATGTTACATCATAACGTACTATAAGGGAATCTTACATAAACTGTTGATTTGAGCTAGAGATATTCTTACTGTATATTTTGCATATCTGCTCAACCAGAAGTCATATCTACTTAATAATTGCAATGGCAGAATTATAAGTTTGCATTCAGAGACCTTTTTTGGGAGTGGGTGGGTTAGGTGCTATGTGCAGTCTTTCTTTTCTTGAAGCTTTACTTTGGGTTGCTACTTGTTAAAAAAAAAAGTGTATGTTCATTACTGTGCATTGACAAGTTTTGCAGCTTTAAAATGTTTGTGCTTACTTTAACCAAATCAAGTGAAACTTAGTGATTTTTCTTTAAAATTGTCCGAGTGGTTAAAATATTAGTGAACTGTTTTTCTGGAACTAAGAAGTAAAAAGTATCAAAGTATTTCTACTTAGAATCCAGTGCTAGGAAAGTTGAATTTTGTTACAAGTGATTCTGGTGCTTTAAAGTGATCACAAACTGAATAAGCAATGCAAACAGAGTGGTGTTGAAAGCTATTTAAAGTCTTTATAAATTTTCTGGATGTGTTGGGATTTACTGGCTGACCTACTTTTGGAGATGCTTTCTTTGTCATGCTGGGTATGTGTAAGTAATCAAAAAAACATTGTGGCAATGTGACACCATATTATCTGCCATAGCTGTCTTTACATTCTAAAAAGGTGGTTTTTTTTGTTTGTTTGTTTGTTTTTTTACCCCCCAATTACATATGGTACGTTGCAGTCATTTGGTCATGTTCCAAAATTTTAAACTGTAAAAGGAACCTTGAGGACTTTATTTTTGTGATTTATGTATATCACTGACAGTTGTACTCAGATAAAATGGAGTTATGTTGCAGGCACATTAAAAGTGAGTCCTAATGTGCCATCCCTTCCCCCAACTTCCAGGGTTTGTTTCTTTGTTTTCTTTTTCTTTTTTGTTTTGTTTTGTTTTGTTTTGTTTTGTTTTGTTTTTGGTCTGTCACTTGGGGAGGCTTTGCAGTAACACTAATCTCTCTGTCCACCCTCCTATACCAGATGTTAACTCATTCCAGCAAACTACAAAATGGATTGATGATGTCAGAACAGAAAGAGGAAGTGATGTTATCATCATGCTAGTAGGAAATAAAACAGATCTTGCTGACAAGAGGTATAGAGTGATTTTGTATGTGTATTGAATGTTTGATTTCTTTGTTAAGCAGCCTGTTATTTTTATTACTGAAGAATTATTTTGAAAGGAAACGTGTTTAATTCTTAAGTTTATACCCCTCTTTTCTGTAGTGTGAGAACCTGAAATATAAACATTAAACTCAGTCGTTAAAGGAAAATGAGTTTTTTTTGTTTTGGGTAAGCCCATATGTAAATAGCTCTTGTGCAAGATTGTTTACACATGGGGGAAAAAAGATTGTTTACACGTGAAGTGAAGCTAGTAACTATTTTGCATTTTTTAGGCCTCATAAACATGAGCAGTGTTCTGTTAAAGAACAAAATGTTTTAAGAACAAATCCTGTCTTTAAAAATTATTCATAATGATTAAATGCACAGTCTTTTGGTAGTCTTCTTATAAATATTCATTATAATTCAGTGGTGTAGTTTTTCTTTCCTTTTTTTAAATTGTATGGTTGAACCAGACTGTGTAGTTGAACTGAATAGCTTGATTGTAATACTTTAGTCAAATGAGCAAAGCCATATTCAAGTCACAGGATGCAAAATTATTAACATTCACTGTAGAGCCCATGGCTTGAATATCTGCCTTCAGCATCCTAAATAATCTACTGGATATTCTTTCTGTTTTAAATGGTCTTGACGATTTTACTAATAGTAGAAACTTTTACTATTTGCTGTTTGTTTATTCATGAGATGAATATTGAAGTTTGGGTATTGAACTTGTACTATTAATTAAAATGTTACAAAGAAATGCAATATGTTAAGAGGCTTGTGGAAATGTTAAGCCCATTCCTTCCCATGGTACCTCATTTGGAATTGGCAACACAATGACAAAAAAAGTCCTTCATGATTTAAAAGTAAAGGATCATATTTCCTTTATGAAAATAATTGGATATCATTAGCATCATAAATTTTCACTATTTTATTTATCTCCACTATGAGAATTTGAAGATCATGTAGGTATATATTCTTATAGTTGAGAGTCCCTAGTACTTTCATTTTTAAATAGGAAAATTATATATCTGAATTGTTGTCTATTACAATAGCCAGAGTTATCTAAAAGGATGCATATAGCATCTGTTCTTTTATTGTGTAACATTTCAGTTAAGTACACAAATCCTGGAAAGTTATCTAAATTATACTGAAAGTGATTTTTTTCTTCAAGGTAATATTTGTTCATTGGTTTAGAATTACTGTGTTTCTCAGTTTTCACCAGACTATCACCCTTCAGCTGTTCACATTTTTTTTTAAATTAAAGGTTTGTTCATTCCACTAATTTAATTTTTTAAAAGATTTTATTTATTCATGGGAGAGACAGAGAGAGAGAGAGGCAGAGACATGGAGAAGCAGGCTCTATGCAGGAAGCCGGATGTGGGACTCGATCCCAGAACTCCAGGATCACTCCAAAGGCAGACGCTCAACCTCTGAGCCACTCAGGCATCCCCCACTAAACTAACTTTAAAATGAGTAAAAGATTTAAATTTTTTTAAAAAAAGCATTAGGAGAAAATTTTTTTGGTAGTAGGTGGGTGGCCTTTATAAGCATGACATGAAATCCTAAAGGCATAAAGAGAAAGATTGGTTAAATCTGAATATATAAAGATCATATTCACATATTAGACCAACCATTATTCAGAAGATTTATAATGCATAGTATTACCAAAAATCTAAATAAACGAACTCTATTATACTGAAAATGTAACTAATATATTTTTAAAGATTTTATTTATTTATTTGAGAGAGAGAGAGAGCACACAAGCAGGGGGAGGGGCAAAGGGGAGAGAAAGAAGCAGCCTCTCCCCTGACTGTGGAGCTCCATCCCAGAATCCCTGGGATCATGACCTGAGCAGAAGGCAGATGTTTAGCAGACTGAACCACCCAGGTGACCCATATAACTAATATAATTTGGGGAGTAAACAGTTCAACACTATCAGAATTTAAAATCTTAATTGACTCAAACCCACTTCCAGTAATTTATTCCACAGATACACCCATAGAAATGTGAAAAAATGAACATACATGAATGTTTATTGCCACGTTATTTATACTCCAAAAAAAAAAAAAATCAATCTGAATGTCCCATCAATAGCAGTAGCATTTTATAAGTGAAATACTTGTAGCTACTAAAAAGAATGAGAGGAATTTGTTGATGTCTAACACATGAAGCTTAAAAATTTCACTTGATTAGTATGTATAGCATGATATATCCATAAAAAGATGATAGGGATATATATATTCTTTTGCTTAGAACAAATCTACATAAGCATACATGGAATTTAACTGTTACTACACATCTTTGAGAAGGGAGTAGGATTATGGAGGACTTTATTGTTAATGATTGGTCTTTTAAAAAATTACTTTTGGGCACACCTGGGTGCCTCAGTGGTTGAGTGTCTGCCTTTGGCTCGCGGCATGATCCTGGAGTCCCAAGATCGAGTTTTGCATTGGGCTCCCCTCAGGAAGCCTGCTTCTCTTTCTGCCTAGTCTCTGCCTCTCTCTGTGTGTCTCTCATGAATAAATAAAAATCTTTTTTAAAAATTACTTGTAATCAGGAGAAAAAGTTTAAAAAAAATTATTCAAAGTTAAATTATCTTTATCACACTGAGAATTGTATTTTTTTGGTAAAAACTTGGAGGAAAGACCAGAGCATATCTATTTCATTGTTTCAATATAAACACCTCAATGGGCAGTACTTTCTGTCATCTGTAGCAGTGATTCCCAAATGTTTCAAAACTGAGAATCAGTTGGTAAATATGGCTTATCAGCTCGTCTTTTAAGATCTAGCTATAAAGGATCATAATCAACTTTTAAAATTTTAGGGTTTTAGGTCCCACCTCTAGATGCTGTAATGTAATTAGTTTAGTGTGGGACCCTTGAATCTATATTTTAGTGACTCTTCTAAGTGATTCTGACAAAATCAAACCACACTTGGGACCATTGTTGTAAACTAGGAAGAATTTCTGTCAGGAATCGTTTATGTATAAGATAGTCATTGACTCATAATATTCATTCAAAAGTATTTATTATCTCTTACATTTCAGAGGATGATACTCTAGGATAGAGTAATGAACAAAAAAGACAAATCTTCAAAGAACTTTTTTTGTTTCAGAGAATGAACCAGGCAGTAAATAAGTAAAAACAAAATAATTTTTAAAATACATAGTATATTCGATAATGATACATACTTAGAGTAAAAAATAAATCCGGAAAAAGAAATATAAAATGTCAAGTGTGAGTTTGAAATACTAGGTGGGATACCAGTGGAAGACATCATTGAGAAGATGACTGGTGACTTTTGAGGAAACATGCTAAGGAAGCAAGGGAGTCAACTATTGCAAATATCTAGAGGAGGAAAAGGTCCTAAAAGCTCATGGCCCAGAAAATGGAAAATCCCTGAGTTGGGAATACACTTAGTTTATTTGAAGAACAGCGTGGAGTCCTATATAGTTGGTAAAGAGAATGATAGAAAGTGTAGGAGGAAAAAAAAAAAAAAAAAAAAGAAAGTGTAGGAGGAAATGAGATTGAAAAAAAAAGAAAAAGATAATAAAGGCCAGGTCAAGTGGGGCAAAGTAAGGACTCTGAATGAGATTCGAGGGTTGAAGCAGAAGAATAACTTTTCATAGATCACTCTTTGCTCTGTTGAAAATACATAGGAGTAGAAGCAAGGAGGGTAATTGAGACTATAATCCAAGCAAGAAATGATGATGACTTGGACCAGGATAATGGTAGCTTGTATAGTGTTCAGTGGCCAAATGCAGATTCATTTTGAAGACAGAACTGTCAAGATATTCATGCAATGGATAGAATACATAGTGATGGACAGGTTATGGGTTGTGGGAGAAGGAGGAGTCAGAAATGACACCTAGATTCTTGGCCTGAGTAACTTTCATTAGCTGAGATAGGGAGAGAGTATATAAAGAAATGGTTTGGAATGGAATATCATGACTTTAGTTTTGGTCTTTTTTTTTTTTTTTTTTTAGTTTTGGTCATTTTAAATTTAGAATTGCTAGGGATTGCCGGGTGGCTCAGTTGGTAAGCATCCCATTCATGATTTCAGTTCAGATCATGCTCTCAGGTTTGTACGATGTTCAGGCTCTGAGATGGGCATGGAGCCTGCTTAAGATTCTCTCCCTCCCCACTCTGTCCCTCTCCAAGAAAGAAAGGAAGAATTACTGTTAGATACCCTAATATCTAATTAGATGTCAGGTAGGCAATTGGATATATGAGTCTGGAGTTCAGAGCAGCGGTCAAGACTAGATATATAAGTGTAGGAGTAATCAGCAGGTAGGTGGTATTTAAAACTGTAAGACTGCATGAAATCACTAAGGGAGTAATTGTAAATAGAGAAGAGGTCCAAGGAGTAAATTTTAGGGCATCTGACAGACTTATTTTAAAGACACTCACACTGTTGATATACTGAGGGCTAACGGGCTACAAATTGTCAACTTATTCTCAAATACATGTTTTTTTAACATTATATACACATGTAAATACATAGAAAACGAAGATAAAACAAGCAGATGCAGGAAAACATTAACAGTTGGATTGTTATATCAGAATGTCTGTGCTATTCTTTTTGCTTAGAATACTCATTTTCTTTCCTGACTTTTCTAGGAAGTGGAGATTTTCTAGAATACTATCTTATAGATAAGAGAGTGGAACCTAGTACAGAGGTGTAAGTTTGGGGAGTAAGGACAGTTTTCCTTTATAGTAGCAGGACTAGAGGTAGAATATTTTTAATGGTAGTAGATCGGTGGGTAAATGTGGTGAGAGCTTGTGGTAATTCTTTTGCATTGGTTTTCTGTGTTGTAGGAAGCAGGGTTTTTTAGCTGATATTTTAGATCCATTTAATTAGAAACATTTGCATATTTATTAAACACCTATGTGCCAGCTAGACACTAGGAATACCAAGATAAGTAACATAATCTTACACTTGAAGAGTGTATACAATTTGAGACATAGTGCTAATTATAATGCATCACCAAATGCCCTATAAAATGTATCAAGAGAGATACATGTCTTTTGACTCACTTGTTCCACTTAGAGAAATTCACAAAGTCCATCCTAAAGAAATGACCCACAGTGTACAAAATATTATGCACAAAGATGTTTATAGCAGCATTTTTCTTCAAGTAAAATTTGAAGAAAACTTACATTTTTAAGTTTGGGGAGTGATTACATAAATTATAGTAGCAAATTGACAAATTAATTGGTCATAAAAATTATTTTACATGGAAGTTCATTATAAGACTAAATTCTTATGATCTAATATTAAGAGAAAATAGTAGACTAGTAAGTCTTTAAAAACAAAACAAAATACAGAATGAGCCCAGCCAAGTAAAAGCAAATCATTAAAAAAATGCCTTTTAAAAATTTTGTTTTGTTAGGTGTATACTCAGAAGTGCACAAATTTCAAGTGTACTGCAGATTGATGGATCTTCAAACTAGTCTCATCTGTGTAACTAGCACCCTTCTCAAAGTTCTTTTCAGAATCTTATTTATAGTTTTTATAATATCATCTTGCAAAGAGAAGCATTTATCTTTTAATTTTTTTTACAGGCAAGTATCAATTGAGGAAGGAGAAAGGAAAGCCAAAGAGCTGAATGTTATGTTTATTGAAACAAGTGCAAAAGCAGGATACAACGTAAAGCAGGTAAGTGTTTGAGTATGAGTTGAGGTTATCAATTTGAAAAAAGATCCTATGAAATAATTGTGTGAGTATTCTCTTGTATAAGATTTTTTTCTAGTTGGTAACAGCAGGCCTCATGAACTAGCAACATATACTGTACAGTGAAAAAATATAAATGTGGCATAGTTCTTGGAAAAGGAGGAAAGCCTTGCCAAGCTTCATAGATTGTGCACAGGACAACTATTTCATTATGATTGCAAGGTTGTAAACTTACCCTCACTGCATCAGGGCTGCATTGTTTCGAGGTAGTTGGGTTTTATTTTTGTTTTTTTTAGAGTTTAATGACAAAAGAAAGCAAGTATTTGCTGTCAGGAATGGTATTTTGCTTGTAGTTGTGGAGGTACATTCTGGTTACCGTATCCTTAATAACCTGCTGTTGCTTTAACCATGTTTATAACAGGCGTGTTTTGGGAGAGCTGGAAAATATGGGGACACCTCACATTATCAAACTATTTTCTAAAAGATGGAGTACCCAAAAACTCAACTGCTTAATTCTTTAGTGCTACCTATCATAAAGTAGTGGTCCCAGATTTATAGGATTTTCAAACCGATAAATTAGATTTAGTTGATCAATAGAAAGTTAAAATAAATCCTTTAAGCTGAATAAGTTGAGCTTTATGAAAAATTCTGTATATTGTTTCTTATGTCCCATCTAACCTTGCCTTGAAATACATGTAAGTAATTTTGAACTGTCACTAATTCCCTCCTTGTAATATACTCTTTTTTTTTCTTTCTTTCTTTCTTTCTTTCTTTCTTTCTTTCTTTCTTTCTTTCTTTCTTTCTTTCTTTTTTCTCTTTCTTTCTTTCTTTCTTTCTTTCTTTCTATTTATTTATTTGAGAGAGAGAGAGAGAGAGAGAGAGTAGGCTTCCCACTGAGCAGGGAGCCCAATGTGGGGCTCCATCTCAGGTCCTGGGATCATGACCTGAGCTGAAGGCAGATAAGATTGACTGACTGAGTCACCCAGACACCCTAGTATACTGTTCCATGGCTCTAAATCTTTGTTCATGGTTTTGTTCTCTTTGCTTAGAATACTCCGTTTCTTCTTTCCTGACTGATAACTACTCATCCTTTCAAGTTTCAGTTTAGATGTCAGCTCTTCAAAACCATTTTTTCTGACATTCTCTACCATACCATACCTGCAGACTATTTTATTTAGCAATAAATAGTCTGTGTTTTTTCCGGCCGCCCTAACCCCCATGAAACCACTCTCCTAGAACTTACCACATTATGTTGGAAATATTTCTCCCATCAAAGTTATATGTTCACAGGACCTATCAATGTTTCTGGAATTTAGAAAATGATAAGTAAATGAACTCATAGGAGCCATAGACAATTAAAAATTTTGAGTAATAAAAGGTAGCACAATTATTATCACTTAATACTGTTCTAATAGCAGTGGGTAGCTTCATCTAGCTTTCATCTATTATAGACATTTTGATAAGGATATGAATGCCCAAGTTGCTTATATGTCAAAGTATGGTATTCCCGAAGACATCTTTTGGTCTGGATTAGTGTCTAAAGGGATTGCTGTGGCCCCCTAGGCCTGACCCCGAATAGTCTTATAGATTTGGAAGTCTAAAATCATCAGCATACAGTGGTCACTAGTGATAGCTGTATCTTCATAATATGTAATTGGTTCCAAGTTAAGATAATTCTCAGGACGCCAAGAAAATTATATATGTCGTTCATTTGTTATTTTATAAACATAATTTTAAATAGCTTTATTGAAGCATAATTTCCATACCACAAAATTCACATGTTTTAAATATACATTTCAGGAATTTTTTAGTGAATTTAAAGCATTGTGGGACCATTACCACAATCTAATTTTAGAACTTTTTCGGCACTAGGCACATGATTTTTTCTAGAAGCCTGACCCATACATACGGATATAGCTAGCCAGTGATAATGAAGAGAGAATTCTTTTACAACACAATCTTACCCTGAATTCGAAACCTATTTGCTACTTTATTATTTCTCTTTATTTAGATATGTCTGAACATCTGAATTAGCTGAAGTTCCTGATTCTTTTGAGACCTGATTTTATTATCTTTTAAATATAAATATGATCAAAATTACTGTTTTCAAATTTTGGAAGAGAGCTGCCTTTAAATTTTTTTTTTTTTAGCTTCTTTCTTACCTCACAAAAACCATTACTTTGCATTCTATAGGGAGTACCATAGTATATTAGAATTTTATTTCAATATTTAAAGACCTTTGCTTTGTTACATAATTTAGTTAAGACAAAAATCCTGGAACTACGTCCCCCTTTTCCCTACTGATTGAAAGAATGAAACCAAAAAAAGAATTTAAATCTTATGTTAATAAGTACATTTAAATAATAGGCTAAAATTTTCCCCTTTGTCAGTGATTAATTATATGGCCTATATTTCTATCATGTGGGAAGATTACTAATTTTAAATATTAGCTAAGAAATACATCACATTACATTTTATGGGTTGTCTATTCCTTAAATGCATTTTTATAAAGGAGCTTAAAAACTAATCAAATAGAGTATCATTTTTTTAAAGATTTAATTATTTATTTATTTATTAGAGACAGAGAGAGAGAGAGAGAGAGAGAGAGGCAGAGGGAGAAGGTGGCTCTATGCAGGGAGCCTGACATGGGACTCGATCCTGGGTTTCCAGGATCAGGCCCTGGGCTGAAGGCAGTGCTAAACCGCTGAGCCACCTGGGCTGCGCCAAATAGGTATTATTTTAAAAATTATGTAAATGCCTATAAATTGAAGAAATCGTTATTTTCTTTTAGTTGCACTACATATCACCCCAGCGTTAAAAACAAAGACACACACACACAAAAAACCATTCCTTTTGATATCACTTGACATATTAAGTATATGGAAAAATTCAAATTTTCCTAAATGAAATCTAAATCAAATCTACCAAATAACCGTTGTCCAATTCCTGACTCTGGACAATGCACCTTGTGTGGTTTGAGTTCAGTACTTATTTTGCAAATAGAATGTTTATCATGCCATTGGAAACTTTGGCAGTAGGGGGGGAAATTGGTGAGAGAAGTTTTCCCTAAGACAAATATATTTAAAGCCCACACAGCCTTCTGTAGAAATTAGGAATATTTTCCTCCATCCTACTATCTTTGGTAGAGAGTGGGGTAGTTGATAACTAAACAAAGGTAAGAAAGGACAGAGATGTTTAGAATGGCAGATTGTCTCCAGGAATACCTCCTAGGATTAGAGAATTGCTTAATGATTTTAAACTTTATTTTTTAATTGATTAATTAATTAGATAAATTTATTTTATTTTTATAGATAAATACAAAATTTATTTAAATTTATTTATTTCTTTATACCTCTCTGCTCTCTCCCCCGAATAAATACATAACATTTTTATTTATTTTGGAGATTTTATTTATTTGGGAGGGCAAGTGAGGTGGGGAGGGGTAAAGGGAGTGGGAGAAGCCTACTCCCTGCTAAGCAGTGAGCCCAATGAAGGTCTTAATTCCAGGACCCCAAAATCATGACCTGAGCTGAAGGCAGACTTAACCAACTGAGCTACCCAGGATCCTGTAAATAAAATCTTAAAAAAAAACAAAACAAAAAAAGTCTTCATGAAGTAGGAGTACAAACCTAGTGAAATTCAAATTTTTTGACTCGTTTTTATTCAAGCCTTAAAAGCAGTCCTTTAGGGGCACCTGAGTGGCTCAGTCAGTTAAGCAGCCAGCTCTTGATTTTGGTTCAGGTCATGAACTCAAGGTCCTTGGATTGAGCCCCATGTGGGACACCCTGCTCAGTGGGGAGACTGCTGAGGATTCTCTCTACCCCTCCCCACCACTTGTGCTTTCTTTTTCTAAAATAAATAAATAAATAAATAAATCTTTTTTTTTTTTTTAAGATTTTATTTATTTATTCATGATAGTCACACACAGAGAGAGAGAGAGGCAGAGACACACAGGCAGAGGGAGAAGCAGGCCCCATGCAGGGAGCCCGACGTGGGACTCGATCCCGGGTCTCCAGGATCGTGCCCTGGGCCAAAGGCAGGTGCTAAACCGCTGCGCCACCCAGGGATCCCTAAATCTTTTTTTTTAAAGGTCATTTATATACATATTGATTCTGCTATATTAGGCCCTGTTGTGTATTCCCTTGCCTGCTACCATAGCTTATTAACAGATACCTGCCTTCATTCTTGCCCCACTTTAGATAACCCTCTATCCTGCTATCAGAGTGATTTTTTTTTAAATGCACATTTAATCAGGTTACTTATGAATTTTATCCTGAATTTTAAGCAAAGTCCTTAGTACGCTCTGCACTGCTGCTCTAAATCTTCATCTTTGGCCACTGTATACCTATACTGTACTGCTTATAGTCCTCCTGGCTTACTCTGTTCCCATATTTCCATTATATGTTATTGTCCTTCCTAAAATACTGTTTCTTCTCGTTATTTGTAATCAAAAACTTGGTTCAGACATAATCAAATGTAGATCGAGTGCCTTTCCTAATTATTGATGTAGCTCCCCTTCTTACTTTTTTTTAAGATTTATTTATTTTAAAAATATTTATTTATTCATGAGATTTATTTATTCATGAGAGACACACAGAGAGAGAGGGAGAGAGGCAGAGACAGTAGATAGAGAAGCAGGCTCCCTGCAGGTAGTCTGATGGTGGGACTCAATCCCAGATTTTGGGATCACGCCCTGAGCCGAAGGCAGACACTCAACCGCTGAGCCATCCAGGCATTCCCCCTTCTTACTTTTCATATAGAGTTTTTTGTCAATTCTGCCTCCTGTCATACTGAACTCAATAAATGTTCACTGAATGGAAGAATAATATGTTGTATTTCTTAAGCAGATACTTAGGGCTGCCATGTTATACCTTAAGAAAAAAATTATTTAATGAGCTTGACTCTGTCTTAAGAATTTCTCAGACTGAACAAGCTTAGAGAATCTAGGTTACATGGGAAATTGTCCTTTGTTCAGTATTTTCACTGCAACTTAGATACTCCAGCCTCTTGAGTTTCTTTGAATTCAGCTAAACATACATTGAACTTTTTTTCCCAATTATTTTATTGAGGTAAACATTTATGTACTTAAGTGAAATGCACGTATTTAAGGTTTAGATATAGGTGAATTTCAATAAATATATAGAGAGATGTAATGACTGTATCAGTGAAGATATAGAAGATATGTTAATTTCCAAATAGTTGGGGCATTTCTAGATCTCTTACTGTTACAGCTTCAGGTTTAGTTCTGTTGTGGTCAGATAATGTACTACATAACATTTTAGTCATTCATAATTTATTGAGATTTGAATCATGGCCTAGCATATAGCTTGTCTTGGTGAATATTCCACTGGAAAACAATAGTTTTGTATAGTTGTCAATTATAATGTTTTATAAATATCAATTATATCAAGATAGTTGATAGCATTGTTCATATCTTAAATAGTCTTATTAATTTTTTGTCTGTAGTTCTATCAGTTACTGTAAAAGGATTAAAAAGCGTGTTATTGTATTAAAATCTACAACAGCATTTGTATTTGCCTGTTTTGCCATTTAGATCTGTCAGCTTTTATGTATTTGGAAATTCTTTATTGAATGCATACATATTTAAGATTATTATTGTCTTCCTAAAACGTTTTTTTTTAGTGTTAAGAAATGTTCCTCTTTATCTCTAATAAGACTCCTTGTCTCCAAGTCTTTATCTGATTTTAATATAGCCACATCAGTTCTCTTTTTGTTTGATTGATATATCTTTTTCCTTGTAAAGTAGGTCACTGTTAGATGGCATATAGTTGGATTTCACTGCTTTTTAAAATCCAGTCTGAAAATCTCTGCTTTTTAATCACAGTGTTTGGTTTATTTAGATATAATGTAATAACTAATGTAGTTGGGTACATGTCTGTCATTTACTCTTTGTTATCTGCTTGCCTGCCATTTTAATTTAATCAAATGTTTTTGCATTGTATTTTAACTCTTTTTATTTTTAGCTAGAACTTTCATAACCTTTTTAGTAATTGCTCAAGGGATTGAACTAGAGTTAATATATCATTTTCTCCTTTGCATCTATACACCTATACACTCTTCCTTTGTGTTATTGGTGTCACACATATTATGCTTACATACATTATGAGCCCCATAAGAGATGTTTTAATTTTTGCTTTAAATAGTAATTAAGAGAAGAAAAGGACAGCTTTTTCTATTTACCTGTATATTTACAATTTCCATTGCTCTCCATTTCTTCTTATAGATACGAATTTTTCATCTGCTATATTTCTCTTTAGCCTAAATAACTTTCTTTACTGTTTCCCATTGAGGTCTCAGTAATAAATTTGCCTAGCTTTCAATTAGCCCAAAAGGCTCTTCAAAGAATGATTTTGAAGAAGGTTTTTGTTAGTTATTGAATTTCAGGCTGACAGATATTTTTCTTCCAATATTTTAAAGATGCTATTTCATTGTCTTCTGGCTTCCATTGTTTCTAATGAGAAGTGAACTCTAATTTGTATGTTCTCTATATGTAGTGTGTCATATTATTTTTCTTCCCTCTTCTAGAATTCCAGTGACACATCTGTTAAATGGCTCAATGTTGTCCTACTGGTCACTGAAGCATTGCCCATTTTTTAATCCTTTTTAAATGCTTTTTAAGATTAGATAATATTGATGTGTCTTCAGGTTCAACAGTCCTTTTCTCCCATATCCAAACTGCTATTAAGTCCATCCAATGAATTTATAATTTCAGATATTATACTTATTCCTAGATATTTCCTTTATTACTTTGTGTCCATTTTTCTGTTGAGTATCCCATCTGTTTGATCATTGTGGCTTTGTTACCTTAAAGTCCTTGAACATATTTATAATACTTGCCTTGAAATTATTGTCTACAAGGTCACCTAGGTGGCTCAGTTGGTTAAGTATCAAGCCCCACATCAGTTTTCCTGCTCAGCAGGGAGCCTGCTTCTCCCTCTCCTCCTGCTTGTGCTCTTTCTCTTAAATAAATAAATAACATATTAAAAAAAGAAAGAAAGAACTTATTGTCTACTAATCCAATATCTGAATCAGTTTCTATTGGCTATTTTTCCTCTTGCCTCTAGATTAAATTTTCCTGTTTCTTCACATGTCTAGACATTTTTGGTTGTATGTTCAGCATTGTATATAACACACGAAGACTCTGGTTTCTGTTATTTTTCTCTGCAAAAGGCTGAGTTTTATTATGGCAAGTTGTTATATTACTGGCTAATCACCTTGAACTTGTGTGGAGTCTTGATGTTATGTTTTGTTTCGGTGGATCAAAAGCCGGAGGTATTTATCAAGCTTTTCTGTCTTGGTAGGATTCAAACTCTAAAGTGTACCTCTGAAAAAAATAAAATAAAATGTACCTCTGGAGAAGGCAGTAACTGAAATCTCTGCTCATTTCTTCCAGCCTTCTAGCTGTTGCTTTCAGATGGGCTCCTTGCAGTCTCTCCTACATAAGTACCATTGAAGAGTCAACTGAGATTTGCAGGATATTTATGTGTAGACTTTAGAGTTCCTCCTCTTGGCTTCCTCCTTTTTGTTATTTCCTTCTTTTTTTTATTTTATTTATTTATTTATTCATGAGAGACACAGAGAGAGGCAGAGACAGGCAGAGGGAGAAGCAGACTCCCTGTAGGGAGCCCTATGCAGGACTAGATCCCAGGACCCCAGGATCACAATCTGAGCCAAAGGCAGATGCTCAGCCACTGAGCCACCCAGGTGCTCCTGTTGTTTCCTTCCTCAGTCCAGCCACACTAGCAGTCCACTGACACTGCAGACCTTTTTTTTTTTTTTTAAGATCTTTATTTATTCATGACAGACAGAGAGGCAGAGACACAGGCAGAGGGAGAGAAGCAGGCTCCACGCAGGGAGCCCAATGCGGGACTCGATCCCAGGTCTCTAGGATCACACTCCGGGCTGAAGACGGCGTCAAACCACTGGACCCCCGGGGCTGCCCACTGCAGACCTTTAAAACTTTTTCTGCATGAGTTCTGGCCACCTCGTATTGCACAGGCTAGGAATGGCTTTTAGAAAATCTATATAAACATGGATCTCACTCAGTAAGTGTGGATTCCCTTCTTCCCAAGGTTGAATTCTCCCTAATTTGTATCTGCTTTGTGTTGCTCTTGAGAGCCTTCAAATAATTGCTTTTTTTTTTTTTAAAGAGTTTATTTATTTATTCATGAGAGTGGCAGAGACATAGGCAGAAGGAAAAGCAGGCCCCATGCAGGGAGCCTGATGTGGGACTCGATCTTGGGACTCCAGGATCATGCCCTGGTCTGAAGGCAGATGCTCAACCACTGAGCCACCCAGTCATCCCTAAATAATTGCTTTTTTAATTTGTCCAGAGTTAATAATAGCCATCTGCAAGAGTGTTAATCCTATATAAGTCAGTTTGCTATTACCAAAATGGGAGGTAATAGGAAGCCTATGGGGGTTAGTGTTGCCAGGGTGTCTCAGTTGGTTAAGCTACCAACTCTTGATTTTGGCTCAGGTCATAGGGCTCCTCTCAGTGAGGAGTCTGCTAGAGATTCTCTCTCCCTCTCCCCTCCCTCCCCACCCCCTGCTTGCATGCACTCCTCTCTCTCTCTCTCTCTCACTCTCACTCTCACTCTCAGATCTTTTAAAAAATTAAACCTATAGGGGGCTGAAACTTAAAACATTTTATAAATGTAACAACTGAGACTACTTAGCATGTACATACTGAGGTTTTTTTTTTTTTTTTAACATGAAAGGCCATTTTTTTCTGAATTCTATATGTTACTTATCATCAAAATAAATTGATTTTTTAATTTATATATTCAATAAGTAACATCAACAAATTATAATGAAGAAATAATCTCAGACTTCTTCTGAGATTTTGTTATAGGTCAGTCACAATTCAAAAATGCTGCTGATATTCAGAAATTTACTAGGTAAATTTCACAGTTCAGTCATTGTCTTGGAAAACATTGTGAATCAGTCTTACATGCTTGTTTAGTAAGCATTGTTTGTTTAGCCATATATGTTTGCAAAGCACAATACTTTTGATGACTGTGCATTTTACTCATTTGAGAAAATCATGTGCTTTCACTAGAATTTACATAGTAATCTTTTTGTATAGATGTGTTTTAAAGGTATAGTCTAGCTCTATTTTCTACGCACAGAGATGTTTTCTAGCTTTCTGCTAATCTGCTAATTGGAGTCCTTCTCCCCTATTCCCTTATTATACTGGATTATAATATACATAATAAAAGCTGAAAATGGACATTATTGTTCTCTTTACTTTGTGTTTTTTTTTTTTTAAGATTTTATTTATTTATTCATGAAAGGCACAGAGAAAGAAAGAGGCAGAGACACAAGCAGAGGGAGAAACAGGCTCCATGCAGGGACTCGATCACACCCTGGATCATACCCTGGGCCGAAGGCAGTGCTAAATCGCTGAGCTGCCCGCGGTGCCCTTCTGTTTACTTTTTAAACAATTTTAGGAGAGAGTTTATTAATGCATCATTAATATCTGACGATAGTTCAAGTGATTGTGCCTTAATGCCTAAAATTGGCTTAAAATAAAACAAATTTATTCCTGCCCAATACTGTTACTTTTTCTTACTTAAAAATATCTGTCCGTAACCTCTGCCCTTTAACCTGGTATAAAACCCTGGTTATTGGGACTCCTGGATGACTCAGCAGTTGAGTGTCTGCCTTTGACTCAGGGCGTGATCCCAGAGTTCTGGGATCGAGTTCTGCAGCAGGCTCCCTGTGAGCAGGCTGCTTCTCCCTCTCCCTTATGTCTCTGCTTTCTCTCTGTGTCTCTCATCAATAAATAAATAAAACCTTAAAAAAAAAAAAAAAAACCCTGGTTATATCTTTAAAAATATAGTTATTCTATTCTTTAAAAAAAATAAAAATACTCTCAGGGCTAGAACTACAATAAGTAATACCTATTAATATAGGATATTTAAGTAATATTTTTCATCCCATTCAGTATTTCATAGAAAAGTAGCCTATATAGGTACCTAAGTGGCTTAGTCAGTTAAGCATCCAACCCTTGATTTCAGCTCAGGTCATGATCTCTCAGGGTCATGAGATCGATCTTCCATGTTGGGGTCTGCACTCAGCAGAGAATCTGCTTGAGTATCCTCTCCCTCTCTCTCTCTGCACCTTCCTCTGCTCTCTCTCTCTCTCTAAAATGAATAAATCTTTTAAAAAAAGATAGCCTTTGGTAAGTATTTTAACCCTTATTTTTTTGGTTTTGTGAATGTGGTATGGTATTTAAATTGCTGAAGGGAAATGGTAATGAGAAGGTAATTATTTAAGGCTTCACCTGACTTCATCTGAGAATTAATCCATTCTTTTAGTGAAGTATTAAATGTGTGGGTGTCACCTTTCTTACTCCATTTTCTAATTTTATAGCACTGGCAAATAGGAAAAGAACAGAAACATTTCTTGATCTTTAACTTCTAAAATCATCAGTACTTGTCAGAAGAAAAAGATTTGTTTGAAAGAAAATGAGGACTTTGTGAAAAATTAATGAAAGCTGATGTACATCAGGGCTAACAGATCAGTGAAAGCTTGCATACATACAGTGGGGTTGTGCATACGTGTGTGTGTGTGTGTGTGTGTGTGTGTGTGTGTAAATTATGTTATACCAGCTGAGAAGCATATGTACTTTAAGCATAATATACCATTATATCCCATGTCTGCATAGTTCTTGGCTCATAACAAGTCTTCATCTTGGGGATCCCTGGGTGGTGCAGTGGTTTGGCGCCTGCCTTTGGCCCAGGGCGCGATCCTGGAGACCCGGGATCGAATCCCACATCAGGCTCCCGGTGCATGGAGCCTGCTTCTCCCTCCGCCTGTGTCTCTGCCTCTCTCTCTCTCTCTGTGACTATCATAAATAAATAAAAAATTAAAAAAAAAAAAAGTCTTCATCTTGGACTTTTTTGTTTTTGTTTTTGTTGTTGTTAAAGATTTTATCTATTCATGAGAGACACACAGAGAGAGGCAAAGACATAGGCAGAGGGAGATGCAGGCTCCCTGCGAAGAGTCTGATGTGGGACTGGATCCCGGGACATTGGGACCACGCCCTGAGCTGAAGGCTGACGTTCAACCACTGAGCCACCCAGGCATCCCTTCATCTTATAGTTTTAATCATGTATCTTAATTCACATGTGTCAATTACCTGTGGTATATAAGACCATTGTGAGTTTTTTGGAGAATTTAGTTATGTGAAATGTGATTGTTGATTTCTAAAAAGCTTATGATATAGTTGAAAAGAATCACATTCTCATGAAAATTATGTAGTAAAGGGTAGGTAATACATGATAAATGCCTTGCCAATACTACAGACAGTAAGATCCACAGTAATTATTGAGATATAAAATCAGTGATGTCACAAGGAGGCATATTTGTTGAAGAAATGAATAAGATTACATATAGATAGGATGATCAAGGGAGGCCCCATTCTTAATCATCTGTGATTACTAATAAAGCAGAAGCTTCTGTTAAGTGTATCATTGGCATTTAAGAAATGGATTTTTCCTTTAATGATTATTTAAAACAGCTTAATCCCCTAGAGTCTTTGCCTCCCCCCCCCCTTTTTTTTATTTAGATTTTTTATTTATTTATTAAAGACACAGAGAGAGAGGCAGAGACACAGGCAGAGGGAGAAGCAGGCTCCATGCATGGAGCCTGACGTGGGGCTCCATCCCTGGTCTCCAGGATCACGCCCTGGGCCAAAGGCGGCGCTAAACCACTAAGCCACCAGGGCTGCCCGCCTTCCTGTCTTATACATATTTCTATAAGGTTAGAACATTGTTTTTGTAAGGCTTTTACTTGGCTCATTTTAGGGTGTCCTGGATTGAGTTTAGGTTAGTGACATTGATTCCTTTCCTCTAATTGAAATATTTTGAGAGAACACCAAACTTTTCAAATACACTGGCTAAAACTATAGATAAAATTTTTAAGTCCTAGAAAATGTATAGAAAAGTTTTTATGTCTGTGATTTGTATGTATAATTTCACAAGGCAAATACCTCTTACCCTGGATTGTTAGCTAACAATTTCTTCACACATAGAAAACCTTCCATTTAAAAAAAAAGAAAGAAAACCTCCCATTTATACTAAGAAGTATAAGGTAGGAGAAAAAAAAATATTACCTTTGCAGTCTCAGCTCTGCTGTTCATTTGGTATATAGTAAATAATCTTCTATAAAACGAGGATATTAATATCTTCCCCACAAGTTACTGTGAGGATTAAAATGGGAAACATGAAGATTCTGACAAAGTAAGAACTCAGTGATGGAGTTTTGGAATGTAGATGAGGTTTGATGGGGTGAGATCTGGAGCTGATAACCAAGAAAGAATTCTTGAGATGCCTTTGGTGCAAAATGGTGGTTTTACTAAAGCACGGAGACAGGACCCTTGGGCAGAAAGAGCTGCTGCATCAGGGTTTGAGAGATGGCTGATTATACACTTGGGAAATGGGGAAGTTAAGGACAAGGGAGGTTTTAATGGGATTTTCATAGTTAAGACTCATAGGATACTGGAGGCCTTGCCATTGTCAAATCAAGGTGGTTTTTCCTTTTAGGAAGGCTTTAAGTTAATTGGGAGCTTCCTGGAGGAAGATTACAGTCTGCCCACTTCAAGTTTTTGTCAATGGGCTGCTAAGTTTTAAGGACATTTAATTGTATCTACATTGCCTTCTGGAAGCTAAGTTATTGATAAAAATGCTTTTTTATTATAAATTACTAAGACATTTGTAAACTGAGGGAGACTCATGCCTTGCAGGATTGTGATCTCTATATGTTAACTATTTGTTTTTCCTTTCCTTAGCTTTGGGGCAGTCGGGAGTGCCTGAGGAAAGTCACATATATCCCATCTGCTTTGGGGGCAAGGAGGTTGCTGGGTGTCAGTTCCTGCTTTATTCTCAGCTTGCCTTCTGTTCCCTCATCACTCAGCATTAGCTTCTTTTTGATTACTTCACACTCCTTACAAATTAGTGTTACAGCATCATCGATCTTTAACCCTGGCTGCACATTAGAATCATCCAGAGATCTTTTAATGAACCAGTAAGGGCCTCACCCCACCCCAAATTAGTTAAATCTATCTATGCAGGTGGGACCCATGCATCTGGTTTTGTTTGTTTTTAGTTTCCTGGGTTATTATGATGCATGGCAGGTATTGAGAACCACTGGTATAGAGGGAAGGACTTCACGAAACATAACCTTTCAAGGAAATATTCCTAAAATATTTCTAATTAATTTCAAAAGTAAAAATAAGTCGAACTGGACAACTCTAGCCCATTCTTTTCTTTAGAAAGAATCTAAGTTAGATTAGGGAAATATCCTCGAGGTCACAAAGCTATCATAATGGGGTAGTTAGTAGTAGTTTCTTGATTTGAATTTTACACTCTTTCTAAAAACACATTGAATACTGTGTTGTTGTTGTTTTTTTTAAAGATTTGATTTATTTATTCATGAGAGACACAGAGAGAGAGAGAGGCAGAGACACAGGCAGAGGGAGAAGCAGGCTTCATGCAGGGAGCCCCATGTGGGACCTGATCCTGGGACTCCGGGATCACGCCCTGGGCTGAAGGTGGCGCTAAACCGCTGAACCCCCCTGGATGCCCTACTGTGTTATATTATGAAACTAGGTAGACAAGTAAGAATATAACAATACCATCTCTGAAAGACCTCTTTAATTATGTACTTTTTAAAAATTTTTTTATTTATTCATTCATGAGAGACACAGAATGAGAGAGGCAGAGACATAGGCAGAGAGAGAAGCAGGCTCCATGCAGGGAGCCTGATCCTGGGACTTCTGGATCATGCCCTGAGCCAAAGCAGATGCCCAACTGCTGAGCCACCCAGGCATCCCTTATGTACTTTTTTTTAAAGGGTCAGAACCTATAAACCATTTTATTCCATTTTTACAGAAAAATTTTCCCAATGCCTCCTCCACAAAAAATATACATATATATATGTGCATATATACATCTATATACACACACTTTAATGTTTATTAAATACATTTTTCCATTTTTAAGCTAGCCTGTAATAAACTTTGATATCCTTAGAAGCTGAAAAGATTGTGCATTTTGAACATTTAAACAGTTTTTAAAATAAATATTTCATATCAGAAGCAAACTAGGAGATCTTGGGAAGATTTCTAGATATTCATAAATAAAAACATTTCATTTCTGCCCTAATACTTTGAGGTCTTTCCCAACCCCCACATCTTTCCCACTAGTTTTTTTTTTGTTTTTTTGTTTTTTAATTTTTTTTTTATTATTTATTTATGTAGTCACACAGAGAGAGAGAGAGAGAGAGGCAGAGACACAGGCAGAGGGAGAAGCAGGCTCCATGCACCGGGAGCCTGACGTGGGATTCGATCCCGGTCTCCAGGATCGCGCCCTGGGCCAAAGGCAGGCGCCAAACCGCTGCGCCACCCAGGGATCCCTCCCACTAGTTTTAAATAGCTTCTTAGAGCAGAATTTTGCACCTATTGGTGTTTTATTTTAGTCCTAGAATTCACTCCAGAATTTCATAACATTTGGAAAAATAGCCCACAGGACCATGAGTAATTATGACTAGTCTCTAGTAGAAATAGAGCTACTGTTTATATATAACAAATCAGTTTTAAGCAGTTAACCTAATGATTTCCCTTAATTTTCACAATAATCTAGTTAGTTGGGCAGCCCCCGTGGCCCAGCGGTTTAGCGCCACCTTCAGCCCAGGATGTGATCCGGGAGACCAGGGATCAAATCCCACGCCAGGCTCCCTGCGTGGAGCCTGCTTCTCCCTCTGCCTGTGTCCCTGCCTCTCTTTCTCTCTGTGTCTGTCATGAATAAATAAATAAAATCTTTTAAAAAATAATCTAGTTAAGTATACTATTATTTAAGCCCGTTTTACAGATGAGATGACTGAGGAACAGAAAGACGACCTGTCACCTAAGTGGCCTGCCCAGAATATAAACTGTGAACTTCACCTTTTAGTTTTTAGCTTTTTGCCATTCTGCCCTTTAAAGTACTTTCAAGATGTGATTTGTAGATCTTTGTAGCCATCGTAAAAGAACTAGAATCACTGATAAAAGTCCTGATGCAAACTGCTGTTTTTAATGCCTGCCTTTGCCAGCAGGACAAAGCTTCCTTCTAATCCTACATATTCTGTGCTCCGCCAGTCTGGACTACCTAAACATTCTTGAATATACCTTGTGCTTTTCTCTGAACATTGTTCAGGCATTTGATTGTCTCGCAGCTGACAAATGTGGCATGATACCAAATTGTTCATTCTAGAAAATTCATTCTATAATAGTGATATTCAGTCTTGCTCTCAATAATTTTAACAGCCATAGTGTATAGTCAGCACATTTCTGATTTCAGTAATTTTGAGGGCAAGGGAAAAAGAATATTGAGGCTAATGACTTTGATCTCTAAAATGCTCCTAAACCTTATAGAACCAAAACAATTAGACTTTTTCTCAGGTCTTCCCTAATCATACCCCACCAGGCTATTGCCTACAGATAAAAATTTGCTCCCTTTCTATATTCCTTTCCCTAAACAGATGATGTAGGATTCTAGTCTTTCATCTCTGATTTTCCCTTGTTTCTATCCCTTCTCATTTTAACTCAGCAACATTTGTGGAGCACTTAAGTTCTGAGCGCTTTGCATAGCATGTTTTTCAGCCAAGCAAAAAACTGCCTTTAAATCCCAACTGAAAATGTCGGTCACCACCTAGATTTTCCCTTGTGTCCTGAGAAGGGCTTTATATCTGTGTTCTCATATCATTTTGTACTTCTTGGTTGATAGCACTTATCACATTATAACATAAAGAATTATTTGCATTTATCTCTCTTACCAAACTGTGAGCTCCTTGAATTAAAAAACTACATCTTGTTCATTTCTGTGTCCCGACTCAAACAAGCAGGTATTTAGTACAAGGGAGTTGTATCACGTGTGCTTTTAACTTGTAGGAATTTATACTGCTTGCCAAAAAGAGAAATGATTGAAATAATAAGGCAGTTTCACCTACCATTCTACCCAGTGCGTATATGCGTAGTAATGGATACATAATAGGTATGAATCTGTTGTTCCTTCAGTCAGTTTCTGTTCCTGCATACCTCTCAAAGTGACCATCTCATTAGCCTTAGTGTGATTCTCCTTTTGAAGATATTTTTCATAAATCATACCTCAGACACAAGCCAACCACTGGCTCCACTAGAGATGGAGGAAAAGCCATCTGCTTTGGATTTGAGAGGTGGTGTGTTGGTCTCTAACATAGTGCTTTCCTAAGGAATTATCCAGGGTAATTTTGACTAGACTGATTTTTACCATATACTCACTGACCTTAAAAAACTGTTTATAAAAGATAGGAATGCCACTATATAGTTTTCCTAAATAAGCAATCAATCTTCTGTCCTTACTCTGAGTTGTTATAGTACTTTGTTTTTATAAGTCAAATGACATTTTTGCTGCTTACTTCTTAGCTGTTCATGTCTGATCTCATCATTTGAAAAGTAAGGATCATATCTTTACATGTGGCATATATGGCATACAGCATATAGTGCTCATTTATACAATAAATAGACATTTCAATATGCTTTCATTATGCTAAGGTCTAACACAGAGGCCATATCTTTTAACTCACTATCCACTGATCATCCACTTTCACTTGATACCATTTGCTATATTTTCCCTTCCAATTATCACATTTCTTTTTCCACAGCTCTTCCGACGTGTTGCAGCAGCTTTGCCTGGAATGGAAAGCACACAGGACAGAAGCAGAGAAGACAGTATCCTTTTTGTTTCATCAGAAAATTTTATTGTTAACTAGTCTTTAGAGCTCCACTTGGTTGGCTAAGGAACATTATGCTATTACCTTTTACGGCCAGGAATTCAGGGCTTAGGAGCATAGAAGCCCCATGGTTTTTATGGTAAATGAGATCTGGTGGTTCAGGTGTACCTTTTGCAGCCTCCTGTTCACTGCAGTTAATCAATGAGAGGGTTTGTGTTTGTTTAATTGCTTGATTTTTAATGAACAGTAAACTTAGAATCCCAACCTTTTGCCTCTTAATTTTGAGTCCCAATGGCTTGGCTTTTTCCCTATAGTATACATCATATTTTCCTCCTTTGCTTTTTCCTGACATTTGAGCTTTCTGTTTGGCACAAGCAGGAAATACTTAATCTGGAGTTTTATTGTGGCCTCTGCTTTCAGAAACAGGACATATTATTTTAAAAGATCTTTAATTTTAATATTTTAATTGTTTCATATTTACCTAGAGTGTTTTTCCATATGCATTTTTATTAAGCCATAGGATTCATAGTACTTTGTGTTCAGCTTTTCTCACTGCTAAATGTTTTAGCATTTTCTAAGCCTTTATTATTTTAATAGGATTTGTTCTACAGAGTTGAAGTCACATCATTTATTCTCTTTCTGTTGCTAGAACTCTTTTGTAGGCTATTTTCAGATTTTTATTATAGATAATCCCATAAGGAATATCATCTTTACATGGTTTCTGGCTTGGCTAATTTCCTTAAAACCGATTCTCATGAATAGGGCTTAACCTTATTCTGACCCTTGTTGCATGTAGTAGTTATAAGCAAGTTTATTCCATTTGAGCACCTAATGTAGTGAACTAGCTGTATAGGAAATAATGTTCTGAAGCCAATAGGAATGGAAGTGGAAGGGGCTTGCAAGAGATGTCGGTATTCAGCAGAATTGGAATTGTACTTTCCCATTATAGCTCCTTAACTTTTGTTTCAGTGATTGACATAAAACTGGAAAAGCCTCAAGAGCAACCGGTCAGTGAAGGAGGCTGCTCCTGCTAATCCCCAGTGGCATCTTTAACTTTTCTCCAGAAGCTCACTGCTTTGGCCCCCTTACTCTTTCATTGACTGCAGTGTGAATATTGGCTTGAACCTTTTCCCTTCAGTAATAATGTATTGCAATTCATCATTGCTGCCTGTCTCGTGGAGATGATCTATTAGCTTCACAAGCACAAAAAGTCAGTGTCTTCATTGTTTATATTTTACAAAAAGCCAAATGATTCCAACATATTCCAGTGATAACTTTAAAAATTAGATACATTTTCTCAACTTTTCTTCTTTTTCAATGTTATGATAATGTACTTCAAAATGATGGAAATTTCAACATTATGTGGTTTGGTTAAGGAGCAGTTGTTCATAGCAGCACTTGCCTACCTACTTGATCTCTGCTTTTCTCACCTCTCCCTTACTGCATTCCGTATTCTTACTCTCTCCCTCAAAACAAATGAGGTATGACACAGCAGCACTCAGACCAAGCCCATTGGATCCTTCAAATTGAGTGATACCACCTGCTCTAGGCCTTGGGCCAAGATGTCCAAAATTATTTTTGAGCAGTGATATAAATTAGATTTTATTTGAGGTCAAAACTCAACTATCATGGTAGGCAGTGCTTGAATAAGACAAAGATTCTGATATATCTTCAAAATGAGTCCTAATGAACATACTAAGTACTTACAAGTTAAGTGAACATACAGTGTGTTTCAGACCAAAACAAATGACCCTTTCATATGTTAGTCTCTGGGAGAAAAGGATAACAGTGCTTCAGAACATGTTTTTAATACCAAATTCTTCCAGTGAACTATTTCTCCCAGGATTTTAAAATTGTCAAGATAAGGTAATTGTTTAAAAAAAAAAAAGAAGAAGAAAACTTTTGTAAGCAATAGATTTCTCTTGGGTTTTTGTTCTTTTTTCAAAAAATGCTATGCAGGCAAGGCACTATAGAAATCAAATTCCTTTAAGAAGAACCAGTGGAAGAATTTAAACTTGGCACCTTGATCAAAATTACAATAACCAGTAGAAACAATGATACTAAAAGATTATCAACATAAGAATCCTCAACAGAATAGCAAATACTTTGCTCAGGACATTGGAGGTCAAATTGAAAATGGAAAGTTTTCTTACAAGCCCCTAGAGGCAAATATGGAAAAGCATACATAGAAGAGGGAAAGGAGAGAATGGAAATAACTCAATATTATGCAGATTTATGCCTTATTTTTTAGCATTTTTTTTATGTTGGGTCTTTTAGTCTGGTTTTGCTTTTTATTAGATCTGTATAGTTTGGTTAATTAACCAGTGATTTAGTTTTATATTTAAGCTAGAATTAATCTTTTTTCTTTGATGATATTTATTTCTTTGCCTTTTTTTAAAAAACTACTTTCAGTTTTTAGATGTTTTGTCTAATCTATTTAGAGCTTCATCACCATGGCAATATATATTTCCCTTAAAACACTGTAAACAAATATACTAGGAGTGCACCATTTTAATCTTTACTAGTTATTGTGAGATTGCTGTGTAAGTTAATAAATACATTTGTAAATACATTGTTTGCAGGAAGAAAATTTCTGAGTTACAGCTCAGGAAAAGCCTACTGAATTTACGTTGTAAGCATTACTTAACACAGTATAAAGATGAAAAGGCAACAAAAATAATTCATACTCCTTCAGCCCCTCATTGCAACAAAGCCCTTAACTGGGAGAACCTTATTCCCCTCTTTCCTCTTCCTTCTCCAATTCCCACTTATTGTCACCTTGTAATATTCAGAGAGCACTTGGATTATGGGTCTGAATAGAGAAATGCTTTCAGATAATCATTAGCCCACATACCAGTAAGTTATACTCAAAGATGGGATGGAGTTGTAAAGTGCTTTTATAATACAATATTATTGTTAAAGGCAAGGGTTGACTCTTTGTTTTATTTTGACATGGCATGTCCTAAAATAAATATCAATTCAATATGGCAGATGGGTCATATTCTTTATTTGGAAGAAGTTGTGATTTCTGACACGGGGGTGGTTGTCTTCCTACACTGTAGTGTTTGACTCTTTTTATGTATCTTTAAAACAGTAATCAGTTCTACTGCTTTTTAATATTGGTCCTTTTATTTGGCTTGGGGTTCTTCAACTAAAGCAGTGAAGTGTGTTCATAGTCCCAATTTTTTTTTAATAAACAATTTTGCTGCCAAAAATATATAAATAAAACACAAACAAAAACAATTACTGACTTGGTTTTCTATTCCTGCCAAGCTAATAAATTAGCATAGTTTCCTACCTTCCTCCTTAGAACTATAAAGGGAACTTGAAATCCAGAAAAATAACGAAACAAAAATAAAGAGAAACCTCTTGGGAGTCAAACTCTTCAACTGTCAGAGAGTGGTTACAATCTGAAGATGGGGCTACTGGTGGAGGCAATAAAATAATATATGAAGAAATGTAGTTTACATTCTGCTTTTGCCTCCTCTAACCCCACTTTTGGCTAGGGAGAATGACAGCAAACTATTGCCCTCCCACCAAATGCAGCCTACTACCTGTTTTTAATTAAGCTTTATTGGAACTCACTGCATAGATGGAGTTTGAGTAGTTGTGACAGACCTTATTGCCCCAGAAGCCAAAAATATTTACTATCTGGCCCTTAACAGAAAAAGGGCCAACTTTTGCCTTGCAAACACGATAGCAGTTTTCTTTACAGAAAGGGAGGCCGCAGGACAGAAAGCTACAAGTGTCCACAGGGGTAATACCAGGGTAATGTAAAATTCCTGATAAGTGAGGAGTTGGTGAAATTAGAGGGGAATGACCTGCCTGCCCTAAGCCTTTCACTCATTCTCTAACCCTTCCCTTTCAAAAGTGAGTTGTAATCTAGGTGACTGCTTCCTACAAGAGCTGCTGCTTTCTAAACTAGTTTAAAGGTAAGGCTCTGAGAAAAGTGTTGTTTAATAGGATGTTACTGAATGGGAGCAATTACATGTGTTCTTGTGGTTCCTGTAACTGTCCCACAATTTGTCTGTTCCCTTCTTAAAACACTTGATATTTTGGTTTTTGACATTTTTCCAGTATACCCTCCCAGACTTGGAACCCATATGCCCAGGAGAATTTGGACCCACAAGCCAGAATAGTTGGCTGAAACTGCCTCAGAAGAAAAAGTGAATACCGTCTGAAGCAAAAATACTTGAAAAGACCAATAATTTAAAGATGGCTTGATAAATATTAGAGAAAATATTAGCAATATGGGACAAAAGTCAAATACAACTATTAAGTGTGAAAAATACAATAGTTGAAATAACACATGAGATAAATGGTAGACGACATTCCACTGATTAGTGAGAACATCAGATTGAGGAGCTCTTTCACTAGAAAGCAAAGAAATAGAAAAGATTAAGAGGATTATAGTATACATAACAACATCTGGTAGCAATTCCAGAAAGATAAAAAGAATTCAAGTACTGGGACACCTGGGTGGCTCAGCTGTTGAGCATCTGCCTTTGGCCCAGGGCATGATCCTGGAGTCCTGGAATCAAGTCCCACGTCGGGCTCCCTGCATGGAGCCTGTTTCTCTTTCTGCCTAATGTCTGCCCCTGCCCCCCCGTCTCTCATTAATAAATAAAATCTTTTAAGAAAAAATCCAAGTACAGAAAACAAAGTATATGATGAGCATCTGCATATCTTGTGAATACAGCTTCTAAAATGGTTCCTGATCCCTGCCTCCTGGATTTCATGCAGGTTTTGTACAATCCTTTTCCCCTAAGTAAAGGCTGGACTTGGTAAATTGCTTCTAAGGAATAGAATATACCAAAAGCAGTAAGATGTCACTGGAGATTGTATCATGAAAAATACTTGTTTTGCCAATCTCTCTGACTCCTCTCATTTGCCTCTGTGCAGCAGTCTACTGTGTTGCAAGCTGCCTATAGAGTCCTATGTAGTAAGGAGCTGACAGCCGACTCCATCAAGCAGCCAGTGAGGAACTGAGGTCCTCAGTAAAACAAACTGCAAGAAACTGAATGAAAAACAAGCTACAGACAGAAAATACTTGAATATTTCATGCTTGATAAAGGACTAGTTCAGAATATATGAAGAACTCTCTTAATATGAAAGAAAAGCAATCCAATAAAAAGGTAAAAGATTTGATGAGACACTTCACCAAAGAAGGTTATACAAATGGCAAAAAAGACATGAAAATGTTCAACATTATTAGTCACTAAAATGCAAATTAAAACCATAGCAAAATGCCATTACACATATACTAGACTAAAATTTAAAAGACTCACCATATCAAGTGTAGGTGATGACCAACTGGAACTCTCAGCTAGTACAAGATTTTGGAAAAACAGTTTGGCAGTTCTTAGAAAGTTAAACATACACTTAAATAACCTAGCTACTCCATGCTTAAGTATTTACCCACAAAAAATGAAACCATGTGTCTATAGGAAGGCTTGCACACAAATATTCATAGCTTATATTAGCCAAGAACTGGGAACAACTCAAATTTCCATCAAAAGGTGAATATAAACAAATGATGATGCACACTATGTAATATAGTATGCAGTGAAGCAGAATAAACTTGATATCCACAACAATATAGATGAATCTAAATGTAAACTATTCTAAACTCTCAATTTCTCAATTTCAGCCCCTGGTAATCTCTATTCTGCTTTCTGTCTCTGGATTTGCCTATTCTGGGTACCAGGTATAAGCGGGATTATACAGTGTCCTTTGTGTCTGGCTTCTTTCACTTAACCATACTTTTAGATGTTCATCCATGTTGTAGCATGTATCAATTTCATTCCTTTTTATGGCTGAGTAAAAGTCCCAAGTTACATATAAACTGCATTTTGTTTACTCATTCATCTGTTGGTAGAACTTGCATTGTTTCTACCTTTGGCTGTTTTAAATAATGCTGACAAGAACACTGGTATACAAGTACCTGTTTTGATGCCCTATTTTCAGTTCTTTTTAGTACATACCTAGGAGTAGGATTGCTGCATCATACAAATCTATGTTTATGTTTTAACTTTTTGGGGCTCCTGGGTAGCTCAGTCAAGCAGCAGCTGCCTTTGGCTCAGGTCATGATCCCAGAGTCCTGGGATGAGCCCCATGTCAGTCAGGCTCCCTGCTCAGCAGAGAGTCTGCTTCTCCCTTCGCTACTTCTTGCTTGTGCTCTCTCTCTCCCTTTCTCAAATATATAAGTAAAATCTTTTTTAAAAACCAAGAAAACAAACCAAAAAAAAAAACTTTGTTTAACGTTTTGAGGAAATGCCAAACTGCTTTCCATAGTAGCTGTACCATTTTACATTCCCACCAGCAATGACTATATAAGGGTTCCAATTTTCCATATCCTCATCAACATCTTTTATGTTTGACTTTTTTGGTGATAGTTCTCCTCGTGGGTGTATAGTGATATCTGTTTCATTGTGATTTTTATTTATTTGCGTTTCCCTAATGACTAGTAATGTTAAACAACTTGCTTACTACTGGCCATTTGTATAATTTCTTTGGAGAAGTGTCTAAGTCTTTTGCCCATCTTTAAATTGGGTTGTTTATTGTGTTGTTGAGTTATAGGAGTTCTTTGTATATCCTAGATGTTAATTCTGTAAGAGATGCATGGATTTACAAATATTTCATTCCATGGCTTGTCTTTTCTCTGAGTCCTTTGATGCACAAAAGTTTTAGACTTTTGATCAAGTTCAGTTATCTTTTTTTTTTCTTTTCTGCCTGTGCTTTTGGTGATGTATGTAAGAAATCATTGCTAAATTCAGTGTCATAAAGATTTTCTTCTATGTTTTATTTTATGAGTTTTATGATTTTAGCTCTTAAGCCTTTGATCCATTTTGAGTTAATTTTTTAATAATAAATTTATTTTTTATTGGTGTTCAATTTGCCAACATACAGAATAACACCCAGTGCTCATCCCGTCAAGTGCCCTCCTCAGTGCCCGTCACTCATTCACCCCCTCCCCCCACCCTCCTCCCCTTCCACCACCCCTAGTTCTTTTTCCAGAGTTAGGAGTCTTCATGTTCTGTCTCCCTTTCTGATATTTCCTACCCATTTCTTCTCCCTTCCCTTCTATTCCCTTTCACTATTATTTATTGAGTTAATTTTGTATAGTGTGTGAGGTAAGGGCCCAACTTCATTCTGTTGCATGTAGATATCTTATCCCCAGCAACATTTGACCAAAAAAAGACTGCCTTTTCCCCATTAAATGAATGACCTTGCACTCTTGTTGGAAGTCAATTGTCCATAAGTGTAAGAGTTTATTTCTGGATTATCTATTCCATTTGTCTATATGTCTGTCCTTATGCTAGTTACTATACTATTTTGATTACTTTCACTTTGTAGTAAGTTTTGAAGTCTGGAAATAATGGGTACTGCTTGCTGATTGCTTTGGGTAGTGTTGTTATCTTACTATTAAATCCTCCAATCCATGAACACAGGATGTCCTTCTGTCTTAGTCCATTTGGGCTGGTATATCAGACTGGGTAATTAATAAACAACAGAAATTTATTACCTATACAGTTCTGGAGGCTGGAACGTCTAAAAGTAAAGCACTAGCACAGTCACAAAAGGGTGAGGGCCTTTTTCCTGGTTCATTGCCAGCTCTTTGATATGTTCTCATGTGGTGGAAGTAGCAAGGGATCTCTCTGGAGCCCATTTTATAAAGGCACTAATACCACTCATGAGGGGCCACTCATGATATTAGCACCTCTCAAGCCCCTTGGGAGGATTTCAATATATGAATTTTGGAGGGACACAAACTTTCAGGCCATAACATTCTGCCTCTGACGACCCAAAATTTGTGTCCTTATATGCAGAATATATTTATTCCATCCCAAAGGCCCCCAAAGTCTTAACCTATTCCAGTGTCAACTTCAGAGTCTCCAACTTCAGAATCTTTTAAGTCCAAAGTCTCCTCTAAATCAGATATGGGTGAGACTCGAGGTGGATTCATCTTAAGGCAATGGCTCTCCAGCTGTGAACCTGGGGAAATCAATATGCTTCCAAAATACAATGAAGGGACAGGCATAGGATAAACACTCCCAGTCCAAAAGGGAGAAATCGGAAAGAAAAAAAAAGGAGTAACAGGTTCCTAGCAAGTCCAAAACCTTCAGGCACAGTGAGGCAGAGTTCTGCATTCTGGAGTAATGGGTGACTCTGCCCCAGCTCTCACAGGTTGGAGTCCAGTGTCTGTGGCTCTCTAGAGGTGGACTCTCATCCCAGTGTCTCTACTGGTTTGATGTTTTGAAGGTAGCCCTGCTCCGATGGCTGCACTAGGCATTGCCCTAGTGGGTGTTGTCTGCTGTTGCCTGACCCCAAAGCAGACTTAGTTCTGAGTTGCATACCACAGGCTCCTGGAGGGTCCATCCTTTGGAAATAGTCACACCTGGTGAAGATAGTCACACCCATATACTGTGGATACTACCCAAATTTGTTTGTGCCCTCTGAAGGGGATGTCACTGGGGCCTACCCTACACCTGAGGCAGCTGAAGTGCTAAGTGCCAGAATTTGGGGAGCAGAGCCTGCTATGTGAAAGGGTGCCAGGTGTCAGAGGTCTCTCCTTTCAAATCCTGTCTGAGACTGCAATGGGAGGGCCAGCCTTGAAGATTTCTGAACTAAGAAGTCATACTTTTATTGCTTTGTAGGATAGGTAGGTCCTGACTTCTGTTTAGTCTCCCATGTCTTGAATATTTCTTAGCTTCTGTGAGTTGATAGTCTCACACCAATTATTATCAAATCTGGCCACACCCTTTGTGTTCTGTCCAGAAATTAGCTTTCTTATTTCTTTCAATACTGATAGGCTGAGAATTTTCCAAATTTTAAAATTTCTACATCCCTTTTGATTAAGAATTCGACATTTAGGAATTGTTGAATCATTACTTGGTGCTCATCATGATAAGTGTACTCTGAAAAATATAACACTATATTAATTATCTTCAAATAAAAAACAGAAATAGATACACATGTAGAACAAACTTGAAAGGAGAGGCAAGGGACACCTGGGTGGCTCAGTGGTTGAGCATCTGCCTTTGGCTCAGGATGTGATCCTAGGGTTCTGGGATTGAGTCCCACATGGGGTCCTTGCATGGAGCCTGCTTCTCCCTCTGCCTGTGTCTCTGCCTCTCTCTCTGTGTCTCTCATGAATAAATAAATAAAATCTTAAAAAAAAAAAAAAGAGGCAAAATTGGTGAATGGGATTAAGAAATACAAACTAAGTTATAATTCACAGGGAAAAAAGTACAGGGCAGGAAATATAGTCAATAATATTGTAATAACTTTTTAAAATGAGTAACCACACCTGTGAGCATTTTGTAATACATTGATTGTTGAATCACTATGCTGTACACCTGAAACAATAGTGTATGTCAACTTTCTGCAATTAAAAAAAAAATAATTCCATCTTTAAATCATTTCTCTTAAATCTTATTATAAGCATCCAGTCAAGTGACTCCTTCAACATTTTGCTTAGAAATTCCTTCAGCCAAATATCAATTCATCACTCACAGTCCTACCTTACACAAAAAACTAGAACATTATTCAGCCAAATTTTGGGCACCTTATATTAAGCATTGCCTTTTCTCTGTCAGAGACCTCATCAGAATGGCCTTTTCTATCCGTATTTCTACCACTACTCTCTGGTCACAAGTGCTTGAGTATTCTCTAAGATTGAAAGTTTCTCTACAGCTCTGCTCTTCTCCTAAGCCGTCAAAAGAATTATCCTTATCAATCCATTAATGACAATCAATGTAGGCTTTTTCTAGCATGCACCTCCAAACGTTCAACCTCTGCCCACTACCCAGTTCCAAAGCCGTTCCCACATTTTTAGTTGTTTTAGGAGCAATCCCACTTCTTGGTACCAATTTTTCTTAGTCCTTTTGGGTTGCTATAAGAAAATACCAGACTGAGTAGCATTTAAACAGCAGAAATTGATTGTTCACAGTTCTGGAGCCCAGAAGTCCAATGAAATAAGGGTACCAGCATAGTCACGTAAGGCCCTTTTTTGGGCCACAGACTTCTTGTGGTACCCTCACATGGCATAAAGGGCATGGGATCTCTCTGGAGCCTCTTTTATAAAGACACTAATCCCATTCATGAGGGCTCCACCCTTATGATCTAAAGACCTCCTCAAGCCCCACCTACTACTAATCCTACCTTTAGGGGATTAAGTTGAATTTTGAGGGAGACAAACATTCAGACCATAACACATTGCATTTATTTATATATTTAATTTCTTTCAGCAATGTCTTAGTTTTCAGCATAGAAGTCTTTCATGTCCTTGGTGGTTAGGTCTGTTCCTAAGCATTTTATTCTTTTTGGTGCTATTGTAAGTGGAATCTTTTTCTTAATTTCCTTTATGGATTGTTCAGTGCTAGTTTATAAAATGCAACTGATTTTTTTAATGCAACTGATTTTTATGTTGATTTTGTATCTTGCAATTTTGCTAAATTTGTTTTATTACCTCTACCAATTTTTTGTGGAATATTTAGGGTTTTTACATACAGTTGACACTTGAACAATGCAGGAGTTGGGAGCATTGACACCTGTGCAGTCAAAGCTGTTTATAAGAAGGATGCCTGGGTGGCTCAGCAGTTGAGCATCTGCCTTCAGCTCAAGGTGTGACCCTGGATCTAGGATCAAACCTTGCATTGGGCTCCTTGCAGGGAGCCTGCTTCTCCCTCTAGCCTATGTCTCTGCCTCTGTGTGTGTGTGTCCCTCATGAATAAATAAATAAATTTTTAAAAAATCATATAAGAAACAAGTCTTGAGAAGGATGTGGAGAGAAAGGAATATTTGTGCCCTGTTGGTGGGAATGCAAACTGGAGTAGACACTGGAAGACAGTATAGAAATTCTTCAAAAAGTTAAAAATGAAACTACCCTGTGATCCAGTAATTGTACAATTGCCTATTTACCCAAAGAATAAAAAAATACTAAGTCAAAGGGATACAGGTACTCCTATGTTTATTGCAGCATTATTTACAATAGCCAAAATATGGTAGCTGCCTAATTGTCCATCAATACATGAATGGATAAAGAAGTGATATACACACACAAACATACAATGGAATATTAGTCACAAAAAGAATGCAATCTTGCTATCTGCAACAATATAGAAGGAGCTAGAAAATAAAATGCTAAGTGAAATAAGTCAGAGAAAGATACCTTATGATTTCACTCATGTGGAATTTAAGAAACAAAACAAAAAACTAGACTTAACTATAGAGAACAATCTCATGTTTACAGAGGGGAGGTGGTAGGGGACTTGGCTGAAACAGGTGATGGGGATTAAGGAATGCCCTGTGGTGGTGAGCACTGGGTGGTGTATGGAATTGTTGAATCACTATATTGTACACCTGAAGCCAATGTAATACTGTATATTAACTATCCTGGAATTAAAACAAATAGGCATATAACTTTTGAGTCCCCCAAAACTTAATATTGTTGCCTAGAAGCCATACAATATTAAAAACATAAACAATTAACATATTTTGTATGTTATTTGTATTATATATTGTATTCCTACAATAAAGTAGGCTAAAGAAAAATATTAAGAAAATCATAAGAAAGAGAACATACATTTACGGTACTGTACTATATTTATTGAAAAATTCTAGGATGCCTGGGTGGCTCAGTGGTTGAGCATCTGCCTTCAGCACAGGACGTGATCCTGGAGTCCCAGGATCGCGTTCCGTATCAGGCTCCCTGCATGGAGCCTGCTTCTCCTCCTTCTGCCTGTGTCTCTACCTCTCTCTCTGTCTTTCGTGAATAAATAAATAAAATCTTAAAAAAAAAAATTCAGGGGCAGCCCGGGTGGCTCAGTGGTTGAGCGCCGCCTTCAGCCCAGGGCGTGATCCTGGAGACCCGGGATTGAGTCCTGCGTCAGGCTCCCTTCATGGAGCCTGCTTCTCCCTCTGCCTATGTCTCTGCCTCTGTGTCTCTCATGAATAAATAAATAAAACATTAAAAAAAATTCTGCATATAAGTAGACCCATGCAGTTCAAACCTATGTTGTTCAGGGTCAACTGTATGAGATCATGTCATCTGTAAACAGATTATTTTACTTCTTCCATTCCAATTTGGATGCCTTTTACTTCTTTTTCAAGCCTAATTCCTGGGAGTACAACTTCCAGTACTATGTTGAATAGAAATGACAGAATTGAGCATTCTGTCTTGTTTCTGATCTAGAGGGAAACCTTTGAGTCTTTTACCATTGAATATATTTGCTGTGGATTTTTAAATATAATACATGCCATGTTAAGGAAGTTCTATTTCTAGTTTATTATTTTTGTTATAAAAGGGTTTGAATTTTGTCAAATGCTTTTTCTGTATCAATTGAGAAGATCATGTGTTTTTTCTTTATTCTACTAATGTATTATATTACATATGTAATATGTGTTATACATTAATATATATAAACCATCCTTTCAATCTAAGAAACAAATATTTCTTGGTCATAGTATATTCTCAACATTCTGCTGGATTCAGTTTGCTAGTAATTTTTTGAAGATTTTAAAATCAATAGTGGCTGTGGTTTTCTTGTACTGTCTTTGCCTGGCTTTGATATCAGTGTAATGCTGCTCTCATGGAATGAATTAGGAAGTGCTTCCTCTTCTTAATTTTTTTTTTTTTTTGAGAAAAGTTTGAGAAGGATTGATGTTAATTCCTTAAATGTTCCATATAGTGATTCAACAATTCTGTACATTACTCAGTGCTCAACATAGGTGTACTCTTAATCCCCTTACCTATTTCACCCATCCTCCCACCCACCTCCCCATTGGTAACCATCACTTTGTTCTTTATAGTTAAGAGTTTGTTTCTCGTTTACCTTTTTTTCTTTGTTTTGTTTCTTAAATTCCACATATGAGTGAAATCCTATGATATTTGTCTTTCTCTGACTTCTTTTTTTAATATTTATTTGTTTATTTATTTGAGAGAGAGAGAATGGGGGAAGGAGAGAGAGAGAGAATTCCAAGTAGACTGTGCCCAGCATGGAGCCCAATACAGGGCCTGATCCCACAACCTCAAGACCCCAACTTAAGGTGAAACCAAGAGTCAGATGCTTAACTGACTGAGCCACCCAGGTACCCCTCTGACTGACTTATTTCACTTAGCATTATACTCTAGAATCATCCATGTTGTTGCAAATGGCAAGATTTGATTCTTTTTAATGGCTGAGTGATACTCCATTATGTACATATACCACATCATCTTTATCCATTCATCAATTGATGGACACTTGGGCTACTTCCATAATTTGGCTATTGTAAATAATGCTGCAATAAACATAGGGGTACCTGTATCCCTTTGATTTAGTGTTATTGTGTTCTTCAGGTAAATAGCCAGTAGTGTGATTACTGGATCATAGAACAGTTCTATTTTTAATTTTTTGAGGAAGCTCCTTATTTTCCACAGTGGCTACACCAGTTTGCATTCCCACCAACAGGGCACAAGGGTTCCTTTTTCTCCACATTCTCACCAACACTTGTTTTTTGTGTTTCAGATTTTAGCCATTCTGACCAGAATGAGGTGATATTTCATCATGGTTTTAATTTGCATTTCCCTGATGATTAGGGTTGAGCATTTTCCATTTTCTTTTTTTTTTTTTAAGATTTTATTTATTTATTCATGAGAGACATAGAGAGAGGCAGAGACATAGGCAGAGAGAGAAGCAGGCTCCATGCAGGAAACCCGATGTGGGACTTGATCCCGGGACTCCAGGATCACGCCCTGGGCCAAAGGCAGGCGCTCAACCACTGAGCCACCCAGGCATCCCCAATTTTCTCATGTTTCTGTTGGCCATCTGTGTGTCTTTGGGGAAATATCTGTTCCTTTCTTCTGCCCATTTTTAACTGGATTATGTGGGGGTTTTGGCGTTGTGTATATCCTTTATGTATTTTGGATACTAACGCTTTATTGCAAATGTTATTTGCATACGTCTTCTCCCATTCAGTGGATTGTCTTTTGGTTTTGTTGATTGTTGCCTTTGATGTACAGAAGTTTTTATTTTGATGTAGTCCCAGTAGTTTATTTTTGTTTCCCTTGCCTTCACCCCATCCACCTCCTCTCTGATAACCATCAGTTTGTTCTCTATAGTTAAGAGTCTTTTTGTTTGTCTCTTTTTTCTTAAATTCCATATATGGGGGAATCCCTGGGTGGCTCAGCAGTTTAACGCCTGCCTTTGGCCCAGGGTGTGATCCTGGAGTCCCAGGATGGAGTCCCACGTCAGGCTCCCTCCATTTAGCCTGCTTCTCCCTCTGCACCACCACCCCCACTCTCTCTCTCTGTGTCTATCATGAATAAATAAAATAAAAATTCCACATATGAGTGAAATCATATGGTTGTCTTTCTCTGACTTATTTCACTTAGCATTTTACTCTCTAGATCCATCCATGTTGCAAATGGCAAGATTTCATTCCTTTTTATGGCTGAGTAATATTCCATTGTTGATGTATGCCATATCTTCTATATCTATTTGTATATTGATGGACACTTGGTTGCTTCCATAATTTGGATACTGTAAATAGTGCTGCAACAAACATAGGGTATGTGTATCCCTTTGAATTAGTGTTTTTGTATTTGAGTAAATAGCCAGTGATGTGATTACTGGATCATAAGGTAGTTCTATTTTTAAATCCATACTATTTTCCACAAAGGCTGCACTAGTTTGCATTCTCACCAGCAGTGCATGAGGGTTTCTTTTCTCCACATCCTCACCAACACTTGTTTCTTCCACTGTGCATCTTTGACTTATCAGCATGCACTTAATATTGTACTACTTCACATAAAATACAGAAAACTTGCCACAGTATAATTCTATTTTCCCACCTCCTCTTCACTCTTCTTGTTATATTTTTTAATTCACTCCCAATTTTGCATATAATATGGGTAATTAATTCTCATTGAATATTCCATTTTGCTAGTGAAATATACCATAGATCCACCTATTCTAAAATTTGAGTTTTTTCTGCTTTTTATGATGCTTTTTTACCTTTTTTTTTTTTTTGGTAAATATATGTACACATTTCTGTTTGGTGTACCCTAGGAATATAATTGATGGGTTATGAGGTATGCAAATACTTGTCTTTCTTTACTGATTAGTTTTCAAAGCAGTTGTACCGGTTTACACTCATGTGAGATTTCTATTTGCTCCACATCAGTACTTAATGTTGCCTTTACCTTTAGCCATTAAGGGGGGGTATGTAGTGGTATCACATTTTAATTAAAAAATTCTTAAAAACACTGTGCTGACCAAACAAAATAATATATGAGCCAGATGTGGTCTGTAAGCCACCTCCAGGTCAGACTGTTTTCTAAGAATATTTGTCTTAAAGTGTGTGTGAATAATTTAATAGTTGTCTACTGGACAGCTGGAAGATTAAAAAATCATGCAGCAATCCTATTAGGGAAAGATTTGAAGCAAACTGCATCTGAAGTATCCATTTTTTTCTTGCCCTGTTCAGTGGGTTGAGTGGAAAGAACCAGGGTCTTCTCAGGACCATGATAAATGGTAAGCCCTGAGGCTGTAGAGGCACAAAGAAAAGAGCCCTTAACCCAGCTGTGGAAGGTTCTCTATAATACGGTCTCACCTCCCATCCCTCTTCATCATGCAATCTGCTGTGACATCAGACTGAACTTCAGAGTGAAGACTTTGGTCTTCTATGGCCATTGCTCATGCCATTTCTTCCATGTGTTCTTTCTGTGTGGAAAGCTCTCCCTCCCCTCTCTGCTTGACAAATTCCTATTCATCCTTCAAGGCTCATCCTAAATTTCTACTTCCTGTCCCAGAGCTTTCCCCAGTTTCCTTGGCAGAGTGGGATACCTCTCCTCAGTGCTCCCACTGTACCATGTCCCTCACTTACCTCACCTCATCAAAATCATTGGTGTTTATGTCTCCCTCTAACTTAGGGGCTCTGGGGATATGGCTGGGGCAAACACCTGAATTTTTTGCCACTTAGTTCTCATCTATTCTTCCTACTTCTGGGAATGGTGCCCTAAACTTACTTTGGAACTCCCCCACCCCACCCCACCCCTGTTCTAAGCCTTGTTCTTTTAGATGATGTTTTCCAGATCACCATAGCCTCATGGATGACCACAGGACCCAATTTTGGCTAATGCCCTTCTGCCCCAGGACTTTAATTCATACTGTTGGAGGAAGAAAAGCTCTCTTGGCTAGACTTGAACCCAGAATATCACTGCAGCCTCTGAATGAGCTCTGTGGCTATAAAGATGAAAACAAAGTCTAAGGAACGCCGAATCCCTGCATCCGTTTCTGGACTTCCTAGTTATATAACCCAATGCTTTCCCTTCTTTGGCTTAAATCAGTTTGAGCAGGTGGTTTCTGTCATTTGCAGCCTCAAAAGGCCCTGGCCACCTACTTTCTATGAAACTAACTCCTTGATTCAACTCTGGAAGGATGGGAACCTAATGGAAAGGACCTGTACACCACCAGACTCTCAGACAGGGCACAGCCTGGATCACCCATCAGATCAGATGACAGAGACCCTGACATAGCCTTTCCTTTTGAGCCCTCAGGGATGGCCACCTTCAACCTACCACCTTCGGGTGGGGAAAGCAAGATCCAGAAAGGTTAAGTGAATTGTCCCAAATTGCTGTTAACATGCTGTCACCAGCTCTACTTGCCCTCACATAGTCTTCTCACTACACCAAAGAAGGCACTAGTAGGTGCTGAATCACTGATATGAGCTGTCCCAGGGAGACAAGGCCCCTTGTGGGGTAGGGGGAGGACAAAAAAGCCAGAGCCAGCGCTAGAGCCAATCACATCTTTATTAGTCTCTGCAGCAGGGTCACTGGAGCCCCTACCTACAAGGGAATTTTAGCAGGCTACTCTGGCTACTGGGCAGGAATGTTAGCACTTCTATTAGGACAGAATGGGAGAAGAAATTGGAAGGGAGCCAAATGGAGAGACTGCTGGGCCACTTGATAGGGAAGCACAGGTAGGGCTTCCTAGTGGATCAGGCCCAAGAGGTGAACACTGCCTCTCCCCCAGGGTGAAGGAAGAGACAAAGCCTGAGATGGTGACAACCACAGATATGGACAGAGGTCCCAAGTTCTTGGGGACCAGGAATGCATGGCTTGATGGAGGCACCCATCCTAGGGCTGGAGGTCCCAAATAGAGCTCATCTGCTCCCCAGCAAGGGGACCCCAGGTTCAGCTCAATTGCTGCCCCAGGCATCCTAACATGGGGGAAATCTGAGCCCTGAAGAAACAAGGGACCCAGGAAGCTGGTAGTGGGAAGGATGGGGCTAACCTCAGGGTTTTAGATTTGAGTATGTGTCAGTATTAATAAAAGAGGCATTATATTCATTATAGGCACAATCATGAAACTTCCCTCCAAAAAGCTCACATCTCCCCAGCAAGCTCTTTAGCCTGGAGGGCCATCATGATCTGATCCCAATCCCCACCCCAGCCTAACTGAACTCAATTCCTTGGACATGCCATGATATTCACTGTTCTGCACTCTTGCCAACAATCCTACTCCTAGCCTACTTTCTTTTTGTTCTTTATCCTCATGTGGATGGAGGATAACTCTGTCTTTATAACTCTCCAGCTGCTGGAGAAAGAACCTGACTCCTGTGTCTCCAGCACCTGGGAACTTGAAGTCACATGAGTTGTGTCTTCTGTGTCCTGTGTATTTGGGGGAAATGTGTCCATATATGTCTATAATGAAATTCTGGGGTGTCTGGCAGTAGATATAAGGATTTTGAGCTATGTTTGTGCCTGGGATGATAGCTTCTTCCAATTTAGAGGGTGAGGGAGTGGGATGGATGATCCAAGTCCAGAAGGGTTTAATGGAGAGGAAGGAGCCAAAGTACAACAGGTCTTAGTGGAGGGTCAGGTCAAGTAAGAACAGGGGTCTGTTGTTGGTCTATGCGCAGGGTCCACACTCCAAGTCCCAGGGCTCAGAACCAGCAGGGCGACCACATGAGCGAGCCTAGTGCTGCGCCTGTGGCAGCCCCGGCAAGCATGCCCATGGCCAGCGGAGCGCCAGCACTGTAGCAGGGATCCTCCCGCACTACCACGTGCGTCACACCGGGGCCTGTGGAGAGAGCCATGTGGGCTGGGGACTTAAGGGCACAGACATCTTCGGCCGGAGACTCATGCTCAACCCATGACAAGAGGCAGAGCCCACTTTCCTGCACCTCAGTTGGAGAAACTGAGGCCTCGATGCAGGAAGGACTCGTGCTCTTTTCCCGGGGCTTACAGGCCTTGAATCTGCTACGGACATTCTGGGGCTATGAGGCTAGGGTGCAACAGCGAGGAAACCCGGGGATCTCTAAGAACCTCCAGGCCCCACCAGAGGATGGGCGTTCCTAATTGCCAGGCTTGCAGGCGGGAGGAGGTGGCTGTCCCCGCCTTTGGCCACCAGGGGTCGCCACCAGCTCAGAAACGGGTATCACGGGACAGCCAGTGAGAAGGGGCGGGCGTTGAGAGGTGAGCGCCGCTCTACAGTGTGGGGGGCGCTGGTCCGAGGTATTTCGAGTCTCGGGATGGGGGGGGGGGGCAGCAGAGGGGCCCGCCTGGGAAAATCCATGGTTACTACAAGAGTGGGGCCTGGCGCTGGATTGGGTCAGGGGGGCGGACCAGGTGGGAGACTTACCTGCATAGGGTCCGTAGTAGCTGCGGATATATGTGGCTTCGTGCGCGTTGGGGGGTACCACCTCATAGTAGTCCTGGTACGGGCTGTAGACGCGTACCTGGGGAGCCCCACTGGGTTAGCTGCCCGGGAACTCTCTATCCCAGGTTTGGTCTCAACACACCGGGCTTAGGTCCTTCTAGGCCCACAAAACCACTTCCCCAAGTTTAGAAATGATTCCCCAAGAACCAGCAAGCTCCAGGAAAGAGGCCCTGTCTCCGCACACAGTCCATGGTTCTTGTCCTCTGAAACTTTAGCCCCAACATCCAGCTCCCAGGATCCCATTTTTCCTGCCCTGGACTCCCTAGCACTTCCCTGATCAAAAATTCTCCATGGCTCCCAACTTCCCAACACAGTCTAATATTTGCTAGCTGCTCTCCATTGGTCCCATTTGGAGAAATCCAGTGGATTTCTCTACTCTCCTAGTCATGAGATGGGGCACATCGCCCAGCCCCAGGCCCAGAAGAAAAAGCAGGTTGGGGAGGAAAGAAGGGTAAGGATGGAAACTAAAATATTATCGAGCAACCATCATGTACCACATTTACCAGGCCCTGGGGGAAGTGTCCATATTTGTTACTTCCTCTAGTTCTTACTGCAGACATTATTATGCTCATATCACCACAGAGCTAGGGACGGAGGCTGGGAGAATGATCATTGCTCTCTCTGGTGGGGACAGATGCAGTCTCTCCATTAGAATTTTATCAACCCAGGACGCTTAGGTGGCTCAACGGTTTAGCATCTGTCTTCTGCTCAGGGTGTGATCCTGGAATCCCGGGATCAAGTCCCACATTGGGCTCCCTGCATGGAGCCTGCTTCTCCCTCTGTCTATGTCTCTGCCTCTGTCTCTGTGTGTATTCTCATGAATAAATAAATAAAACCTTAAAAAAATTTTTATCAACCCCTCAAAACCTAATTCACAAGTCACCCACTCTAGGAAGCCCTCCTGGTTTCAGAAAGAATCCTTTCTTTCTGAGTTCTCTATGGACTCTGCTTGTATCTTTTGTTCGTATCTCTCCTCCTGACCTTTCCTGCCTGCACCCCAAATGTGAGCTACTTATAAGCAAGGACTCTGATTACATCCAGGACCTCATGAATAGCAAGAACTAATAAATATGTGAATTAAATGGAAGCTCCTAATCCAAGCCCTTCATTTTATCCCCTGGAGAGCAGGCCTGGAAAAGGGGGAGGATCTTCTTCTCTCTTGGCCCCTTCTTCATCTCTCACTGGGTGTCACACTTGAATGGTCCAACTCCCTTCAGAAGTCCAGGTGTCTTAAACCCCACCTATCTCAAAGTGATTTCATCACCCCCCTCCCAAACTTGCTCTTCTATAAATACTTTTCTCTAAATGCCACCATCCCATGCACTCAAACCAAGACATCAGGTAGCACCCTTGTCTTCACGCATTTGTGTTCCATATCACATCAGCTACCAGGCAGGTCTCATGATTTTAACTTCTACATATGTTCTTCTGTCCATCTTTTTGACCAGTGCCAAGAGAATAAGCAATTGGTCTTGGTAACTTGGAAGTTGTGGGTGACCTTGAAAAAAACATTTTTCAGAGGAGTGGTTGGGGTAGGAATCCAGGCTCTGGAGAGTTGAAGAATGATTGAGCGGTGAAGGATGGAATCAACATATGACATCTCTTTCAAGAAATTTGGCTATAGGTGCACCTGGGTGGCTCAGTCGGTTAAGTATCTGCCTTAGGCTCAGGTCACGATCTCGGGATCCTGGGATTGAGCTCAGCATCAGGCTCCCTGCTCAATGGGGAGTCTCCTTGTCCCTCTCCCTCTGCCCCTCCCCCTGCTCATGAGTACTCTCTCTCTCTCTCTCAAATGAATAAATAAAGTTAAAAAAAAAAAAAGGTTTGTCTGTAAAGGGGAGTTCTCCATGCACACCTTGTGATTTCAAATCTCCATGCCATTTCTCTTTGATGGGGTTGCCTTTCTCTGCATTTTTCATCCAACTACCTAACTTATCTTTCAGACTGAACCCAAGTATCACCCTCCCCAAACTTCAGGTTCTGTGAAGGTCCCATTTGTGGTCCCATAGCCCTTAGAGTCTCCTTATCATAGCACCAATCACTCTACAGTGTCATTGTTTGTATCCCTAGGACTGTGTATCTCTCTCTTCAGACTTGGAGACCCCCACCCCATGAAGGGGAGAGTCTACTCAGGCCTCATTGGGATATGATAGGTGACTAATGGATTGAATTTATCTCTAGTGAGTCAAGTACAGAGCCAGATAGGAACCAAGGTCACCCAGCTCTAAATCCAGCCTCAAGTAAGGGACGATGACAAGTAATGCTTAATCTCAAGTGACTTTCCTCATTATGTTCTTCCCTAAAGGTGATCCAACAGGGCTTTCTGCTTTCTCTTACCCAGTTAGAGCCAAGATCTGAACTCTATGCCTAGGAGGACCAAGAGAAAGCCAAGCACTCAGATCCCAAATTTGATTGTAGAGAACTTGAGGTGTAGAGCCTATACCTGCCCAGCAGCTGCATAGTGAGCCTGTGGCCCTGTCAGGCCTTAGAGAGAGTGGAAAACACCACCTCATGTCCCTTGTGGCACTTGTATTCTACCCTCCAGGTCTGGGAGGCCCAGAGGTAAACTCATGTGAGTTACCTGGCAACGGGTCAGGGGATCCCACAGAGACCCCATGGGGAGAACCTAACTAAGGGCTTGATCCCTGATCCTCTAAAAGCCCAGCCCCCTTTGCAAGTACAGGGTCAATCAGGAGGTCACACATGAATAGATCCCTTCCCTCAGAAAAGCTATTGTTACTTAGGTTTACAGATTTTTTTTTAAGAATTATTTATTTATTTATGATAGACATAGAGTGAGAGAGAGAGAGAGAGAGGCAGAGTGTGTCACAGGCCGAGGGAGAAGCAGGCTCCATGCCGGGAGCCCGACGTGGGACTCGATCCCGGGACTCCAGGATCGCACCTTGGGCCAAAGGCAGGTGCTAAACCGCTGAGCCACCCAGGGATCCCCAGGTTTACAGATTTTAAATCCGATTTTTAGGCATCCTCACTTTAAACAAACTCATATCCTCCTTTGGGCAGGGAGGATGTCTCAGAATGCTGGGATAGAAGTCCTAGTCCTGCCACTGATGAGTCAAGTGACCTAGTCAAGTTATATAGCCTCTCAGAGCCTCAGTTTTCACATCTATAAATGGGAACAGTCTTTCCTACAATGCCCATTCCTAAGGCACAATGAGAATCCAGCTGAGCCACATCTATGTATCCCAGGTGGGCCTGGCATTTCTGGGTTCAGTGGTTCTGCACATCAGAATTACCTGAATACGTTTTTTTAACCACAGATTTCCAAGGCCCCACTCCAGACCTACAGAATTAAAGCATCCAGAGATAGGATCTGAATGTTAGGGTTTTTTTTAAAGTCCTGATGTAAATCTAAGGCACTGTCACATTAAGCACTAATGTGCCAGAAAAGGAGTTTACAGCTATAAAGGACAAGCAGGGACACCTGGGTGGCTCAGCGGTTGAGCATCTGCCTTGAACTCTGTGTCTCTCATGAATAAATAAATTCTTTAAAAACATTAAAAAAAAAAAAAAAGACAAATACTTGAGGCGCCTGGGTGACTCAGTGGGTTAAGCATCTGCCTGCAGCTCAGGTCATGATCCTAGGGTCCTGGGATCAAATCCCATGTTGGGCTCCCTGCTGAGCAGGGAGTCTGCTTCTCTCTCTCCTTCTGTTCCTCCCCCTCACTCATGCACACTCTCTCTTTTTTAAAAATTAAAAATTAAAATTAAAAAAGAAGATAGGCACTCTAGGACAAGCCTCCACTGTACCCACCCCATGCCCTGCTGAATACTAAGGACAGAGAGAATTCATCCCCCAATCCTGCTTTCTAGAGATTCCAGATATTCTGGGATGGGGGAAGGGAGACAGATATGGACTAAATTACATTACCATATGAGGTAATGATGCCATTAAAAGAAGGGATCCCTGGGTGGCGCAGTGGTTTGGCGCCTGCCTTTGGCCCAGGGCGCGATCCTGGAGACCCGGGATCGAATCCCACGTCGGGCTCCCGGTGCATGGAGCCTGCTTCTCCCTCTGCCTATGTCTCTGCCCCTCTCTCTCTCTCTCTCTCTCTCTGTGACTATCATAAATAAATAAAAATAAAAAAAATTATAAAAGAAGGTTTTCACTCCTCCTTCCTCCCTTTAGTCATTCATTCATTCGCTCATTTGGTGAACACTGCCTGAGGCTCACTTGTGCCCTAGCTCCATGCACCAGGAATAAGGAGGGTCAAAATAGACCGTCCCTGTCACTGAGCTTTCATCGAGTACCTGCTGTATACCCAGCACTGTGCTAGGCACGCTAGGGGCAGAGCTGATCAGACCTGGTCTTTACCTTGGAGGAAGTTGCAGGTCTAATGGGAGAATAGAGACTGAAATAAAGGGTCTTGAAACCAGGCCTAATAAGACAATACTAAGCATTAGTGCAGCAGGCTGTGAAGGGAGGTCTGGGAAGTCTTCCCTGAGAAGGTAGCAAGCAGCCTTTGAAGTGGTTCTCAGAGGCTAAGCATCTGTTTGTCAGGTGAAAAAGAAAACTAAGAGTTTTCACAACAAAGAGAATGGCACATGCAAAGCCTAGAAAGAGGGGAGAAGTCTGGCACAGTTGGGAACATAGGAATCAGAGTAGCTAGAGCGCAGGAGATGAGAGGATGTGGTAGATGACATTGGCCCAGGCCAGACTCTGAGGCCCTTGAAAATGGTGCTGTGGTTGGTGCCCTGTGGGTGTTAGGGAGCCATGGGATGTTTGTGAGCAGGGAAGGGATGTGACCGGGCCCAGTTTTGGAGGCACATCCTCGTGGCCGAATGGAGGCAGGGAGGACTGAGCCAGCACTTACCCAGATCCGCCTCTCAACCTTACAGGGGCTCCATGAGCGGGTCACACACCTGACCTTGGGGCAAACTCGGCGGCTCCTGGGAGGGACGGTGGCTCCAGCTGGGGCCTGCTCAAGCCACAGAAACCCAAGAAAAGGGAGGGAGGGAGGAGGTGTCAGAGGCCCTCTACATCTGGAGAAACTCAGAGCTTTTAACAGGCCCTACCAAATCTGGGACACCTGGGTGGCTCAGTGGTCGAATGTCTGCCTTTGGCTCAGGTCATGATCCTGGGATCAAGTACCCCGCGTCAGGCTCCCCACCGGGAGCCTGCTTCTCCCTCTGCCTGTGTCTCTGCCTCTCTCTATGTGTCTCTCATGAATAAATAAAATCTTAAAAAAAAAAAAAAAAACAGGCCCTACCAGAGCCCTCTGCCAGCTGGCTGTGGGAAAAAGTAAGAGTTGTCCCCTTCCTCCTCAGCGCATGGTAATGGAGGGAGGCTCAGGGTAGTTACTTGGCCTAAGTCACACAGAGAAGGGTCAGTTGTGTCTCTCCAGAATTAGCCTGCCTTCACCTGTTTTAGACTGCTGAGGCTCCTGGTCTCCAGGGAGGACAGAACAGTTCTGATCTGCCCTCCCACCCACCTGCCCCCTTCACTGGCCTCCCAGCCTTGCCCCTGCCTGTGTCCCTGGCTCTGTGTTCCCTGGAATAGCCTCCATCCAGAGGGGGGGTATAAATCTGCAGGACATGGAGGGACAAAGTGCAGGTCACTCCTACATAGGCACAGGACAGAGAGGAGGCACAAACACAGGCGTGAACACTCAGAGCCAGGCAGACACTGGTACAAAGGACACAAACATTCCACTAGAGCAAGTGCTGGGACCAGAGGGGTGTGTGTGAAGGGGGGTTCTGGGAGGTGGAGAGAGGATCAGAGCAGAAAGATGTGAGCAGAGCACTGGGAAGGTGCACAGGCAGAGAAAAGACAAGGCAGCTTCATAGAGTCAAGAGTGCAGAACGGTCAGCCCTCACCTCCTTCCGCCTCTTTCGGGTGGGACAGATTGGCCCTGCATATGGGAGATTTGCACCTCAGACCCAAGTTAGCCAACAGGGGTGCCTCCACCCTGCTGACTGCTGCTCCAGCCTCCTCACTCTAATCCAGCCTCCACCCAGAAGCCTGAGTCTGCTCCCCAAAGTCTGGCCACAGACCTTCCTGCTTCATGCCCTTTATTGCTCCCCACAACACTCCTCAGAGGTCATCTCTCCCATTTCTTTCCTTCCATGTGTTATCCTCCAGCCAGGCCAGACTCCAGGCCCTTACACACACACACACACACACACACACACACACGTGTGCACATCTCACTTCCCCACCTCTGCTCATGTAGTTCTTTCTGCAGCTAATGCCCTTCCCTCCAAATATCACTGACCTAGGTTCCAGTACAGGTTCTTCCACTGACTTAAGACTAGGTTTCAGATAAGTTACCTCCCCTCTGAACTCCAGCTTCCCTATCTGTAAAATGGGACTAAAAGTACCAACCCTACCAAGGCTGTGGGAAGATTAAATGATATAACCAATGGTAGATACAGAACACAATGCCCAGCCCTCAGCAGGTACATGCCCAAGAGGGGTTCTAGATGCAATCTGGTCTTCTCTGCTACTGCCCAGTAGACCTCTCTCTAGATGACATTGGGCTCCACCATACCACAGACAGAAGGAGCAAGCACAGAATGTAGAGTCAGGCAGATGGGCCAAGCTGGGCCACCCTTGAGCTGCGGGCTTTGGGCAGCTCCTCAAACCCACACCTTCATCAATCACTAAGCTCCATTGACTCTACCTCCTAAATATGTCTTATTCTTATCAGCATAGGCCATCAGCAAGGCCTTGGTCCAGACCTCCAGCTAGTCACTAAGACTCTGTCCCAGCCTTCTAACTGGTCTCCTGGCATCTCCTCTTACGCTCTGCGGTCCAGTCGCTACCTAATAGCCAGGCTGTCTTTTTAAAAATACAAATCTGGGCAGCCCAGGTGGCCCAGTGGTTTAGTGCCGCCTTCAGCCTAGGGCATGATCTTGGAGACCTTGGATCGAGTCCCACGTCGGGCTCCATGCAGGGACTTCCCTCTGCCTGTGTGTCTCTGCCTCTCTCTCTCTCTCTCTCTCTCCCTCTCTCCCTCTCTCATGAATAAATAAAATCTTTTAAATAATTAAATTAAATTAAAATTAAAAAATACAAATAAAAATCTCTGATCTGTTCATCATCAGATGAACTGCTTGAAAGCCTTCAATGACTTCTTGGTGTTCTTACCAGAAACCAACATTCTTAACGTAGCCCATAATGCCTGGCCCTGCCAACCCTCCTTCTCCCTGCTCTTGCTCTCTAAGCTCCAGCTGCCCCAGCCTTCATTCTGTTCTTGAACTTGCTAAAGTCTTAACCTCTCTCAGGGCCTTTGCACATGCTATTCCCTTCACCCCACCACACCCCTCTCACCCTGTCCATTTCTGTTTATCCTTCGGGTCTCATTTTTAGCCTTGTCCAAACTCCTACCAGGATCAGGCCACCCAGGTGGTCACTTGGTCACTTGTTGAATGCACATTGCACATCCCTGTCAGAGCAGTTACCACAATTGCAATAGAACCATGAACTGTATGATTAGTTGCCTCACATCTGGCTGCCCACGAGGCTGAGTCCAGGAAGGCCAGGCCTACCCCTCCTTACTTAGTTCACCTCAGATCCCTGCCCTTTGGCCTGGTACCTGGCACATAGTAGGAACTCAGTAAATATTTGTTGTGTGAATGAATGAAGCTCAATCTTAACTATCTGCAGAGAGGGAACAATAATCCCAACCTCACAGGACTGCTGTAAGGAGCAGCCTGAACTGTACCTGGGTCATGCCTGGCATATAATAGCTGCTCAATAAAAGGTAGTTCCTTTCCCCCAGCTCACATGCCGCCTCCTTCTTTCTGTCTTTCCTCTAAGCACCAGTTATCTGTGTTCTGTCCTTTTCTACCTGGGACTCAGCACATCTGAGTCCACAGAAGCCTACCCACTCACATATATAGGAATTGAGAACTCCTGTCAGGTGGAGACCGAGTCTGAGTCACCCATGATTCCATGGCAGGAAGAGGTGGGGGAAGAAGAGGAGAGAGCATGGGGGCTCACCGGGGTGGAGTTCGCCTCCAGCAGTGCCGTCTTCCATGCTCTGCAAAGCAAACCCACCAAACCATGAGGAGGGAGGTGGGAGATTAGGCCTCTCCATGTTAGACTTTCCTTCTCGAGCCAGGCTCGTTGGGTAGACAAAGGTGAACCGCGCCCCACCTCAGTCACATGGACAGAGCCTCACTTGAGCTAGAGCCTCCTAATTCATTCTTAGCCCACAGTCTCACCCTCTTTCAAACAGTTTCCCTGTCAAGACAATAGACAGCTGGGCTTGGGTGGTCTCTTAGGGGCCTTCAGATTCTGGCATGCCTGGGCTGGTTCTCTAGCTGCAGCTCACCTCCACACCCCCAAACCTACAAACACAGTTCCCCGGCACTGACCCCAGAGCCCCGCGAAGGCCCAGTGGACACCGGACAATCAGGCCTTTGTTGGTTGCCATGGCACCTGGCTGGGGTGGACAAGGCGGCTCTGTGCTTTGTCTGCCCAGAGCTCAGCTTCCCCACTCCCACACACCCCATCTCTTTCACTCTCCTACAATGCAAAGGCCGACCGACCCTCAGCCAGAGGGTAGGAAGGGAAAGAATTTGAGGAAGCAGGCACACCCAGTCTCGCAGTGGAGATCTGCATCCGACATTGGGGTGTCCCTGCAACATAGTGGGCTGCATCTGGTAGGTGGGTCAGAGTCTATGCCTCAACGAAGGTCACCCACTAAGGCATCTTCCCAGAAGGCAGTGGAAAGGACGGTCCTTTATGGATGTCACAGAGCTGTCTCTTCCTTTGTATCACTCCCAAGTGAGGGCTCATCTCAAAGCTGGCTAAGTACAAGACTCTGTATGATCAAGAACCACACACCTGAGGCAGGTAGGCATCCTCCTCCCTCAACAGTCCCGAGTTCCATCACATTCTATGTGAGGAGTTTCCTGGGTACCATACCAACCACCAAGAGCCATTCAAGTCTGCCCAGCCTCCACCCTGCTGACTCATCTTTGTCCCCCCGTTCCTACCCTTTGGGAATCAGAAAGCCCAGTGAGGAGGAGGCATCTGCTACATTCCCCAAGATCCCGCCCTATCCTCTTCTGGAGAACTCACATGGCATCATCCTTGGTCTCCGCACACAAGTGCAGGCGGGGGCCCTCCCGGAGGTTCACAGTCAGCAGGCCATCTCGGCTCCGGCCCTCTGGGGGCTGCACATCTAGAGGCAGACACATGTATGGGGTTTCCACAAAGCACAGGTCCCAGGTCCCCCAGCAAACCAGAAACAAGAATAGGAACTGACCTCTGGGTCCTGTTTGTTGGTCATTGCCAACGTCCTCTGATCCCACACATTTTTGGGGGGGATTCTGCTTTACTCTTGAGAGCCTTTCAACCTTTCTACTTGCCTACTGCCCTAGTTTGAGACATCTGTCATTTACCCTGTTATAACTGGGGCCTGAGTCTTGGCTGAGGACATTTTGCTGTGTGACTCTGGGCCAGTTACTAAACCTCTTTGATCCTCCATATTTCTTTTCATCTTTATCTAGTTCCTGGCACCTAGACGGCAGGAACTGTGTCTGACTCACCTCTGTGATCCCAGCATAGGACCCAGGCCCAACACAGGGTAGGAACTCATTTCTTAATTCACACCCCCGGGAGTTGGGGTTGTAGAGACCCAGAAGCAATGTCTATGGAAGCCCTCTAAAGCTGCAAAGAGCCTAATACAGGTGTTATCAGACAGACACAGTGGGAGGGCCATGGCCACTTTCACAATGCCAGAGGTAAAAGGGCTTCTCACCGCGGCACTCTTGGCCAATCTTTATGTCGCGGACGTTGAACTGGATGAGCACGCGATCCTCCTCATCCTGCGCAGTCTCATCATGGTAGTAGCCCAGGGTCCCATCCAGCCACAGGGCGAACCAGTTCCGCTTCCAGCGGCGGAGGATGGAGCCTGTGCAATATTCCACATTTGCTAGGTAGGCTGATAGCGGAGCCTGCTAAGAGGCAGGAGCCCTAGACAGACTCCCAGAATCCCCTTACCCTCACCCCCCAGTGTTATGACCACCCCTTTCTTGTCTACCTACCTTCTGAAATGATGGCAGGGCTTCTTTCTGTCTTGCTCACCCAATGCCTCCCATTGGGCCTAACACATAGCAGACATCCCATAAATGTGTTGAATGATAAATGAATGACCAGATTCCTTCCTTGGGGGCTTCCAAGGCCAAGCCCCAGGTTTCTTCAAGGATAGAGACCTCTCCCCACCCTGAGCCTCTTTCTTATCTCTTATGGCTGACTTGTGTGACAGTCTTTTGTGTAGTGTCTGTCTCTTCTACTAGACTGGGGGGGGGTCCATAGCTCCCCATACTGGACCTGGCACCCAGCTGGGCCTGTCTCAGTGTTTGCTGAACTGAACAAACTGAGAATGGGTCCTGGGTCATCGGGGAGCTCCTAAACCGGGACAACTCTTGTTCATATCACGATTCTGGTCAGAGGTGGGTCTGGAAGCCTGATCCCTAACTTTAGACGTTTTTACAATTGAAAATTTGAACAGAAAGGGCAAAGACATAAGGGAACTTCTTGGGGCTTCCCAGAATCCAAAGCACAGAGGTGTTTTCATATTATTCTAAGCCTTGTTCTGTGGCCAGCCCTGGGCTAGGGTGCTGTGGATATGCAAAGCATCAAACCCAGCCCCTGCTCTTGAGCAGCTCATAGTCTGGGGTCAGTATGGGAAGACTTATAGGGAAAGGCAGTTATGGGGGGGTGGGCAATGCTCTGACAGAGGTTTGTATGAAGCATTGGAAACAGTGTGGGAAGCCTCTAACCCAGCTTGGTGCTACAGCAGAGGCTGGAGGGTGGATGGTCAGAGGAAAAGTCAGAGAAGACTCCTCACAAAAGGGGACATTTACCAAGCAGTCAGGAATAGGAAGGACATTCCAAGCAGCAGGAAGAGTATGACAAAGAGGAGGAGAGGATAAAGAGGGTCTTATTTCTTGGGAGGATGGTTCACTGGGGCACACCTGACAAGCCCACTTCCCCTCACTCCTGTCCCTGGACAGGGACAGACAAGGATTTGGCCCAGGGTCACTCACTCTGTCTCCACAGCCAGCCGCCCCTCACCAGGGCCATCTCTTCAAAAGGACCTTCCAGGATGGGGTCAGGTGGAACCTAGGAGAGGAGCCATAGGACACACAGGCCTCATCATCAACTCCAGGGCAGCTCCCCAGACAGCAGCCCCAGCTCTGTCCTCCCTGGGGGAGCCACCGAGGAAACATTTAAGGGAGTGCTCATAAACAAACAAGGGTAAGCCTGCTAATCTCCTTCTCCTTCTCTGCTCCAGGAAGATAATGGGAACACTGTTCTTGTGGGGCAGCCACCCACTGTGCGGGTGTGGGAGTGGGGGTCAGGAGCCTGGATTCCAATCTCAGCTCCATAACCTTGACCATGTCCCTTCTCCCTGGCTTTCATTTCTAGATCTGTGAAAGTGTGTCTCTGAGGCAGGTAGAGACTGGGATGAGGAATACGTATAATGTTGGAAACCCTGGAATTTTGAAATGCTGGCAGCACAGAATATTAAAATTATGGCAATGAATGAGGGACTTTCATGATAAGAAATGCCTCCCTCCCATTTGAACTTCACTTGAAGCGTTTACAAAGTATGTAAGATAATAGTTCAAAAGTAGTTCTGATTGACTAAGCATTATGTGCCAGGTGTTTCTCAGTGCTTATATCACTGAAGTCTCACAAAAATCCTTGTTATTACCAGAAAACAGGAATAGAGAAGCTCAATCACTTGTGCAGATCCCCCTGATTAGTAAGCAGGGGAACCAGCATTCACACCCAGCAGTCTCAGTTTCTAATCATTACACCAGTAGGAGCTTTTAAAACTTTCGATACCCAGGTCATACCCCATAACAATGAAATCAGAAAGTCTGGGGCCGGGAGGCAAGCACTGATAGTCTTCAAAGATCCCAGGTGATTCTAATGTGCAGCAGAGTTCAGAAATCGCTGCACATACTAGACTACTCCACCTTGTCCCCACTGTAATTCTCTTAGATGGGTAGAGTCTTTCTTCCTGTTTTATAGATGGATAAACTGAGGGACAGCGAATGACTTGTCCATGTATGTGAACCTGGAATCCAGTTTCCCCCTGTTCCCGAGGCCGACTTACTTGGGAGCAGGTGCCTCTGCCCTTCCCCCACCTGCTCACACCTGTTACTGCGTAGCAAGGGCTGGCACACCTGAGCTGGAAGGCCTGACTTTGTGCCTGCTTCTCCCGCTTCTCCCTCCCCTCTCCAAGTCCTAACACTGGTCAGACGAGAGGGTCAGGTGCAAACGCCCTCTCCAGCCTCCCCTGGATGCACCCACCTGTCTACACTTCTTGCGGATGCTGCTGCCAAAACGGCCGCTACTTGATGCTTCTGCTACCCAACCTGCTGCGCCTGCGCTTTGTGTGTTCCAGAACGCCTGGGGCATTTCAATCCCCAGGCGGCGCCCTGGGCCTGGCTGCCCCTTGGCCCCGCCCCTTGGCTCCGCCCCGCCTCCAGGGAGGGAATGGGCGGGGAGAGATGCGCGCACGCGAGGCATCCTGGGACTTGTAGTCTGCAGCCCCAGAGCTGGGCTGTGCAAGGCCTCTCCTGGTAACCTTGTGCTGACCTGGAGCACAGGTGAGAGAATGCATCTGCAATTCTATTTTGCCAAGACATTTGTGCACTCATTTATTATGAAATACATTTCCTAAGAATCATTAACTCACTCTCTAAGAAAAAGTAAGGTTAAAAGGAGAAGCCAGCCTCCTAATTCTGTCATATTCTCTCAGTACTCAGTTTGTGCCTGGCACTGTACTGGATGCACTAGTGGAGGGCACAAAGATGCATCCCACAAGGCCTTTCCTCCTTCCTTCCCCAGCTTCCAGTCTGGTAGGGGAGACTAAATGTAAATACAATTTACATTTAGTATGGGGGTATGATTATCAGTACAGGGGATGATTTAATGATGGAAGAGAAGAGTCTCACTTTGCTCAAGAGGTTCAGGAAGACCTCCCCAGGAGGCTAAAAAAGGTTCTTGAGGGATGAGTAGGAGTTTCCCAGGGGAGAGCTAAGAGAATCATATGAGCCCTGATCAGGAAGTTCAAAAGAGTGTCCAGTATTTCAGTGTGTTTAGAAAATAGAGTACAGGGGGGAGGAGGGCATGGGGAGTGGTAGAGGATGAAGCTGCAAGGTTTGCAAGACATAACATGAAACTTTGAATGATGGGCTCAAGACTTGTTTAGCCATTATGACATAGTGGCCAGAGCTTAGGGGTGGGAGTTTCAAGAGTTAGGTGGTCTGATTTGTGGGTTGAAAAGTTCTCCCTAGGGCATAGTCTAAAATGATTAGAGGAGGCCCAACTGGAAAAAGGAGGCCATTTCTGTATCTACCACCTGGGTCTGCCTCTCCAGGATCATTTCCTTGAATAGGCCAAACCCACAAACTCCCACCTAAGAGCAGACCCAGGATGTCATTCGGAGAACAGAGACTGTTGGGGCTTGAGGGGTTCTAAGTCCCAAACCCTATTTGAGAGGGGCACCCACCCTGCTCTGGGCCCTTCTTCCTGTCCCAGAGACCTGTTCCTTACCGGGGCTGCAGGACTCATGATTCCTGGACGGCTAGGGCAGCATTTCCCAGAAGGCTCCTGCAGGGGGGCATAACCTCCAGCGCCTTAAGAGATAAGGGGATCAGGAAGATGCTACCAAGTGGGAGCTGGAAGGGGGAGGCAAAGAGGAGGCACACAGAGTCCAGAAAAATCGTCCTCTCTCTCTAGTCAGTCCCTAACCTTCCCGACTGATCCCTGACACTGCCCTTCATTCAGTTCACTGGCTAACAAACCACCCATGATTCGGAGGGGGTCTTGGCCTCATACATCTAGGATTCCCGGAGTGCGGGGCAGGGCCAGTCCTCCTCCCCCGGTCGGGGCGGGGCTAAACCTGCTTCCCCACCCCACCCCACCCTTGCCTGGCTGGACCTTGCCGTCACCCCAGTCCCGGCTGCACAGCCTGGCTCTTTAAGCTTCCCTCTCACTTCTGGGTTTCTGTAATCCTGACCTTAGAGTCACCCCGGCTCTTCACCCCTTCGTGCAGTGCGTGCCTTGCTGGGGGATTCGCCATGGCCAATCCTATTAGCGGCTGAGCTCACCATCTCGGTGCAGCCCCAGGAACCAGCTCTCCCAAACCACTCTGTTTCAGACCCTGTGTCTTTCTGTCCCTGGAATGTCCTACCTCTGCCTTCTGGCTAAAATTTGCGCTTCATAGTGCAAGGGAGGAAGGGAGGGAAGACAGAAAGAACGTAAGGAGAGGAAGGAAGAGAAGGAAGGAGAGGAAGGAAGGAAGGAAGGAAGGAAGGAAGGAAGGAAGGAGGAAAGAAGGAAATAGTGCAGCTGGCCTCTGGAAATCTGGACCTGGATCCTGCCTCTCTCCCCATTTCTCCTGGCTCCTCTCTGTGAAGGGCTGTTTGGTGTGCATGGGGGGGGGCGGGGGGGGGGGGACAGTGCAGACAGCTCCTAGATTACATTCTCTGGATTTAGCAACTGGATGAAAAGGGAAGATTCTCCTGCAGCAGTGTGGAATTCAGAAGGAGGACTCCCCCACCACCCTCCAAAAGAGAGGGTGCTGCCTCAAGAAAAAGGAATGGTGCATGGTAAACTAAAACCACAGATACCATTGCAGAATCTAAATACAGCCCCATCTGTCATGGGTCTCTAAAATGTTGGTCAATGACCCTTTTGAGAAGCTGATAAAGGGTATAGACTCTGCCCAGGGGAAAAAATGCACACACGCATATTTTGCATATAATTCCTTGGAGTTTGTAGAGCCTGAATCCATGACTATTACTGCTGAGATTGTCTTTTTTAATTTCCAGAGTTGTGTAGACCATTGGAAAGAGTGTAGGTCTACAGATGAGAGATATTGAAAGCATAGCAGGAATCCTGGCTCCCAAAGTCTTGGCTTTGAGAGGTTGTTTATTTGATCAACTAAAATATATTAAGACCAACAAGCTAACAAGTAACTTTCAGGTTTCTCTTTTAACAGTTATGCATAGAACCATTGGCAGAGGGAAAAAAAGTATTTTGCTATTTTAAAAGTCTTTAGTGGATAAACAGCTCATACTATTATTGTTTAGAGAATAGTGGACTGACTCATCGAATTAAAATTTGCTACTTGTATTTCCTAGAGAGTATAATATAATGAGAATAGAGTGCTACCTCTAGTTTAAAATTCTGAAATTTATATTAAGGTGCAATTTGAGCAAAAGTAAAAATCAGTTGTGTAAAAGTTTTTTTGTGGGTTTTTTTTTTTTTTTTTAGGATTTTATTTATTTGTGAGAGAGAGAGTGAGAGAGAACAGAGCAGGAGGGAGGGGCAGAAAGAGAAGCAGGCTCCCGGCTGAACAGGGAGGCTGACACAAGGCTCAATCCCAGGACCCTGAACTGAAGGCAAATGCTTAGCTGACTGAGCCACCTAGGCGCTCCATAAAAGGTTTTTAAATAATAATCTATGACCTATATACCATAAAATTCAGTCTTTTATTTTATTTTTAAATATTTATTTATTTATTTGAGAGGGGAGGGAGAGAGAGGGACAGAGAGAGCATGAGCAGAAGGGGCAGAGGGAGAAGGGGAGAGAGAAATTCAAGAACACTTGGCAGTGAGCCCAAGACAGTGCAGGACTTGATCTCACAACCCAGAGATCATGACTTTAATTGAAATCAAGAGTTGGTTGCTTAACTGACTGTACCCTTTAGCGGTGAGTCTCAACCCCCTTTCCCTCCCAACCCCTGGCAACAACTGCTATGTACCTGGTCTCTATGGATTTGCTTCTTCTGGTCTTATACTATAAATGGAATCATGAGATATGTGGCCTTTTGTAATGATCTTCTTTCACTTAACATGATGTTTTCAAGATTCATCAATGTTATAGCATGAATCAGTACTTAATTCCCTATCATTGACAAATAATATTCCATTGTATGGATATACTATATTTATCCATAAGTTGATGGACATCTGAGTGGTTTCCACTTTTTAGCTGTTATGAATAATGCTGCTGGGAACATTTGTATGAGAATTTTTGTAGGGATATGTGTTTTTATTTCTCTTGGGTGTGATATTACTGGGTCATATGGTAACTCTATGTTTAACATTTTGTGGATCTGTCAAACTATTTTCTAAAGTGGCTGCACATTTTACAGTCCCATCAACAGCTTATGAGAGTTCCAAATTTTTTACATCCTCACCAACCTTGTTATTGTCCATCTTTTTGATAATAGCTGTCCTAAGTAGATGAAATGTGTTATCTTGTGGTTTTGACATGCATTTCTTTAATGGCCAATGATGCTGAGCATCTTTTTCTGTGCTTATTAGCCATTTGTACATCTTCTTTGGAGAAATGTTGTTTCTAATCTTTTGTCCATTTTTAAAATTTGGGGGTTGTAAAAAGTTTTTTAAAATAAAAAATAGTAGATAATTCAAAAATAATTTTGAAGAAAAATTAAGTAAAATGGTGTAAGGTCCTTCCTGTGTTTCAGGAGTTTGAGTAGAAGGGTTATGTGGAGGCTCAATGAACCAAGAAGGTGACATTCTTCCATTTCCTGGGTGGGAGTGCCCAGAGAAAAATCCAGCCCATGAGGGAGGATAAGGAGCACAACTTCTTGGTGGAAATCCATCTGGGGAGAAGGGGGCAGGAGGGTTCATTCAGGCTTCGTGGAGCAGAGGAGTTAGTTTTATATGTCAACCTGTCTAGGCTATAGTACCCATAGTACCCAGTTATTCAATCAAACTCTAATCTAGGTGTTGCTCTGAGGTATTTTGTAGATGTGGTTGATCTCTATAATCAGTTGACTTTGAGTAAAGGAGATTATCCTCCATAATCATCCAATTAATTGAAGGGCCTTAAGAGCAAAACCTAGATTTTCCTAAGGAAGATGACTGCATATGTAGTCAGTCTGTGGACTATAATTTCAGCCCCTGCCTGTGAGTTTTCAGCCTGCTGGCCTGCCTTAAAGATTTCAGACTTTCTAGCCCTCACAGTCATATAAGCCAATTCCTTGAGATAACTCATGTATATGCATAGTTAGCCTACTGGTTGTGTTTCTCTGGAGAACTCTCATTAATACAAAGAGGAAATAGATGTCTTCTTGTCCTGAACTTCCCATTTGAATCTACTGGAAACATCAGATTTGTCTGACAAGAGGGGCACTGAGACCCTTCTATCTCAAAAGAAACAGCACCCCATGCCCAGAGATGGAGGGCAGTACAATTGCTTCCCTGAAAACTGCTCCGTCTAGATCATCATTTAGAAGCTCAAGTTAAATTACTTTTTCCATTGTTCTTTGTCTCCTGTTTGCAATTTCTCGTCTTGAGTTAGGAAGGTTTCTTTCAGCCTCCTGTGCTCTTGTCCAATGATTTTGACCTTTTAGTTCAAGGGAAATAATTCGGTTTTGAGAAGGATAAATGATGCTTCCTAGATTTTCTTCAAGGTCCTTGATTTGCACTCTGAAGTTCTTCAGCTCTTCGTTTGCATGCTCATCTTGTCATTTGCTTCAGGACTTTCCTTCTCTTCTCCAAGTAATGATCTTCCTGGACTGATAATTTCTCAAGAGACTCAATTCCTTTCTCTTGACAAAGCTCAGTCACTTCATTTCCTCTCCCCTGAAGATTTTGATCTGCACTTTTTCAGTGGAGGTTTGTGCAGCCTGAAGACAGTTTTACAAGATTTATTTATTTATTTTAGAGAGAGAGAGAGAGAGAGTGCAGGGGAGGGGCAGAGGGAAAAGGAGAGAATCTCAAGCAGACTCTGTGGTGACCCAACGCTCAATCCTATGACCCTGAGATCTGAGCCAAGCCAAGATCAACAGTCAGACACACTTAAACTATTGAGCCACCCATGTGCTCCTCAGCCTGAAGACTTTTGAGATGATCTGTCATATTAGCTTTTCTGTTCCCTTCTTTAGCAGTGTTGTGTAGAATTGATGTCTCTCTCCATCTTGGATGTTTAAATGCATACTTTACTTTTCAACATCAGTCAGAATCCTCCTGGCTCCTCTTGTCTGGTCATAAATACAGCCTCTACCTTCTGATTCCAATCTATTACCCATGTTTCCTTCTCCATGGTAAGCTATCAGGTCTTTCATATTTAACCAATATTTTTCCAGAGACTCTTCACACTTACCGTGGAGTTCTATATAAAGGTCCTGAGTCTTTCTTTTGTTGCCTCCATAGTTCTAAATTTGCTTTTGCTTTTTCTGCTTATACTTTTATAGATTTGGTTTCTTTAAATGGATTTGGTTTTTTGTGGATTTTGGATCTTTCTCATGATATAAGAGATTGGCTTATCTTATATGAATATTGAGGTTTTTCTTTTCCTAGCTAGTTTCCTATAAGGCAGAAGATGGACTAGATCATGGGGTCAGATGTATCAGGGCATCAGATGCTTCTAGGCTTTTATTTTCTTTCATCTCAGGATGAAACTGACAGGAATTTTCATTTACTAGAACTATGCTGAATTGTTAATGGTGTATTCCTTGACTCTAAGTTCTCCTCCTCCTCCTCTTTTTCTTCTTCTCCTCTTTTCTGTCTTTTGCCTTGAAAGCAGTGTAATCAGAGCAATATGTGGCAGAAACTGCTAGTTTACTCTCAATATTCATTCTTCTTCTCTTCCTTAGTAGAACCCTAGATTTACATTGCCATTTGGAATTACATAGCCATTTGGAATTACATTACATAGCCATTTGGAATTAAGATCACCTTTCAGCAGATCTTCCTGCTTGTTTTGGACATGTGAGTAAATTTTGGCAAATGAGATATAGGCAGAAGTGTCCTGTACAACTTAAGTAAATGTCCTTTAAGGGAGAGATATATCTTTCTTTGTCTCTTTGATTTGTTGGTTGAAGGGCAGCCATATGGCTGAAGCCTGAGCAGCCATCTTGGATCATGAGAGAAAAGCCATGTGTTGAGGATGGTGGAACAAGAGGAAAAGACCCTGGGTCCCTGAAACTGTGGAGGGTCAAGTCAGCTGTAGATTACTTATCTCTGGACAAAATTTACGTGAGAAAGAAAGAAATTTTTATTTAGTTTAAGCTGCTATTACTTTAATTTTTCTGCCACAGGTAAGCCTAATTCTAATTAATGTTGTATTTGTTATCTAGAAATAGGGTACTGCAAGTGCCAAAACTGAGGTGCTTAATTAATGAGTGCATTGCGTTGCAGATGCCAAGGACACAGGCATTGCAGACTGGAAAGTTTATGACTCTCGTTATACAATAGAAAACATTTGATCAAAAAATATGAAAAAAGTGTTAGTTGCCTTTTACTGGATAGCAAAACATCCTCGAACCTAATGGGTTAAAACAACAAGCATTTTACTACCTATCATGATTTTGTGGGTTGACTGTGGTGGTTTCAACTGGGTGGTTCTTCTGCTGGTCTCACAGGGGTCTTTGATGAGTTGGATGGAGGCTCGTGATGGAATATCCAAGATGACTTCACTCTCATGTGTGGGTGAGATGGCTAGAAGGGCTGTGACCTCTCTCTCCATGGGACTTAGCTTAGGTTTCTTTACATGGTAGCTGGATCCCAATTAGGCAAAAGTGAAAGCTGCCAGATCTTCTTAAGGTTTTAAAGGTAGTCACAGGAACAGCCCAGATTTAAAGGGAGGGTACTACATAGTTGCAAATACTAGAAGAGGTGGTTCATTGGGGGTAAGCTTCAGACACTAGCTATCTCACCTTGAAAGACTACTTGAGGTAGCAATGTAGTGTAGTAATGGAGAAAGGTAGGGAAATTTAGTATATTGATATTTTCTGGCTCCTTCTTGATACTTTTAGCAAAATCTTACCAGAGAGAAAGAAATGCAGAAACTCAAACTAGAGCTAGCTGCTCTGTACAGATTTACTAAGATTTACTAAGGGAGGAACACTTTGCTATTACCTATAATCTGGATTGACCAAGAATCCTTTAATTTTGAGTCTTGTAGAGTTCAAAAGGCCAATTTTTTCTGCACTGAAGCACTTAAAAGTGTTAACTGCAAAGTGGCAGCCATAGGAGGACTTAAAGATAAGTGCCCTCTTCAGAACAGCAGTGGACCTGTTGGCAAGGAAGGATAATGCTTTCCCACCCAAGTGTGTTGTTTCAGGGTCTGAAGAGAACCATCATCCAGTTGGGGGAATGGCCAATAATGAAAAGATCAGAGTTTTCAGGCTTGAAAACCATGTCTAGATAAGGTCTTTGGCTGTGGTTACTTACATTGGAACTGACTAGAACCAAATAGACTAAAGATTTACTAAATTTTTAAGGAATTGTAGTCTCAAGGAAAACTCAAACCCTGCCTGTAGGAGCCTCTGATTGCTCAACCCTCACAACACTCCTTGGGCCATTGAACCTGCACCAGCAGAAGTGGACTTGGATGACTGATTTTGCAAAAAGGGTATGCTCTCTCATGTTCTTCGTGGATGTGGCTATTCAGCCCGGGGCTTGTATGCTGCTTCTCAGAAATGTGGCCAATCTAGGAATTAAGTGAGGACTACTGATTTACTTATGATTAGGCTTAACCAAGTTTTAACAAATGCTTCTTTGTATCAGGTATTACATTAGTGCTGAAGATGAAGTTGTGAAGGAAAGAAGAGGCAGTTGAGAGTCCAGAAGGCCTGGTAGGACCCATACTCATTCAGACTCATCATTCACAGCTCTGTCTTCTCAGCGAGGCCTTTTTTTTTTTTTAAGATTTTATTTATTTATTAGAGAGAGAGGCAGAGGGAGAAGCAGGCTCCATGCAGGATGCAGGGAGCCCGACGCAGGACTCGATCCCAGGTCTCCAGCATCACGCCCTGGGCTGAAGGTGGCGCTAAGCCACTAAGCCACCAGGGCTGCCCTTAGTGAGGCCTTTTTGAAGGACTCTAGAGATTCCCACATCTGCCCCTTTTGCTGATCTCAGTGATGTGTATCCCAGCTGTACCAGCCTCCTCGGTCAGTCTTGTTGGATTGTTCCGGGTCATGTCTGTATCTGGGCCTGCCACTGACACTTCCAATACACTGATTAGATAGGATGCAGAGGTTAGGACTTATGGTCCTGGTGCCATCAGGGATAATCTTATCCCTGAGACCTGACTGTGCAATGCAGCAGCTTGCAATCTATTGTCCCATGGCCCTTTTACACACACATCCTGCCTCAGCAACCCATCCCACTTCCAAGTGAGAAGAAAGCCTGATGACAACAGCAAGTATTTTTGAGATTACATTTTAGTTTTATGCTTTAGCAGTAGGGTGTGGATACTTTAGATATGAACTCTAACACACTTGTCTTCTTGTCATAAAGAAAGGCATAAATCCCAACCCTTTACAGATAACTGTACCTGACCAGGAGGAACTTGTAGACACAGCTTGTATTAGGCAGTTTCTGGTTGTTGTTGTTTTTTTTTTAAAAGACTTATTTATTTATGATAGACAGAGAGAGAGAGAGAGAGAGAGAGAGAGAGAGAGAGAGGCAGAGACCAGGAGGAGAGAGAAGCAGGCTCCATGCGGGGAGCCTGACGTGGGACTCGATCCCAGGACTCCAGGATCATGCTCTGGGCCAAAGGCAGGCGCTAAACCGCTGAGCCACCCAGGGATCCCTAGTTTCTGGTTGTACATGCAGACAACTGACCATAGCTTAAGTGAAAAGTATGTTCTTGCTTTTTGTCCAGGCTCTGTGTGCCTATTGTATTCTCTCCTACCTGCCAGCTCCAGGAGGAAAAAAAATCCCAGAGAAGGATTCTGATTGGTCCAGCTTCATGTCATGTGTCCATCTAGGGCAGGTTCTGTTTCCAAAAAGAAGGGGTAGGAGGAGAAGGCGGGCTGCTAAGAACAATAGCCAATACATTTGAGTTGAGACAGCAAGACTCCTAGGAGTAGAACTTTATTCAGGAGGAAGTCACTTGAATGGCTCCTTTGTTTTGGTAAATGTAGGGTAAATAGATACCAGTGTTCTAGGCAAAGAGTGACATTGGACTCTGGTGTCTTGAAAAAAAATCCCCTTTTCATACCCCTTGATCTGGTCCCAGGGGAGGAAGCGGAAAGATTTGCATTCCAGCCAAAGAACCTCCCAGAAGCACCAAAGTCACATCATTACAACATTCTTGGTTGGTGAAAGTGGCACTAACTGAACTCTGCCTGCAGAAAAAGACACCAAGGTTCCAATTCCCTCACATGAGGTATACCAGAATATGGGTCACTTCTGCCACAGTTCATGGCTGGAGTTAGAGCTCTTTTCTCCATCTCCCCATATAGAAAATACTTATGTGCTTTGACAGGGCAACTGGGTGGCTCAATAGGTTAAGCATCTTACTCTTGATTTCAGCTCAGGTCATGATCTCAGGGTCATGGGATTGAGCCTTACATTGGGTTCCACACTAACTGTGGAGCCTGCTTAAGATTCTTTCTTTCTCTCCTTCCACCCCTCCCTCCCCATCTGCATGTGTGCTCGCTCTCTCTCATATATATATATATATATATATATTTTTTTTTTTCTGTGTTTTGAGAACAGTAGCTGAACATGAGAAGGGAATGCAAAGAACTCAGTGTGCCCATCAGGTTCAGAGTGACACCAACAGGAGGGCCTGACCCCCTAAGAGTTCTCTGTGGCCTGTGTAAGGATCTGAATCAGCATGAGTATCACACTAGCAACAGTCAATGGTGCCTTCACAAGCACAGGAAAGAGATGGTGAGAAGTAGATGGATCTTGCATGCATTTTGGAGTTGTTGTTTTTTTTTCATTTTGGAGTTTTTATTAGTTTGTTGATGGGCTGTGTGTAGATCTTGAGGGAAAGGAGAATTTAGGAAAGACTCTTTGGTTTCTAACTTGAAGTAGAGGCATTTGCTTATATATGAATTTATATATACATTTCCATATATATGAATTTTATTTAAATATTAAAAACATATATATTGGGGCACCTGGGTGGCTCAATCAGTTAATGGTTTCAGCTCAGGTCTTAGTCTCAGGATCATGAGTTCAAACCCTGAATTGGAGCCTACTTACACACACACTCACACACATATACATATATGTGTGTGTGTCTATATATATAGAGAGAGGGTGTTTAGCCTTATATATATATAGACACACATATATGTATATACATATATGTATATGCATTTGTTTAAATATGTACAAAATATTTCTAGAGGGCTACATAAGAATTTCCATGGGAGATGTGGTAGATTGCAAAAAGATGATCAAAAATCCCTCCCAATTCTTGTGTGCCTGGCCTTTTGCAATGTGACTTTGCTCCTCCTCCCATCAAGATGTGGAGTCTGGGGCAGCCCGGGTGGCTCAGCGGTTTAGCACTGCCTTCAGCCCAGGGTGTGATCCTGGAGATCCAGGATTGAGTCTCACATCAGGCTCCCTGCACGGATCCTGCTTCTCCCTCTGCCTGTATTTCTCTCTTACTCTCTGTGTCTCTCATGAATAAATAAATAAAATCTTAAAGAAAAAAAAAGATGTGGAGTCTGTTTTTCCCCACTCTCAAATCTATCTGGCCAGGTAACTTGCTTTAACCAATAAAATGCAACTGAAGTGATGTCAGAACTCTGGGCCTAGGGGGTCTTGCTGCTTCCTTCCATGCTTACCACCATGCAGAGAAACCTCCTTAAGGATGAGAGATCACAGGAAAAGAGAGGCCCTCAGCCAGCCAGCCTGCACAGCTATACACATGAATGAGGCCAGTTTAGACCTTGTAGCTCATCAGCCAAAGGAATGAAGCAGCATTATTGACACGCAAGACCAGCAGAAGCACCACCCAGCTGGATCCAGCCCAAATTACTGACCCACAGAGTGGTTGGCAAATATGGTGATTGTTGCTGTAAGCCACTGAGTTTTGGGCTAATTTATTGCACAGTAATAGATAACTGTTACAGGAGGGAACTTGAGTAGCTGAAGAACAGGAATAGGGGGGATTTTCATTTACCCTTTTGTATCATCTGAATTTTGAAACTTGTGAATATTTTACCTATTAATTTTCAAAAATGTTTGTTGCAGGGATCCCTGGGTGGCTCAGTGGTTTAGCACCTGCCTTCACCCCAGGGCGTGATCCTGGAGTTCTGGGATCGAGTCCCACATCAGGCTCCCTGCGTGGAGACTGCTTCTCCCTCTGCCTGTGTCTCTGCCTCTCTCTGTGTGTCTCTCATGAATAAATAAATAAAATCTTTAAAAAAAAAAGTTTGTTGCATTTAATGAATAAGTCTCTTATTTTGAACATGAAGAGTATAGTTTTTATTTTAAAAGATTTTATTTATTTACTTGAGAGAATGAGCGAGAGAGAGAGTGTGTGCACAAGCTGGGGAAGAGGCAGAGGAGGAGGGAGAAGCAGATTCCCTGTAGGGCAAGGAACCTGATGCGGGGCTTGATCTCAGGACCCTGGGATCACGACCTGAGCTGAAGGCAGATTCACAACCAAATGAGCCACCCAGGTGACCCGAAGAGTATAGTTTTTATTTTTTTAATTTTAATTTTTAAAATATTTAATTTATTTATTCATGAGAGAGAGAGAGAAAGAGGCAGAGACATAGGCAGAGAGAGAAGCAGGCTCCATGCAGGAAGCCTGATGCAGGAGTTGATCCCAGGATTCTGGGATCATGCCCTGGGCTGAAGGCAGGTGCTCAACTGCTGAGCCACCCAGGCGCCCCGAAGAGTATAGTTTTTAATTGACTCATCACTACATGGATTTTTTTTTAAAGATAGATAGATAGATTTATTTATTTATTTATTTATTTATTTATTTATTTATTTATTTTAGGGAGCGATAAGGAGAGTGTGCATGCAAGTGGGGGAGGGGCAGAGGGAGAGGGAGAGAATCCCAAGTCCACTCACCATTGAGTGCAGAAGCTACTGGGGCTTGATCTCAGCACCCATGAGGTAATGACCTGAGCTGAAAGCTTGAGTTGGATGGTTAACCGACTCAGCCACTCTTGTGCCCCACCACTGATTTTTTTAATTAAACTTTTTTTGAGGCATTGCATACTTACGGAAATATATACAAGAGTACAGCTTGATGAAGTTTCACAGAGCATACATGCCTGTGTAACTGGCACCCAGATCAAGAAACACCACCAGTCTCCTTCATGTTCCTCCCAGCTGCTACCCACAAGGAGTGTATGTGTGTATATACACACATATATATAAAGTAAATATGTTTACTTATATTTATAAATATATTTACACATTTTATTGTTTTTTATTTAGAAAAAGTTTCCTTTCATCCCCACTAAATATATTTGAGTAAGTATATAAAGGATGACATTTTAGGGCCCCCTGGGTGGCTCAGCGGTTAAGCGTCTGCCTTTGGCTCAGGGCATGATCCTGGAGACCAGGGATCGAGTCCCACGTCGGGCTCCCTGCATGGAGCCTGCTTTTCCCTCTGCCTGTGTCTCTATCTCTCTGTCTCTCTCATGAATACATAAATAAAATCTTTAAAAAAGAATGTCATTTTAAAGGCACATTGAGGGATCCCTGGGTGGCTCAGTGGTTTAACACTGCGTTGAGCCCAGGGTGTGATCCTGGAGACCCGGATGGAGTCCCACATTGCGCTCTGCTTGTTCCTCTGCCTGTGTCTCTGCCCTTCTCTCTGTGTGTCTCTCGTGAGTAAATAAATAAAATCTTAAAAAAAAAAATAAAGGCACATTGAGTTACCTGCCTTCATAAGAGCACCTGCAGATCTCTATCTGGCCCTTCTGCGTTAGCAGTGTGAAAAGCTCTGAGCAGTTCCTGTTTAAAACCAAACCCTGGTGGCTGGGAAGACGCGTTCCCTCCCCCTTGTGGCCATACTTGGCTACTGCACCCAAGCTAGGCACCCAGGTCAGTGCAAGAACTTTCCCAACGTTAAGCCGAGGTGCAGAACCGGACAAACTGGGCTCCGTTCTGGGCCGGCATTTTAGAGCAACTCTCTAGGCCCGGTGACCTGACCGTCTCCCGATTGCGGTAGCACCTTATAGTTAGCCTTGGGGGTTGGGAGATGATTTCACCAGCGGCGTGTCCTTCACGGGGAGGAGATGGTTAGAATGGGGAGTGAGGAGGAGCAGCTGAACAACCGAAGAACAACCGGGTTGTTAGAGATCGTGGCCTTGGCATCCTCAGAGCACAGGATGCGGGAGGGCCCTGGGCGTGCCTACGTGGCTGAAGCCCTGAAGCCCCGCTTCTCTGGAGCTTCTGCCTCCTGCAGGCCCTGTGGGAGCAGGTGAGGCATGTGGGAAGCTTCAGGAAGAACCGGGGCGTGCTGCAGAGACCTCGGACTTCTAGGGTAACACCCCCCTACCCCCCCCACCCCCTCACCCCCCGTGAGCAAGGCAGAGACCAAAGACAGGACTTCTGTTTTTAAAAGTTCACTCTTGGGTGGCTCAGATGGTTGTCTGCCTTCTGCTCAGGTCATGGGTTCAAGGGCCTGGGGTTGAGCCCCACATCTGGCTCCCTGCTCAGCGGGGTGCCTCTTTCTCCCTTTCCCTCTGCCACTCCCCTGCTTGTGCTCTCTCACTCTCTCTCAAATAAATAAATGAAATCTTTTATTTTTATTACTATTATTTTTTAAGATTTTATTTACTCATGAGAGAGAGAGAGAGAGAGAGAGAGGCAGAGACACAGGCAGAGGGAGAAGCAGGCTCTATGCAGGGAGCAGGACGCGGGACTCAATCCCAGGCCCCCAGGATCACGCCCTGGGACCAAGGCAGTGCTAAACCGCTGAGCCACCCGGGCTGCCCCAAATCTTTTTTTTTTTTTTTAAGTAATAAAAAATAAAAGTTCACTCTGGGGGAAGTGGGAGGAACTGATGATTTCTCCAGAGAACTGGTAGAGGGCCATAAGGGGTGGACCCACCGAGGAGGTCTCCACAGGTAGACCTTGAAGCTGGGCTGCAGGCCTAGCCTCCTGCCTCTCACCCCTGGGGCTGGTCCGCAGGACAGAACCAATTGCAATCTGTAAATATTGACATTGGTCAATTCTAGTTTGTCTACTTTACCGTCCCTATCTTTTGGTTTCCCCCTTGTGTAATATTTTGTCACATATGGGACACACACCACTAGCCCTACTCAGCAGTGCAGATATCAAATAGGGTATGAGTGGGGAACCATATAGGCAGAGAATAGGGCACAAGCAGCCCCTGGAACTCATTTCCCACTGCACTGTCACCAGAGTCCCAGTGGAAGGGGCCTGCTGCAGTAATGTTGAAATGGAGAAGGAATGTATTTTGATATGAATGACTTTTTTTTTTTAAGAAAAAAAAGGAACTTTTAATAGAGTGGGTATGAGGGCAGCCCCGGTGGCTCAGCGGTTTAGCACCGCCTTCAGCCTGGGGTGTGATCCTGGAGACCGGGAATCGAATCCCACGTCAGGTTCCCTGCATGGAGTCTGCTTCTCCCTTTGCCTCTCTCTCTCTCTCTCTGCCATGAATAAATAAATAAAATCTTAAAAAAAAAATAGAGTGGGTATGAGAAGGAAACAGCTAGGTGACTATGCCACATTGGAAGTACCGTATCCAGCAAGTAGCTTAGTTAGTAAGGGGGAGCCCCTAGAACCCAGTGGCTGATATCATTGGGCTAATGCAGATATATTGACCTAGCTATCTGGGGAAATGAATGAACCTCTGAGGTCATCACATATATCTCTCCTTACACTTGAAAAAATACTCAGTGTCAGGTAGGATGTTTGGGGCTGTAATTGAGGCTTTCTAATCAAAATTGCCTTAAGGGGTGCCTGGCTGGCTCAGTCTGAATAGTGTGTGACTCTTGATCTCAGGATCATGGGTTTGAGCCCCACAGTACATGTAGAGATCACTAAAACAACAACAACAACAACAACAACAACTTTATTTATTTTAAGGATTTATTTATTTATCTGGGAGAGACAGGGAGAGAGCATGAGCAGGAGGGGCAGAGGGAGAGGGAGAGAATCTCAAGCACACCCCGTGCTTAGCAGGGAGCCCCATGTGAGGCTGGATCCCAAGACCCAGAGATCACGACCTGAGCCAAAACCAAGAGTCAGAAGCTCCACCAACTGTGCCACCCAGGTGCCCCACAAATAAATAAACTTTAAAACAAAAGTGACTTAAGCTATAGAATTTTCATAATGTCGATTAACAAGAAGCCAGCAAAACAGTCTCTGGATTGACTCAGTGGCTTAGTTTGTCCCCTAGGACCTTGCAATCTTTCCCCTCAGCCACCCTTATTGGCAACATCTTCCCTCATGGTTGCAAGGTAGCTGTTGTAGATCCAAGTATCATGCTATCATGCAACAATATCCAAAATCTTCCCTCCTCATCTCTCCTCTTTTATCTTTTTTAATCACAGAGGAAAATCTTTCTTAAAATCCTCCCCCCACCAGGAGGTATCCCCTTTCATTTCACTGGTCAGAACTGAGGCACACAGGCTCCACTGACCCAGCCACAGGAAACAGGGACTGTTACCATGGCTGGTGTGGACAATGGGTCATCCTAACAACAGAGAAGAGGGAATGCCTGCTAGGAAGTGAACCCTTGTGTCTGCCATTACATTTTTGTTCTTTTTTCTGATTATAGAAGTCATATATGTCCTCTGTAGGAAATTTGGGAAATCCAGAGAAGGATGAAGTAGATCCACCTGGAACCAAGCACTGTCTTATCATTTTGACCTGCTTTTCTCTCTCTCTGCACTCTGCTCCACTCAACCCCCTTCATCCTCTTCTGCACCAGCCCTTTATCTCTGTTTCCCCACACCCAAACCACCTTCTATTCAGTACAGAAAAACAGTTGTTGTAGGTCTTGGCCCCAAATTCCTCCCTTGCTTTTTTTAAAGCTGTGGAAAAAAAAATCATAAGTAATAGAGTATGTAAAAAGGATGTGTATAGTGCAATGATGTTACAAGTGCTTGTGAACCCACCATTCAGCCTGAATACTTCGAAGCCCTGATCATGTACCTTCCTTTCCCTTTCTGAATTGGCTGTTGCCCACTGTGTTCATCATCTGTTGCCACAAAAATGCCATGTATTGCCTCAAAATTCAACAAGCTTCATTTCATATTCATGGTCTGCAGGTTGCACTAATCTAGATTGGGCTTGGTGAGGTGGCTCTACTTCAAGTTGCGGATTGTCTGCATTTGGCTCCAGACTGCAGGCTGGAGCCAGGTCTGCTTCATATGTCTATCATCCTACAAGGATCAGAGTCTACCTGGCGCATATTCTCCTCCTGGCCCTTCACTGAAGTGGGAGAACCATGTCAAACAGCAGCAAAAGGGGATCCCTGGGTAGCTCAGCTGTTTGGAGCCTGCTTTTGGCCCAGGGTGCGATCCTGGAGTCCCGGGATCAAGTCCCGCGTCGGGCTCCTGGCATGGAGCCTGCTTCTCCCTCCTCCTGTGTCTCTGCCTCTCTCTCTCTCTCTCTCTCTCTCAAGGTCTATCATCAATCAATCAATCAATCTTAAAAAAAACCAGCAGCAAAAGCCCATTGAAGGCACTGCTCAAGTCATGTTTACTGACATTCCACTGGCCAAAGCAAATACGAGGCCAAGCCCAATCTCAGCAGGGCAGGGAAGTACACTCTTTCCCAGCAGAGAGAGGTACCCAAACATTTGCTGAACCACAATCCAGACTGCCATAAAAATGCCTTTGGTTTTCTTTATGGTTTTGCCAGAAAGAGATGTATCTCTGCAGAATATATTAGTTGTTTTCCTCTGGTTGTGAATTTTCTTTTCTTTTTTTTTTTTTCTTAAGATTTATTTATTTATTCATTCAGAGAGAACGAGAGAGAGGCAGAGACACAGGCAGAGGGAGAAGCAGGCTCCATGCAGGAAGCCCGATGTGGGACTTGATCCCGGGTCTTCAGGATCACACCCCGGGCTGCAGGCGGTGCTAAACCGCTGCGCCACAGGGCTGCCCGGTTGTGAATTTTCTATAAATGGATTCTGAGTGGGTATATTTTCTGAGTCATGTTTCTCTTTACTTTGTTTTATCCCTATTTTATCAGTCAGGATGTTTGGTTGTGAACACAGACACCAATGCTGGCTCCCTTAAGGGAAAGGGATTTATTGGAAGGGTTGGGTGGTTCATAGAATTGATGGGAAGGTTGGAGGGAGAGCCAGGCTCAGGAAGTGGATAGGATACAGATCAGTAGTTGCATGGGGCTGGACATGGAGATTCCCTCTACAGGGAACTCCCTCTAAAGGGGCACAAAGAAACTTTTTCGGATGATGAAAATATATTTTGATTGTGACAGTGGTCATATGGGATTTATACGTTAGTCAAAACTCATCAAACTATATACTTCAAATGGGTGCAATTTATTGTATGTAAATTATGTATCATCTCGATCTAAAAAAGAGGATATGCTTCATTTAATAATAATTTTAGGGATCCCTGGGTGGCGCAGCGGTTTGGCGCCTGCCTTTGGCCCAGGGCGCGATCCTGGAGACCCGGGATCGAATCCCACATCAGGCTCCCGGCGCATGGAGCCTGCTTCTCCCTCCGCCTGTGTCTCTGCCTCTCTCTCTCTCTCTGTGACTATCATAAATAAATAAAAAATTAAAAAATAAATAAATAAATAAATAAACTTTAAAAAAAAAATAATTTTTAAGTCTGTAGCGGCTAGTGCTTGAGAAAGCAACTGTGGGGTTCTTCCCTGACTAGTTTTATATGATTTGGGGTGATATTTCTGGCTCTATACTGGGTTCTCTAGGCCTCTTGTTGATTCTGTGAGCTCCCCAATAGTACTTTTTGTTTTTTAAATATAACAGATACATCTCAATAAAAAATTCAGTGATTTGAGTATATTCACAGGACTGTGCAACTATTGCCACAATCAATTTTAGAACATTTTCATTACACCAATAAGAAAGGCCATACACATTGGCAGTCAGTCCTCATTTCCTCCTAGGCACTATATTACTTTGCTAGGGCTACCATAATAGAGTATCTGGGTGTCCTTAAGCAACAGAAATGTATTCTCTCATAGTTCTGGAGGTTAGGAGTCTAAAACAAGGTCCTGGTAGGACCACGCTTTCTCTGCAGGCTCTAGGGAAGAATCTGTTCCATGCCTTTCTCTTAGCCTCTCATGCTGTCAGCATTCCTTGGTGCTCCTTGGCTTGCAGGCACATCTGCAAATTGCTGCCTCTGCTGCCGTGTGACATTCTCCTCTGTGTCTCATGGTTTCACAGGGCATTCTTTTCTCTTCGTGAGTCTTTCTGTGTGTCTGTTGTCTTCTCACGAAGACATCAGTCATGTTAGATTAAGAACACACCCCACTCTGATATGACCTTGTCTTAGTTTACATCTTAATTATATTTGCAAAGACCCTATTTCCAAATAAGATCACTTCACAGGTACCAAGGGTTAGGACTTATCATATCTTTTAAGGGGACATAATTCAGCCCACAACAGTCTCTCATCTCTAGGCAACCACTAAGCTACTATCTGTATTTATGGATTTACCTATTCTGGACATTTCATATAAATGTAATCATATAATATGTAGTCTTTTGTGACTACTTTCTTTCACATAACATGATGTTCTCAAGGTTCATCCATGTTTTAATGTGTTGTATTAGTACTTCATTACTTTTTATTTGAAATAACATTCCATTTATGGATATACTGTAATTTTTTTGCTCATTCATTGATGGACATTTGGATTGTTTCCATTCTCTGACTATTATGAATAGTGTTGCTGTGAACATTCTTATACATATTCTTGTGTGGATATATATTTTACTCTTGGATATATACCTAGGAGTGTAATTTCTGGGTCATATGGCACCTCTATGTTTAATTATGAGGACCCGCCAATCTGTTTTCCAAAGCAGCTACACCATTTTACATTCCTACCAGTAATGTATGGGGTTTCTAATTTCTCTACATCTTTGCCAACACTTTTGGCAAAATTTTCTGTCTTTTAGATTACTAGTCATTCCAGTGAGTTTGAAGTATTTCATTGTGGTTTTGATTTGCATTTCCCTAACAACTAATGGTATTGAGCATCTTTTCATGGGCTTATTCCCATTTCTTTTGTTTGTTTGTTTAAGTTGGCTCCATGCCCACCTGGAGCCCAATGTGGGGCGTGAAGTCACAGCTGTGAGATCAAGACCTGAACTGAGACCAAGAGTTGAAAGTTTAATGGACTGAGCTACTCAGGTGCGCCTCCCACATTCTTTTAATCAGTCAGAAATTTTTGTCATGTTTCTGTTGCTTGACACCTATAAACAATAAAACCATGAATCCCTAAAACTTTCCTGAAAGTCTCCTTAAAAGGTGTCTGTCTTCTGAGTTGGTTGTGGGCCTAACAAAAGAGTTCTCCGGGGTCCTTTGAGTCTTCCTTTAAGGTCTCTTTAAGGGGACAGGAGTTCCATTTCACAGAGGCCCTCAAAATTCACCAAAGGGTGAGAGGCTGCATCCAAACTCATTAAATCATTCATAAAACACTCACTCACTCTCCCTACTTGTCCCATGCCTGGCTCGGTGTGTAGGGTCCTGCCTTTAAGGAGTTCATCATCTGCCACAGAAGGCACACATGGACATAGCCAGTCTCTGTTCAGAGTGATCAGTTTCTACAGAGGAAAACACAGGATCTCTCTGTCCCTGCGAACAAGATGCTTCTTAGAGATGGAAATATCTGAGGTAAGTCCTCGAGGATGAATGGGAGATAGCCAGGTGAAGGGTGGGATATGTGATGATGCTCATGAAATGGCTCACTCAAAGGGATGGCTTTGTATTAGTGATGATGTAAGTTCAACTGCCATAACAATAATCCTCTCTGATGTAAATAGATATATTTTTTAAAATAGATTTTACTTATTTGAGAGAAAGAGTGTATGTGAGAGAGAGGGCACAAGCAGGAGGAGGATCAGAAAGAGTGGGAGAAGCAGACTCCCCTAACTGCTATGGACCCTCCTGCTCAAATAGAGAAGAAACAGATACACAGGAGTCACTGGTCCATAGCAATTCTGAAATCAAGCAGGGCATGCATTGATTCTGAAGTCAAGCAGCTCCATGAATCAGATCAGACTTAGGAATACTTCTCTGTGGGTCTTGGTTCTGTCCTCTGAGTCATCCTTCCTTTCTCATAAAAGGTGGCCCGTGTTTGCATCTGAGTAATTGTTTCAGCCCATTTCCTAAACTATTGTACAAGCTAAGGAATCTAAAGTTCTCTTTTCATTTTATATTGTCCCTATCCCTTTCAAATGTGGCATTTGAGTTTGTGACACATCGTTTAGACAAAATTCTTGTAGGGAGAAACAAAATCTGTATTTAGGGAACTTCCAGGAGTTCAGTATGACCAAAATATTGGGCGTTCCCTGGGTTTCTCTCTGCTAGAATTCTAGACACAGAACCACAGTTATTGTGTATTATAGTCCTCATACCTGACTGTGAGAACCTCTAGGGCAGGGTCTATTTCTCAAGAAGAAATAGATAAATCCATTTAGCTGGGATGTTTTAATACAACTCTCTCAGTAACTGATAGAATATGCAAAATAAGAGCAGCTCCGGTGGCACAGCGCAGCGGTTTAGCGCCGCCTGCAGCCTGGGGTGTGATCCTGGAGACCTGGGATCAAGTCCCACATTGGGCTCCCTGCATGGAGCCTGCTTCTCCCTCTGCCTGTGTCTCTGCCTCTCTTCCTGCCTCTCTCTCTCTCTCTCTGCCTCTGAATAAATTAAAAAAAAAAACTTAAGAATATGCAAAATAAAACATCAATAAGGACACAGGAAGTTTGAATAACATGCTTCAAAATTTTGACCCAATTGACATAATAGAACACTGGGTCCAATAACTATAGAATAAATATTCTTTTCAAGTGCACATCAAATATTTATTGATATGCTCAGCCATAATGTAAGTCTAACCAAATTTCAAAGAGTTAAAAATTATATAGTGTATGTTCAATGACCACAGTTGGATTATGTTAATCATCAAACAAAAAGAAAACTTGGAGATCCCAAAATATTTGGAAATTGAACAGCACACTAGTAAACAACCCAAAGGTAAAAAAAGAAATTACAATAGAAAGTAAAAAATATTTTATTCAAATGATAATGAAAATATAATATGTTAAAACTTATAGAATGTAGCTGAAGCCATGTTTAGAGTGAAATGTGGGGCTTTAAACGAGTATGTACTTTTTTTTTTAATTTTTATTTATTTATGATAGTCACAGAGAGAGAGAGAGAGGCAGAGACATAGGCAGAGGGAGAAGCAGGCTCCATGCACCGGGAGCCTGATGTGGGATTCGATCCCGGGTCTCCAGGATCGCGCCCTGGGCCAAAGGCAAGCGCCAAACCACTGCGCCACCCAGGGATCCCAGTATGTACTTTTTAATGGCTGAAAATCAACTATATAAAAATCTACCTTAAGTAGTTAGGGAAAACATCCAGAAATTAAATCCAAATAAAGTAAAGGAAGAAAATAATAAGGTTGACAGAATAAGTTAATAAAATAGAAAATAAAGATATGAGGGCCCTGGGTGTCTCAGTTGGTTGAACATCTGCCTTTGGCTCAAGTCATGATCCGAGGGTCCTGGGATCAAGCCATGCATCAGGCTCCTTGCTTAGTGGGGATTCTGCTTGTCCCTCTCCCTCTGTCTCTGCCCCTTCTCATGCTCTTGCTCTTTCTCAAATAAAAAAAATGTTTTTTTAAAGGAACAAGAAAATGAAGATATTAAAGAGAGGACTTAAAGAACCAAGAGTTAATTCTCTGATAAAACTACTAAAATTGATAAACTTTTCACCAGACAGATGAAGGATAAAAAGAGGAGACACAATTATCATGTAGAGTGCCATCACTACAGATCCTACATGAATCAAAAAGAGCATATTGTAAATAACTATATCTCAACAAACTTGAAGTTCAGATGACATGAATAGATAACTAGAAAAACACAGCCTATCAAAACTGACACAAGAAGAAATAGGAAGACTGAATAGTCCTGTTTCTACTAAATAAATTTAATTTTTTATTTAAAAAAATCTTTCCACAAAGAAAACTCCAGCTCTCTCTCTCTCTCTCTCTCTCTCTCTCTCTCAAATAAATAAAGTCTTTAAAATAAAATAAAATTCTTAAAAAAAAAAAAAAAGAAAGAAAATTCCAGGTCCAAATGCTTCCAGTGAACAGAAAAAGTAGAAGTACTTCTCAATTTATTTTGTGTGATCAGAATTACCTAGATCCAAAAACCTAACAGGGGCATTATGAGGAAGGAAAATTATAGGTCAAACAAAGATGCAAAAATTCTAAACAAAATATCAGCAAACCAAACCAAAAGATCTAAAAGTAGCATAATACTACACGACTAAGTTCTACTAACTCCAGGGATACAAAGTTGATTTGACATTTGAAAATTAATCAATAATAATTCACCACTTTAACAGACTAACATTAAGAAAACCATAAAATCATCTCAAGAGATGTAGAACAATTATTTTATAAAAGTTATCAACCATTTATGATAAAATCCTTTCAAACTAAGAACAGAAGGGAACTTCCTTTATCTGATGAAGGACATGACCAAAAACCTATGTCCAACATCATACTTACCTTTGAAGTATAAAAACCTTTTCATGAGGGATACCTGGGTGGCACAGTGATTGAGTATCTACCTTTGGCTCAGGTCATGATCCCAGGGTTCTGAGATCAAGTTCCACATTGGGCTCCCTGTCAGGAGCCTGCTTCTCCCTCTGCCTATGTCTCTGCCTCTCTCTGTGTGTCTCTCATGAATAAATAAATAAAATCTTTAAAAACAAAATATGAATGCCTGGATGGCTCAGTGGTTGGGCGTCTGCCTTTGGCCCAGGGCGTGATCCTGCGGTCCCAGGATCGAGTCTCGCATCAGGTTCCCTATGTGGAGCCTGCTTCTTTCTCTGCCTGTGCGTGTACCTCTCTCTCTCTGTGTGTGTCTCTCATGAATAAATGAATAAAATTTTTAAAAGACAAAACAACCCCCCCCCCCAAAAAAAACCTTTTCCTGAGATGGGAATGAGAAAAGAGTGCCCACTATTACCCCTTCTATTCAACATTGTGCTGAAGGTCCTCCCTTATAAAATAACGAGAGAATATAGGATTAGGAAAAAAATAATTAAAATTGTAATTATTTGAGTGCAGGGGTTTGGCTTGATTCCTCTGCTGCGAATCACAGAGTAGGTGTTTGTTTGGTGGGTAATTGTTGAGTGGACAGATGGAGCAATGGATGGATAAAGAGAATGTTAAGTAGTGGGGCCCCCAAGGCAGGGGCCTATACTACATGGGCACTGGCTACTACATAATCAACAGAAAAAGTAAAACAACAATGAAATTGCACAAGGAAATTTTTTTTATTGATAAAAATTTGATGGAAGAATCAGGGAAATCTTCCTGATAAAATGTAGATCAGCAAAGTCTTGCCCACTGTTTCTACTTTTTTTTCTCTCTAGGACCTTTCATAGAGAGGTGAGAATATTTGGCCCCTGCTTTGACCCTAAGGATTTAAAAAAAATCCTTATTTTTTTATTTTTAAAGATTTTTATTTTATTATTTTTAAAAGGATTTATTTATTTATTTGAGAGAGAGAGAGTGAGAGAGCGAGCATATGGGGGGAGGGGCAGAGGGAGAGGCAGAGAGAGAATCCCAAGCAGGCTCCCCTCTGAGTGCAGAGCCCAATGGGGCTTGATCTCACGACCTCAAGATCATGACCTGAGCTGAAATCAAGAGTTGGCCACTCAACTGACTGATCCACCCAGGTGTCCCTAAAGATTTTTATTTTTAACTTATCTCTATACCCAACATGGGGTTCAAATTCACAACCTAGAGATCAAGAGTCACATGCTCTTCCAACGGAGCGAGCCAGGTGCCCCAACCCTAAGGATGTTTTTGTCTTTGTATTTATGAGTACAGATTTTTGATGGAATTATATCATATTGATTACTTTTCACTGAGAAAATATTTCCCAGCACAAATCCCATTAAGTTGTTCAATATCTTTGATTTTTCTACACAGCTATTAAATCTATTTCCAACTTGTTCATTTTCACTTAAATTGAGCTATAATTATCTTCAACTGAAAAATAATTTTCTGTATAAATTTCATTATGATGATTTGTGTTATCAGTCAATTTAAAAAATCCATATTACAATTTAATAATTATACCTTCTGCCATTGTAAGTTATCTTTTGTGGTCATTATTTCTATATTCTATGAAGTTCACTTTTCCTGGGATAAATTTCGCAGATCTACATTTTGCTAAGAAAGCTTATTTGATTTTGTCATCAATTTTTAGTCAACGAGTAATTTCACTCTGTGCAATTTAGATGTTAGTTTTATTTTTTCTGTTGATTATATAGTGAGCATGAATCTTACTCCATAAAGTTAGGGACATAAAAAATGACATATTACTTTATTCAATTTAAATCAAATTAAGTCCAATTCAGAACTTATATTTTATGGGCTCCTTCCCTTGCACGGGTGCTCCTTCCCTTGCACGGGTCTTTTGTAGAGAAAAATATTTCATGAGTCTCCTCCCATGCTTAATGGATACTATGTACTTCTGTTTACCATATGCTGTCCCTCCTTCACCTCCAGAGAGCAGGCCACACATGTGTCCCAAGCCCCAGACCTTCCTAGTTCTGGGAATCTCCTCTTTCATTACCCTTGAAGGCATTGTCTCCTTCATGGCCTTTCCAGAAAATAGCCTACCAGACTCTCTTGGGTGAGAAGCAAATTTGTTTTCCTGTTAATTCATCCAGGTTAGGATTAGAATATTTCTAGAGCATTTAGGAGAAAACAAAATGCCTAGAAGAAAATGTGAGAACTGGAAGGGATGGATTTGGTGAAGGAGCACAAATTTCTTGACTTTGAAAGCAGTTTAGACCGTCAAAGTGTGATTGTCCACAATATATGAAGACTTCCTAAATGGTCTTGCTAGCCACAAGTGCCTCCTGCCAACCTTTCTAGAACCTTCCTCCTTCATAAGAAACCAAAACAAAAAATAAAAAATAAAAAAAAAAGAAACCAAAACAATACAGTTGTGAATAAATAAAACCAAACAAAATGGAAGATCCTTGTCTCTATACAGAGTTATAGGGTTGAAGAGAAATTTACATGAGACTCTCAGAACAGCCCGGTGGGGGGGGTATGTGAATATCCACATTTTGCAGAAAGATGAAATAGCTTGCCCATGGTCACACAGCTTGTGAGGATGGAGATGCAGAGGGGAATTGGAATTCAATTCTGTCTGGCTTGTTAGTCTCTGCCAACTGCATCCCATTACCTTTTCAACCCCACACTCCATTAAAAATTCATAGCACAGACACAAACCTCCAGTCTTTGTCACTCCTTCCTACATACTCTATGCTCTAGTCCAACTATTTGGAACAGAGGTTCCTAATCTGGGGCCTGAGAGGCCAATGGGCTGTGATCTTGGATGGGAGAGCTACATTCTTTTTTAAAGTAAGCTTCATACCCAGTATAGAGCTCAACTTGGGGCTTAAACTCACAACCGTGAGATCAAGACTTAGCCAAGATCAGGGCCTGAACTGAGATCGAGAGTTGGGCACCTACCAACTGAGCCACCCAGTCACCCTGGGAGAGCTATATTTTATATGCTTTAATCTTTACAGAAATTAGCTTTTCTTTCCATTTTGAATATAAGTAACAAACCACAGTAGAATTAGCAGTATTTGTGACTTTGTCATCAACAGAAATTACAGATGTTCCCCTATCACATTACAGTTGTTGCAAAACATCTTGAAATATTGTTTGTGTTCATCACCACTTTGAAATTGTGCAGTTATTAGACAGGCGGTGAGATCTCATTATTTAATTTGTTAATGAATATATATTACTGATGAGATTTTAAAATATTTTGATAACTGTATTTCAGTATAAATGGTTTCTTTTGTAATTCTTGTACCTTTTTTTTTTAAGACTTTATTTATTTATTCATGAGAGACACAGAGAGAGGCAGAGACAGGTAAAGGGAGAGGCAGACTCCCTGCAGGTAGCCCCGTGCAGGATTCCGTCCCAGGAGCCCGGGATCACAACCTGAGCCAAAGGCAGACACTCAACCACTGAGCCACCCAGGTGTCCCCAATTCTTGTATTTTATGTCATGCATGTAAAAATCTTTATTTTGAGAGGTGCTTCACAGGCTTCACCAGTCTGCCTAAAGGGTCCATGGCACAAAAAAGATTGAGAACCCCTGACTTAAGTTTCCCTGAGCTCAGGGGACACTTCCTCTATAGGCTCCTTCATTATCTGCTCAGTTCCTCCTCATCCTTTACAGTATAATTCAAGGGTTTCTGCTTTAGTAAACTTTCCCAAAGGAACTCAGTCCAGAATGGAATTTGATAGCTAGAGGACCAGTGACCCCTCTCTTGGCTGCTCTTCCACCCAAACCTCAGGCAGCCAGCCATTGCAGGAGTTACTGTGTGGAGCAGCCTTATTTCTTTGGCAACGCAAGGGGCTTGGCTTTGCTGATGATCTTTATGGAGTCAGAAGCTGGAGAAAGTTTCACTGAGGCCTCTGGTATGACAGCTCTGACTGCTTGGGGGCTCAGGGGACTGTGGACAGCACAGGGCTGGGGAGAGGACCCATCCCTCCTCTCTTGAATGGTAGGTGGTGCTTCTCTGGGACCTGAGGCTGAGCTAAGGGGACATCAAAATAGGGCACAGTGGAGAGATCCTGGGGATTACATGGGGAACATCTTTTGTCCTCTTAGACTGTGAATTTCATGAAATCTTGTCTGTTTGGCATACTACTTATAACCTAGAATCTGATATCATGTCTGGCAGGAAAAGCCTGGTGAATGAATGAATGAATGAATGAATGAATCAATATAAGATTATACCTGTGGGGGTGAACAGTTGGAAGGGCTTTGTAGGGGCAGGAAGTCCCGTGCAATGTGGCTTAATTTATATTCGTTCACGTGACAAATATTACTGAATGATTACTACGTGCCTGACACTGTTGCTGTGCTGGAGACACAGCTGTAAACTACATAAAAATCCTGGAGGGGCAGTTGGGTGGCTCAGTGATTGAGTGTCTGCCTTCAGCTCAGGTTGTGATTCCCACGGTCCTGGGATCTAGTCCCGTATTGGCTCCTTGCTGGGAGCCTGCTTCTCCCTCTGCCTATATCTCTGCCTGTGTGTGTGTGTGTGTGTGTGTGTGTGTGTGTGTGTGTGTGTGTGTATCACAAATAAATATGTAAAAAAAATCTTTAAAAAAAATCCTGGAAACTCCTGGAGCTTAGAATGTCTTGAGGAGAATCTGCAGGGTGGTGACCCTGTGCTTATACTTGATCTCTTGGCCTGGGTTAGGCTTTCCCTCTAGGTTCCCACAGTCCCTTGCTTCCTTCCAGTATGGTGCTGACCACTGAGATGTAACTGTATTCCCCTAGGCTGAGCAAAAGATTTGGGTCAGTATCTTATGCTCAATGAACAATGAATAAGTATCCAATGCTGCCCATCTTCAATGGGGGTCTACAGGCCCCACCAAGAGGAACCTCAGCTCTTCTGCAAATAAAAGAAGTACTTTTGTTTATCCTTTTTCTAGAAAGCTTTCTCACCTTCTAATGGAAGTGAATTTCGAGGGCTCCTTCTTTTCCCTTCCTCCACTATCCAAACATCACCCAAAGGAAAAGAAGAAAAGATCTCTATTGCCCTCTGAACAAGGCAAAGTTATGAAACATATATATTCCATGAATTAGCTCATTTCACCTATAGAGGGGATGATATTAGTCACATCCTATAGTGGAGGACATGGAGGATCGACAAGGACAAATGTTTTTCCCAGTGTTGTGGTCTTTAAGTGACTGAGCTGGGATATTAACCCAGGTCTGGTCTCCTAGGTTTGTGTACTTCATATGACAACAGAGTTCTTCCCACTCATTCGAAGTATGGGCCCCCCAGGAGACAGGTCAAGAGCTAAGACTTAAGGGGCACCTGGGTGGCTCAGTGGTTGAGTGTCTGCCTTTGGCTCTGGTTGTGATCCCGAGGTCTTGGGATCTAGTTTTGCATCGGGCCCGCCCCCAGGAAGCCTGCTTCTCCCTCTGCCTATGTCTCTACCTCTCTCTGTGTATGTCTCTCATGAACAAATAAGTAAAATATATTTTTTAAGAGAAATAAGAGTTACAAAGAGCAAAGAGAAATGGCACAGATTCGAAGACAATGAATGTTAACACAAATTTTCCATAGCTGCTGTTGGAGACGACAAATTAAATGAAACTGATAAACATTTTCCAAAATATACTCTTTTGAAGAAGTATATTTGGGGGTCTCAAAATATTTGCTAGTTACCTGATTACCTGGGTTTCCAGTTTAACTGGTATATTTGGCCTCCAAGGCTGCCTTAACAAATTACTGCAAGCTGGCAGCTTGAAACAACAGAAATGTATTCTCTCACAGTTGAGAGGCCAGATCTCTGGAATCAGGGTGTTAGCAAGGTTGGTTCCTCCTGGAGGCTGAGGGAGAATCCTTCTATGCCTCCCTCCTAGCTGCCAGTGGCTGCCAGCAGTCCTTGGTGTTCCTTAGCCTGTGGCTGCGTGACTAAGCTCTGCTTCTGTCTTCACATGGCCTTCCCATTTAGCGTCTCTGTATCTCAAATATCTTTTCTTTCCTCTCATAAAGACAGCTCTGCTCATTGGATTTAGGGCCCCCCTAAGTCCAGGACAGATCTCATCTTAAGATTTTTAACAGTGGCACCTGGGTGGCTCATTTGATTAAGCATCTGCCTTTGGCTCAGGTCATGATCCTGGGTGCTGGTATCAAGCCCCATATTGAGCTCCCTGCTCAGTGAGGAGTCTGCTTCCCCCTGTCACTCTCTCTCTCTCTGTTCTCTCTCAAATAAGTGGATGAAATTAAAAAAAAGATTTTTAACAGCCAAGATACTAGTATTTTTTTTTCCCAAAGGATTTATTTATTATTTTAGAGAAGGGGAAATGGCAGAGGGAAAGGGAGAGAGAGAGTCTCAAGCAGACTCCCCTCCAAGCATGGAGCCCAATATGGGGCTTGATCCTATGACCCTGAGATCGTGACCTGAGCCGAAATCAAGAGTCTGACACTTAACCAACTGAGCCACCCACGCACCCCAACAGTCAAGATTCTATTTTCTAGTAAGATCACATTTACAGGTATGAGGGTTAAAACTTGGACTATCTTTTTGGGAAATACAGTTTAACCCACTATAATTGGAATGCTTTCTTTCTTTTCTTTTTTTTTTTTTTTTTTTAAGTTTGTGAACTTGAGCAGCTTTATGTAAAGGATCCTCCTAAATGTAAACTACTTCTTCTAATCTTTGTCAATAACAATCCTTACTTTGGTCAGCTTTTCTGAGCATGCAAAACATCTGGTATCTTAATGAATTATTTTAACTGCCCTGGGTGTTCTGCAAGGTAAGCCTTTTTATGGATTAGAAAACAGGTATAAAAGGGGAAGTGACTTGACACCCAATTCTGGTTGAGTTAGGATTTGAACCCAGGATGTCAAGGCTCTTTCCTCCAACTGCCTGCTGCTGCATGGAAGCTTTGGGAGCTGTAATCAGTTTGTGCAGTTTCATTTGTGATTTACCTTTGCCCTTAATTTTATTTAATGTGCACTTTTCCCTTGTCCTTTTTTTTTTTTTTTAAAGATTTATTTATTCATGAAAGACAGAGAGAGAGGGAGAGAGAGAGGGGGGCAGAGACATAGGCAGAGGGGGAAGCAGGCTCCCCACAGGGAGCCCAATGCGGGACTTGATCCAGAATCCCAGGATCACACCCTGAGCCAAAGGCAGACACTCAACCGCTGAGCCACCCAGGTGTCCCTTCCGTTGTCCTATAGAAAACTTTTTCCCCAGCTTTATTTTCCTTGTCATTTTGATTGATTATATAGTCTATATACTTATCATGTTAATTAATTAAAAAAATAAACTTTCTTAGTTTATTTTTATATTTTAAAAGAGATTTTGTTTATTTATTTGAAAGAGAGGCGAGACAGCCAGAGAGATCACAGAGGAAGAGGGAGAGGAAAAGGGAGAAGCAGACTTGCCACTGAGCAGGGAGCCTGATGCAGGGCTTAATCCTAGGACCCTGGACCATGACCTGAGCCTAAGGCAGGCCCTTAACCCACTGAGCCACCCAGGTGCTCTGGTTTTGTTTCTGTTTTGTTTTGTTCTATATTTTATTTTTAAGTGCTCTCTATACCTAGTGTGGAGCTCAAACTTACAACCCTGAGATCAAGAGTTGCATGGCTCTAACAATTGAGCCAGCCGATGATTTATTCATTCATTCAATCACTATTTACTGAAGCCTTACAGTGTCAGAAGCCCAAGGCTGAACTAATTAAGGTGGGCCACAGAGATGAACCAGACCACCTTGGTCTTTGTCCTTGAGCAGAGTAAACAGACAGTGAACATATGTGTGAACAGTCTGTGGGAACCCAGTAGGCTTCTAACCTAACCAGGGGTCAGGAGAAGCTTCCTGATGTCTGAATTGGGTCTTAAAGGATAGATAGGAAGCAATCTTATTCCTCTAATACTGGCTGTTAGAATAGAATTTTAGGATGGTCATCTGATACCCATCTATTGAATGTTATTAATTTTTAAAACTTTTTTTTAAAATTTTTATTTATTTATGATAGTCACACAGAGAGAGAGAGGCAGAGACACAGGCAGAGGAAGAAGCAGGCTCCATGCACCGGGAGCCTGACGTGGGATTTGATCCCAGGTCTCCAGGATCGCGCCCTGGGCCAAAGGCAGGCGCTAAACCGCTGCGCCACCCAGGGTTCCCTATTGAATGTTATTATGTTATTCATTTTCTAGCACTCTGTCAAGGTGCATAACAGGTTTATATAACAGCCTTCATTACAAACGGCAGTAACTTCCATTTGCCCCCAGTGTTTGATAATTTACACATTTTCACACTCTGTCTCACTTGCTGTCACAAAACTTTTTAAAATACATTTTTAAAATCTTCAATCCCAGTATAATTAACATACAATGTTATATTGATTTCAGGTATACAATATGGTCATTCAATGATTGTGTATTACTCAATGCTCATCACAGTAAATGTACTCTTAATTCCCTTCACCTATTTATTTCACCCATCCCCTACCCACTTCCCCTCTGGTGACCATCAGTTTGTTCTCTATAGTTAAGAGTCTGTTTTTTTGTTTGTTTCTTAAATTCCACATATGAGTAGAACCATACAGTATTTCTTTTTCTGACTTATTTCACTTAGCATAATACTTTCTAGATCCATCCATGTTCTTGTAAATGGCAAGATTTCATTCTTTTTATGGCTAATATTCCATTGTGTATATATGCGCCACATTTTCTTTCTTTCTTTTTTCTTTCTTTCTTTTTTCTTTCTTTCTTCTTTCTTTCTTTCTTTCTTTCTTTCTTTCTTTCTTTCTTTCTTTCTTTCTTTCTTTTTTTTCCTTTCTTTTTAAGATTTTATTTCTTTTTAAAGATTTTATTTATTTATTCATGAGAGACACAGAGGCAGAGGGAGAAGCAGGCTCCATGCAGGGAGCCTGATGTGGGACTCGATCCCAGACTCCAGGATCACACCCTGAGCCCCCCAGGCATCCCGATACCACATTTTCTTTATCCATTCATCTATCAATGGACACTTGGGCTGCTTCCATATTTTGGTTATTGTAGATAATGCTGCAGTAAACATAGGGGTGCATCTATCGTTTTGAATTGGTGTTTTTGTTTTCTTTGGCTAAATACTCAGTAGTGGAATTACTGGATCATATGGTAATTCTATTTTTAATTTACAAAAAGCTCTTTGAGAATGCTTTGTTTATATTTATGTATTTCTCTTGTTTATCTTAGCTAAGCTCAAAAATTGTAATTTAATTTTCCATTGAGATGATTACAAAAGTTTAAAAATTAAATTGCATAACTTTGTAACTTACAAACATTCAAATTGCACTGGGTGTTAAATCAGTGCTTGGTTTCTGATCCTAATCTGGCTTATCTTCCTCTCTCTGGGCCTCATTTTTCTCTACTCCAAAGTGGGCATGTGGAGGAAATTTAGGTTGAATGACTAATTGAGATAATGGATCTTAGATACCAGCACAGCACCTGGCTCATTAAAGACTGGTTTTCCTAACATTATCTCTAATGTCCATTTTCCTGCAATTCTAAAGCAATTTTTTAAAAAAGATTTATTTATTTGAGAGAGAAAGAGCAAGCAAGCGGGGAGAGGCACAGAAGGAGAGGGAGAGAGAATTCTGTAGCGGCCGCCCCACAAAGCACAGAACCTAAACCAATATCAGGCTTGATCCCAGGCTCCTGAGATCATGACCTGAGCTGAAACGGGGTCAGTGGCTTAACCAGCTGAGTCACCCAGATGCCCCTAAAGCAATTCTTTTTTTTTTCTTTTAAAGCTATTCTTAAAGTAATAGTCCAGCTCACATATATGGGCCGATGCTCTTGTTTTTTTGTTTTTTTTTAATTTATTTATGATAGTCAAACACACACACACACAGAGAGAGAGAGAGAGGCAGAGACACAAGCAGAGGGAGAAGCAGGCTCCATGCACCGGGAGCCTGGTGTGGGATTCGATCCTGGGTCTCCAGGATCATGCCCTGGGCCAAAGGCAGGCGCCAAACAGCTGCACCACCCAGGGATCCCTGGGCCAATGGTCTTAAAGAGATGCTTTGAGAGAAAAAGAGAGCTCAAACAAACTCATTAATATAGTTGATACAAAACCATCTCACAGTCTCAGTGAATCAGATAATAACAGGTAAAGGATAGTGTTTTGACACTGTCATTTTGTCCCTCAGATTGTTTGGGGTGGGTTGCAGAGAAAAAAAAATTAGATGTGGTAGGAATAATCAACACAAAATAAAACCGACAATGGCTACAACTACATGTGGTAAAAATTTATTATGGATGGAAAAGCAAACTGAATGATCCCATCTTTGTTGGTAACATTAAACATTGCAAAGTTGACCCCAGGGAAAATTCTACTTGGTGAAAATAATCAACACAAAATAAAAATGACAATGGCTCAAATCTCTTCCAGGAAAAGGTGGAATTGGTGGAAATCATGACTAGAAACTTCAAAATAGCTGAAGCAATCATCAGTAAAAATTGATAAAGATAAAAGATAACTGATGAATCTAACCTGTCTTGTAAAATCGATAGAGAAAAGAATGTATCTTGATGAAAATTCAGTAAGAAAAAAATCTTAAAAAGTTAGAAATTGTTTCACTGTGCTATATAGAAAATTTATCAAGGGATAAAACTGACTTAATAGGATTGATTCCTGAAATACTTTAATACGTTCATTAATAATGGCATAATATTAAGTAAATAGTTTATATGCCAACACTTGGAAGGGATTTTGAAAGAGAATTCTCAAGTTAGATGAAGGGTTTGGACCATAAATTCCACTTTACGTCTTCAAAGCACTTTCATACTCATTGCTTTATTGCATTCTCCTAATACTTTTGAGGTGACAGGGCAGGAATCCTTCTTTCCATTTTACAGATGTAAACACGGAGATTCAGAAAAGTTGAGACACCTACTAAAGGTCACCCAGCATGTTCATCGCAAGGTCTGACTTTGGATCTGATTCCCAGATTCCTAGTCTGGAAAACTTCATACCTATGCCCCTAATTCTGATTAATGCTTTACTTGATTGCCAGGTCAGACCCCTTCTAATTCTGACCTTCACCTAGCCCCCACGTTCTGCTAGTAGGAGAAATGGGGAAAAAGGAGGAGAGGGAATAAAAGAGGGTTAGAATAGGGCATGGCCAATGTAACACTTAGAGAGGGGAAGGGACTTGGCTGTCACATAGCCAATATGTTACAGACATGTTTCTTATTCTTCTCAGAAAAGGGAGCAGAGGGGCTAGAGAAGGCTTGGCAGGGGATAGGAATTGGGATTTTAAGGCTGGGCTAATAGGCTGAAAAACAAGACAGGCAGTTTGAAAATGACAGTGCCTGATATACTTTGGGAAAGTGAGTCATAAGAATAAGAGTGTAACTAGAGTAGGAAGAGTGAAGCTGAAGAGATTGGCTGCAGCAGGGCTGTGGACCATATTCACCTCTGCTATAGGGAAACTGGCCTTTCTCAGGTAGGCCTGAGGTTTGCCAGGGGGCTGACTAGTGGAGCTTGACGGTTCTGGTGTTCAGAACACCAAGGAATAATGACATATAAAATCTAAAATACTGTAATTGAATACAGGACTTATGCTACAACAGAGATCATCTGATGCCATATTCCATATGCTAGGAGAGCTAGACACAGAAGGAGGAAAACTATTTTTTTTTTAAGTATAAGACTTACTTATTCTATAGACAATATTTTGTTTAAATAGAGCTTTGTGGACTCTACAATAACTCTGTTCTTCCCTTCTCATTCCTTGTCTCCACAGGGATCTCTGGCCCACAGATTAAAAACCAGTACTATAAGAATTCAGATACAAGGAAGATCAATGTGCCTAAAATATGTTCTAGGGAAGGTAGGGCTTTGGCTTGAGTTTCAAGAATGAGAAGAAAAGGAGGAAATGGCCGTGGAAAGACAAGAAAGGAAAACTTTGAAAATATATGAAGAAAATAGAGAACTTTCTTTCTACTGAATTAATGGTCTTTTATGAATTTTAAGTTACCACCATTATTTGTTTTAACAGTGGAACTGTTGAGCTCATAGAAAAACCAGACAGGCCTCATCCTGGAGTACCACTGAGGGCAATAGGAAGCTGCGGTAAGCTTTTAGTCAGCAAAGTATGGTTGGTGGATTTGGATATTACTTTTTTTTTTTTTAAGATCTTATTTATTTATTCATGAGAGACACAGAGAGAGAGAGAGAGAGAGAGAGAGAGAGAGAGGCAGAGACACAGGCAGAGGGAGAAGCAGGCTCCACGCAGGGAGCTCAATGTGGGACTCCATCCCTGGACTCCAGGATCATGCCCTGGGCGGAAGGTGGCCCTAAATCGCTGAGCCACCTGGGCTGCCTGGAAATTACATTTTTTTGAAAAAGTCTTATAATTTAAAAAAAAACTATGTGCTCTTGTTAAACAATTCAGGCAATAAGAAAATAAAAATTACTTGGTATCTGACACCCTTTCTTCCAAGATAATCACTAATAATATTTTGGGGAACCTCTTTCCTGAAATCTGTGCTTATAGAATATCGTTTCAAATATCACAAATTGTACCATTATAAACATGCTGTTCTGTAACCAATTTGTTTCCCTCGAGAGTAAGTTATGAATAGCTTTTCATATCAACAAATAGATCTATATCATTTTAATAGCTGCTTACTACTTTGTTGTTTGTATTACAATTTAACTAGCTCTTTTTGATGAACATTTACATTACCCCTGTAATCCACAACCTCAGATAACCAGCTTGTGCATTCAACTTTTCAAAAAAACTTTTTTTTTTTTTTAACATTTTATTTACTTATTCATGAGAGACACAGATAGAGGCAGAGACAGGAGAAGCAGGCTCCATGCAAGGAGCCCAATATTGGACTTGATCCCGGGATCAAGCCCTGAGTCGAAGGCAGACGCTCAACCGCTGAGCCACCCAGGGATTCCTTTTCCAAAATGTTTCATTCTCTTTTTAAGGTAAAGAATTGAAAGTAATGGAGCTGGGTCAAAAAGTATCTTTTGACATTTGGATTTCAGTTGCCAAAACATCCTCTGATTTGCAGGGAGACGAGGAGGAAGCTGGTACATCAGCTCTGGTGCGATAGTGGCAACGGTGATGGCGAAGAGAATACAGACTCGGGTGATCTATCCCCCCTAGGCCTATCCTCAGTGGATTGGCATATTCCTATCCTTTTTCCTCTCTTTCACTTCTTTTTCTTAACATGGAGGAGGAACCAAGAACTGCATCTCCCAGCATTTCACAGGCACCACACCCCCTGGGAACTGTAGTACCGCGTCTGAGAAGGGTCCGGAAGGAGGGCGGGAGACTGTGGAGCATGCTGGGAAATGTGGTCCAGCTGCGGGGGGCGGCGGCGGTCGCGGTGTGCGTGTAAAGAGGCTGGAGACGCCGCAAACATCGCTACTTGGAGAAGAGGGCACGGGGCGACCTCACCTTCCTCTCAAGCGGTTTTTGAGTTGATAAAAGCGGACGGCGGAGGGTGGACTTCGCTACATCGTCCGTAACCGGGGAGCGTTTGGCCCCTCCACAGAAGGCGCGAGGCTGGCAGCGTAGGCCGCGCAGGCCACGCGGGGGCCGGAGCAAGGCATGCCGGGAGTTGTGGTCTCGGCGCGCTGAGGCTGTGGGACGTGTCGCGGCGCCGCGCAGGCTCCTCCTTCCCCGCCCTTCTTAGCGGTCCCCCGCCCCCTCCCTCCGCCTCCTCCTCCCTCGCCCGCAGCCGAACGTCCCCTCCCCCCACCCGTCGGGCTCTCGGTCGGCTACTGCAGAGGATTCAGAGCCGAGTCTGAGGAGGAGGCTCCGGTTCCCTGCGCGCCATCCGCCACCTTACTGGACACGGGCGAGGGAGCGAGAGCGTCGCCGCTGTAGCCTCCAGAGAAGACAAGGGCATCGCCGCCTCCGCCGTCGTTTTCGCCTGCAGCGGCTAGCCGGTGAGACCTCCCCCCACCCCCCCACCCCCGCCACCTCCCCTGGTCCGCTCTCCCGGAGCCTGGGCCGGTGATACTTACGGAGAATGAGAGTGGGGGCTGTGGAGACCCCGCGTGGGTTGGGGGAAGGGGGTTGAGGTCGCGATGGAACGGCGGGTTGGCCGGGGAGACTTGTCCTGGCGCGGGGCTGGGGGTGGGGTGAGGGTGGGACCCAAGCAGGTTGCAGGGTGGGTGGGTGGGGGGGCGCCAAGGGAAGGGGACTTTTAAGAGCGATTGACCCGATATGGGACAGGAGTGTGAGGTTGGGAGGTCGGGGTGGAATTTGGGGTGGTTTTGGGCGAGATGGATGATGAGAGTGGAGTGGGATGGCTTTTAATGGGGGAGGGGACTGAAAGAGGGTGATGGATTTGGGGTTGGCTTGGAGCAGTTGACAGCTTGGGATCCAGCCAGGGGTGCAGGGTAGGGGGATGATTTCAATAGACAGTGGGATTGCAGGGTTGGATAGGACCCTGGGGGAGGGGTGTTAATTCTCGAGGGTGGAATTTGGGGTGGACCTAAGGCAGACTGATGGAGGTGGTAGGGGCTTGGCATGGGTTGAGACCTTAGCTGGAAGTGGGCACTTGCCATCTCTGAGTGGTGGAATTTGTGGAGACTTATGGAATAGTGTAGTTTAGGAGAGTAAAGGAGGTAGAATTTGGGGTTTTTCTGGGGAGTGCTTATGGGAATTGGAATAGGAACTGGTTGGGGTGGGACTTTTCAATGAGAGGAGTGTGATGGTTGAGCTGGCAGGAGGGGGGGGGGATAAATTAGAAGTTAGGCCCAAAATGGGCAGGCAGAGATTGAAATTAGAGGGGGGCACAAGGGATGGGATTTAGGGTGATTTTAGAACCACCGGAAAGGCATGGTGGCTCCCTGGGTGCAGCGTCGAGGCAGAGGGCTCAGAAGATGCTGCTGGGCTAGACTCACTGAAAGAATAGTGGCAGGTGGTGAACAAGGTAGGGAGATGGCATCTTGAAGAAAATGTCCCTTGGCCAAGGTGGCAGAGGATATTTTGGAGAAGCAGTGTCTTAGATGAACTGGTAGGACTGGAGAGGTGGTTGCTGATGGTAAGGTGGCAAAGAGGCTTTTTAAGGAGAGACCTGGAGTTGTAGGTATGGACGGGGCAGGGAGGATGGAATGGGGCAGTGAGCAGGGCTGGGAAGAGGTGGGTTGGATGATGTTAGGAAAGATTCTGATGTCCTCCAAGAGACATAAGAGGGTAAGGGGTTGGACTTAAATGGACAGCTCTGGAGGTTGTGGTTGGGGGAGGGACAATAATCAGAAGGAACTTTGCAGGGGACAGAGAAGGTACATTAAAGATTCTCCTTCCTAGACGACATTTTAAGCTGTTAGTTCAGTCTTTTTAGTTTCATTTATATTAGTATCGTGTTTTGGAAGTAAATCAACCTGAAGGGTAAAGTTAAGAGGGGCTTCAGTTAAAGTAGAATTAATCAGGGGGAGGGTGTTTTCTATTCATTTATCATAAAAAGAAAGTTTTGGGGAAAAAAATCTCTTGGACTAAAGGTGGAGAAGATAAAACTGGAATGTGATATATATCTTTCTATATGATGTCTCTGCCTTCTCCTTTCCACCCTCCCCTTGGTGCATTTAAAAATTAGTCCTGGAATTTGGAATTAAATAGATTTGATAAGTTTGAGGTATTTAAGGGAGCATTCCTTGCTTGAGAACCCATGAATGAACCTGAAAAATATGAGGCTGAATTTATTTCCTAGTCAGGCAACGTGCATGTATGTAGAAAGAGGTTAGGCCTTTTTTTTTTTCCTCCTCTTAAAATTGATTGTCTGAAGACTCCATTTATTGGTGTCCTGGTTTGCAAGGCAATTAGGCCCATCATTGTATTGCAGGCTAATAATCCTGAGATGAATCTTGGCACCACCGCTTTATGTAAACAGAGAGAAGACAGGAAATATGGAAATGTCATAAATATTCATTGGTGAAATGGTTTGGTATTGATGGAGTTTTTCATTTGATTCTCTTTTGGCATTATTTGATAAGATTTAAAATAATTGGACTATATTTCTATAGATTGAATTTTCTTCTGAAGGAATTCAAGTGGTCAGAATTCTGTCAGATATGGATAAATAAAGCATATAGAATCATTTTTATTTTATTTTTTAAGGGTTGGTGTTGATGTAGGCACATTACATTTAACTGCAGCAACAATGTCTCCATCTATTCATCAGCAATTTTATTTAAAGCTTCAATGATATGCTCATTTTTATGGCAGAATGGTGATGGTGGAAGGTAGAGAGGGGTATTACTGAGGGAAACAGCTTTAGGGAAACAATTTTCTGCACTTAATTGCATTAACTATGATATGTTAAACATGAAGTGGTTGTTGATTAGAGCTCAGACTGAGAAAACATGGGGAGGGATGTAAAGCAGATAAAATTGGCATCAACAGGATCAAATGATTCTGTTTTTGTTCAAGCTTCAGAGTTCAGCTCATAAACAAACCATTTTCTTTGGCTTTGACAGTTGAGCACATAAAAATGTTTAGCTCAGTATTTAGGAATTTTTTTTCTTTTTTTTTTTAGTTCCAAAATGGACAGAATAATGGCAGATTGGCCTTATCCTTCAAAGTGTTTTGTTATAAGGAAGCTCTATTAAGATAAAAACCAGGTTTGAGTAGTTATCTGTAATTTGATGAGCATAATTTAACTAATGCAAGCATTTCTCCTCATAACTTTACTCTGGGGTCCAGACATTGCTTTTGTAGATCTGCAGGCTTGAGCTACAGGTGAGATATTTATATTAAAACTATAGCTTTTGAAAGCAAGCCTGAGAGAAATGTCTTGGTGGATATTTTCCCTCCTCACAGCTGTGGGCACTTTTACAGTGGAAATGTATATAAAGTGTTTGATTCTTCTGATATTCTGGTAAGAAGGAAGGAGCAGATGGAGGTACTGGTAGACAGACCCCTTGGTAGAATGAATGGCTGTGAATTTATGGGTGAAGAGTCCTGAGTTCAAATCCCCCATTCCACCCCTTGATAGCTGAGTGATTTCAATAGTCATTACAACCTTTCATATTTAGGGTTAATGGTTGCACAACATTGTGAATGTACTTATTTCTCCTAAATTGCACATTTAAATATGATTAAGATGGCAAAACAAACAAAAACTTATGCTTTACAAGGCTGTCAAGGGAAACAAATCAGTTCATGTCATGAGATAACTTTATGCCCCAAGAACACTGTACATATATGAACTATTTGTTCAATATTTATTTCTTATTACATGCTAAATGCCAGGGGAAATGAAAATAAACAAAAAACAGTTGTCAAGGAGTTTTCATTGTTGGGCGAGATAGTGATTTAGATGTAGTAAGAGAAGTGAAGCTTAACTAATGTGGTTGTTAAAGGTATGGATTTTCAAGTAGGTGCACCTTTCACTGCTGGTTGTGTGACCTTGGGCACAATGGTCTAATCTGTAAAGTGGGCATGAGAGAATAATTTCATAGGGTTGTTTTGAGGATTTGTTTTTATTTATTTATTTATTTATTTAAGAATTATTTACTTATTTGTGAGACACACACACACACACACACACACACACAGAGAGAGAGAGAGAGACAGAGACACAGGCAGAGGGAGAAGCAGGCTCCATGCAGGGACCCTGGGGTCATGCCCTGGGCTGAAGGCGGCGCTAAACTGATGAGCCACCCAGGTTGCCCTGTTTTGAGGATTTAACAAAATAATCCATGTAAGGTATTTAACACAGGTTGGTTACATAGTACACATTAAAAAATATTGCTGCCATTACTATGAAGTAGGAAGATACTAGAATGTGAATAGCCTTGTGTGTCCTACTGTTGAGTTCTTGGTAGTATAGTGTCCTATAATTTATTAAAGACGGATTACTTTGTATTATCATCTCACAGTTTATCTGCATATTTGCATGTTTGTACATATTTGCATATTTGTTGTCTAGGAACTTTAATCAGTAAAGTACTCAACATATGTTTTAGCTGTTAGCTTTCTCATCTATAGAATAAGAAGAAATACTGCTCTGAGAGTTGAAATGACTGGCTTAAGGTTACACAGTAAGTGGAAGAGTCTGGGTTATAGCTCCCAAATTCTGATTTCTCAACCATGTTTGTATCTTTTTAAGTTGTGAAATAAACCATATATATAAAGGTGCGTTATAACATACATTTTTAAGGAATGGAACAAATTGAAGATCTGTGTTTTTCCTACTCCTCTTATAAAGAAAATTTGTAGTATCTTTAAAGCTTCTTGTGATTCCCTGTGTGATTGAATGTCTCTCCTCTCTTCCTCATAAGTAACAGCTTTCTCAAATTTTGTATGCATCATTCCCTTTCTTGTCTTTATAGTTTTACCAAACAAGTGCATATCCTAAACAATATATTTTTTATCTTTGCAATTTATATAAATAGAATCATAGTGTAAGTATTCTTCTGTGACTTGCTTTGTTTTTATTGATTATTCTTATTTTTAACTTTATTTTTTTATTTTTTATTTTTAATTACTTTTTAACTTTAAAAGAGCGTTTTTCTTCTAGCATTAAAATAACATGCACACGGTAGAAATTGGAAATTACAAAAAGTAAAAGGAAGCAAATTTATTGTCTAATTCCATTTATCTGGCAGTACTTCTTATTTATATGTAAGTAAAAAATATGTGTGTATACACACACACACACACACACACATATATATCTAGACTACCCCCCCCCCCCCCACACACAGGTAGTTGAGATAGCAAGAAATATAAATACAACACACACACAGGTAGTCTAGATAGCAAGAAGGAAGCAAGTTTGCATTTATGGCTGATCAGATTATCCAGATGTGGACCAGTTGTACTTGGATATAGGAATGAGAGGGGGGGATCCCTGGGTGGTGCAGCGGTTCGGCTCCTGCCTTTGGCCCAGGGCGCAATCCTGGAGACCCGGGATCGAATCCCACATCGGGCTCCGGGCTCCTGGCGCATGGAGCCTGCTTCTCCCTCTGCCTATGTCTCTGCCTCTCTCTCTCTCTCTGTGACTATCATAAATAAATAATAATAAAAAAAAAATTAAAAAAAAAAAAAGGAATGAGAGGGGTTAATAGCAGCCTTTGTGAGCTTTTTTTTTAATTAATTAATTAATTAATTTTTAAAAAATTTATGGTAGTCACAGAGAGAGAGAGAGAATGGGGCAGAGACATAGGAAGAGGGAGAAGCAGGCTCCATGCACCGGGAGCCCGACGTGGGATTCCATCCCGGGTCTCCAGAATCGCGCCCTGGGCCAAAGGCAGGCGCCAAACCGCTGCGCCACCCAGGGATCCCGCCTTTGTGAGCTTTGAAACAGCATTTAGAGTTTCTATCTCACTGGCAGTTCTTTATTTATTAGATACTAGTTTTTTGTTTATCACCTTAGCACTACATTTCATATTTTAATAAGTCACTTAATTCTTTTGGTCAGAATTTTTGTGCTTCTTTCTTTTTGCAAGAAAGACTACTTAGTACATTGATCCTTTCCTGACCCTGACTGTACAGGAGAGTCTGTCATCTGATGTACAGAGAGTACCATGAGTAGGAAGTCCTCACTTATACATATTGGAATTCAGCAACCTAACCACCGAGAATTTTTTGTTTAAGAGATGTGAAATCCAAATTCATTAATACTCTTTTGGAGCTTCAGTTTACTTATCTGTAAAATGGATTTCAAATGAGATAATAAATGTGAAAATACTTTTTAAGCTCTAAAGGATTATATAAATCTTAGGGTTTTTTCCCTCCTAGTTTACAAAATTGAAATCCCTACACAGAGGTGAAAAGCTTGTTATATTTGGTTTATTGTTTTTCTGAAGGGTTCTTCTTGGGGAAGGGAGTATATGGACAGTTCACAATTTCTCCCTTGAAACTTGAAGATTGTTGGATATAGTGGGACAGGGAAGGTGTAGAGGACTTTCTCTTAGTGAATTTATGGGACTTGGTTCCACTGTTACTGTGCTGGCTAGCTCAAAATGAAATAATTGAGGCTATATTGAAGTGGAGAATGCAGTGTAGTGTTTGCTCTTCATTATCCTGACAAAACTCAATTTTCTACTTGTAACTTATTACTAAGACAGAGTAGTATAGTGAGATAAATTATCTATGCATATGTAAAAGGGAGATAATACTCCATTGTTGATTTGTTGTACGGGTTAAAGGAGATAAGGACAGAGAACCTGGAACCCTGAGTGGCATATGTATAATTGGTGCTTAATATGGTAGCTATGACTGCTATTATTTTTATTTTACTTATGAATTGTTTAATTTTTCCCCTTAGGCTGTACTTTTGTTATTCAGTGTTTCCTTGGCTGTATCTCCTCACAATCATTTTACATTTGGAATATACATTTATCTTAATATTATCATAAATAAAGCAAAACAAAGAACATAAATCCACAGCTGCAATACATTCCAAGGCAAAAGAGTTAGTAGTCTTGTTTGTGTCAGATACATTTAAGAGATCTGTTCAACAAATACACATTGAATGATTATTAGATGATAGGGAGTGCTGGCAATATGGGATACAAAAATTAAAATTCCCTGCTTTTTTTTAAAAAAAATATTTTATTTATTTATTCATGAGAGACACAGAGAGAGAGGCAAAGACCCAGGCAGAGGGAGAAGCAGGCTCCATGCAGGGAGCCTGATGTGGGACTTGATCCCGGGACTCCAAGATCACACCCTGGGCCAAAGGCAGGCACTAAGCCGCTGAACCACCCAGGGATCCCCAAATTCCCTGCTCTTAAGAAGTTTATAGTCAGTTATTGGGGAGGCAGACATGCGACACATTGCGTTGCTTAGCACAGTAGGACGAATGCTACAGTGGGGGCACAAACAAGGGGTATGGGGGGATGGAGGTTGGTGTGGCCTGATCTGCCTGGGGAGCAGGGAAGAGAGAGTTGCTAGGAGGGATTAATGCTTGAGCTGAGACTTGAAGGAGATTTGGATGTGTTGTGGAAGAAGAGCTTAAGAATGGTTCATGAAGTCAGACCATATCTTCCTTGATTGTTCCCTCCCAGTCTTCTTGTAGGCTTTAGTTTGCACCTCTTCTAAGGTCTTTCTAGCATGTATACCTACTGTAAGACCAAATAAACAAATCCTCAAACATAACTATAGTATAGATAGTATAGTCACGCTCCTGTTCTTTCTGTATGCTATGGCACTTACCTGGAAAGCCCTCTCCTACCAAATTTCTTAATCTTTACTTTGTTCATTAGGTAAGCTGTACTAATGAACACGTTTTATGGTTTTGATTATCCCAGTTTGTTGTTTAGCAGGAAGAAATTTTTGAATCTACTGAAACTAGCTGGTATTTAAGAAGAAATCTTTATTTTTGCTTTTTTAGTAAATGTTGGTACTCCTTAGGGTTGACTCCTTGGCTCACTGGACTTAAGATTCTTCTTTAAGTAGTCTTGCCCATTCTATTGGCTTTAACTTCTACCTGTGTGCTGATGAAATATCTCCAGCTTGGAGCTCTCTCCTGATCTCCAGATTTGTAAATCTCCCTGGCTTCTGGCCATCTACATACATCCAATTAGATATTCCTTAGATTCAGTAGATCTAAAACAGAGCTCATTTTCCCTGTCTACTTTTAACTTCTTCCATTCTGTACCCCCTCCCACACAAAAAGTTAAAATCCTCTCTTCCTGTAGTTTTGTAACTTAAATGCACTTCAGTCATACTGGCTAATGAATCTGTGCTATTAGTCTTTTTTTAAAAAAATTAATTACAGTATGGTTAACATACAGTGATTGGTTTCCTGTGTATATACAGCGATTCAACAACTCTATACATTACTCAGTACTCATCCTAGGTGTGCTCTTAATCCCCTCACCTGTTTTACTGGTGTCCCCCCCCCCCCATCTCCCTTCTGTTAATCATCATCTTTTTCTATAGTTAAGAGTCTGTTTTTTGGTTTATCTCTTTTTTCTTTCTTTGTTTTGTTTCTTAAATTCCACATGTGAGTGGAATCATGGTATTTGTCTTTCTCTGATTTATTTCACTTAACATTATACCCTGTAGATCCATCCATGTTGCAGATGGCAAGATTTGATTCTTTTATATGGCTGAGTAATATTCCATGGTGTATATATATCACATATATACCACATTTTCTTTATCCATTCGTCTGTTGATGGACCCTTGGGCTGCCTCCATAATTTGGCTATTGTAACTAATGCTACTGTAAACATAGAGCTGCATGTATCCTTTTGAATACATGGTAGTAAATTTGTTCTTGTATTCTTTGGGTAAATTACTGGATAGTAGGGTAGTTCTGTTTTTAACTTTTTGAGGAATCTCCATATACTGTTTTCCATAGTTTGCATTCCCACCAACAGTTTTTCTCCACATCCTCACCAACACTTGTTGTTTCTTGTGTTTTAGATTTTAGCCATTCTGATAGGTGTGAGGTGATATCTCATTGTGGTTTTTATTTTATTTTTTTAAAGATTTTATTCATGAGAGAAACAGAGAGAGAGGCGGAGACATAGAGGGAGAAGCTCCCTACAGGGAGCCTGATATGAGACTTGATCCCCAGATAGGGACTCGATCCCCAGACCCCATCCCTGATGAGGACTCAATCCCCAGACCCCAGGTAACACCCTGGGCTGAAGGCAGACACTCAACTGCTGAGCCACCCAGGCATCCCTCATTGTAGTTTTGATGTCCATTTCCCTGATGATTAGTGATGTTGAGCATCTTTTCATGTGTTTTTTGGCCATCTGTATGTCTTCTTTGGGGAAATGTCTGTTTTTAAATTGGATTATTATTATTTTTTTGGTGTTGTATGAGTTCTTTATATATTTTGGTACTGATTATTAGATATGTTATTTCTCCTTCAGTAGGTTGTCTTTTAGTTTTGTTGTTCCCTTTGTTGTGTAGAAGCTTTTTATTTTGATTTAGTCCTAATAGTTTATTTTTGCTTTTATTTCCTTGCCTCAGGAGACATTTCTAGAAAAATCTCACTATGACTGATGTCAGAGAAATTACTACCTGTGCTTTCTTTTAGGATTTTTATGGTTTCAGGTCTCACATGTAAGTCCATATCCATTTTGAGTTTATTTTTGTGTATGGTATAAGAAAACGGTCCAGTTTCATTCTTTTGCATGTAATTGTTCAGTTTTTCCAATACCATTTGTTGAAGATACTGTCTTTTTCCCATTACATATTCTTGTGCCCATAGTCTTTTCTTCTCCTTTATCTTTCATAGCCAAAAAGAAATCTTTCTAAGTGTTTTCTGGAATTCACATCCCCTTTCCTACTAAACCACCTTAGTTCAGACCCTTATCTCACCTGGACAAGTACAATGGGTTCCTAACTGGTTTCTGTATCACCCATCTAGTAAACCAGTCTTTCACTCAGCAGCTAGAACATGTACCCAATAGATGTGTATATTCACATCATTCTCTTGCCTAAATCCCTTTAGCAAGGCTCTAAAGTCTAAGCTTCTTAGCATGACTATTAGGCCTTTGTGACCTATCCCTATGTAGTTCTCCTACCTATACTCTTCTATGACTGGTAATACTGAGTAGCATGTAGTTCCTACAGATACCTTGCAATTTCACACCTTTGTTCATGGCATTTTTCTTTTTATTCATCCCTCTGGGTTGGGTCATCTCTCCTAAGAAACCTTTCAGAACCCTTAAGGTTGCCATAAAGTGCCCCCATTTTGTTCCTGGGGTCATCTGGTACATGCTTCTGTTCTGTTAGGTAAATTAACTATTTTTGTCTGCTTCTTCAGTTAACTCGAAGTTTCTTGGTGGCAGGGACTGTTTCCTAGTCATTTTTATAGTTTTAGTTCCTGGAGGGTGCATCACAAGTAGTGAGTGATTAGTTTTTGAACTGAACCTAGTAAGGATAGATGACAAAACAGTAGTATGATATTCTAATAAGGAGTGAGGTGATATGTATTTTTCAGATGTGATTTTTAAAATTTATTTAGAATGGAATTTAGAATTTAATTGGATTGATAAAGGGCTTGGTAACAATAATGGTGTATAGCACAAGGTTCAGAAGTAGAAGACAGCAAGAGGGTATATTTAGGAGTTGGCAGTTGCTTTCAGTAAAAAATATTTTAGGCTTATGGATCACATGCAGTCTATTACTTCTTCTTTTCCTTTTCCTCCCCATCTTCATCCTGCTCCTCATCTCTCATTCTTAACTCACAGGCTATCAGAAATCAAACTTTAAGTTGTAGAATGTTAAAGATCAAAGATTAAAGCAAGTTCATATTTCTTATTTATTATAAAATTTAGTGCCTTGGGAAATTGTGCATATCTTTAGTGTAGAGAACAATTATACAGAAACTTCTTTGTCAATTTACTACTTTGTTTATCTAAAAGTTTAATCTTTTAGGGCAGCTCTGGTGGCGCAGTGTTTTGGTGCTGCCTGCAGCCCAGGGTGTGATCCTGGAGACCTGGGATTGAGTTCCACCTCGGGCTCCCTGCATGGGGCCTGCTTCTCCCTCTGCCTGTGTCTCTGCCCCCCCACCTCTCTCTCTGTCGCTCATGAATAAATAAATAAAATCTTAAAAAATAAAAGCTTAACCTTTTATTAAATGGGCCATTGATCACTGTATGAAGATATTGTAAGAACACTTTGGTTTATAAAGCTCCAATACAACTCTTCCTCCTCCCTCTATTTAAGCAGATACCTAGGTCCTTTCAGAATATGCCTATTTTTATGATGATATAGAGTGTGCTTTTTCTTAGATACGGACATTTAAAAAATTTATTTCATGTTATGTTATTTTATTTTAAAGATTTTATTTACCTGAGAGAGAGAGAGAAGGAGAGCGGGCACAAGCTTGGTAGAGGGGCAGAGGGAGAGGGCTCCATCTCAAGAACCCCAGGATCATGACCTGAGCCGAAGGCAGATGCTTAACTAATTTTGAGGGCAGACACTTAACTGACTGAGCCATCCAGGTGCCCATATTTATTTATTTGAGAGAGAGAGCATGCGCATGCTAAGAGTGTGTATGTTGGGGGGTGAGGGACATGGGGCCAGAGAGAGAATCTCTAGCAGACTCTCTGCCGATTGAGGAGCCTGATCCCACGACCCTGGGATTGAGACTGAGCCAAAATCAAGAGTTAGATGCTTAACTGACTGAGCCACCCAGGCACCCCAGATATGGACATTTTATTATTTGTTTGTTTGTTTGTTTG